>NW_024070211.1:34358791-35086304 GCF_014754425.2 Oryx dammah | reverse complement strand
CATTTTGAAGTCTTTTAAGTTTCCTGTCTTCAAATCCTACCCACACCCTGAATATTCATTGGAAGGACTGAGCTGAAGTTCCAGTACTTTAGCCACCTGATATGAAGGGCTGACTCATTGGAAAAGACTCTGACGTTGGGAAAGATTGAGGGCAAAAGGAGAAGGGGGCGACAGAAGATGAGATGGTTGGATGGCATCAGCAACTCAATGGACATGAGTTTGAGCAAACTCTGAGAGTTGGTGATGGACAGGGAAACCTGGCGTGCTACAGTCCATAGAGTTTCAAAGAGCTGAACACAACTTTGCAAGTGAACAACAACGTCATACATGTCTTGTCATCACTATGGCCAGTTAATGGATATGCTTGTGTATCTCACATTGATAAAACTTTTCATTTTTAATTTCTAAATGGTAAATACTCACTAGACATAATGTACCTAAACTACAAAAGTCCGCATAATTTTCATAATCTACATGAAGTTCTTTGAGGTCTTCAATAATTTTTACATGTTCTTGTTCTCTGTTAAATAACAAAATTTTCTATATACTTTGTACTTAACATAATTAATATTTGTCTTGCTAAATTTCCTTCGAAGTAGCTTCTATCACTTATAGTATTCTATAATAAGATCTGTCATTTTATATTATTCCTATATTGTTTCTTGTGTTTAATATTTGCTATTTTTAATAACTGTAAATGTTCATATTTACATGCCTATTTCCTTAGGATAAATTCCAATAAGTAAAACTTTTAAGACAGAGAAATGAAGTTAGTGAAGCTTTTTGATATAAATTGGAAAATGAATTTTCAGAAAGAGTGTAACAACTTTACTCTTGTCACCATCAATACAAGACAATGCTGTCAGACGACACTCTCAGCAACTCTAAGAATCTACCTATTTTCTTGTCATTCCAGTTTGATCAAAAAAACATAGAACGGAAATTCCCTGGCAGTCCAGTAGTTAGGACTCCAAGCCCTCATTGCTGGGGGCTCAGGTTCAATCCCTGATTGGGGAACTAAGATTCTATAAGACTCACAGCATGATCCCCCAAAAAAAAAAAAAAAATTTAATTAAAAATTTAAATTAAGAAAAATTTAAAAATAAAGCATTTAGTAGTGTACAATTCATAATAACTGGTTAATAAACAGCAACAGCTATCATTTTTTTAATAGAAAAGCACAGGATCATATTTGTTTCCTCAATTTTTATTTGTTTGATTATTAATGCAATCAAACACTTTATCATATTTTTACCAGCCATCTGAATGTCTTCTTGTGAACTGTCTGAACATGACTTCATCCCATGTTACTCTTAATACAACATGTCAAGACACTTTTCTAACCAGAGCATTCCTGTATAGTAGAGAAAAGGGTAATTGTTTTCAACTAGCCAAATATACGGAGAAGGCAATGGCACCCCACTCCAGTACTCTTGTTGGCAAATCCCATAGACAGAGGAGCCTGGTAGGCTGCAGTCCATGGGGTCGCTAGGAGTCGGACACGACTGAGAGACTTCTCTTTCACTTTTCACTTTCATGCATTGGAGAAGGAAATGGCAACCCACTCCAGTGTTCTTGCCTGGAGAATCCCAGGGGCAGGGGAGCCTAGTGGGCTGCCATCTATGAGGTCGCAAAGAGTCAGACACGACTGAAGCGACTTAGCAGCAGCAGCAGCAGCCAAATATAAACTATGGAGATGCATACAGTTTATATAACCCAAATCACTGTCTACATATTTAGGAAATAAAGTAAAAATAATGATAATAATAATAAAATCTTAAGCACTCCATGCTGATTAGTCTCCAGCTGCCCCCAGATCCCTCCTCTGTCCATCTCAACCCTGTTCCGTGCCATGGGAGGCTGACCCTTACAAGAAACATCACCTGCTCTCCCTGTGCTTTTGGTTGGGTTTGGCCAAGAGGGTTGCCGATACAAGGTCACAGTGCAGGAGGAGAGAGGTTGAAGTGCTGTCTTGTCACCTCTCCTGCTTTCCCTCAGTTCTGTGTGACTGCTTAGTCTGCAGCTCCTGTTAGCACCTCCACTTTCTGGTTGCAGACATCAATAGGGCTCAGCAACTCTTATTTCTTCCCTTGACCCGTTAGCCTATGAAGGTAATGGCTTCCTCTTTTTGTTAGTTCAGAGGTGACTCAGTCACACTTGGTTCTTTTAAATCTGGCTACACTTCTCTAAGTAGTAGCTGTATTAAAACATTTCTTGAATACCACCACTGTACCTATTTCATTTTTGCTAGAACCCTGAAAGATATCCAGTATTGTTGTTTGGAGAATCCCATGGACAGAGGAGCCTGGCAGGCCATGGTCCATAGGGTCGCAGAGAAAGGGACACAAGTGAAGCGATTAAGCACCCACGCACTGAAAGATACACTAATCAAGCTCACTATTTGATTTATATTTAGGACTATCTCTGATATTTCATTTATCAAGATCATTTTATTCAGGGGACTTTCCTGGCAGTCCAGTGGTTAAGACTCCATGCTTCATGCAGGGGACACAGGTTCGAGCCGTGGTGGGGGAATGAAGATCCTGCATGCCTTGTGGAATAGCCAAAAAGTAAATAACATTTAAAAATAAATTTTAAAAAATAAAATTTTATTCAGTATTAGCTGAGTATTTACTCTGAATCTACTGATGTCTCAGATGCTAAAGAATTGCCTGCAATGTAAGAGACCTGGGTTCAATCCCTGGTTTGGGAAGATCCCCTGGAGAAGGGACTGGAAAAGGCTACCCACTCCAATATTCTTGCTTGATGAATTCCATGGACAGAAGGCCCGAAGGGGCTACAGTCCACGGGATCGCAGAGTTGGACATGACTGAGCAACTAACATTTTCAGCAATTTACTTTGAATCTGGCCCAGTGGTAAGGCTGAAGACATGTAATTAACCTTTCCTAACTTGGGCAGGTTTTTTTTTTAAAGTTAAAAACTGTTAACATTTTCCAATTTACCCAGCACTAAGTGTGATGACATTTAAACTATAACCTAAATACCTCTTTCTTACCTATCTGATCTGAATCTCCAACTCCTTAGCTGTGCGTCATCAGCCTTATAGAGCCTCTCTCTGTCTACTGAATGTGTCAGATTTCTTCCCCACCTTCTAAGCATGCTCATGAGTTCTTTTTTCAATTGCTAGGACAATTTCACATGTTTTTCTCCCTAAACTGACCTAATGTTTAAAACACTTTTTTCCCCTTACCGCCTCTTTCAAGTTTTAAATACACAGTGGCGGTTTTCCTCTTGTATTTTTTTCATTTCTAGCTTTAATCTGGCCTTAACAACTTTCATGCTTATATCTTGGGTGCCTTTAAAGTTAGAGAATGAGTTTTTTGATATGCTTTACCAAATCTAGCATGATACTGAGCGTACAACAGTTGTTCACAAAGACCTTTTTAGTTATTGTAAGAAAGGATTTAGTTAATACGTAAAATAATAAAACAGGAATAGAAAATGTAAACTTAGAACAAGCCAGTATTCAGAACAGAACTTAAGGGAGTCGATTCTGACTTAGTGTAGTATAATATCAAGCATATGATTTAATTTTCAAAGATACATGAGCTGATATTTGGTTTGAAATAACTGATGAAAGGGAAATTCTTCAGTCCTCAAATACAATTAGAATTACACAGGTTATAGATGCAGTTATTCATGTGGAAATTGACCAGCATAATCTGGAGGCTATTATGACTTTAAGTGAGACCCATCGTGAAAGTACAGTAGCTAACGTAATTACAAGAAACCCAGGCCTAAGATTGTTCCTTCCAATTCCAGAGCGCACATCTGTGTGTGTTCAGAATACGGAGGTTACAAGAGTCACACATTCACCCCTGACTCGGATCAGATTCCAGCAGATGCAACAACCAGCAGCCCCTGCAGCTGCCTCCTAACAATTTCCTAAGCAGCTCTCACAGCTGCATAGTAAAAGGTTGGAGCGTTCAGGGGAAGCACAGCTGTGCTCCCAGACACAGCTGTGCACCAGAAAAATTACTGGGTGGAGCTATACTTAGCAAATACCACCCATTGTCACAGACCCCCACTAATGGGACCTGGTAACTTGGTTTGCATGAGCACAGTACCTTTGAGGTTAGTAGCAAAGGGCATAAACCCACAAAGTTGGATTATGAGCTACTGTTTTGTTCAGCTTCAGAATGGAGAATTAAGTGCACTTTCTCTCCTGCCCATACAATACGCCACACACACAAGCATACACACACACAGACACACACACACACATACTTGCTCTATTTTGTTTTGTTTGTTTGTGGAGTTAATCTCACTGGATTATCACTTGAAATGACACTAGTTTGCGTCTGCATTGACCCTGAAGGAAGATTTACACACTGATCAGTTATACTCCCCCCAAAAGCTTAATCTTTCCACATATGTAGCCAAGAAAGCACAATCTAAAATTGCACAGATAATAACCTAACTCAGCCTCTAAGTAATAGCTAATGTTTCTGTATAACTCTTGAATCAACATTTCTTTAGCAAAATATTTATTGTGTATCTACAAAATACAAGGGACTCAGAAACAAGTCTTAGATTTAAGAAGAAGGCTGGTAAAAATATTTCTTTTACATTACTGAATTTAAAAACTCCATCTGTGAACTTTTAGGCTTTCAGTTAACAAACTCTGAGTTCATATCTATGCTGGTACTAGTATAATAAAGATCATATATGGAAAACCTGACACTTTAGAAAGTTTAAAAGAAATACTTACAGATTTAATTTATGCTAAAGTTTACACTTTTAAAAAGTAATAAAACAGCTAGTTTTCAGTTTTCTAGATTCATTCTTCATGAAAGAATACCAAACACGTGACAAATGTTAATAATTTTTTCAAAATCTATCTGATGAGACAACTTTAATCACCAATTAATACATGTGCAAAATGATACACATAAGTCAAATGACATAAATGTTGAAAAAGTGGTGGCGGTGGTGGCTTAGTCACCAAGTCGTGCCTGACTCTTGTGACCCCATGGACTGTAGCCTGCCAGGCTCCTCTGTCCATGGGATTCTCCAGACAAGAATACTGGAGTAGGTTGCCATTTCCTTCTCCAGTTGAAAAAGTAAATGAATGTAATGAACTAGTAAGATTTGATAATAAAAGCAAAATAACATTTGCCCGTTTTTCTATCTGATAACTATTCCTCATTGTTTTGTAAAACACTATTTGGCATTCATATTTGTTGAAATTAATGTCATGACAATTATTGAATTGTCACGCTGATCTGTGTACCCATACCTCATTTGGTTTTTATGTAAGGTGCATGAATAGTTCTAGGTAGGAAGCTGGCTATATAAAACTGCAGAAGAGGTCTATGTCAGGATTAACCTGTCAGCATCTGTGTAAAAATTTAGGGAGGCATCTTGCAAATCAAAAAAGTTTTTAAAAAAGCCTGAGAGTAAGTAGTAAAACATCCAGTTATGCACCCAAAGAAATTCATTTGGCAACACCTACATTTTACATGTCTCAATTGACATTAGCATTTTTTTTCTCTATTCTGCACACTCTTTAGGTAGTGTCATTATGAGTTCATCAGCCATTCCATTAACAAAAATATTCTCTTTCCTGCTTTTTCCTGGCATAGGCTTGTTCTTCCATCCTTCCCACATATGTACTCTTCCAGTAACTAATCTCTACAACCCTGGCAGTAAGAATCTGAAATGTTTAGTGTGAGATTTAAAAGAAAGATGGGAGCTTAAGTGCCAGTGCTTGAGCTCTAAAGCACAGAATTAAAATCATATATCACTCCTTCCCACAAAAGTCTTTACTCATTACATTTATTTTAAACATAACTGTCTGAACTAGAAATAACCATGTTGCTACGCATCAAAATGTAGATCAGAGAAACAGACTCACATAATTCAGTAACAACTTGAACTGCGTACAGCTCTATGAATGAGAGCGTTACAGGGATGGATATTCTGACACAATGGAAGTGAAAAACCTTAAACTTTTTCCCCTCTCTCAAACTGATGATCATGCAAGAGGAGATCATGATGGTCAGAAAGAAAAAGAGAGATTTATAACTGGATCTTGATATCGATGGAAGGCAACACGAATTTACAACCCAGGTTCTTAACTTGGAGAACAGCCACTTAATGAAATAATGAAATCCAGTGGAGAATCCAGTGTTGGCTCCCAGTTCAGTGCTGGTGCTCTCCTGATACTTTAGGATGCCTGGAGTGTAATGACTATAGGATGCTCTGGGAGTGCTCACAGTGGAGACCTAAATCTTTAATTCAGTAAATTTCTATAATAAACACAAATAGTAACATAGCTTGCTGGAAGAAGAAAGGGGATAACAAAGAAATGAAGTGACTATTAGCAAATGAGCCAAGTAGAGAAAGCATCAACTGACATAATGGCCTTAGAGGAGAGAAAGCTTGAAACTTTTAATTAACCACTTCACTTAGATAGAGATTGAGAACACACATTCTTTACATTTTCTAATGTGGTTTTGCCTCATCAATGAAAAAAGAAACTTACCCTAATACATATATAACTTATATAATATATATACATGTATATAGAAAAAATACTATAGTGTATGTATATGCTACTACTATTAAGTCGCTTCAGTCGTGTCCGACTCTGTGCGACCCCAGAGACGGCAGCCCACCAGGCTCCCCCATCCCTGGGATTCTCCAGGCAAGAACACTGGAGTGGGTTGCCATTCCCTTCTCCAATGCATGGAAGTGAAAAGTGAAAGGGAAGTTGCTCAATCGTGCCCAACTCTTAGAGACCCCAAGGACTGCAGCCTATCAGGCTCCTCTGTCCATGGGATTTTCCAGGCAACAGTACTAGAGTGGGGTGCCATTGCCTTCTCTGAGTGTATGTATATATATGCATCTATATGATTATATACTATACCTATGTATGTATATATATATATATATTTTATAGATACATACCTGATGTATGCATATATACTTTGCTAAAAGAAAATCTTCCCCAGTGGTTATGACTGATAAGCACTTAAAATGTATTACCATAAGGGGTGGTCAAAATTTATGTTTAGTATTTTTTTCTAGTTTTTTATTTGCCTGAATATATTTAGATCCAAAGGGTAGGGATGAAAGGGTTAAAGTTCAGTGTTTTTGGTTAAATAACTAGGAATATAATGATGCTCTGAATCATAAGATCCTGAAGGTACATCTTACCAAGAGCCTCCAATCAAGAGAAGAAAGCAGTTACTTATTGGTCCAATGCTAAATTGCTTCAGTCGTGTCCAGCTCTGTATGACCCTATGGACTGTAGCCCAAAAGGCTCCTCTCTCCACAGGATTCTCCAGGCAAGAATACTGGAGTGGGCTGCCAGTTCCTCCTCCAGGGGATCTTTCTGACCCAGGGATCAAACCCATGTTTCATTATGTCTCCTGCACTGCAGGTGGGTTCCTTGCCATTACTACCACCTGGGAAGCCCTATTGGTCCAGGGGACAATTTAATTCACATGACCAGGTCACTTAATGAGTTACTTTCCACACTATTTATAAAAAGCCCAGAGTAGATTCAAGTAATTCCATTAATGTGCTGGGACATTTTATGGCCCAAATCAAGACATACAATATTTCCCATTGCATTAAAAAAAAAAATAGTTTTTCATGGCTAAGGGTAGCTTAAAGGTCTGAAAGTTTCCAGCCAATTCTTTGTGCCTTTCACCCTAATCCATCACTAGTTTGCCAGCCACTATTAAAACACTTTCATGTCTAAATGTAAAGGCCCATATCCTGACATTGATCCAAACGCGGAACTCCCATTGAAGTCGATGAGAGTGTTGCATAGAAATCAATGACAGGATATGGACCTCAAGGCTGGACCATCTCTCCCCTGGAACCTTTTTTTCATTGACACTCAGAAATTTGAGAGTATTACAAGAAATGAGATACATAAAGCAGAGCATTTGCAGATGGGCTCCATGATTCTCTGTTCTTTCCCTGGCAAAGTTTGTTGTGGGTTAGATGCCAATTGTATTTTTTAAAAGGGGGGACTGTAAAAGTGCCAACTTCAGCAGCAGCGATATGCTTGACTAGAATTTCATCTCTCACTATGCAGGTGAGCAGGCCTTGTTTTAATCACAGCCTCTGTTTTGGCAAAGACACTGCCTTACAAACTAAATGAGTTCTTTTTCTAGCTCTGATGTCTGAATTGGCAATCATAAAATATTTCACAAAGTACACTTCCTATTCAAAACTTGAATAATATTGAACATTTTATATTCTAATTTCTAATAATGAACTATATGAATTATTCTGCAATGCCATAAATGCGAGAAATAATCCTTCAGATTCAAAATGAGTCTTTCTTCCAGTAAATGCAAAGCGTTTCAGGCACACTAAAGGTAATTCTTTCATTTTTGCAGTCTTGAACATCATTTTCAAAGATCTTTAAGAAAATGCAAACACCCTAAAATAAACTCGAAAGTTATTCCTTCCTTTAGTTCAGTTCAGTTGCTCAGTCGTGTCCGATTGTTTGTGACCCCATGAACCGCAGCACACCAGGCCTCCCTGTCCATCACCAACTCCCAGAGTTCACCCAAACTCATGTGCATCGAGTCGGTGATGCCATCCAGCCATCTCATCCTCTGTCATCTCCTTCTCCTCCTGTCCCCAATCCCTCCCACCACTGTAATATTCTCATTTACCTAAAAATATAAAGTAAATAGAAAATTACAATATATATTTGGTCTCGTTCAAGTAATGTGCTGTGCTTAGTCACCCAGTTGTGTCTGACTCTTTGCAACCCCATGGACTGTAGCCCACCAAGCTCCTCTGGCCATGGGTATTCTCCAGACAAGAATACTGGAGTGGGCTTTCTTGCCCTCCTCCAGGGGATCTTCCCAACCCAGGAATCAAACCCAGGTTTTCTGCACTTCAGGTGGAGACTTACCATCTAAGCCACCAAGGAAGCCCAAGTAATAAGTTCAAGTAAATAAATCAAGGATTAGTTTTCTAAAAGGACAACTTTGATTTATATGGTTCTTCAGAATATTAACTCATGTTTAAAGTGAACAAGTCAATGACTCATCTTGGTTTTGACTTCCTTCTAGGTCAAAAATTGAATAGACTATCTAGAATCAGTGGTTCTCAAATTTTAACTTCCTTTAGAATCAGCTGGGCCACACCCCAACAGTTTCTGATTCAGCCTCGAGGGCAACAGTCCTTGGGATCACAAAGAGTCTGACAAGACTGAGTGACTAACAATTTCACTTATCAGGTCTTGCAAAAGACCAAAAATTTGCATTTCTAACAACTTTCCTTGGAGGGACTGATGCTAAGGCTGAAGCTGTAAGACTTTGACCATCTGATGCAAAGAGCTGACTCATTGGAAAAGACCCTGATGTTGGGAAAGATTGAAGGCTGGAGGAGAAGGGGATGACAGAGGGCAAAATGGTTGGATGGCATCACTAACTCAATGGACATGAATTTGAGTAAACTCCGGGAGTTGGTGATGGACAAGGAGGCCTGGTGTGCTGCAGTTCATGGGGTCACAAAGAGTTGGACACCAGTGACAGACTGAACAACAACTTCCCTGGTGATACAGGTTCTGCTGGTCTAAAATTACAGCTTAGAACCAATGGACTTCAGTGGTCAATGGACTTCAGCCTTTTGCGGGCATAAGAATCAGCTGGGATGTTCATTGGAAGGACTGATTTGAAGCTGAAACTCCAATACTTTAGCCACCTGATGCAAAGAGCTGACTCATTTGAAAAGACCTTGATGCTGGGAAAGATTGAGGGCAGGAGGAGAAGGAGACGACAGAGGATGAGATAGTTGGACGGCATCACTGACTCAATGAACATGAGTTTGGGTAACTCCGGGAGTTGGTGATGGACAGGGAAGCCTGAGGTGCTGCGGTTCATGGGGTCATAAAGAGTCAGACTTGACTGAGCAACTGAACCAAACTGAATCAGCTGGGAAGCCTGTTTAATAAATTGTGCTGCCCATCTCTCTTCACCCCTAATTTAGACTGATCAGATGTGGAGTGGGACAGACTGGGTATTCTCTCTTTAAGGAACACTGCAGTTAATTCTGGTGTGGTTGTTCTCAGAATACTCTGGAAAAACAACAACAACAACAACAACAACAAACAACTACCTTCTAAATTCCTTTAAACTGTGAACAAGTAAGAATTTTTTTTTATAAATCAAATTAGGAAAGTTAAAACAAATAGCCTAAGGACAGAAAACAAATCCCAGAAACAAAGATATCACAGGGGTGATAGGTCAGTGGCTCTGTACAGATAACCTTTTAGATTCTTTGTTTAGCGGTGAAGACCAATGGCTAGACCACCTTCCATCCTAAGCTTATCCGTTGCAGCATTTTATACATTTGTAGCTGTATAACTGCCTATTTATAAGAGTATATATAATGGTTATCTTGTCAATGACAATAAAATAACCAGGTTTCATCATTTTTAAAATTCACCATTATATCTATTAGGTCTGACATATAATTAACACAGACTTCCCAGGCAACGCTAGTGGTAAAGAACACGCCTGCCAATGCAGGAGACATAAGAAACACCGGTTCGATCTCTGGGTCAGGAAGATCCTCTAGAAGAGGACATGGTAACCCACTGCGATATTCTTGCCTGGAGAATCCCGTGGACAGAGGAGTCTGGCAGGCTATAGACCATAGGGTCTCAAAGAGTTGGACATGACTAAAGTGATTTAGCACGGATGCACTGTTAATGCATTTGGGTTAGGGCCACTTTCTTTTGTGTGGGAATAGTAGACACCCTCTTTCCTACAATATAGAGAAATCCTATAGAGAATTCAGTAAGATTTTTGTGTTGATTAAATGTCCGATGACCAATGTATAGTGCAACTATATACTTCCTTAACAATATTCCATATACATATAAGGATTATAGAATCTAATGCTCCTAATTTATTATCTATTACATTGAAAAAAATTAGTTCATGAAAGATAAACATACGCTTTGCTCAGTGAGAGTTCTTTTTTGAGGATTTAGGGAACCATTCAGCACCCTTGGCCACCTTAGTTCTCCACAAGAGCGTCATTTGTGAGAATCATCATTTTTGACTTAATGGTAAAATAAAGGGTTCTTTCCAAATTCAGGGCACTCATTCTAGGGTAAGTCACTGAACACAGAAAACAACAAAATTTTCCATGATTCAGTTCTTTATTTACAAAGGGGAAAATGTTGTTGGAGTATAAGTGACTTCTAGGGAAGGCCTCTTCCATTTCCAAATTTCTTATGACTTACAACTACTAAGTTCACCCCAATGTCTATTATGTAAAAAATTCCCATAATGATACATGTTTTATATTTAGTGTCAAACTGATACTACAAATTATTTCATTCTTACTCAGCTTCTTAAATGCCTTCATATTTCTTTATATCTGCAATTAAATAGTTTCTCTAAGGGTAGATCTCCTGTAAAGTGTGCCTGTTGTTTAGTTGCTAAGTCGTGTCTAACTCTTTGTAACCTCACACACTGCAGCACACCAGGCTTCCTTGTACTCTACTATCTCCCAGAGTTTGCTCAAATTCATGTTCACCGAGTCAGTGAGGATATCTAACCATCTTGTCCTCTGCCACCTTCTTCTTCTTTTGCCTTCAGTCTTTCCCAGAATCAGGGTCTTTTACAATGAGTCAGCTCTTTGCATCATGTGACCAAAGTATTGGAATATCAGCTTCAGCATCAGTCCTTCTAATAAATATTCATGGTTGATTTCCTTTAGGATGGACTGCTTTGATCTCCTTGATGTCCAAGGGACTCTCACAAGTCTTTTCCAGCAATACCAAAAAAAAAAAAGAAAGAAAGAAAGAAATGTTTATCTTTGAAATAAAAAAAGTAAAGTGGTTCTCTGTTTGGAGTATTTATTAGCATTCTTCACATTATAGTTACTTAGTAATTAGGTTTTTTTTCCCCATTAATCAGAAGGACTGAGTATAGAAAATTAATTTCTCTGATTTTTTTGTATATTTTTCATATACTCCGTAAGTCCCTATGAGTGCTATAATTGTAACCCTTTATAATTGGCAGACATTAATTACTGAAATTGTACTAGAATTTCCATACAATTTTATGCCAGAGCCACATGAATATTGAATACATTCATCATGTTTAGAATACCAATGGAAGAAATTAATTTCCAACTATTATAATATAAAAGAACTTGTATGAATATGATAAGGATGAGATATGCATATTCCTGGGTCCTATGTCCCAAGTAATACTTCTGTGTATGTTCAAGTGTATTAAGTCTAGAGCAGTTGCTCTCCATTCACTAAAATGAATCCAGTTCTCTCTTGCTAGAGGGTTCAGAAAAGTGGAAGAAGGCAAGAACCAAATCAGGAAAAAGCTCCCAGATAAAGAGTGGAGGGTAAGAAGTACCACAGCTATCCTCAATAAGCTCACTTTGCAGACACTTTACAGTTCTCCAAAACAGCCAGGTTTACAGTCTCAGAGGCATTTTCAACTCCCTATTCCATGGCACATGTTCTGTAGATTCAACCTCCGTAATCTCTTTTAAAATCAGGATTTCCTACCTTGCAGTGGGATGAGAGGGTGGTGTGCATGAATTACCTCAAAACGTCTGTTAACCTGCAAGAATTACATGCAAAGTTACACATCCACGTATGGACATCCTTTCTGAGGAATGAGTCTACAGATTTCATCAGATTCTCAAGGAGGGCTGTCACTCGAAACATTTAACGGCCACTGGGCTAACCTGTGTCATCCTTTTCCATTTCCACAGCCACCGAGCAAAGCCCACTCTGGTGTTACCTTTCTTGAATATTATAGAGTCTCTTGACCCCAGTTTCTTGTCATCTTCATCTACATCACATTGTGCTTTCAAAGTCATCTTCGTGAAGTTCAGGATTAGTCATGTTGATGACTCCTGTTTACTAATTTTCAGGGCTCTCCGCTGCCCACTAAATAATGTCCAAATTCCTGGGTACAGACATCATGCCTTATTCATCTCTGTATCCTCCGTATCTGGCTGGCCCAAAAGATTCATGCTTTTGAGTTCTCCTGATGTCAGAAACTGTCTGTGTCCCAGCTCCTACCTCTCTATGGTGCTACCTGCAACTATGTCCTTTCATGAAATCTATTTTCCAACCAATTCAATCATCTGACTTTCTGTTGGTTCTCTGAACATAATCCATGTTTCTTCTCCTTGCATCCTTTAATCATATTTTTTCTTTGTTTGAGTGCCTTCCTGACTTCCCCTTCCCTCAACAGATCACTTCTATCTGATGAAATCTTAACCATCCTTCAATGCTTCAAAAATGCTGCTTCATGAAGACTTCTAACTCTGGCTCCCTGTGAGAAATAATTGCTTTCTTCTCTAAATGTTTTGTACATTTCTTGGGATTTTACTTTCAGTAAGTGCACAGAACTCAAATTTTAATATTGAATAAATCATTTTATAGTTTATATATTATACAACTCTGTACACTCTTTGAAGGCAAGGCTGTGTTTATTTTTCTCTTTCCCACAACACCTAGAGCAGTCTCACTTATCATAATATTTGACAAATATTTGCTGAAGAAATAAAGAATAAATAAACACAAAGTCACTGATTTTTTCAGAGGCTTCAGTGATCATGAGAGTTCAGCACTGGTTTTACTGGTGAAGAATGAGAAGTTCAGAGAGGCTGAGAGAGCATTTCAAGAGCACACAGAAGTCACACTGCCAGTCACTGGCCAGTTTGAACTGGTGCTCAGATCAGATATTTGAACTTGCTCTAAGTCTCTGCCCACCACACAAAGATACCCCTTTTTTGGACAAGAAAATACACTTATATGTGTTTCTTTTAAGCAAATACAATTTTGTTTTTGTAATTCTAATTATTGGTTTTAACATTTATCATCTGTGTCACTGAGCATTTTACTTCATTTTCTTTTCTATAAATTGAGGGTCTAAATTTAATGCTCTCTTAGCTTCATTCCAGCTGTGAAGTTTGAATTGTTTCTGTCACCTCACCCTTTTTCCCCAGCAAAGAAGGTTACTTCTGCAGGTTTTCCCAAGTTTCATGGTGTTCCACCTCCCATTCTGTGTTCTAAATGACACCTGCTTATCAGTAGGTAGTAATGATATGTTTTGTTTTTTGTGTGTGTGTTTTTAAATTTGGGGGCTGTGCCAAGGAGCATGTTAGTTGCTCAGTTGTGTCCCACATGGAGTTCTCCAGGCAAGAACATTGGAGTGGATAGCCATTCCTTTCTCCAGGGATCTTCCTCACCCAGGGATCAAACCAGGGCCTTTTGTATTGCAGGCAGATTTTTTACCATCTGGCCACCAGGTAAGCCAAACCAGTCAAACCTAAAGGAAACCAATCCTGGATATTCATTTATTGGAAGTACTGATGCTGAAGCTGAAGCTCCAATATTTTGGCCACCTGATGTGAAGAGCTGATTCATTGGAAAAAAATCCTGATGCAGGGAAAAACTGAAGGCAGGAAGAGAAGGGGGCAACAGAGGATCAAGTGGTTGGATGGAATCACCAACTCAATGGACATGAGTTTGAGCAAGCTCCAGGAGATAGTGAAGGATAGGGACGCCTGGCATGCTGCATGCTGGGGTCATAAAGAGTTGGACAAAACTGAGCAACTGAATGACAACAATGGAGCGTGTGGAATCTTAGTTCCCTGACTAAGGCATCAAATCCACACCTGAAAAGCAGTCTTAACCACTGAACCACCAGGGTCATATGCATAGATGTTAAGGACAAATATAATAGATGGGATTAAAGAACTCATATGTAAAGATTAGGCTTGATAAAGGTAAGAGTTTAAAGAAGTTTGTTTTCTTTTTTAATAGAAGATCCTTTAAGATATTTAAAAATTCAGATAATTAGGTAAGAAGCTAATTCCACAGATCTGATACTCAGCCCATAGGTTATATTATGAGAAGCTCCCATATAGTTTTTTTCATTGTAACAAATATGTATAGCAAAACATGATTTAAATCCGAATGCCTCTGAGTTCCATCCCAATAATCAAAAATGAAACTATTTTTCTTTCATTATTAATATTCTAAATATTTTCACTTTGTTTCCCACACACTGCATTATTGTTTCTTCTAATTTATATATTCTATTCTAAGATGCATTCTCACTCCACTCAATTCCAGCCCAAAGTCTTGGGCAAAATCTGGTATTAACCACTGAGTTCTGAAATTCCCTCTCCCATCTTTTTTCTAGCAAATCTTATGTGATAGATTTAAGAAGTGCTCACATTCATTGTTTGATAATGAATGTTTGTTATCCGCATAGTCTTCAAAAGAACATGCTTTGCCTTCTTTTAAGGGTGGCATACACTAGAGGAACAATATAATCTGTGTTCCAAAAACAGCAAATTGGCCTACTTATTAGTCAAGAGACCAGGTAAGTCCCTTCAAGATCTCTAGATTTGGCAAAGGGCACAAAAATCTCATGCTTTCTAAATTTGTTTCACAAATTTATTACTTTCTCTCAAGACACATTGATTTTCAGTTGATTTGATATCAGGGTCTTTAAATCACATTTAACTTATTGTATCTTTCTGTCATATAGAAGCTTGAGCAAAACAATAACAGGTGATCATAAGGGAAATTAATCCTCAATGTAATTTTAAAATACACATAGCCTTATAACTCAAAATGCTACCTCATTCATAGTAGCTATTTTGCTATTACATACGCTCCCAGAAGAGCAAATAACAATGGGGATAACTTGACAATTTATTAAGATAAGTTGGTGCCTATGCACACACAGGTAGCTTAGGATTTTACAAATGTACATTTTTTGATAAATATTCTTCACTCTCTTTAAAGAATAATTATATATAAATGTGTGTGCATATACATGCCATGTATTATTTATAAGTTTGTGTAAACCCACATACTCATATCATGAACAGAAGAAATAACTGTCTTTCAAACTGTGAAAAGTCGTGTGCCAACCCATGGTGTTCAAATCTTGTTAAGCCCTATAACACAGGTTAACTCATTGTTACATTCTTACAGTTGTTACATAGTTGCAATACTGCCACTCAGTTTTCATTTGTACTAGAAACTGTACCAGGAACTAAAATTTTATGGCCAGGTGACACTGTGCATTAAAGATAATTGAAGCAATCATATATAGTAACTCTTGGAGTTTGGAGGTGACAATGTTGAGGTACAAGAAATGTGGTAAGTCCTATAGAGAACAAATGTACAGACACCAAAGAGAGAAAGGGGAGGTGGGATGAATTGGAAGATGGGGATTGACATATATACACTACCATATAAAAAACAGATAACTAATGAGAACCAACTGCATAGCACAGGGAATTCTACTGCGTGTTCTGTGGTGACCTAAATAGGAAGGAAATCCAAAAAAGAGGGCATATATATATATATGTATACCTGATTCAGTAGTCATGTACAGATTTGAGACTTGGACCATAAATAAGGCTGGGGGCCAAAGAATTGATGCTTTTGAACTGTGGTGCTGGAGAAGACTCCTTAGAGATCCTTGGACAGCAAGGAGATCAAACAAGTCAACCCTAAAGGAAATCAACCCTGAATATTCAGTGGAGGGACTGATGCTGAAGCTGAAGCTCCAATTATTTGGTTACCTGATGCAAAGAATCGACTCCTTGGAAAAGACCCTGATGCTGTGAAAGACTGAGGGCAAGAGAAGGGAATGACAGAGGATGAGATGATTGGATGGCATCACCGACTCAATGGACATGAGTTTGAGCAAACTCAGGGAGACAGTGAAGGACGGGGAAGCCTGGCATGCTGCAGTTCATGGGGTCAAGAATGGCCGGGCACAACTTGCTGACTGAACAACAAGCTGATTCATTTTGCTGTACAAGAGGAAGGAACACAACACTGTAAAACAACTATACCCCAATCATTTTTTTTTTTTTTAAGAAATTTAGTAAGTCCCCCAGGGTTTATGCAAGACTTCATAGGACCTTACCCTGACAGGTGAGATGCCCTATCCATAGCCCAAGCCTGGTTCCCTGAGGAAACAGCAGACACTTGGGATTCACACTCTCTGAACTTCCCTAGACTTAGAGCCTCTGCAGTCTTTCAGCTTCTCACAGTATGATATAACTTATATGAAAAGTAAATGTTGACATGTTGACTTTTGTCAAGCCTCTGCAGGGCTAATTCGCTATTGGGTTTAATTAAGAACACATGGTTAAAAAACCAAAAACACCAAAGTATTATCAGTGCAATAAATTAGCAAGGATTATGCATTTAATGTCTCCGATCCTTCTAACATTTGAGGTATACTTTATATTACACGGGCATTCCTGGGGGCTCAGTCAGTAAAGAATCTGTCTGCAATGTAGGAGACCCAGGTTTGGGCAATTTAGTTTTAATTCTAGTATATTTTCAGTTGGGTCTGTCATAAAATATAATACACACACACGCACACACATATTATTTTCTTTTTCTCCTTCTACAAGGAAATCTGATTCTTCCCTTAAGACTGAAGCAAGTTAGTCAGTGAGAATGATAAAATGGTCCAAATCATTCAAATATCACTTTTAATGAATATGATGTTTATGTAAACTCAGAGAAACACAGCTGAGAGGAAACTAAAGGGAGATGTGAGGATCCCAGAGAACACGATGCCACATCAGCTGACTTTGAGGAGGTTAAGGGCCTTCACTGAGAACAGAGTTCAAACCCAGAAACCTTGGCCTTGGGTTGGCTATGGACTGAATCTTCAGAGACAGTTGGAACAGGGAGGTAAGTTAAAAAGTAAAGGACAGAGTCCAAGCAAAGGTTAGAAGACACAAAAGCAGCCATGTGCAGTGTGCATGCTCAGTTCTGTCTGACTCTTTGTGACCCCACAAACTGTAGCCCACCCTCTGTCCACGAGATATTCTTGGCAAGAATACAAGAGTGGGTTACCATTTACTACTCCAGGGCATCTTTCCAACCCAGGGATCAAACCGGCTTCTCCTGTGGCTCCTGCATCGGCAGGCAGATTCTTTACTACTGAGCCACCTGGGAATCCACAGAAAATCCAAGGATATCCAGGCTTAGAAGTTTGGATTTTAATCAATAGGAAGTGGGAGCTATTGAAAGTTTCTCAGCAGAAAGAGGGATATATTTCATTATGAAAAAATATGTAAAAAATACATAGAATGAACTAGACAAGAGAAGTTTAGCCACAGGAAGTTGCTACATTTATCCTAGTTTCAGGAACAAGAGTCAGACCTGAACCACAGCAGCAGGAAGTGATACCCGTCGATGAATAAAAGAATAAAGTAATATGATTCAGTGGTCATGATTTCATCCCAGGAGGAGTGAAAATTTAATCCGTGCGTCCAAAAAAAAAAAACTATAAACTGGAAATTCTAGAGGATTTTGGACTGAGTGAACTTAATTTAAAGTTTTGACTTCAGTTAATAAGCATGTCTCAGAGGAACACCTATGAGATTTTGTTATAAATGAATTATATTATAATTTCATATTGAAAGTGTTAGTCGCTCAGTCATGCCTGAATCTTTGCAACCCCATGAACTGTAGCTCTCCGGGCTCCTCTGTCCATGGAATTCTCCAAGCAAGAGTACTGGAGTGAGTAGCCATTCCCTTTTCCAGGGGCTCTTCCTGACCCAAGGATTGAACCTGGGTCTCCTGCATTGCATGCAGATTCTTTACTATCTGAACCACCAGGGAAACCCCAGTTTCATACTGAACACACATAATACCACAAGAATAACACTGAGATGGGACTGGGATAAGTTCTCTGGGCCTCCTTAGATACAAAATGCAAAAACCATACAAAATGATAATCACTGTATCAGTTAAGGATTTTGTGTGGTGGCTAACAACCAAGATACAACCAAAAGAGAAGTTCATTTTCTCTCATGAAAAAGAAGTCTGGTGCAGGTATTACAGTTTTACAGTATTCCTGGTGGTCAACAGCTTTTCTTATTTTTCTGCTGCATCTTCCCTTGTTGCATGGCTTAAATTTCCATGGGTGTAAAATAATGACTATCATCTGTCCAGCTTATCTACATCCCAGCAGAAGGAAGGCATTGTCCTCTTAAATGTTCTCAGAGCCTTTCCCAATGACTTCTACTTAGGATTCATTGGTTGAGACTATCAGCAAGGGAAGGCTAGATAATATAATAAGTCCCCTATATATGAACAAGTTCCATTCCAAGAGTGGGTTTGTTAAGTACAATTTTTCATAAGACTAATGAAGTTGGCCTAGGTACCTAACTAACAATACCTATATAGTAATGTAATATAATAGATTTATAATATTTTTCGCACAAGGAATACATAAAACAAGCAAACAAAAGTAAACATTTTAAATCATATAGTACCTTGAAAAGTATAGTAATACAGTACAACAGCTGGCATACAGGCGCTGGCATCAAGTGAATAGGCAAGAAGAGTTACTTACTAGAGGAGGGAGAGAAGGTGGGAGATGGCAGAAGTGAAGGATTGCTAGCAATAGGAGATAGAGGGCAAGCTGCAATTTCACTCCTGCCTGTCATTGATGGAACAGACGTTTACATCTTCGTTAAGTTCACAATTTAAAGGTTCATAGGCAATGGCACCCTACTCCAGTACTCTTGCCTGGAAAATCCCATCGATGGAGAAGCCTGGTAGGCTGCAGTCCATGGGGTCTCTGAGAGCCAGACACAACTGAGCAATTTCACTTTCACTTTTCACTTTCATGCATTGGAGAAGGAAATGGCAACCCACTCCAGTGTTCTTGCCTGGAGAATCCCAGGGACGCGGGAGCCTGGTGGGTTGCCGTCTATGGGGTCGCACGGAGTTGGACACGACTGAAGCGACTTAGCAGCAGCAGCAGTGTAGACTTACTGTAATCTCTTTCAGCTGAATACATTGCCGCGATGACTTACACTGGGTTCTGTTAGTAAGGCAGAAGTGGGGGAGACATTGAGAGGGTCACTAGCAGTCACTGCCATAGCCACAGAAACTTCTCCCAGCTCTAGAATTTGGGGATTGTAACTCCACATAGATAGCTACTAATTGTTTGCCAGCGTCTTCTTCAAAACATTAGACTTCTTTCTCCTATTGAATCATGGGATATAAGTCTGTTTTACTCTAAATGTTAATCCACAAAGATAGCTTAAAATATTTAAAAAAAGAGAGAAAGGAAAAAAAAAACTGCACATACCATATTCTACTTCCTAACATGGGAATTTTTTCTTTTCACTTTTAGGCAATCAATTCTGCCCACAGATAAAAGATTTTCCAAACTGGGCTGGACACTCATCTATTATGAGACAATGCAAATGTACTGTGAAGGCTGCCAGGGAATATCCATTATTTGCACACAGCAAATTTGGAACTAACTATACAGTTTTTCAGCACCAAAAGCCAAGGTCTCATCTTTGAGTTAAAGTCATCCTTTAGGAACCTCGTGTTCCTGGCAGCCTGTATGTCTCTAAGGCCTCCTGTCATCTGAGGTCACCGTTGCCTTTAATATTTAAGTAGAATGCATGACTACCCACTCAGATTCTGTGGGAAACTTGGCCTCCTGCGTTGGATACCCACACCTATAGAGGCTGTTAGAATGCTGATCATCTCCTGGTCACCTCTTGATCTGATTTTTGCTTTCACTGAATTACCAATGTTCAGTTTCCTGTACTTCTGTGTCCCCATCACCTTCCTTTGCAGCTTCACCCCAAGTGGACACTGCCTGTATTTGTTAAATCCCACGAAGTACTAGTCACCAATTGCTGTTACTGATAACCAAATTTTCCTAATGATTTTCAGTAACAGAGAGAACTTAGCGTGCAGCACAGTACAAACACCAATGTTTCTCAACATTGTGCTAAAAATTCATCTGATTTTCCCTGGGCAGAGAGAGATTTCTTTCTGACTCTGTCCACCTTTCTTCCTTGCTCAGTGCCCACATCTCTTAGGCTGTCTATTTATTTTATTTTTATCCCATGTAACACAGCATGTGGGATCTTAGTTCCCCAACCAGGAACTGAACCCACGCCCCCTGCAGCAGAAGCATTAGAGTCTTGACCCCTGGGCCATCACCAGGGAGTCTTCTCTTTTGCTCTCTAGACCTTTTATTCATTTCCCCTTTTCCTCAGCCTCCCTATTCTTTCTACTCTTTTATGCAAAGGAATTTATGTTTCATTCCCTGCCTTCTTAAAAAAAAAAAGGAAAAAACCCACTAGCTCTATGTATATATGCAGATTGAAAACTGTTAGATGCTCTGGTAAGTACAAGACCATTTTTCATATGGGAAAAGAGCAGAGATTTTGAAATTATCAGTTTATGTTTCTTTTGGATAACCACACTAAATTAGAAACTGATACAGCACAGCTTAGGACAAACTCAGCTCTGATAACTAGACCAATAACAAGAAATCATTGTAAAAGATTTACAACACACACATTCATCACTCAAAAACCGTCATTGTGAATCTAACTCACAATGCAAAGCCCTATCTCACCACACCGTCTATTTTCATTCTCTCCAAATCTACTGTTATATCCCAGAGATGTACTTGGGTCTTGCACAATTTAAACTTCAAAATCTCTCTCAGAAGCCCCATTGCTGGTGAACTTCCCATCACTTTCTTTCTTCCTGCTTCTTCACTTCTGCCCCCTGACTATTCTTCCAATTGGGCATCACAAGCCCAAAGAAACTGGACAGAAACACGTGAAAGAAGTTAATAATGACACCCTCCCCTGAATCAGGTAGCCACTGACTAGAAATATCTCAGTGTAACCCTGATGTGCCCAGAGCCATCTAAGAAAGTGACTGATCCTTAGCAGGAAAGCCAAGAATGAACAGAAACCCACTGGTAAAGAAGAAATGATAGAGGATCATCCAAGAAGTACTCCTGGCCAGCAGTTAGATCAGAGAAAACCCATGAGACATATTAGATCCAGCTCTAGTCCAATGTTAAACCATGAAAAGTCCTTTGTCTCTTACAAAGGTAACAAGACAGTTTTGAACTATTGTTCAGTTCTTGATTGTGGGTTTTGGTAATCACAAAATCAAATACACAAACAAATCTAAGAGGAGGTTGGGAAGAAATGTCCCCATTGCCCACTATTTGGCAAAGATTCACATTTTAAAACAATAGATTTGATATATCCCACATTCTAAAGAGAGCAGTCAGCAGTGAGCTGTCATGTAACTCATCATCTATGAAGCTGTTGTGAGAAAGAGCAGGATCACTCATAAAATCACGCACTGCCCCGTCTTCTCTTACCCCATCCATAATACACAAGAGGGTATGAAGACAGCAACTGAAGAGAGAGGTCTGGGTAGAAGTTACTGTTGTTTATGGTTTGGTCACTAGGTCATGTCTGCCTCTTTTGTGACCCCATAGACTGCAGGCTCCTCTGTCCCTGGGATTTCCCAGGCAAGAATACTGGAGTGGGCTGCCATTTCCTTCTCCAGGGGATCTTCCCAACCCAGGGATCAAACCTGTGTCTCCAGCATTAGCAGGCAGATAGTTACTGGCCTAGTACAAGATGCAGTGATGGTGGTGAAAGGCCCAGTGAGAGCCTCCAGGGAGGCTCCAGCAGAATAATTTTTAGAATCTGGGGGAGAGGCCTCTAAGAATGGGAGAATATGAGAATGCATCTTTTGCTTCATCTAAATGTTTGCTGGAGGCCTTCCTGGGGCTGCCTTCAAAGGGGGTTGTAAAGAAGCCATTCTTGGAAGAGCAGGTCTGATTTCCAAATCCATGAAGAGCATATTTTCATAGATAATGGAGCTTCCACTTCTAAAAGGTGCAAGCTTGGCACAGTAACCTAGAGGAGAAGAGCAACTAGTTCTGTGACATGGGTTGCCTATGAAAATAACCTGGTAATTCTGAACCATGTTCTATTTTTCTGCAACTCTCAAGGGAAAGCAGTTCCAATGATTTCACTTCAATTAAAGGAGGCAAAGAATTGGAGCCAATAGACCAAGCAAAACTACATCTACATTTTCAAATGCTTTTTTCCCCCCTAGATTTTTAAAATACTCTCCATCTTTCTTCTTTATCTTTCATCCTGTCTTTGGTATGGTTGCTTAATGGTGCTAGCACCCATGTTCGGGTTGTCTGCTAGGTAATCCAGGATGGCCTCTTTCAGCATTTTGCATCCTTAGATCACAGTCGCAAAACAGGCCCCCACAGGTGTCCGCTGGTATCCAATTCCACCCTGGCCTAGACCATCACTATCTCTTAGCTGGAGTTCTTCAGCAGTCTCCAAAGAAGTCTTCCTGCTTCTACTCTGGCTCTTTCCCCTCCATCTCCTCTTCATGTTGCAACAGAGGTAACTTTCTTAGAACACAAAATGGATCTTGCCCTTGCTTTGGGCATAGAAAGCAACATTTATTTGGGCATAGAAATCCAAACTTCTCATATTGCCTTGCAGCAGTCAGCATGCTCTGACATATACATTTCTCTCTGACCTCACCTGCTTGGCCACATGGTGACCTTTGGCTGTTTGACCTGACACAAGTGAAGTGCCACTTGCATCACCCTCCCCTCCAGGTTCTGCATTCCAGACACCACTGTCTTCTAGGACTTGCTGTCACAAGTGAAACTCTTTTCTACCTCAGAGCCTTTATTCAGGCTGTTTCTTCCATTCCTGTCTCTCTCTTTCTGCATAACTGACTCCTTTTTGGGAAGGTCTTAGCTTAGGGTCTTCTTCCCAGATCATCCACTCTAAAGTAAGCTCCTCCTGTTATCCTCCACCATAAAATCATGGAATTAGTGGAGAGAGGATTGTTCATATTATTTACTTATTTGGGGCTGTGCTGGGCCTTCATTGCAGTGCAAAGGCTTTCTCCAGTTGCAGCGTGCAGGGGCTTCTCTAGTTGTGGAGCACGGGTTCTAGAGCCTGCAGGCTTAGAAGTTGTGAATGGACTTGGTTGCCATGCAGCACATAGGATCCAAGTTCCTTGATCAGGAATCAAGCCCAGGTCCCTTGCATTGGAAGGCAGATTCTTAACCACTGGACCACCAGGGAAGTTCCAGGATGTTCATATTATTGATCACAAATTTAAAATACATTTTAGAACATATATATTTATTTGCTCATCTTTTATTTCTCATTCCTAATGGGTTATAAATGAAATAGAAGATTTTTGAACATTTGAAAGTGTGGGAAAAAGAGACAGATGATGGATTGGCTAACTGATGGAGAAAGTTCTCTGGGTAATAGATGAGAACACCAGAAGAGTTCTTCAACATGAGTACAGGATAAGCACAAAAGAAAAACAAACTTTAGATGTAAATATGCTTTTTCAGTGAGGGTGTTCGGGGAAGAGAAATGAATAGTACAAAGGATTCCCTGCTGATAACCTCAATCTCTTCAGTGAAGGAGGAAATAAGACTGAGCATCAAAAACAGCAAAGAACTGGGCTTCAGAGAGGTGAAAAGGGCCAAAAATAGCTACTGAAGTAAATAGGAAAGAAAGCCGACTAGGGACATTCCAAATGGATTTGTAGTGCCAACAAATCAAGTCTTCATTTAGTTATCCACTCAGTGAGTGTACACTAAGTTCCAGTTCAGAACCAGGCACTATACTTGTTTCTAGCATCACAAAGACAAATAGGCATCACCTTGTGAAAAATCCCCTGAATTTGAATCAGAGGGTAGCTAACTTGTGTAGCCTCCAAAAGATCCAGTGAAAGTGAAAGTCGTTCAGTCATGTTTGATTCTTTGCGATCCCATGGACTATACAGTCCATGGAATTCTCTAGGCCAAAATACTGGAGTAGGTAGCCTTCCTCTTCTTCAGGGGATCTTCCCAACACAGGGCTTGAACCCAGGTCTCCCACATTGCAGGCAGATACTTTACCAGCCAACCCACCAGGGAAGCCCCTCCAAAAGATCCAAGTACCCAGCTACCTCACTTGGTTCCCCTTGGCTCTGGTTAGAAATAAAGCACTGGTCACTGACTTGCCCCAGCTCAAGGCAGGCGCTTGTATTTCATGAATGTCCTTATTGTAGGAATTTACAAATCCTTCAATAAAGGAGCTTGTGATGTTTGAGGATTTTGCAAAATATCCCCTTAACAGACTTACCTCTCGCATCATTTCCATGAGACACAGGGCCTTTTTGTTTCATCCAAGGAAGAGGAACAACTTAGGTTATCCCATAGCTTTCTAAGATAAATATCTAAACTAAATTATAATAGCAATATTCAATTCATTAAAGTAAAGCAATTATGTATATTATATTTTAACATAATTTTTAAAACATAGATAACACTGATTCTAATCTTTCTATAATCTGGCCATCACTTTACCTTTTCACGTATGGATGTGAGAGTTGGACTATAAAGAAAGCTGAGCACCAAAGAATTGATGCTTTTGAACTGTGGTGTTAGAGAAGACTCCTGAGAGTCCCTTGGACTGCAAGGAGATCAAACTAGTCAATTCTAAAGGAAATCAGTACTGAATATTCATTGGAAGAACTGATACTGAAGCTGAAACTCCAATACTTTGGCCACCTGATGCAAAGAACTGACTCACTGGAAAAGACCCTGTTGCTGGAAGGATTGAAGGCAGGAGGAGAAGGGGATGACAGAGGATGGGATGGTTGAATGGCATCACCAACTCGATGGACGTGAGTTTGAGAAAGCTCTGGGAGTTGGTGATGGAGAGGGAAGCCTAGCGTGCTGCAGTCCATGAGGTCACAAATATTTGGACATGACGGAGAAACTAAACTGAACTGAACTTACCTGTTCAACCAATCTTAGTTTTGTTGCAGTTCATCTTAACTTCTCCTAGACACTTGAACAAGCCAAGCCATTCTATTGTTTTTAATTAATTTTTTAATTGGAGGAAAACTTCTTTATAAATGTTGTGTTGGTTTCTCCCATACAACAATGTTAATTAGCCATAATTATACATATATCACCTCCCTCTTGAGCCTCCGTCCTCTCCCCCGTCTCGCCCTTTTAGGTCATCAGAGAGTGGCAGGCTAGGCTCCCTTGGTTGTATAGCAAGTTCTTACCAGCTATCTATTTCACACATGATAGTGTCTATATGTCGATGCTACTTTTACCATTTGTCCCGTTCTCCTTCCCTGTGTCCACAAGTGTTCTCTTTATCTGCCTCAATTCTTTCCCTGCAAATAGTTTCATCAATACCATTTTTCTAGATTCCATAAGCTAAAGCGAAACTAAGTCACTTCAGTCGTGTCTGACTCTGTGCGACCCCATAGACAGCAGCCCACCAGGCTCCCCCGTCCCTGGGATTCTCCAGGCAAAAACACGAGAGTGGGTTGCCATTTCCCTGTCCAATGCATGAAAGTGAAAGTGAAGTTGCTCAGTCATGTCCGACCCTCAGCGACCCCATGGACTGCAGCCCACCAGGCTCCTCCGTCCATGGGATTTGCCAACAAGAGTACTGGAGTGGGGTGCCATTGCCTTCTCCCTAGATTCCATACGTATGTGTTAACATATGATATGTGTGTTTTTCTCTGACTTACTTCACTCTGTATAACAGGCTCTAGGTTCATCCACCTCACTAGAATTGACTCAAATTCATTCTTTTCTATGACTTAGTAATATCCCATATATATGTACCACATCTTTATCCACTCATCTGCTGATAGGCATCTAGGTTGCTTCCATGTCCTAGATATTGTAAACAGTGCTGCTATGAACATGGGGGTACATGTGTCTTCTTCAATTATGGTTTTCTCAGAGCATATGCCCAATAGTGAGATTGCCAGGTCATATGGTAGCTTTTTCCCTAGTTTTTAAGGAATAGCCACATTGTACTCCATAATGGCTGTATCAATTCACATTCCCATGAACAGTGCACGAGGGTTCCCTTTTCTCCACATCCTCTCCAGCATTTACTGTTTGTTGATTTTTTGATGGTCATTCTGACTGGTATGAGAGGATACCTCATTGGAGTTTTGACTTGCATTTCTCTAATAACGAGTGACACTGAGCACCTTTTCATGTGTTTCTTGGCCATATGTGTGTCTTCTCAGGAAAAGTGTCTGGTTAGGTCTTCTGCCCATTTTTGATTGGACTGTTTGTTCTTCTGATATTGAGATGTATTCACTGCGTATATACTTTGGAGATTAATCTTTTGTCAGTTATTTCATTGCCAAGCTATTCTTGCTGCTAACTGAGGCCATACGATG
Organism: Oryx dammah; assembly: GCF_014754425.2. Classification (NCBI taxonomy): domain Eukaryota; kingdom Metazoa; phylum Chordata; class Mammalia; order Artiodactyla; family Bovidae; genus Oryx; species Oryx dammah. The sequence goes on along the minus strand of NW_024070211.1, from coordinate 35,059,203 downwards.
CCAGCTGGGAATTATTTCTTCCTCTTCTCCTTTGCAAAGCCTCCTTTTATTTAAGTTTAATCTCAAGTGCTACATTTTTGAGATTGCAAATAGTTCTGGATTACTTTATAATCCTGGAATATCTAAACTTATTTAACATTCCTTTTAAAAATTTAAATTTAAATTCATGGTACTGAGTTTAAAAGAGAACACCCCCCCCCAAACCTCACAAAATATTAAATCCCACATAAACAGCCAAAATACACAATCCTTTGAAAATTTAAGGTGCAGATATCTGGATAAGTAGTCTCAGATTGAGATTTAAAATCAGAATAAAATTCAGAAGACCAAAAGCACCTGAAGTTCAAAAAAGGGGATGTGTCTAGATCTTATGATTAAAACTTAAATAAATATTACAATTATGTTATTAGGTTTAGTAAATACTTATGAAAATTCATCCAAAAGGCCACACTGATGTTTAGAAATAGCTGAGGCTCTGTTGACTGAGATGGCTTATTTCATCTCTCGGGAATGCAAGTCGTTAATGGCAGCATGAGAGATGAGGTGATCTCCCCATAAACACAGGGCTCTGATTCAGCCTGAATGCTGGCGATTTTTAATGCCAGACACATCCACTTTCAGCTGGAGGGTATTTGTTGAGAGCTGCCGTGGAGAATGCCCACACTTAGAAAAAAATGCACACCCTTAGCAACCACTAATGAATAAAATACAAACCCACTAATCAGGATTTAGAAGTTGCAAAAAAACAATATGATTTGGTATTTTGAAGTCATAGTTTGGGTATGCAAACAAAAACAGATCTGGCAATGTAGGTTGGATTCCACAGGTGTTACTCAAGCTACTTTTTGTGATCCTTGGGAATTTTTTCCCAAACAAGTTCTGGAAAATCAAATCTTTTTTTTTTTTTTTCCCCAAATCCCTAGAGTGTCTTCCTCAAATCATGTGAACGGAATTTAGCAGTGGGAACTTCTTTGGGAAATATTGAGAGACCCTCGTCACGCCAACTGACACTCATCTGTGCAAAGAAGATATCCACCTCCAAGAAAGACATACAGGGAAATGAGACACCAGCTACAAGCCTGGTGTCTGCCCCACTATATCTGACCACTTTGGCCTGATCACTCACTTTAGATATTGGCCTGAATAACTATTTCATGGAGATACTAGGGACTGATGTTAAAGAAAAAAGGAAAGTGTCCTGTCATTATCAGTAGAAGTCCTGGCATCCACTTCTGTTTCCACCACTTAAAATGTTTATGACAGGGAGTGTGTAAAATCAAGCAACCAAATTTTTTTTTTTTTAAGATTTTCTTATTTATTTTTCACTTACTTGGCTGTGCCAGCTCTTAGTTGGGGCGGGTGGGAATCTAGTTCCCGACCAGGGATCGAACCCAGCCCCGCTGCACTGGGAACATGGAGTCTTAGCCACTGGACCACCAGGGAAGTCTCTCAAGTAACCAACTTGAGTCTCATTTTCCCGGCTGGTGAAGCAGGGACTCCAAAGGTGCTTTCATCAACATCTGAGCCTTTACTATGCGCCAGAGATGGCAGTAGGTGGAATGCTAGGTACAGTCACTATTTTCAGGCAGCTTACCATTTATTTAGAAAGGAAGACAAATGTCCAAACTTATGAATAATATGTAACCACGTTCCTAAAAATTTTCATGAAGAAAAAGCAAGGAGTAAAGATTAAAAAATATAAATGAGAAACGTAGCTTCATTTAGGAGGTCAAAGACATCTCCTTAGGGAATGATATTTAAGCAAAGAAGGTGGGAAGGTAGGCGGTGGAAAGAATATTCCAAGACAAGGGGATAACATATGCAAAGGCCCCGAGGCAAGAAGGAGTTTGATGTGGTCCAAGAACAGCAAGAAGACTCCTGTGGCCTCACTGAGGGGGAGGGTGGCAGGAGATAAGCCTCACTGTGTTGTTACAAGCATCAAAGAGAAATGTGTGTGAACATGCTTTGCCGAGTACAAACCTAGCCCGGTACCTCTGTGAATGAGCACAGTCATCAGTGTTTCAGGAGTCCTGTCCTCAGCAGCAGACACAGCAGGTCAAAAAGAAAAAAACATTTGAACACACATTTTACCTCTTCTTCCATCCTTCCTAAATTGACTATTTCTCTCATCTTTGCCATCAAGCTAAGTGCCAGTCGATTTTCGATTTTGCATTATCAGAAGTCTTAAAACAAGACCTAAGTTTCTCTCCTTCTTGTACAAAACTGGGGTTCTTTAAAGCCTGAAGACAAAATTACTGAAGCTCTTTTATGTCTGGGTAACAGAAAACAGAGTGCCTTAAACATCCAGAATTCCTTTATATTTTCATTTGTACCATATAATGCCACACAGCACAAACAGATCGAGAGCTGGACACTCCTTCTACCCGCTGTCTCCAACTCTGCCACTCACTTTCCAGTGGAATTTTATTAATTTATTTATTTGGTCATGGCTTGCAGGATCTTAGTTCCCTGACCAGGGACTGAACCCAAGTCTTGGCAGTGAAAGCACCAAATCCTAACCTCCAGACCACCAGGCAATTCCCTCCAGTGGAATTTTTTAAATGGTATGTGGGAGGAAAAATGGTGGGATGTATTCCCAGGAAACTCATCCATCATCCATTCATTCACTCAATCATCACATGTTTATTGAGTATCTATCAATCACCATGATGTTATATATGGGGACACTGAGAATTGAATTTTATTATACTGATTTGGTTTTATAATTATGCAGAGATGTCAAGGACCTGGGGGAAGAGTCCCATTTAAGTTATGACCTTATCTCCTTTATATAAATATAATGTGGATGCCAGCTTCCTGAACAAAGCATCAGAAAGGGCCTCTGGCATCAAGAAGGCATAAAAACCAAGCATGGGTCAAGAATGAAAGGAAGAGAGGAGAGACAGACAGACACCAGAGGGCAACAGCGACAGGACCCTGGCATGGGTGTGTTGATGGGCATTGGTAGGCACAGATGGCACACTGATGACCGTGACATGAAGAGCAGAGCTGAATGTGAGCTTGCTTCTCTTCTCCGAAAAGTGTATCACGAGACAGCTTTGCTTGGAAGAGACTTTTAAACTAAAGTCATCAATAAAGCTTGTGCCTACTTCAATAAGTGCTGTCTCCAGACCGTTTTGTCTTCTGTCTCCCATACACTGAATGCCTTGGGAACACTGAGCTGACAGTGATGCATAACAAGATCTCAGGCAATTGCTGTGATGAGAAGCAGAAAGAAAGGATTGCTTCTGAAAAGGGCCACATGAGAAATGATACACAATGAAGGGGAGAGGAATTACCACGAATGTAGTTGAGGGATACCAAGAATGGGATGCTGTTCCTAGAGGAGAAATACAAAATCATTTGCAGATGCTTAGCTACAGATTGTAAAGCTGACTTTATTTATTTATTTAATTTTTGGCTGAGCAGCATGTAGGATCTTAGTTCCCTGATCAGGGATCAAACCCACGCTCCCTGCAATGAAAGCAAACAGTCCCAACCATTGGGCTACCAGGGAATTGCTAGAAGCTGACTTTCATTAATAACTGAACTGTCTAGAAACCAACCAGAAGCACAGAGATCTAGAACAGTTAATATACCCCAGAAGAACTTTCAGAAACTTATAAAAATCTTTTCTTATAAGGCACAAGACACTTCATCAGCCAATCAGTTTCTATGCATATATGGAGTTGGAATTAGTCGGGAAGAGAGGAGTTGGTAGATATAGAATTAGACATTTTTTGTTATGTTTTTCCAGAAAGGAAACAAACAAGGAGAACCATGGCAGCTGGAAAAAACTGTTAAAGGGGAATGTCAAGAGCAAAGCTAGTTAGAAGTTTGTTCTTCAAACCAGGACAGTCTCCCATTCCATACAATATCAGGAATTGAAATTTAGATATAAAACTAAATTTTCAAAAGAGACACCAAAAGTCTACTGCAAATAAACACATCACAGATGCATTACCAAGCTCCTTTCCTGAACATAGGGGGAAGAATACAATAGAAAATCTAAGAGAACAGTAGCCGACTTCCCTGGTGGTCCAGAGGTTAAGACTCTGCCCTTCTACTGCAGGAAGCAAGGGTTCAATCCATGGTGGGGGAACTAAGATCTGTATGCTGCATGGCTTGGCTAAAAATAATGATAATAATGATAATAAATTAAAAAATAAAATAACAGTAGCGCTTCCCCTGATTGCTTTCTTCGTTTGCCATTTTTGACATATCAAATATCAGGTAACTTTCCCTTTAGTTCTATATTCAGTATAAAAAGTGCTGAGGCCCCATCGCAGTCACTTCCCCATCTGTTCCTAAATATAGTTTTGACCCTTTCAAGTTTAAAACAATGAGACTAAGTGTTCCCTGAGAACAACCACCACCAGCATTACCAACACAACTGCCATTTGTGCCCAAAGTGCCTTAAATAAAATTTACCAAGTCAGAGTTAAAATGAGGTGAAATTAAAGTGAAAGACCCAAGTCCTTGCCACTTGAAGGGAACTGACACCATCAGTCTCCTTTGGACATACCTTAAATATTCATCTAGTTGGAAAAGACAAATTTAGGGGAAATTTTCAGTTGTAGATGTAGCAAATTTTTTATAAAGTCAAACTCTTTCATATTTAAATATTCATTTTTTTATCTCATCAGCTAATAGAACTGAGGACTCACTGTCAGATATGTCTATAAAGCAGTTTCAAGTGTTAGTTCTAGGTCACCCTGTGGTGTGGATAGAATAAAAATCATTTATGAACATAGGAACATGAAAATGGTGCCCTTACACCAAGACACTGATGAGCATGCAACTTACTAAAGCTATTCTACCCATTGCTAGACACATTAAATGCACAAGAGCAATTGTGTGACAATTTCTCCCCAATCTTTGAATTGCTTATTCAAGTCAATCTCATAATGAAAAGTTTTTTTTTTTAATTTGATAGCAATTTACTAATGATTAAATATAATCCTGGTCTCTTTCACCAAAACCTAACTTCTCCAATCAAAAGGCAGATTACCATTTCCCAGTACCAGACTTCATTCTCTTGGATTTAAACCACCTAAATAATCTCTTCCCTGGTGGCTCAGATGGTAAAGAATCTGCCTACAATGCAGGAGACCTGGGTTTGATGCCTGCATTGGGTTGGAAAGATCCCCTGGAGGAGGAAACAGCTACCTACTCCAGTATTCTGGCCTGGAGAATTCCATGGGGTCACAGAGTTGGACACAACCGAGCAATTTTTACTTACTTATTTAATCTCTTAATTGGTCTCTCTCTAATCTCTCCCAATTTAATTCATCTCTCACAGTGTCAAGGATCTATTTATATTTATTAAACTTCCTAAGAACAAATCTAACTAATTTTTCCCTTCCCTCTTCATGCTAGATGATAAAATTCAACTCCTCAGCATAACATCTGTACTACCAACCTGTCCCAACCTGTCTTGCCATCAGCTTTCCACTTCCTGTCTCTGACCACTCAACCTTCTCTAACGTTCTTTCCTTCCAAATGCCCCCACTTCCACTCTGGCTTTCCCTCTGCTGCCTGGAATCACCTTCTCCTTATTGCACCTGTCAAAACCTTACTTCACAACTGAAATATTTGGGCCACTTCTTTCATCCTCAGAGCCTTTAAAATGTCATTTCCTTTCGTATACTTTGCCTTTAAATGTTTGGGCTTCTGTTATTGCTGAGGGATATGTCAGGTAAGCCTTCATGCTGAACGTGCCATGTATAAGAAGCCCCAAACCCCTTTCGCATACCTCACATAAGGTATATTCTGATGGGTTTTTACATTGCTTCTGTCTACCATTTGTCCCCCAGGGAGGTTTTTTGATCCTTGACAAGAAATTCATCCCTTCTGTGTCAATCCCAGTCCCTGAAAAAGGTTAAGCACTCAAGTGTTTGTTGAATTTTATTGAGATGTAAACATAGGTTGGCCAAATGCAAGCTGATTCATAGTCAGGAGGTTTGCATAGAACAGTTAATTATTTATTTATTTATTATTGAAGGATAATTGCCCTACAGAAGTTTGTTGTTTTCTGTCAAACTTTAACATGAATCAGCCATAAGTATAGATATTTCTCCTTCCCCCTGAACAGTTTTTGGAGACCATTCAGTGTAACGGTTTTTAAGCATTTTCTGTTTCTTTGGGTTTTTGGCATGCTTTTAGTGGAGCAACTCTGTTTTCAACAAGAAGTGTATTTGAAAGGCCAAGATGCAGAACAGATAAAACCATTCATGTTAAAGCTTGAAAAAGCACAACCACAATCTTCCCCCTCCCATCCCCTGCCACCAACGGGAGTCTGAAGAGCAGTTTAAAATCCACTTCACAAGCTAAGGAAATGCAGAGGAGGAAGACGCTTTCCCCAAATTCTAATACTCGGATCTTAAATTATTTCCAAGATAAAGAATCTGCCCACCCAACGTAGGAGATGTACGAGGCACAGTTTTGATCCCTGGGTCAGGAAGGTCCCCTGGAAAAGGAAATGGCAATTCACTCCAGTATTCTTGCCTGGAAAATCCCACGGACAGAGGAGCTTAGCGAACTATAGTCCATAGGGCCACAAAGAGTCAGACACAACTGAACAACTGAGCGCACACACACACACATTTCTAAGTTTTATCAGAAGCAGACATTGCACACTCCGTATTGTCAAGTGAAATGAACTCTTAGAAGATGAGAACTATTTTATGGCTTTCCAGAGCAGTTGGATTATTTCTATAACAGCCAGTCTTTAAGATGCCCATTTTTCAAGTTCTTCTGGAAAATGACTTGCTTAAAGACAACTCATCACAGAGTTTATATGTTGGCCTTTTTGTATGCACTCATTTTCTGGGGTGGGAGAGAAGCTAGGAGGTCACACGATGGGGATGTGCCAGACTGCTAGATGATAGAAATTTCTCACTTTAGTAGAAATATAGCAGTATTCCTTGGCTGGACATAAGGCTGAGTGATTCTGTGAACTCTAGGGATATGGACCAGGTTCTTGGAATGGAAAGCAATAATAGAATTAGGTGAAATAGTATGTTTCAGTCTCACCGAGAGAGACAGGATTCTTCCCATTTCTTTTCAGACCATACTCTGACTCAGAAGCAGTGAGACCTGCAAAGAATAAAGAAAACCCTCAGAACCCTAAGGATGTTCAGCTCTAGAAGCACAGGAAGACATTAGGCTGGCATGCTCTTTGAGTGGTAGTGGTGGACACTAAATATTTTTTAAGTTAATTGTTGATAATGGGTACTAACAGGGCTACCAGATACAAAGTACGTGAAGAGACTTGTTCCCAAACATAGAGACTCAAGACTGACACCTTCTGATAGCAATGGGAACACCAAGCTACTAACAATGTGGGAATGTTAATGGTTCACTTGCATATCAATTATGAGACTTAAGAAATGAAAATAAAACTGGTAAGTACTCTGTGAAAAACTAATCTCATTTGAAGGAAAAGTTTTTCTACCTCAGCAGTCTAAACCGTTTAGCTTTTATCAAAACTTGGTCTGAGGCAATTAATAATGGTGAAGAACAGCCTATGGTGCCTGCTAAAAACACCCACCACCAGCCCATCTCAAAGTTGTGCCTTTGAGATAAGCAGAGGGTGCCATCTTGAAGGAACTCACTAACTCTCCCACAGAAATGACTTCATAGAAAGCTATTTAAATTTTGAACCATCATTTTTTCTTAACCAAGCGTTGATGTAGATGACAACAAGCCTACTAAAATGCTGACACTAACTTTTACATAAAAACTTTGCAATAAATTTATCTTAGAGTTTAGAAAAATGGTAGGGGGTAAATAATTTTATTTAAAACATCTATGCATTGTACCTTTTTTGGTTTCTTCACTAGGTGTTCATGAGGAGATAAATACCCATTTTACAGATAAGTAGAGTTGAGCTCAGGTAAGTTACAATTTGTCCAAAGTAAATGGTGAGTGAAGGGCAGAACAGGGATCAGAACTCACCTCTGTCTACTCTCACTGTCCATTCTACCCTTCCATATTTCTCAACAAAATTTTAATTTCTCCTGTACAGATTATGCAAACAATAGGAATCTACTGGATTTCTCTTTTTCTAAGTCTTTTAGAAAATTCTTTACTCAAGTACCATAGCTCTGGGGTTCAAATGAAAGTTTTTACCTTTATTCTATTAGCTGAATTGTTCTTGTAGCTTTTCACATTGTCCCTAAAATCTTTTTGGAAAGTAGGAGGCAATCAATTTACTAAGTAATTAAGTAAGTAAGTAATAGATTTGCTAAGCATTTACTCTGGCAATTATTTTTTTAACCTTACAATTCAAACTGGAAAGTAGGAACTTTACATATAGTAGATAGTATTGGAAGTCACTTTAAAGTCAGGATTTTTAATATACTTTTCAGTTCAGTTCAGTCACTCAATCATGTCCAACTCTTTGCGATCCCATGAATGCCAGCACCCAAGGCCTCCCTACCATCACCAACTCCCAGAGTTTACTCACACTCATGTCCATCAAGTCAGTGATGCCATCCAGCCATCTCATCCTCTGTTGTCCCCTTCTCCTCCTCCCCTCAATCCCTCCCAGCATCAGAGTCTTTTCCAATGAGTCAACTCTTCACATGAGATGGCCAAAGTACTGGAGTTTCAGCTTCAGCATCAGTCCTTCCAATGAACACCCAGGACTGATCTCCTTTAGAATGGACTGGTTGGATCTCCTTGAAGTCCAAGGGACTCTCAAGAGTCTTCTCCAACACTACAGTTCAAAAACATCAATTCTTCGGCACACAGCTTTTTTCACAGTCCAACTCTCACATCCATACATGACCACTGGAAAAACCATAGCCTTGACTAGACGGACTTTTGTTGGCAAAGTAAGGTCTCTGCTTTTGAATATGCTATCTAGGTTGCTCATAACTTTCCTTCCAAGGAGTAAGCATCTTCTAATTTCATGGCTGTAATCATCATCTGCAGTGATTTTGGAGCCCAAAAAAATAAAGTCTGACACTGTTTCCACTGTTTCCCCATCTATTTCCCATGAAGTGATGGGACCAGATGCCATGATCTTCATTTTCTGAATGTTGAGCTTTAATCCAACTTTTCCCTCTCCTCTTTCACTTTTATCAAAAGGCTTTTTAGTTCCTCTTCACTTTCTGCCATAAGGGTGGTGTCATCTGCATATCTGAGGTTATTGATATTTCTCCCGGCAATCTTGATTCCAGCTTGTGCTTCTTCCAGCCCAGTATTTCTCATTATGATAAGCAGGGTGACAATATACAGCCTTGATGTACTCCTTTTCCTGTTTGGAAACAGTCTGTTGTTCCATGTCCAGTTCTAACTATTGCTTCCTGACCTGCATATAGGTTTCTCAAGAGGCAGGTCAGATGGTCTGGTATTCCCATCTCTTTCAGAATTTTCCACAGTTTATTGTGATCCACACAGTCAAAGGCTTTGGCATAGTCAATAAAGCAGAAATAGATGTTTTTCTGGAACTCTCTTGCTTTTTCCATGATCCAGCGGATGCTGGCAATTTGATCTCTGGTTCCTCTGCCTTTTCGAAAACCAGCTTGAGCCTCTGGAAGTTCACGGTTCATGTATTGCTGAAGGCTGGCTTTGTCATTTTTTGGAGAAGGACATGGCAACCCACTCCCGTTTTCTTACTTGGGAAATCCCATGGATAGTGGAGTCTGTTGGACTACAGTGCATGGGATCTTAAAAGAGTTGGACACAAATTAGTGACTAAACAACCACAATAAACACAGAGACACACATATATATATACATGAGAAGGAAATGGCAACCCACTTCAGTATTTCTGCTTGGAAAATCCCATGGACAGAGGAGCCTTGCAGGCTACAGTCTATAGGTTCACAAAGAGTTGGACACAATTGAAGTGACTTAACATTTGTCATTTCTACGCATCTTTATTAAGAACTGTATGACACGTGCAACTTAAAGTAGGCAGTTTTAAAAATCTGGAGGAATAAATAAGCAGAGGTGGAGACCAACCTGAAGTCATCTCATACCTACACATCTGCTTGTTCACAAAAATTTACCCAGAAACCCTGCTTGGTGCCCTGGTAATCAGACAACTATCCTTCACTAAGAGAAAGTCAAACATTCCCCAGCAAACTGCAGTTTTCATTACATCATAGTTTGAAGTTAGTCCATGTACAATACAAAGGACATCTGCACTGACAGTTGTGAAATACTCAGAATTTCGCAGGCACACACTGGGAATTCTATGAGACAGGGAGGTTGCTGATTAATGGACAGTGTCAGAGCCACTCAGTCTCCACACTTGCTCAACTGAGCAATCAGGTCAGGAACAGTTAGACTGGCCAGTTAGCAAAGTGGATAAACCAGTCTCAAATACCAAAGAAGCATCATTTTGGAATGTGGACTCAGTGGATGGTTGAAACTCGTTGCTGCCTATAAAAACTGAGTCATCCTGAGATGTCCAGGGAGTGTATTGTCTAAGGGGGACTTGAATCTGAAATGTCATAAAAGGTTTGGCAAAACTCTTCTGACCCAAAGATTACGCTCTAGTTACATGTGTGCTAAAGAGATTTCATCAGCATTCCATAAAGATTAGTGGTTTTAATACCTACAAAGTGTGAGATGACACTGGAAACCACCCTCGTTGAGGAAGGGCTTCTGTGTGTGTGTGTGTGTGTGTGTGTGAGTGTTCAGTTGCCTTTGACGTTTTATGACCCCATGGACCGCAGCCAACCAGGCTCCTCTGTCTACGGAATTTTCCAGGCAAGAATACTAGAGTGGCTGGCCATTTCCTACTCCAGGGGATCTTCCCCACCCAAGGATCGAACCCATGTCTCTTACAGCCCCTGCACTGTACAGGCAGATTGTTTACCACGGTACCACCTGGGAAGCCTAAGTGTAAGACATATATAAAGTTGATATTATCCAAAAGAATCTTTAGGAGACTAAATGGGATAACTTTTAATTTTTATGAACCAGGATTCTTCAAAACGGAAATAAACATTTATATCTAAAAGGCTTGCTGTTTTAAAATTTACATCCTGGTCTAATAAAAGGAATCGATCTTAAAACAAAACCCAAACTATTCCTTTAAATATAGAGCTTATCCTTTGGTGCAGGTTAAGAATAAAATATATTATTTTTTATTTCTAAACTTTTATTTCAATAAACATGTATTCCTTTCCTGGGTAAGAGTTTCACTTAGGAAACTATAAGTTCAATAGCCTTTTCTACAAGGTTCTAATTAGGATTGTCAAAGGTAGAAGAGGAGAAAACGAAAATTTCAAAAAAGGCAAAGGAAGAGAGGAAGAGAAAAAAAAGGCAGAGGAAGAGAAAAAAAAGGCAGAGGAAGAGAAAAGTGAAGACATGGGCTTATGTTATGACAGAGGCAACTGGGGAGCACATAACTTGGGGACAAGAGTCTAGACTCTCTCTCCCACATATGTGTCTTGCTCTGGGTCAGCTGTAGTCCTTTAGCTGGCTCTGAATGGGACTCATCTGTGGGCAGCTCAGAGCTTACCCCCAAGAGCTTGCAACCAGAGAAGATAAGAAGGCTTCACCACTAACTCTGGTTAGACTAAATCAAGAAAGGACCCTAGCAACTCACTACAGGTCACATACTCACACCCACACCAAATGCCACAGTTTAGAACAGCCAAAATCACAGCTCCCTCTGTGACCAGGGGAAGAAATGAATCTAATTGGCAGCCACCAACCAGAACCATACCATCAGAACTGAGTAGAAATTCTTTCGAGTAGGCAAAACAGTAAATATTTACTCTCCAAAGTATTTGGAGTTAACACTGCGATCCTCCCAAATGTGTTCTTTTTATTAAGGTCTACATACCAGCACGTGTGTGTGTGTGTGTGTGCGTATGTGCATTCTCAGTTGCTTCAGTTGTGTCCCACTCTCTGTGACCCTCTGGACTGTAGCCCGCCAAGCTCCTCTGTCCATGGGATTCTCCAGACAAGAGTACCAGAGTGGGTTGCCATGCCCTTCTCCAGGGGATCTCCTCGACATGGGGATTGAGCCCACTGTTTCTGTTCTCTCCTGCACTGCAGGCAGATTCTTTACCCACTGAGCCACCTGGGAAGTCCATGTGTGTGTCTACATGTACATACACACACACACACACACACACACACACACAGACACACACACACACATACACATACCCATCCTAAGGAGTACTTTTTATATTACTGCACTTAGAATAATTTTAAAAATATACACATTTAGTACAAATGAGTTGTGAATTGTTGTGCTGCCTATTTCTCAAGGACACAATAGAAACATTTTTATATACATGACATTTCCTCTGGGTACAAAAATCACTGAACTTTTAAAAATTCAATATATCATTCAAAGGGGAAGATTGTGAATTTGGGGACACAGAAAGGCTACTAAAGCTCTCATTGTAAACAATATAGAAAAATATGTATTTCTGGCAAACAAGTCAGGCCATAACTTCCAAATCTGCCTTAAGGTATTTTGGAAAAGATCATATTCTCTAATATTCTAGACTGAATTCTAATTGAAGAAGATAAAATTTTTTTCCAATTATCAAAAAAAAGAAAAGAAAAGAAAAGAGTAGAGAACTCAGTAAATTCAACTGAGGCTGTGTTGAAAGACATCAGATTAAAAGATCATGCTCAGAGATCATGCACAGCCTGTCATGATCTCCCATGCGGGTCAGACTGTTCACAGCATCCATGTAGACTCTGACCAAGCCATGCTCTGGGAAGCAAGTTTGTGACCTCAAAAGTATACTCTAAATTCCATATATATGCATTAATGCACAGTATTTGTATTTCTCTTTCTGACTTATTTCACTCTGAGAATAGCCTTGAAACCTGTACCTTGCCACATGTAAAGCAGGTGACCAGTGCAAGTTCGATGCATGAAGCAGGGGACCCAAAGCCAGTGCTCTGGGACAATCTAGAGGGATGGGGTGTGGAGGGAGGCACAAGGGGGGTGCAGGATGGGGGGGACACATGTACACCTGTGGCCTATTCATGTTGACATATCTCAATAATCATCACAATCAGTTCAGTTCACTCGCTCAGTCATGTCCGACTCTTTGCAACCCCATGACCCACAGCACGCCAGGCCTCCCTGTCCATCTTCAACTCCTGGAGTCCACCCATACACATGTTCATTGAGTCGGTGATGCAATCCAACTGTCTCATCCTCTGTCGTCCCCTTCTCCCCCCGCCCTCAATCTTTCCCAGCATCAGGATGTTTTCCAATGAGTCAGCTCTTTGCATCAGGTGGCAAAAGTATTGGAGTTTCAACTTCAACATCAGTCCTTCTAATGAACACCCAGGACTGATCTCCTTTAGAATGGACTGGTTGGATCTCCTTGAAGTCCAAGGGACTCTCAAGAGGCTTCACCAACACCACAGTTCAAAAGCATCAATTCTTCAGTGCTCAGCTTTCTTTATAGTCCAACTCTCACATCCATACATGACCACTGGAAAAACTATAGCCTTGACTAAATGGACCTTTGTTGACAAAGTAATGTCTCTGCTTTTTAATATGCTGTCTAGGTTGGTCATAAATTTCCTTCCAAGAAGTAAACATCCTTTAATTTCATGGCTGCAATCACCATCTGCAGTGATTTTGGAGCCTAAAAAATAAAGTCTGATACTGTTTCCACTGTTTCCCCATCTATTTCCCATGAAGTGATGGGACCAGATGCCATGATCTAGTTTTCTGAATGTTGAGCTTTAAGCCAAATTTTTCACTCTTCTCTTTCACCTTCATCAAGAGGCTCTTTAGTTCTTCTTCACTTTCTGCTATAAGGGTGGTGTCATCTGCATATTGGAGGTTATTGATATTTCTCCCGGCAATCTTGATTCCAGCTTGTGCTTCTTCAAGGCCAGTATTTCTCATGATGTACTCTGCATATAAGTTAAACAAGCAGGGTGACAATATACAAGCTTGACGCACTCCTTTTCCTATTTGGAACCAGTCTGTTGTTCCATGTCCAGTTCTAACTGTTGCTTCCTGGCCTGCATATAGGTTTCTCAAGAGGCAGGTTAGGTGGTCTGGTATTCCTATCTCTTTCAGAATTTTCCAGAGTTTATTGTGATCCACACAGTCAAAGGCTTCGGCCTAGTCAATAAAGCAGAAATAGATGTTTTTCTGGAACTCTCTTGCTTTTTTGATGATCCAGTGGATGTTGGCAATTTGATCTCTGGTTCCTCTGCCTTTTCTAAAACCAACTTGAACATCTGGAAGTTCATGGTTCACATATTGCTGAAGCCTGGCTAGGAGAATTTTGAGCATTACTTTACTAGCATGTGAGATGAGTGCAATTGTGCGGTAGATTGAGCATCTTTGGCATTGACTTTCTTTGGGATTGGGATGAAAACTGACCTTTTCCAGTCCTGTGGCCACTGCTGAGTTTTCCAAATTTGCTGGCATATTGAGGGCAGCACTTTCACTGCATCATCTTCCAGGATTTGAAATAGCTCAACTGGAATTCCATCACCTCCACTAGCTTTGTTCGTAGTGATGCTTCCTAAGGCCCACCTGACTTCACATTCCAGGATGTCTGGCTCTAGGTGAGTGATCACACCATCGTGATTATCTGGGTCATGAAGATCTTTTTTGTACAGTTCTGTGTATTCTTGCCACCTCTTCTTAATATCTTTTGCTTCTGTTAGGTCCCTACCATTTCTGTCCTTTATTGTAAAGCAATTAGCCTCCAATTAAAATTAATCAATTAATTTTTTTTAAGTATATTCTAAACTCCTTTCTGTCTATGGGATTTTCCAGGCAAGAATATTGGAGGGGGTGGCCATTTCCTCCTCCAGGGGATCTTTCCAACCCAGGGATAGAACCTGGGTCTCCTGCGTTGGCAGGCAGATTCTTTACTGTCTGAGCCACCAGGGAAGCCTGAAAACTGTAGGCCAGAAGTAGGCACAAGTAAAAATCCAGTGGAAAAATCTTGTGCAAAAATCCTGTACCTTCCAGGTACACCTGGAAGCCAGAGGTCAAGAAAAGGCACTGAGTTAATATCAAATAAATTACTTGCATTCAGGGACCTCAAACACTAGAGGTCAACAGGGAGGGCAGAACAGACCCTGATACTGGAAAGCAAAAGTAGAGAGTAACCTGCTTGGCATATCCCTCATACAATTCTAGGGATGAGCAAGTTACCATAAGGATTATGCAATCAAGGAGAATTCATTAGAAACAAGTACAAACCTGATATAAAATTTCCTTGGGGTTTTCTCATATCTTTTCTACATTATTAGAGAAGTCTTCTATTTGTGTATGGACCAAGGCAACAGGGAAACTGGGAAGCAAGGCAGGGCACCAAGTGGCAAAGAAGGATTAAACAACAGCAATGAAAATTCTGGCTTCTAGCTCGTGCACCTGGAAGAGGGTGTCAAGGAAAAAACCACAGATGTATGCCTCAGGCTTTGCAAGTCTAAAAAATAAAAATCTATTAATTCTTTCAACAAATATTTATTGAGTATTCATTACCTGTCAGGCAGTTTGCTAGGAGGTAAGAATGCAAAGATGCACAAGACACAGTTTCTTCCCTTGAGTAGATTTCAATGTCTAGGGTGAGGCCAGAAAGCAAAATTTACATTATGAGTAAATGTCTAATCAAGGTATTTATTCCTCTGAAAACATAAATAAGGGAGCATTTCACTTTAACTGATGGAAAAAAAAATCTAAAGACTAAATATGATTTTAGAAACTACCAATGGATCAAGAAATCATGTCCAAACAGATTTCTTGTAAATGTCAAATACTTCCTGCTTTGGGATGGGCCAGAAATACCAAGATAACAACTTGAGTGTATTTTGTTGAAACCAGGAAGTAAAGAGGACAATGAAAATTAAACCTAAAAAAAAAAGAAAGAAAGAAAGAAACAAATACTTAAATGATTTAATGGACAAAATGGTGCTGAATTTGGAATGAGACACAGAAAAGAGACAGCCATACTTGTTCATGTTCAAGATATCAGTTCACCAACTCACTTTAATGTTTGCTCCCTTTAGTCTAGAAATCTTCCAAAAGAGTAACAAGAGTCCTAATTTGTCCCTTATTCAGCAAGACTTGCAATACAGAGTACTTAAAAAAAAAAAAAAAATTCTTCCAGGCTCCACCCGCCCCCCTTCTTTTCTCCTTCCATGACCTCTTGTAAGTCTTTGATCATCTGAAAGGAATGTGTGGGTGGTGTGTAACCTTTAGAAACGTTTTTCTGCCAATTTACTATAGGGAAGTTTTCTTTTGCTTTTGCTTTTTTTCCCTTTGCCCTAAGTTCTGCACAAAACCGTGCCCCCCACTGCATTGTGCAAAGCCGCTCAGAGGCGTCCTTGAAAGAATTTTGTGAAAAGAGAATGGAGCTGAGGCTGTGAAACCAGACAGCACCCCCTCAAAACCAGATTTTTGTGGCCCCAAACAATTCTGTCTCTTTGTGTGGGATAGCTAGTGGTTGGTGAGTCATGTTACCAGGTGTATTTATAGACCATGAATTTGAAATAAATAAATAAAAGCAGTTATCGCCTCTTGAGAGTCTCAGAATGAGCAAAAAGAATAGCCAAAGGAACATCTGCAAGTCAGAACTCTTGCTATTATGAGAGAGCAGGCTGAACTCTACAGACCAGCCTAGGATAAAAGAGTTCATTCACAAGACAGGAGATCGGCCTGAGTCCTCTATGTAGTCCACAAGATTATTCACACAGCAGCTTGCGCTTAAGAAATGATAAACACACGTGTTGTGGAATCACTAGCGATGACTACCAGGGAACAAGGTAGTTCTCGTTTGTTTTGTGTATCCATTTCTCCTTTCAGTTTGAAACACCCTTGGTGTCTAAGAATGATATTCCTTTTCACTATGTTTTTATATTCACTGCATATTAAGGTTATTTTTTATAAAATGAAAAAAAGTAGACTCATGGTAACTACTCTATGGGTAGAGAACAACTGGAAAAAGTAACTGAGTAACGAATTCCCTTCCCTCAAAAAATCACTCAATGATCTGATAAGCCAAGTAACCAACTAGTAACCTGAGCTGGAAAAAGTTTTCTTATTTTAGGAGCTAAGAACCATTTGACCATTTCTGAACTGATTCCCAGAGCAAGTTTCTTAGGTAGGCCTAGTGAGAACCCAAAAGGCAGTTTCAGTTTTGAAGCAAGAAAGGCTAGGTAGCGGTGGAGAGATGGGTGCAAAGCAAACATACGCACTTCAGGAAAAGATGGGATCAGCCATTGAGGCCACTAGGTTTCTGTAGTCACTTAAAAGTGGTCTCTAACATGGACGCACCTAGCCAAAGGATGTGCAAAGTCATTTTAATGAGGGGGAAAGAAAAACTCAGAACTTAGATTTTTACATGTTTTGTCTAAGAAAGGAAATCAAACTTTACTAATATTTAATATACAAATAAAAATTAACATATGTAGAAAATATATACACCTAGTTGTGGGTTTTGTGTTCAAATATCTTTTTCACTGGCTTTTTGTATCATTTTGGCTGTGCAATGTTTCATAAGTTTTAGGAGAAGGCTGGGATATGGAAGCATTCAAAATGTTTTTTGAGTGAACTGGAATATATTTGGTTAGAAAGAAAGAAGAGTATTGGGTTAAAATGAAGTGTAATAAAGGTGAAGTTGTTTTCAAATGATTAAATAGGATTCAAGCATCAGACAGTGCTGAAATTTTTATCAAATTGTATAGATCAGAAAGTGCATCAGGCAGCAGGTCTTTGGGATAAGAAAAGGATTAAGCAAATGATTCAAGGTCCAAAAGAGACCTCTTAGAGAAAAAAAGCATCTTTACCTGGAGATGCTTTACCAGAGACTGAAGAGGCTGAGGTGATGGGAGAGGGTTTGGGTGAGTCTGTGGAGTCTAAGAGATATATGTGCATGCATGCTAAATTGCTTCAGTCGTGTCCGACTCTTTGCAACCCTATGGATTATAGTCCCCCCAGGACCCTCTGTCCATGGGTTTCTCCAGGCAAGAATCCTGGAGTGGATTGCCTTGCTCTCCTCCAGGAGATTTTCCCAACCCAAGGATCGAACCCACATCTCTTAGGTCTCCTGCATTGGCAGGTAGGTTCTGTACCACTAGTCTAGTGCCACCTAGATATCTGAGACCCATACAAATCCCAGCCATCGTCGTCAAAAGGACATTAAACCACATAAGAATCCACCTTAAACCAGACTTGAAAATTTCCCACATTTTCTCAACTTGAAAGGAAAAGGGACAGTCTTAGACATTGGCGAAAATAAAAACCAGAGCTTCTATTGAGAAAAAAAAAACAAAAAACATGGATTTGTTAGTCATATTTAAGTACCAATTCACCTACTTAATACCCATATAAGCTTGGGCAAACTTCTTGACTTCCCCAGCCTCAATTTCCTTATAAATTTTTTAAAAATCACTAATATATCTCACAGGTTTATTGTGGTGATTAAATACATTAATGAAGCATTCCCCAAATTTCCATCTTTCTTATAACATTTCAAGACTTTGAATCTAACATCGATAGTATTATTTCACCATTATTTTCCATTAAATATATGTATTTAAAAAGAAAACTTTGTATTATCATGAATTATCACTTATTATTAATTGTTGTTCAGTCACTAAGTCATATCTGACTCTTTGTGACCCCCCCACCGACTGTAACACACCAGGCTCCTCTGTTCTCCACTATCTCCCAGAGTCTGCTCAAATTCATGTCCATTGAGTTGGTGATGTTATCTAACCATCTCATCCTCTGCTGCCCTCTTCTCCTTTTGCCTTCAGCCTTTCCCAGTATCAGGGTCTTTTCCAATGAATTGGCTCTTCACATCAAATGGCTAAAGTATCATTAACATAAGTATCATAAAGATAAATATATATTCCTTAAAAGTAAAGGAACCACACTGTTCAGCTGCTTTGACAGTTTATTTCTGTTGTCCTGGTATAAAAATTAACAGCATTTCTTCTACTCACAAAACTGTTTCAGTCTAGATAAGAGATGATGGGGTAACTCTTCCTAAAACTATCTGTGTATGGGCAGGGGTATAATTACCATTGAGAAACCATGACTCATGCGTGAGACGTAACTCCAAGAGCATCTGGCACATGGAAATCAATCAACCCTGAGAGTTTTCTTCCTTCCCTGGAGTGCATGTGAAATGGTAACCATGGTCTGACCAGCTCTAGACGCTGTTAGGCTACAGAGACCAGTGATGGTGGCCAGGGGGACAAGCACTGTTGGAAAGTGGGTCACAGACAGAGCGTCAGCTGTGGCCACACATCTTTCATTGCCTATCCTCCCGAGCTAGTACCAGAAATAGACATGTATTGGACACTGGGTGATTCTGGTGTAGGTATATTAACGAATGTGCACAATTTAGCATCTCCAAAAGTAAAAAAGTGATCTTCAATAGAACACCCAGAACCATACAAACTTCCAGTTATCAGATAAATAAGCACTAAGGATACGATGCACAGCATGATGGCTACAGTTAACGTGGCCACAGGCTGTATTTGAAAGTTGTTAAGAGTGGATCCCAAGAGTTCTCACCACAAGGAAACAGACATTTCTTTTTCTTATTTTGTATCTATAGGGGATGATGACTGTTAACCAAATTTATTGTGGTCATCATTTCACAATATACATGTCAAATCATTATGCTGAATACCTTAAATTTATATAGTGCTGCAAGTCAATTTTATCGCAATAAAACTATTTAAAAATTAATTTAATTAAAAGAACACCTGAAAACATAAGACAGCAAGGTCTTTCTCTCTGTTTTAGTTTATATATGTGTGTGTTTATATATGTGTGTGTGTGTGAATTTGTGAGACACTAAAAGTTGTGATGAAGATACAACTGTTTTAATCTGAGCTCAGGTTAAGTTAACAAACTTTGGTGCTGACTGGGGGAGGAAAATGATTTCAGATTCTCACTTAGGTTTTCTTAAATTTCATGAATGATAATTGCAGAAAGCAAGCAAATGTACAAAACTAAAGTTTTCTTTAGCATTTAAATAAATTTACCTTTTAGCATCTAGAAAATATTTTCTTGAAACGAATTATAACTGCTATAGTTGAAGCAGAAAATATTATGACAACAATTATTGAAAGAAAAAGTTGAATTAAAAGGGATATAAACCAATGCTGAGAGACAATGTTTGTATAACTCCTATCTTCTAATGAGAATTGTAAACTTTACAAGTAACATCTCCTTGATTTTGGCAGTAAGTACCAAATACCCTTGATAAGACAAAAAGAATATTTCTGAAAGTACAATGTAAAATGAGTAAATCTTAAAATAAATCCCACGTGTCTGGGTAGAGCATCTAAAAGCTTATATTTTCAGCGAGTAGGGTAAAAACCTCTTCATTCAGCAACCATCTCAATTCCATGACAAAATCGATTTTGGATTGTTATGTTAATAAGAGTGTTGAGTTGTCCTTATTTACTCTTAATATACGTTAAAAAGTGTTACAAAATTTTGTTCTAAATAAAAACATTGGCCAGGTGAATATATCAAACATTAAAAAAAGTAACAGAAATAACCAGACGATTAACAAGCAAAAGCAGATAAAGGAAAATATGAGCTCTCTAAAAGGTCAAAGAAAATTTTCTAGCAGCTAGAATTCTGTGCATTTGCCCTCTGAGGCTTTCTGAAAACTTCTTTGGGGCAAAATACCCTTCCAAGAGCAGTCGTTTTGAAAGTGGTTTCAACTCTTCAGATGTGCTACTGTCTAAATCAAGAAAAGACTTCCTTTGTCTGCTTATTAGTAGGTGCTTGAGTATGCAGAAAGGATGAGGTTCCAAGTGGAAGGTACTTCCCCGATACCTCATAACCTGTAGTTCTAAATGCTGGGCTGTTTGCACACTGAAAAGGTAGCTTTTAAAATAAGCATAGACATTTTGTGTAAAAAGATATCCTGTGTGGTTTTTCTTTAGAATAAGGGGGGAACGATTGTAAAATATATTTCATTATAAGCTGGGATCTTGGGTATAGATTAGTTTTTCTGTTTTTGTTATTCTCTTGGAGGATTTAAGGTTAAATTGAGGTAACATTGAAGCAAAATAAGGAAAATATGGAAGGGGATGGAATTCATGCTAGACTTTTTTCTGCTTTTACTGCTAAATTTCACTCATTCTTACAGGCACTATAATACTCGTAGTTTGTTGTTAACTTTTATAGACGCATTTACATTTTAGAAGAGCATATGTATGTGTGCTCAGTTGCTTAGTCTTGTCAGACTCTTTGCGACCCCATGAATTTTAACCTGTCAGACTCCTCTGCCCATGGAATTTTCCAGGCAAGAATACTGGAGCCGGTTGCCATTTCCTACTCCAGGAGATCCTTGCAACCCAGGGATCGAACCGGCATTTCTTGTGTCTCCTGCATTGGCAGGCATACTCTTTACCACTGTGCTTCCTTGCTCCAAATTAATCTAGAGATTTAATACTATTCTCATGAAAATTTCCAAAAGTTTTTGTCAAAACTACTAAGTTGATTCTGAAAGTATATGAAACGCAAACGACCTAGAAATGCCAAAGCAGTTTTTAATAAGAATAAAGTTGAAAGAACTATGCTATCTGGTTTCCTGATTTCAAGATTTACTATAAAATTAGGTAATCAAGACAATGTCATAGTAGTAAAAATTAGACATAGGTAATGGAGGGGGAAACAGTGGAAACAGTGTCAGACTTTATTTTGGGGGCTCCAAAATCACTGCAGATGGTGATTGCAGCCATGAAATTAAAAGACACTTACTCCTTGGAAGGAAATTTATGACCAACCTAGGTAGCATATTAAAAAGCAGAGATATTACTTTGTCAACAAAGGCCCATCTCGTCAAGAATATGGTTTTTCCGATGGTCATATATGGATGTGAGAGTTGGACTATGAGGGGTTGGGGGCAGTAAGAGAAGGGGATGACAGAGGATGAGATGGCTGAATGGCATCACCGACTCAATGGACATGAATTTGAGTGAACTCCAGGAGCTGGTGATGGACAGGGAGGCCTGGCCTGCTATGATTCATGGGGTCGCAAAGAGTCAGACACGACTGAGCGACTGAACTGAACTGAACAGAACTGGATAAGAAGTCTAGAAATAGAGCCATGGATATAAGGTCACCTGATTTTAAACAAAGTTGCCAAAACTAGCCTTGTCTGAATGGGAACAAATAAATGTCTGTATGAAAAACAACTTTGACCTTATCTCATAGACAAAAAGGAAATGGATTCTAGATCTAACTGTGAAGGCTAAGCTACAAAACTTATAGAAGAAATACATGAGAAAATCTTAGTAAGCTTAGTTTAGGTAAAGATTTTTATGCACACACACAAACCATGAATCATAAAAGAAAACAAAAAGTAAAGCCACAGATTGCTAGAATTCATTATCTAATAAAGGACTTGTAATCAGAATATGTGAAGAGCTTTTACAACTCAGTAATTTTTTAAAAATGAATGAGCAAAAGATTTATGGTCAAAAGAAACAGTTCTCAAAAGAAAAAAAGACTTGTAGTCATTTCACACAAAATAATATGAATTGTCAGTGTCAGGGAAATTAAAATGGAAGAAGTCTTGTTCAGGCTTCAAAAGCAGGAGAGCAGGCCTCTGACCTTGCCTGGAAACTGGCTGGCTCTACATGTGCCCACAAGCATAGCTAGTCAGGTGGTACTTTAGATAAGAAAGGGAGTGGGTCTTGGAATTCTTGAGCCCCTAGAGGTCTGGCCAACTGCTTGGGTTTAAGGAAATTCTGTGACTCACAAAATAAACAATATTGTAAAGAGGTTAAAGCAAACCAGAGCTGCAATTTTGTATACAAATTGATCTGTTTGTGGCCTGGGATTGTAAGCGGAAATCTCTGAAACTGCAATTTGAAATCCCACCTGTAGAATGGATACAACTTTCCCAACTGGGACTCCAGACTGTTGTTACTCAGGACTTCACAGCATGCTGCTTAAGTCGGGATATTGGCTTCTCAAGTGGTTCAGTGGTAAAGATCCAACTGCCAATGCAGGAAACGCAAGAGATGCAGGTTCAGTTCCCCAGTTAGGAAGATCCCCTGGAGGAGGAAATGGCAACCCAATCTGATACTCTTGCCTGGAAAATCCCATGGGCAGAGGAACCTGAAGGGTTACAGTCCATGGGGTCACAAAGAGTCAGATGTGATCAAGCAACTGAGTACTCACACACGTTGCTTTGCCCAGTTTGGTGATGTATGTGCTGTTACTCTTCTCTATTGCTTCTATTTCTCTCTCTCTTTTTTTTTTAATGATTGTATAGTGAAATTAAGTTAAATAACCTTCTACTAAATATTAAAACTGCATATTTGTGTGTAATGAGTGGTTTCTTTTGTTAACAAATCCTTCAAAACTGAAACAAAAGTAAAACTTTTGGCAAAATATAAGATGGTGCTGTGAGCAGGATTTGTGAAACAAAATGCCACTCTTTAAAATAAAAAGAAAGAAGTTAAGACTAATCAAGTTTTTATTCCCAGATGGGAAGATTTGCCTTACTGCTCATTAGCTACTGAATGGGGCATACTCACTGATGGTGTGAGAATTAGGACCCTAAATTAAATCAGGCCAAATCTTTTGAAATTACTGAACGTTTGTGGCTCATGCCAAATGAGGAAGGACAAGAATATAGCATGCTGGGTCAAAGAGGCTGGACCCTCGTCTCTTCCTACTGTAAGATATATGAAAACAAGTTACAATTGTTTAAGAGAAATTAAAATTGGAGAAAGTATCATGCAATCTGTAAGGACTATTGTCCATGTTACAATGTCAGAATTACATTTTAGCTGACCAGGTCTCCACTTTTCAGTCGGTAGCCCAAAAAGCAGTGGTAAAGATTGCACAAGCTAAATATGGAAAGTGTTATGGCAAGGTTAACAAAAAGAAAGTTCATCTGGCAACAGCTAAAGTAGAGACAGACTGGGATGCTTGGGATGAGAGATAAATCCCTTCAAATTTCATGGACCTGCCCAGACCGTAAGTTTTGGGAAGACAAGGGGAACATAGATTTTACCTAAGGCTAAACAACTGGGGCTTCCCAGGTAGCACAATGGTAAAGAATCTACCTGCTAATGCAGGAAGCATAAGAGATGCAGGTTCGCTTTTTGGGTCAGGAAGACACCCTGGAGGAGGAAATGGCAACCCACTCCAATATTCTTGCTGGGAAAATCCCATGGACAGGGGAGACTAATGGGCTACAGTCCATGAGGTCACAAAGAGTTGAACACAATTGAGCACATGTTGAACTCAACACCTTGCTCCTGGGTTCTGAGCTTTAGAGGACTCAGGACTGGGGCTAACTCCCCATCCAGGACACTCAGTGGTAAAGAGTCCATCTGCCAATGCAGGAAACACAGGTTAGATCCCAGGGTCAGGAAGATCCCCTAGAGAAGGAAATGGCAACCCACTCTGGTATTCTCGCCTGGGAAATCCCATGGACAGAGGAGCCTCAGGGTCTACAGTCCACGTGGTTGCAAAAGAATCAGACACAGCTTAGTGACTAAACAACAAAACAAAAGATAATGGAATTTAAAACTCCCTAGATGAAAAAAGGAGGCTCAAAAATATATAGGACTATTTGTTTTCTGGCAATAGCATATTCCATATTTGGGGCATATATTGATTCCACTTTACAAACTAACTTGATGTGAAGAAATTTTAAGAGTAAGAGCTTTTAGATAAACTCTAGTAAGAATAATTATGCTTTAGGAATGTCTACTAAACACTGGCTTTCTTTTACAGAGAAACAAAAGGGTTAGAACTGTTAATGAATATATTTGGTATCATTCTGAGATGTTGTTTATAAGAAAGCAAATATTTTTAGAAATTATCACTGGCATTTATGTCCACCAATCTACAGAATGCTAATATAAAGGACAGTTCATGATCATTTAAGGAAAGTAGGATGTGTGTTTTTAGTAAAGAAAGTATGAGGGATGGAACTGCATTTTGCTAAGGGAAAAGGAAGTAGGCCTGATTTACAGGTGTCTCTTTCTGAATGGGAAAATAAAATTATGGATACAGCAAGTGATAAGAAAGGTTTGTGGAAATCGGACTCCAAGAAAAGATTTTTATCCACGGTACAAGTTTCCTTGGGAAGTCGAACTGCTGTTGATAACAGATTTTAAGTTTCTTTATCTCTTAAGTAATCTTGTCTGTATTTGCCCTTGAAATCTTTTATTGTTACCTTGGCTGTGCTGTGCTGTGCTTAGTCGCTCAGCCTTGTCTGGCTGTTTGTGACCCCATGTACTATAGCCAGCCAGGCTCCTCTATCCAAAGGGATTCTCTAGGCAAGAATACTGGAGTGGGTCGCCATGCCCTCCTCGTTCCTTTGGCTAAGTGATGCTAATTGGAGCTTATGGCAAAAACAGCAAGGCAAAAGAGCGCCTTTGGGCTTCTGGTGTAGGAAATTTCCAGAGGCCAGCAGAAATCACACTACCTTTGAAAAACAGTTAGTGGCTTGTTACTGGACTTTGATAGATAAGGAACAATTGACTGTAGATCATACTATAATATTAAGACCTCAAATGCCGATCATGCAATGGGTACAAAGTTTGCCCCAAACCCAAAGGATGGGTAAACCCAGGAGTCCAGTATTATAAAATGGCAAAGGTATATTCAGGACCGAGCCAAATCTGGGCCACATGGGGTCACTGTCTTATATGAAAAGACTTCTGAAATTCCAATTAATGGCCTCAAGCTATTAAGAGGCTACAATTAGGCCTGAGATAACTAAGCCACCTGTAATATGGGGAAAGTCTTTTGACTCTTTAACTGCACAAGAAAAACAGCATGCATGGTTTATTGATGGATCCAATTTGGACTCCTCTAGTGGCTCAGTTGGTAAAGAATCTGCCTGCAAAGCAGGAGCCCTGGGTTCACCCCTTGGTTGGGTAGATCCCCTGGAGAAGGAAATGGCAACCCACTCCAGTACTCTAGCCTGGAGAATTCCATGGACAGAGGAGCTGGGCAGGCTACAGTCCATGGGGTCCTTAAGAGTTGGACACGACTGCGCAACTAAATTTCACTTTCTTTCACTTTGTCAGCTGAATATCCAGGATTCACTCATTTTTGGAAAGTGGTGGCATACAAACCAGTAACTACAAAATTGCTCACAACTACTGGGGAAGGTAAATGTAGCCACTTTGCTCAGTTATGTGCTGTTTATCAGATGCTAAAACAAGAGAACTCAACGGAATGCCATATATGCACAGATTCTTGGTCGGTAGCCAATGGATTGTCTACTTGACTTCCCCTATGGGTAAAGAGTAATTGGCAAATTCACTCCAAAGAGCTATGGGGAAAGGGATTATGGTCTGACATTTGGGAAACTGTTCAAATTACTAATGTTTTGGTGTTTCATGTAGATGCTCACAGAGTTTCAAATTCTACGGAATGGATGATATAACTATTACACATGAAAAAAACTTCAATTCAAGCAGTAGAAGTTGATTGAGACTCCAGTGACTTAAAAGGTTTGACTTTGTGGAGATACCAAAAATGTGGCCATCTGGGAGAAAAAGTAACATACAGGAGGGCTCAGGATTGAGGTATTTCCTTAACTATGAAAGTGAAAGTCACTCAATCACGTCCGACTCTTTGTGACACCATGGAATATCTGTGGAATTCTCCAGGCCAGAATACTGGAGTGGGTAGCCGGTCCCTTCTCCAGAGGATCTTCACAACACAGGGATCGAACCCAGGTCTCCTGCTTGGCAGGCAAATTCTTTACCATTGAGCCACCTGGGAAGCCCTTCCTTAACTATGGATCTCATTAAATCTGTTAGTTTACAAGGTCAAATTTGTCAACATATTAAGCACAGAAGCTTGCCACAATTAGTCAAAGGACAATTGGCACATGGCAAGCTGCCTGGGCAAATATGGCAAATTGATTATATTGGTCCATTAATTCTTTATAAAGGATGCCAATATGTGTGTACTGCTGTGAATATCTATTCTGGATATTTAGTGACCATTCCCTTCAGAAAAGTCAATCAGACTAATACTATTAAAACAATTGGAGATAATGAATTTATATTATGGTGTTTTACTTCAAATTCAGAGTGACAATGGGTCATATTTTAAAGGTAAATTAATATAAGAGTTTGCTCAGTAACATAATATACAATGGACTTTTCATACTCCTTATATTCTCAAGCTGCTGGCTTGACTAAAGAATGAATGCTTTGTTTAAATAGCAGTTAATTAAACTTGAAGAGGGCTCTTATAAAAATCAGAGGACTAACTTGAATACTGCTCTCAACATTTTAAACAATAAACCTACAGGAGAATTAGGAACTCCTTTGATGAAAATGACTATTCCAAATTTACAGATTCATAAAATAGACTTCCATCCTATACAACCGGGTATTGGGAAATTAGCCCAGGAGCACTAGCTCCTTCCCAAGCTACTCCTGAGGCTGCTGGACTGGATTTATACTGCTTATATAACATAGACTTACTAAGGACCTCCCTGGTGGCTCAGACTGTAAAGAATCTGCCTGCAAGGCAGGAGACCCAGGTTCAATCCCTGGGTTGGGAAGATTCCCTGGAAAAGGGAATGGCTACCCACTCCAGTATTCTTGCCTTGGAAATCTCATGGACAGAGAAGCCTGGCGAGCTACAGTTCATGGGATTGCAGAGTGGGATACAACTGAGCAACGAATGTTTTCAAACTTACTAAAAGATTGATATGTGCTATTTCAAGTATTGGAATTATGATGCCTCCCAGACACTTTGGATTAATTAAAGAATATTCTAGTTTAGTATTGAAAGGGATCTGTGTCCATGGGGAGTAATAGACCCAGACTACCAAGGAGAAATCTGAGTAATTTTACAAAATGAAGGAAAGAATGATCTATTTATTAATAAACACAATCGAATTGCCCAACTGCTGATTCTTCTGTGTGTTATTGGCAAAGTACAAAAAGAAGAACCTCCCACCTTATTAACAGTTAGAGTTGATGGAGGGTTTGGATCCACAAATGAAATACAAGCAATTGGAGCTGGAATCTGGGTGAAGTAGCCTAAAGATCCTCCCTTACCTGCTGATGTGAAGGATAATTAGTGTATTAGTGAGGATCCTTGGACAGGAAACATGGAAATATGTGCCGTTAACTCACTGTTATTTTCATGAATAGATCATTCTTGGAAGTCTGATTGTAATGCGGATTGTCATTCATGACTCAACCTTCAGGGATATACTACAATAAAAAGAAAAATATGAAGAAAGCTACTGGGAAAATTTCAGCTGGAAAAACATGAGCTGGACTTGAACTTAGGTTAACTTCACCTGCCCAGCAAACAAGGTCCATCCTTTCTTAACTTCGACTTTCTATGAACAAAATTTATCTGTCTGCTAGATTACAGAGCACTGGTAAGGATATAGCTTAAGCCTGGAACACAAGTATTATGTGCAAATTTCATGTGCTACTTTAATAGTCATACCCACTTACTGAGACACTGTGCCAAGGCGACAGAGGGACTGCTCCGTAAACCAGTTTCTCATATTTGAGGAACCCTGCTTATTGGAGAACTCCACCAACTATTGTGAATGTACTATCCTCCCTAAATTCTTTAATGTGTTTTTTTTTTAATAGTCCCTCAATTAGTTTGTATTCTATGATGTAAACACAACTTCTATGTATCAGTTAGGAACTCCTTTTTTTTTTTTTCCTGGATGCCTAACACATGTTGGTCATTTATACCTAAGATTTTGCGAGGAATCAGAGTTTCATAGATAAGTGTAATCATACTTTGATAAAACATTTCTGTTGTTACTAAAGTTAATGGAAAGTTAATGTTGAAAGTTAATGGATGTAGCAGTTAATGTACAAAAGCGTTCATGTTGGGGCTTTCTCTATACTAAGTCCCCTTCTGCTCAAAAGTTGTTTTCTGCATTGTTTTAACCCTTTATTTGTTCACTTGATCACTTTATTTCTATTGATATCTAGAATTGTTATGTGACTTATAGAATTAAGAAGGCGGCTTATGTTATTTTGCCTTATCCCTCTGCTCTTCAGCCTAAGCAATCCTGAGGCTGACTGTTAGGGAAATTAAAATGGAGGAATTCTTATTCAGGCTTCAGAAGCAAGAAAGCAGGTGTCTGAACTTGTGTGGACACTGCCTGGATTCAATGCTTGCCCGCAGGCACAGCTGGTCAGGTGGCACTTTAGATAAAAAGGGAGTGGTCTTGGCATTCTTGAGCCCCTGGAGGTCTGGCCTTAACAAACTCCTGTGATTCACAAGGTTAAACAAACAATATTGTAAAATGTTAAAGTAAAATCAGAGCTGCATTTTTGCACACAAAAGTGATAATGATATCAGTTTGCAACCTGGAATTATAAGCAGGAATTTCTGAAACTACAATTTGAAGTCTCATCCATGGAGTGGGCACACTGCCCAGGACCCTTTCTCAACTGGGACTCCAGACAGCTGTTAATGAGGGACTTCCCAGCATGCTGTTCAAGTCTAGATGTTGGTCGGCCCATTTGGTGATGTATGTGCTATTACTCTTCTCTGTTGTTTCTATTTCACTTTTCCTTTAAAGATTGCATATTGAAATTAAGGTAAATAATCTTTTAATAAATATTGAAATTGTATGTTTATGAGTAATGAGTGGTTTCTTTTGTTAATGAATCCTTTGAAATGAAAGTGAAACTTTCAGCAAAATATCCAATCAGCAGAAAGATATTCAACATCATTATATATAGAAGAAAAACAAATTAAAACCACAATGAGATATCACTACAAAACCACTAAAATAGTTAATTTTAAGAGACTGATAATACCAAGTGTTGTCAAGGATATGGAGCAACTGGAACTCTCAGTGCTGCAGATGGGACTATACAAGCTGATAACCATTTAAGGCCTCCTAGCCACATGGTTCCTGCTTATTCATCCAAGTGAAATCAATGCATACATGTGCAAAAGGCTGCTTCTGCGGTGGCTCAGTGGTAAAAAATCTGCCTGCAAGGCAGGAGACACGGGTTCAATCCCTAGGTCGAGAAGACCCCCTGGAGGAGGAAATGGCAACCCACTCCACTATTTCTGCCCGTGAAATCTCACTGATGGAAGTAGCCTGGCAGGCTACAGCCCACTGGGTTACAGAAAGAATCAGATACAACTTACCAACTAAAATAACAACAACGTCTACAACAAACTTTAATATGGATATTCACAGAAGCTTTATTCACAATTGCCAAAAGTTGAAAACAACACAGAATCTACCAACAGATTCATGAACAAACAAAATACAGTGTCTTCACACAATGGAATACCAATCAACAACCACATACATGCAATAATGTGGTCACAGCTGAAAATCATTATGTTGAGTTGTGAAAGTACAGAGAATGCTTGCTGTGGTCAGAAAGTGTGACAGGATTTGAGACTAGGTGGTAAGAGGAACAATACTGTGAATAATCTTATATGCAAATAAGTTTAAATTTATCACATAGACAGTTAAGAATTAAAGGAGGGAAACGTTATAATTAGCTCTAGCAGCAGAAAGACTGGTTAAAACACTGTATCTAATAAAACTGTAAAGAATAAAAGAAAAAGGAAATAGTACAACGTTCAACACAGGTCTTGCCCTAGGGAGAAGGTAAGGTATAGACCAGGAGAGGGCACCTGGGTAGATGATGCAAGTCATTGTTGTAGTCTTGGGTTAGATGCTGTCCCTAAAGTCTTATGCTTGAGACTCTGATATCACGTTATTAAGAAGGAAAGTTATATGGAAGACACTATAAAAGAAAAAACATATAAGAAGTTTGTGTATGAAATGATGGATTAGTTGCTCAATCGTGTCCGACTCTTTGTGACCCTGTAGACTGTGGCTCACCAGGTTCCGTGGAATTCTCCAGGCAAGAACACTACAGTGAGTGGCCGATCCTCTCTCCAAGGGATCTTCCCAAACCAGGATTGGACCTGGCATCATATGATAAGGACAGGTACAGAACAGGGAGATTGGTAATATGGATGGATGGCAGAAAGGTTGCTGAGTGGGAAAAAAGTAGAAAATGAAGGAGAAGAAAAAGTTAGAGATGACTTCTAGAACACTTACTCAAGAAAATAAATGAAAGAGACAGTCATTTAGTTACCCAAACTGGAGAAATGGTCCTCTATGTCTTTTAAACTCACAGAGTAAACATTACCATCTACTTGATCTGGATATAGAGTTAGCCCATGGTCCTATAAAACCTAAAATGTAAAAGGCCTGTTATAAACATGGGTAATAATATAACTCCCACAAGGAAGCATGAATATGTGTTTTTTATAATACAACATAATAGTTCTTACAATACCATGGAATATAAAAATTCCTTTAAAATCCTTAGCAGTTTATCTTTCCATCTGCAATAGTTGACTATCATTCCATCTCTTTGAGAGTATTACCTATACAGTCAGTGACCTGGCTCCTCTACCCAACAGAACTCCCCCACATACTAAGAAATCTGAAACTGATAGGCTGACAATATTCTGTCAAATTTCAGGGCATGTGAACATAAAAACTCATGTTCCTATAAAAGAGCTGCAATAAAGGCTTTACTGAATCATATCAGGCTTTCGTTACTCACTGGAGTAACCTGTGAGTTGAAAACAAACAGCTTCTCAGCCCTACTTGCTCTGTTCTTGGCTCATCAGAAGTGAATGAGGAAAACCAGAGACTATTTTTAAGATGATGGGAAGGTTACCAAGAACATATATTCTGATGAAATTCTCAAAGCAAGTTCACACTTTAGTTCGCAGTGTAAGTGTTTTGCCTTCATCAAAGTTTTTGATCACAAATCATAAAAAATCTATTTGAGATACTGACACTAAATATGGGACAACCTTCTGTACTCCTTTTTCCATGTCTTAAAGTCATAGGGATTAAAAGTGTTGAGATAGACATATATTTAATGAATTTGCCAGTTTCATTCTGTGGAAGTATCTTGAAACGGGTCTTGAACTTCAATGGAGAAATTTGAAAATAATTAGCTTTTAATTATACTGTTCTTAAGATATAAGAAATTTTGGACTTAAATTCAAGCCTATTTATAAAGGTTAATTTAGAGTAATATTCAGCAATTTGGCAGGTGTCAAGAAATCCTGAATTACAAATGGACAAGAAAGCAAGAGTAGGTCCTTGATTACAAAAATTCCTAATTGGCAGATATGCAAATCAAACATTACATTTATAGAAATTAATTTATGCTTCACTACTTTTTAAAAATTTTAGTTCCTCAGTTAGTAATTCATAGTCATTTTTATTTCTACAAGTCAAATAAGTGTTGGTCACAGCAAACTTGAGGGTTTTTTTTTTTTAATTTAATCATTGTTGCACACTCACCCCAAACAGGGAGTATCTAGTGTGTTAGTAATTCTGTATGTGGACTCTTTCTAATCATATCATGATTATTCCTATACCATTCCCAATTTATAGTTTGAGTAATAAACTCAGGCATCAAAATACATTTCAGGGCAACTCCTGGAATAAAATATAATCATTTGAATGCAAATAAATAGAGCTTATGTTTTATGAATTTATTTTGATTCATCTTAGTCTAACCTTCACTGTACTTTTACTTACACTTGATACTTAGCTAGAAATTATAAAGACTATAAAATATGAGATTCTTAAATCTATTAGTTTTTAAAGAAGTTACAATCTGAGAGAACCGAAGATAAACACGTGACAAGTAAAAGACTTGGATACATGCAAGATAATGCAGACAAGTGATACGCGGGAAAGAATGTAAACAGTGAAATTATCAGTGTAGAGGGAGCCAGGAAAACAAAGTCTTTAGTTATAGCTTAGGCAAGTATGCATGAAGATCAGGAGCATCTCCTTAACTCATTCCTGGGACTTAGGATATGCTTAAGAATAAAACAAAAACCTTCAATAAGAGGTCTTCTATATTAATAATAAGGTTGGTCCCTTAGTCAGTTTCAACTACCAGAGCAAATTACCATAGACAGGTAATGTAAACAACGTTTATTCCTCAGAGTTCTAAAGGCTGGAAAGAATGAGATAGAGCTTCCAGCAGATTCAGTGTCTGCTGAAGACCCACTTTCTAGTTCATAGAAGACTGTCCTCACATAGGAGGAAATCAAGAGAGCTCTCTGGGGTTTCATTTATAAGGGCATTAATCCCATTCAGGAGGACTCCACTCTCATGGCCTAATAACCTCCCAAAGGGTGCACCTCCTAATACCATCACATTGGGGGTTAGGATTTCAACATATGAATTTAGGGGGATACAAAGACTGTCTCTTAACAGTTGGTGATGCAGTAAGCTTGGTATGGACCCTAGGGTTTTAATGTAGGTAATAAAATAACTATGGCTCAATCAACCATAAAGGATGACACAAAGAGTGAATCTTTAAAAATCTGCTGAGGAAAATTGCAACACTAGCAACTTCTTAGTTTCCATGACATAGGAAGGGAGTTGCTCACTAGGGGAATCCTTTGGAAGTCCTGTCTCATTAACAGATAGGACCTTTGGTGAGATTTACTCCAGAGAGGAGCTGATAAACTGTGTGCTGTGTGTATCTGTGTGTGTGTGTGTTTAAGTTAATAACTTGGTTTTGAATTTTAGCTTAGTTTTATCAAAAGCATGTTATAGTTTTAAAACATAAAAGCTGCATAGGACCTATTCTTTATTTTCTTCTCAATTTTCAGTAGCACCCACTCTGGTAGTTTGGATGAGATAAGGTGACTTTATATATTGGAAACCATTTTTGGTCATGGATTTTGTCATATGGAGCCAGTATTGTTTGAAAGTGAGGTGACAGTGTTACTCAAACAGGCTCCTGAATTGTTCTCTGATGCGGGTTATTGCTCCTCTTGGGCAGGAAACCATGACAGGTGGCTCCACTGATTTCCCAGAAGCAGTAATTGTTTAATGTGAAGGCTGTCAAGTTTCATGTTCCTGGTGCTGCTGTGCTTGCAGAAATTTGGCTAGTGAGCTAGAGAAGAAGCCAACAGGGAGAAGAAATCAATGCTCCTATCCTCCAAGACACCTCTGAAGATGCTCTGCCTCTTGGCTTTTGGTTATTCTCTTTAACTTTCTTCCTCAGCTGTCTTATATTTTACAGTCTTCAGTTCAAAGTCCTGCTTGAATGTCTTCAAAACGTACAGGTACTTACCTTAATATGTCCTGACACCTACTAGATAATTCCACTTGGCTGTTCCACTAGAATCTCAATCTCAAAATATTTAAAATTAAACCAATTACTTTCCCTGAAAAATCAGCATCTTTCCCTGACTTTTATATCCCTGTTAATTGCTGAATCATATATAGAACCATGCTGACAGAAGCCTTCAAAATAAATTTGACAGGATCAAGGGAATGATTTTAGTAGGAGAATGAAAAGGCCCAAAATGAAATGTGAAGTACAAAAAAAATAGGAGCCTTCCACATTTCACATTTCACTTCACCTAATACATAGATCTAAATATGTTGCTCTTACCAGACTATGCCCCAAATTTAGTTACAAAGTTCAAGGTAATTCTCAAAAATCTTTAACTTCTTAAATACCTGAGTCATTTCTTAAATACTGAGTTATATCAGTGTTAGTAAATCAGAAGATTAGAATAAAGAAAAATGAACATTAAAGAGTAAGAATATATCAAATTTTACAATACCACTGATGGAAGAGAGTGCCCTGAGAATACATAGTTGTTTTAAATATCTTGGCAAACATCCCCTGATAATAGAGAGGGATGCATTAATCCACCATGATCTTATTATGCTAACCATTTAGACAATCCAAACTTCTCCTTCAGTTAGTCATCTCTCTGATAATTATTTCCACATTAACAGATAGGCAACAAAACAAATGTAGATAACTCTATCCATGGCAGGGTATCATGAGGATTTATTCAGGGATCCTGGATGAGTTGAAGTTAAGAGCTGGATACACCTGGTGTGTGGCATAAACAATGAACATGTATCCTGACCACAGTCAACATCTTCACCATATCTGTTTGCCAACACCACTATTTCTGTGGGTCCTTGGAGAGCTGTCTAATACTGTCAGGAGGCAAGCGGTGCCGTATGTCTTTATGTTTCACATAAATTGGTACCAGCTGGAGACTTCATCCAGCAGTTTGAGAGGCGGTCAACTGAACTTAAAGTTCCTATCTCTACTTTTGCATCATTTAAGTACTATGGGACTAAGCTGTGCAAAAAGTAGTCTAGTACTTCCACCTGAGGAAGGTAGGTGCCCTGGCATCTCTCAGACTGCAGTTGTCGTCACTGCCATTGCACTTTGCTGCCTCATGGGATAGGGACTGGATGCTGGTTCACTCTCCACCCAGAGCTGCACTTCTGAGTCCAAACAAAGCTCTGATGAGGCAAGCCTGGTCCTTCAAGAGAAGACTATTGCCTTTTATGTCTACTCTCTCTTAGCCAAGCTTACCTACATGCACCCACATCCCGGCTCCTAAAGCTGCAGCTCGAGGTTCCCTGTTTCTTCAGTCCCACACACAACCTTTCTCGTCTCAATCCCCGCACTCATCCAGCATAGGTGTAGACCCCTACCCTGATGGAACCTGAAACCATTATCTCTCATCCCAAGTCTGTGTTACCATCCCAGAGGCTGGCTAACTTTGTGTTTTGTCCACCTCTTCCTCTTTCTATGGAAACAGTTTGAACAACCTTTTAGAATCTCAAGGTCTCAGCCTCGAGACCCTTCGCTACCTGAAACTACCACAATATTGTCAATAGGCTTTATCCCAATACAAGATGTTTTTGGTGGTTAAAAAAAAAAAAAAAAAAAAGAATCTTATCTTTCAGGAACTCAAAAGAACCTGAATACTTTCCTTAGCAACAAAAAGGACCCAGACTTGAGATACACAAATTTCTGTTTACCTTCCCATGTTGAATAATTTCCATTCTTCCAAATATGCAATGCCATCTGAAGAACATATTGGAAGTATTCTCCCTTCCAGTCAGAGAATAAACAAAACAAGACAAACAAATGAACATGAACGATACGCATTCAAGTTAATTTCTAAATGGGTTACCCTGCTACAGAGATATAAGAGCATCTAATGTTAATTTCTAAGTGGGTCATACTGCTACTGAGATAAAAGGTGTGTGACAAATCTGGGGCAGGTAACAGAAGCTAAACTGCAGGAATAAAAGGAAGGTACTTGGAAATGACCCACTATGAGTCAGAAAGTCATCTGATGATCTGGACTTAACAGAAGAGTCAGTGGACACTGGTAGTTTGGGGGTATAGTTTTCAGCTAATTGGGGCCTACCTATTGACTTTATACCCTGGGGGAGAAAGAGTGCTACGGAATGTGTGTGCGTGTATGTGTGTGTGTGTAGGGAGTGTTTAAAAAAAGTACAAAGAATTTTAAAAAGCATTTACCCATCAGGACTAAGCAACTCTGATACTGTATAGGAACATAGGAAAACATAGGAAAAGGGACAGCATTTTCCTACAGCAGAACTGAAGATAAGGAGTGGGGCCTAGAACAGCCGTGAAGGCTCAGTAATAGACAGCTAGTGGTTGTAGGGGCTATTTGACCCTGGAGACATAAAAAAGAAAGAAAGAAAGAAAATCTAAGGGGTTCTCATACCAGTTTCTAGTAAGCCCCACCTACTAAATATGTGACATTGGTCATACTACATTGTGCTCTGGTTTCCTCATCTGGAAAATGAAGATTAAAATTACTATCTAACCCTCAGAGTTATTATGTGATAACTTTTACACATATGCCAAATACTGTGCCTATAAGTATAAAATAAAACTGATGAAAATAAAAATGCATTTTATTCCAGGGACTAAACTGTGAATAAAAAAATAATAAACAAACATGGATCTATTAATAAAAGGCTGAAATTATTTTTTTGGAGTCAAACATTTCAAATTTTGTACTTATTTTGGTTTAGAATATATGAATCTACTATAAATGCTAATAGTCTGTGATCTCGAATAAGACCAGTAGGTAAACATGTTTGGTGATCTTGAGTTCCAACTAAGAAAACAACATTTGAAATTTGCACAGGGACTATAGTCAGCCCAGTCTAAGTTGAATATGTGTGACAAATCAAGATAATAGAAGACAGCAGATTTTCACAGCAACTCAAAATCGTATGATCCTGCATTAAGTTCTGCTATAAACATTAACCCTAGTTCAGTCACTATATCCTCATTTTTTGGAAACTTACAACTGTAGGAATGATTTACTGAAATTTTTTCATTTTTTATCTGAATATGTTGGTATCATTTAGGGTAAAGACAGAATAAAGCTCCTAAATGACTTACTGATGGGGATAATAAGCATTTAAATAAACAATTTATATTCCTGATAGTCACATCTTTTTGAAAGAGAGCAAGTGAAAACATTAAAGAACAAGATTTCCATCTCCTCTTACTACTAATTGAAATGCTTTTCATTAATTGTGATAAAATAAATGCATTTACTAGTTAGACTGCTAAGTGTCTATTATCAAGTGCTGATAAGTTGCAAGAAATTGCCCTTCCTAGTGCAGTGTAACCTGAATGCTTTCTGCCCTTTCATCAGCTCAGATAAGGTGCACCAAATTATCTTTCCAACTGCAGCTGTGTCACCTGAATGCAATTAACACCTTATTAAGTGTTAAGGCATTTCTACAGGTAATAAATAAGTCATGGCTCAGTACCTTGCAATACTTCTTTAGTACAGTACTTGACACACTCAGTGTAGGCTACAGAAAATGCTAAAAACAATTGAATAAATTCTTTATAGCAATACAATTACAGGGAAAATTTTGTATGTCTTAGTGATGCTGACTGCACAAGCAGTCAGACAGTATGAATCAAAGATTTCTCTTTTTATGACCACAGGGTTTCTTTCAAATTCAGGCAAAGTTTAGGGTCAGAAAGCTTATACTGTATTTCTGGAATTTTTTCATTAAATTTAAATCATTAAACCATTCCTTTATACATTTTGTTCTCACTTTCTTGCCTATACTGAAATCTTAAGGTACAGAAAATACCTATAATTATTTTAATTAAAATTTGCAAGATAAATGTAGAGCAACTCAATATTTAATATACATGAGTAATTTTAAATGTTTGTAGCCACTTTATATAAATAAAACCTTCATTCATTTGAAAAAACATCTCCTATCCATTTCTGTTCTACAAGTCCACATACTGATAACTTATTCCATGAAGAATAGATGAAATATTTTTTATTAAAAAACAAAATATAAATATTGATAATTAAATAGGTTTTACACATACACAAAATTTTAAATAGTCTCTTTTTGCATTTCCTCTGAGATTCAAGTTTTCTACCTGTTTTTTTTCCACCTAAAGAATCATCATCAATGACTGAAGGCCAGCATAGAATTTGTAACAACATCAGTTCTTCCAAGGGAATCAGAGAACCTTTCCTAGGTTCAGATGATAGAAGTTATGATATTTGATTTCTTCACTAAATATGAGCTCTAGTTCTACTTGCGTAGAAGTGAGTTAGTAGCATATATGCACACATGAGTTAAAAATTCAAGTTATTTGCAAGTTAAGTATCCCTTTGGACTTTGCTTGCATATATTGTTAAAAAGTAAGTGATACGATTTCTTTTTCCTTACCTTGTCAGGAAACTAAGCGCTAGTATTAAGTGCCACATAAATAGCTAATTGGGTGGAATGATTAGACGATTACATAAACCACTTCTCAGGTAGGAACCGCTGAGACAAGCTACAGAGGAATGTGGGTCAAACTAATCATTCCTAGTCTGTGTTTTTTAAGCCTTTTCTGTGCATATAAGATTAATATTTCTTAATGAACTCCAGATTGGCAGTTTTCAGCTTTCTCAATAAACTACAAATCAGATCATGAAATCTATTATCAGGTTAAGATCACTATAGTCCACCTCCTCATACTACAGTTGAGAAATTAAAATCTAAAGAGGTTAAATGACTTGCTCAGGGTCACATAGTGAAAACCCAGTTCTTATGATGCTTCATTTGGAGCATCACGAGGCTTGGTATGGTGGGAGTATATGCATCTTCATAATATCATACCCAAGAAACATTGGGTATAATGTTCTATTACTTGTTTCTAATAGTGGATGGAACCAGGTGGATTAAAGCATATATATATATATATATATATATATATATATATATATATATGAGTTAAAACACATGAGTTAAAAATTCAAGTTATTTGCAAATATCCCTTTGGATATATTTTTAAATACAGCATATCCTAAATTTAATACTGATTTTGCTTTTGTCCACATGAGAGTAGCCAGAACACTGTAAAACACTTTCCCTATATTGTGACATTTTTACCCTATATGAGCTTTCAGAATGTTACTCCACCTTTCTTTTTTAGGTATGTCAGGAGTAAGCCAATAGATTTCTCATGAAGCTTCAGCATTATTAATAAAATTGTTCTTGCAACTTGCAATTTGGTGGCTCAGAGGTTAAAGCATCTGTCTGCAATGTGGGAGACCTGGGTTTGATCCCTGGGTTGGGAAGATCCCCTGGAGAAGGAAATGGCAACCCACTCCAGTATTCTTGCCTGGAGAATCCCATGGAAGGAGGAGCCTGGTGGGCTACAGTCCACAGGGTCACAAAGAGTTGGACATGACTGAGAGATTTCACTTTCACTTTCACTTTGCCTTATATGATTTATCAAATCTTAAAATTAACTGAAATTAAATTACAAAGGCTGTGTATGACTCTTCTCAAACTATAAAGCCTTCTATAAAATAATATAAAAAATAGTTGAAGATATTGATGAGAAAAAGACATTATTTAAGTAACAGTCATAAAATACTAAGGAAAAACTTTTTGAAAAAGATTCTATAACTTT
Organism: Oryx dammah; assembly: GCF_014754425.2. NCBI lineage: Eukaryota > Metazoa > Chordata > Mammalia > Artiodactyla > Bovidae > Oryx > Oryx dammah. Next base: position 35,019,420 of record NW_024070211.1, on the reverse strand, counting down.
TACAATTAGGGCACTTTTACATTATAATTTTCCACAATGCTCTAATAATTAGGTTTAATAGCATTTTTAAACAGCCCTTTCACTGAGTTAGTTCAAACTGAGTTAAGGAATGCTATGCTTCAGAATTCATGTTTAATTATTCTTTTGGGTCAATGGTATTTTTCCCAAAGAGCAGTCACTGGTGACTATAGGAATGATTCAGTTCAGTTCAGTTCAGTCGCTCAGTCGAGTCTCTTTGCGACCCCATGAATCGCGGCACGCCAGGCCTCCCTGTCCATCACCATCTCCCAGAGTTCACTCAGACTCACGTCCATCGAGTCAGTGATGCCATCCAGCCATCTCATCCTCTGTCGTCCCCTTCTCCTCCTGCCCCCAATCCCTCCCAGCATCAGAGTGGATTAGTTGTATACTAAACAGATGCCCTCATCTATTTCTACTCTCAGCACTGTCCTCGGACAACAATTCTGAGATTTTATAAACAACAAAGATTAAAACTCAAACTGAATATCCATGATAAAATCCTCATATTACCACTAACATATTATTAATCAATTTATGAATGAAAATATACACTGACTATGGTTGAGGGCTGTTTTTCTGTACAATGATTATTAGTCTCATTGTTGATGTAATTATACTTTTAGATATATATATTATCAAATCAAGATATAGTGAAAGATGTAAGAAAAAATGTTTTAAAATATTTATTGTAACATTATCTAAATAAGCAACAGATTTAAAAAATCTCTGGGAGTTAGAGAATTATTGACAGTAAACCATGGCACATTGTTCTGGTTTATTGCTTTTGCTTATTTTTCAAGATATCCTTAAATACCGGTTACTCTTTTCATTCTAAATAAAAGTTTTAGTATATTTTTAAAATATCTTTTTGACAAAAATAAAAATTAAAGGGTTCAAGAGAACCACACTATTATATTTACCATTGCCAGAAGCTAAATTGTGAATGTATGCTGAGACAGGCTGTATTTTCCAAAGGGGGCCACTGCAATATAATTCATGTCATACTCTTTATTACAAGATGACATCTAGTAGTGAGGTCTCAGTTTCAAGTTTCTTCTTGAAACTTGATTGACATTTGTGAGCATGTCTATCAACAGAATACACTGAAATCTTTATGATTTCCAAACTGGGTCATAAGTATGCCATTCACGCTCACTTTGGCTTTTTGCTTGTTTTATTTGCATGTTTAACAATGTTCTTTCTTCAAAGCCTGCTGACCACACTGTGAGGAAATGCAATCTAACCCATGTGGAGATACCACACGTCGATGCCTCATTAACATATTCTGGCCAATGGCTGCAATTAAGATCCCCCCAAATAGTCAACATTGACTACCAGATATTTGAATAAAGACACCTAGAAGTGAACCTATCTTCCAGCTATCAAATAATTTTTCTTTGAATTTTTCCAGTTAAGGCCCCAATCAGTTCACTTTCTGAACTCTTGAAACACATAATCTGTGATCAATAAAATGGTTATTGCTTTGCACCTAAGAACAGGGTGGTTTGTTTTACATCAATAAATATTAGAAACATATGTCTTTTTCAAAAAAGAAATAGTCACTTGCTTCCCACTAAAAGAGAAGAAATGAGAAATTAATACGGCATTCAAATCTCCAAATACCTGAGAACAAATAAAAAATTTGCAAATATCACTATGAGCTAATAAAAATAAAACTGACATGCTTAAAAAAATCAAACCATCTTGCTTTAAATGCTTAGAATCATAATTGAATTTTCAGAAAATACTTGAGTACTTTGTGAATAAAAAGAAAAGTAAGAAAAGTCAAAAGGTAAAAGAAAAGTCAACAAACTTCTAAATGTTGGCAAGCTTGATTTCAGCCTCAATGAACCATAACAAAGACTAACTATAAAAACAGGAGAAAAGAGAAATGCTACATTTTCCTTTTGATTGAAAATATGTACCGTAGTACATATGAAAATGCTACAATGAAATAAAATGTAAGGGTTCTTCAAGATGAAATCTACTTTTAAAAATCTTTTAAATATAATCTTAAACTACATTCTGTAAGATACCAGAGTCACAAGATGAATAAAATGCAAAATTTTTAGTACTACCATAATGAGGAATTACTGTATCTAATAATCCAGCATCTATCAGATTAAATGTGGAGCAAGGGGTATTAATTGCCATGAGTACATCATTTGACACTGTAATACAATCTGAGTATAATTTACTTGCTCCTTTGGGTTAGTGATTGTTGTCCCATCTGGACACATAAATGTCAAAAGAAGCAGATGAGGCTTATTAAATAGCTCTATGTTATAATAGAGTTGTAAGCTAAAAGGTCATTAAATCATTCATTCAAATAGTAAGATACATATTTAATAAGTAAGTTCAAGGTATTAAAAGACATCTAACAAAGTCTTAGGTTATAACTAGGACGGAAAGCTCCAGGTTGGTTTCCTAAAACAGGTAAAGTCTAAGTAGATACCCGAATAGCAAATAAAGCTGCACTGAATAAAGAGACAAGTGGCAAAATGTCCCAAGAAAAATTGGAGCATATATAATAAAAGTCCAAAAGAAAATAAAAAGTATGGTATATTGAAGAAACTCTAAGAAATTCAGTTTACCTGGAGCTTAAACTCTGAGGAGAAGAGTGGCAGTAGATAAGACTGAATAGGAATGTGGGGCCAGAATATGATATACCCTACACATCATTCTGTATTTGATTTTAAGCTGTGACTTTGAAGTGTTTTAGGTACGGAAGTGACACAATCAGACTATTCTCTATTAAGAGCTCTCGGGATAGAAGCAAAAAGATCGATTAGAAGGTAGTTTGCATTGATCCAGGGAAAACACAATAGTGGCTTCAAATAAAACAGGGACAGTGGAAATGCAGAGAAATGGCTGGACAAATTCCAGTGATGTTAAGGTAGAACTATCAGTGAGATTTGTTGTAGATTTATTGACTGTGGGACTGAGGAAGAGATTAGGTATTGAGATTGTATCACAGTTTCTGGCTTGAGCTACTGAGAAGATTGTGGTGACAACTTCTGAAACAAGAAACACAAATGGAATACTTGGGTGGTGTGGGGTTATGAAGAGGCATTGATTTTTCAATGAGTTGACTTTGCGATGCCTATGGAACATCCAGGAAGAGATATTAAGGACTCTTGGATCTGGTGCTCAGGTGAATGGTTCACTCTAGAGCTAGTGAGTTGGAGACCAGTGGTTTACAGATGATATTTGAAACATCATGAGAGGGGAATCATTTGAGAGAATATATCAAGCAAGAGATGTAGAAAATTAATTGAATTTACTAATAAAATTAATTTATTAATAAAATTAATTGAAAACTAATGTTATTTATGGATCATATAGAAAAAGGAGAACATTTAGAAGAAGAATAAAAGGAATAATCATACAGGTAAGAGAATATCCTAGAGAGAGTAGGGTCATAGAAGTAAAGAAAATAGAACTGATTATTAAAGAAGGATTTGTAAATAGTTCAAATGCTATAATCAACAAAATAAATTCTGGAAAACATTCACTGACTTTAGCCTTTCTTTTTGCTAGTCCCAAACATTCAATATGATTTGCCCAATCTATATCTTTAGTTTCTACTAATTTCAGAAGAAAAACTGTTTAATCATACAATCAGAGATATTTGAGATAAATGGAGTTCTTTTTTTACTATTGTGATACCATTCAAAATATACTGTATTGGGAAAAATTATATATGAAACTTTTTTCCCTAAAATTCCCTCTGTGGTTATTGCCATAATAAATTTAATCTAATACTTATTAATTTGCTAAAAATGTCTACTTTGAAAATAGGTAAGCTGAGGCGCAAAGACACTTGGTGATCTCCTGAGGTTTTCTTAAGTATAAGAAATGCTCTTTGGACAGAGACTCATATATTCTGATATAGAGTCCTATATACAAGACTCTAAAAAAAGTCAGGCAAAGCAAATAATCTTGTTAATTTCCTGTAGAACATTTTTTATAATATCCCATTATTTAGCCTTTATCATTTTCAAGTAGGCATAAACAACTTTAGAGCTTCATATAATTAAAAGTTTTATACATTGTGTGAGATTCTTTAAAGATTTCATCAGTTTGTCAATTAACAAACAAAAGGAAAAACTTCATTTATTCTAGTTATGCCTGGAAGCTTAGGTTCCTAATAAAAAGGCTTCTTCCATAAATAAAATGCCTTAAAGAACTGACTTTCCCTAACTTTCAGAATTATAAACCAATTATCACTCTTCCTAAGTACATTCAATACTTTCTAAGTGCAAAACAGGGAGGGGATTTGTTAATCCCTTCTGCACTATAATATCTCTGTGTTTAACCACACTGATCTATGTACTGTTTCAGCGAGTGGATAGCAATGGTAGACTTTCAAGCCAAATTGACTCTCACAACTGCTGTGGATACCTGCTACATATTAATCAAGGTTCACTTACCACATCCAGCGGAAGATAAATCCAGGAACAAAATGCACCCATACACCATATTTAGGCCTGAGCAACTAGAAAAAACAGGTGATGAAAGGGAAGAGAATTTTCACTGCTTAAAAGTCCTGTATCTTTCACTCAAATGAAATACATAAATAAAATAAATTTATCATCCAAATATTACTTTATGAGAGTAGTTGGCTATATCCGACAAGGTCATAATTCAGGATAACTCTTAAAGTTAGCCTGCATGACAACAAAAATGCCAAGATAGAGTGATTAAGGAATTATTAATTGTTTGCTATCTCTATGGACATTTACTGTGTTTCTAACCTTATTTAGAACCTTAGTGCCAAGCACCAAGGATAAATATGTACAGAAAAATCAAGATCCCATCCTTGAGGGGTTTACAAGAATTCCAAGTGGATGAATTGAATAACAAAAGGAAAAAACAGGAAAGGATTTTGGCATAATATAGCATATCAGGAGATACTATTAGTCTACCCACAGTCATGGCCTTTCAAACCTTTCCTTCCCTTCTTTTCCCAGATATCCACCCTCCCATCTCCAGCCATGACTTCAAGGGAGATAGGTCTCAGATCCAGTTCAAAAGAGCAAATCATAATCAGTAAAGACAATCATTCTATACTGATTCTCCTGGCCAATGAATGGTTTCAGCATAAGCACATGATACAAGTTTATTCAATGAGATAGTAAAACCCTGATGAGGTTTTCTGGAAAATGTTTCCTTAATAACAATGAGAATAAAGGAATTCCCTCACAGAAGAACTTCCCTTTCACAGAACTATACAAAAATGATCTCAATAACTCAGATAACCATGAAGGTATGAACACTCACCTAGAGCCTGACATCCTGGAGTGGGAAGTAAAGTGGGCCTAGGAAGCATCTCTACAAACAAAGCTAGTGGAGGTGATGGAATTCCAGTTGAGCTATTTCAAATCCTAAAAGATGATGCTGTGAAAGTGGTGCATTTAATATGCCAGCAAATATGGAAAACTCAGCAGTGCTCCACAGGACTGGAAAAGGTCAGTTTTCATTCCAATCCAAAAGAAAGGCAATGCCAAAGAATGTTCAAACTACCGTATAATTGCACTTATCTCATACACTGGCAAAGTAATGCTCAAAATTCTCCAAGCCAGGCTTCAACTAACATGAACTGAGAATTTCCAGATGTTCAAGCTGGATTTAGAAAAGACAGAGGAACCAGAGACCAAATTGCCAACATCTGCTGGATCATCAAAAAACAAGAGCGTTTCAGAAAAACATCTACTTCTGCTTAATTGACTATGCCAAACCCTTTGACTGTGTGGATCACAACAAACTGTGGAAAATTCTTTAAAAGATGGGAATACTGAGAGAGTCATTTCCTAGACAGGTTGATAAGAAATCTACGGGTCCCCAAGGAGACAGGGGTCTGGAATTCTCAAGGGGGAAGAAAAGACAAACTTTTTTTTCCCCATCTACATTCCTTAGGATTATATAACAATAATGTATCCTGCCTGAGGACAATCTCAGGATTAAACCTTCTGGCTAATCCTGTTATCTTAAAATGTAAATAATGGGAGTAGGTCTGGTGAGGTCTTTACAAGGATTATATAGCAATACTGTATGCTGCTATACAATCCTGCTAGGAGCAACCCCACATCCAAGGAGCACTGGCTGCACAGGCACAGGAGGGCCAAGAGGAGCTGCTCCACGTTCAAGGTCAGGAGGGGCAGCTGTGCTTTGCTGGAGCAGTTGTGAAGAGATACCTCACGTCGAAGGTAACAGAAACCCAAGTAAGATGGTAGGTGTTGCAAGAGGCATCAGAAGGCAGACAAACAATCCATAATCACAGAAAACTAGTCATTCTAATCACATGGACCACAGTCTTGTCTAACTCAATGAAACTAAGCCATACGCTGTGGGGCCACCCAAGATGGGCGGGTCATGGTGGAGAGGTCTCACAGAATGTGGTCCACTGGAGAAGGGAATGGCAAACCACTTCAGTATTCTTGCCTGGAGAACCCCATGAACAGTATGAAAAGCCAAAATGATACGATACTGAAAGAGGAACTCCCCAGGTTGGTAGATGCCCAATATGCTACTGGAGATCAGTGGAGAAATAACTCTAGAAAGAATGAAGGGATGGAGCTAAAGCAAAAACAATACCCAGTTGTGGATGTGACTGGTGATAGAAGCAAGGTCCAATGATGTAAAGAGCAATATTGCATAGGAATCTGGAATGTTAGCTCCATGAATCAAGGCAAATTGGGAGTAGTCAAACAGGAGATGTCAAGAGTGAACTTTGACATTCTATGAATCAGCAAACTAAAATGGACTGGAATGGGTGAATTTAACTCAGATGACCCTTATATCTACTGAGGGCAGGAATCCCTCAGAAGAAATGGAGTAGGCATCATGGTCAACAAAAGAGTCCGAAATGCAGTACTTGGATGCAATCTCAAAAACGACAGAATGATCTCTGTTCGTTTCCAAGACAAACCATTCAATATCACAGTAATCCAAGTCTATGCCCCAACCAGTAATGCTGAAGAAGCTGAAATTGAATGGTTCTATGAAGACCTACAAGACCTTTAGAACTAACACCCCAAAAAGATGTCCTTTTCATTATAGGGGACTGGAATGCAAAAGTAGGAGGTCAAGAAACACCTGGGGTAATAGGCAAATTTAGCCTTGGAATACAGAATGAAGCAGGGCAAAGGCTAATAGAGTTTTTCCAAGAGAATGCACTGGTCATAACAATCACCCTCTTCCAACAACACAAGAGAAGACACTATACATCGACATCACCAGATGGTCAACACCGAAATCAGATGATTCTATTCTTTGCAGCCAAAGATGGAGAAGCTCTATACAGTCAGCAAAAACAAGACCAGGAGCTGACTGTGGCTCAGATCATGAACTCCTTATTGCCAAATTCAGGCTTAAATTGAAGAAAGTAGGGAAAACCACTGGACCATTCAGGTATGACTTAAATCCCTTATGATTATACAGTGGATGTGAGAAATAGATTTAAGGGACTAGATCTGATAGATAGAGTGCCTGGTGAACTATGGACGGAAGTTCATGACATTGTACAGGAAACAGGGATCAAGACCATCCTCATGGAAAAGAAATGCAAAAAACCAAAGTGGCTGTCTGGGGAGGCCTTACAAATAGCTGTGAGAAGAAGAGAGGCGAATAGCAAAGGAGAAAAGGAAAGATATAAGCATCTGAATGCAGAGTTCCAAAGAATAGCAAGGAGAGATAAGAAAGCCTTCCTCAGTGATCAGTGCAAAGAAATAGAGGCAAACAACAGAATGGGAAAGACTAGAGATCTCTTCAAGAACATTAGAGATACCAAGGGAACATTTCATGCAAAGATGGGCTTGATAAAGGACAGAAATGGTATGGAACTAACAGAAGCAGAAGATACTAAGAAGAGGTGGAAAGAATACACAGAAGAACTGTACAAAAAAAGATCTTCATGACCCAGATAATCATGATGGTGTGATCACTCTCCTAGAGCCAGACATCCTGGAATGTGAAGTCAAGTGGGCCTTAGAAAGCATCACTACAAACAAAGCTAGTGGAGGTGATGGCATTCCAGTTGAGCTATTTCAAATCCTGAAAGATGACGCTGTGAAAGTGCTGCACTCAATATGCCAGCAAATTTGGAAAACTCCGCAGTGGCCACAGGACTGGAAAAGGTCAGTTTTCATTCCAATCCCAAAGAAAGGCAATGCCAAAGAATGCTCAAAGTGCCACACAATTGAGCTCATCTCACACACTAGTAAAGTAATGTTCAAATTCTCCAAGCCAGGCTTCAGCAATACGTGAACTGTGAACTCCCTGATGTTCAAGCTGGTTTTAGAAAAGGCAGAGGAACCAGAGATCAAATTGCCAACATCCACTGGATCCTGGAAAACGCAAGAGACTTCCAGAAAAATATCTATTTCTGCTTTATTGACTATGCCAAAGCCTTTGACTGTGTGGATCACAATAAACTCTGGAAAATTCTGAGAGAGATGGGAATACCAGACCACCTGACCTTACTCTTATGAAACCTATATGCAGATCAGGAAGCAACAGTTAGAACTGGACATGGAACAACAGACTGGTTGCAAATAGGAAAAGGAGTACGTCAAGGCTGTATATTGTCACCCTGCTTATTTAACTTCTATGCAGAGTACTTCATGAGAAACGCTGGGTTGGAAGAAGCACAAGCTGGAATCAAGATTGCCGGGAGAAATATCAATAACCTCAGATATACAAATGACACCACCTTTAAAGCAGAAAGTGAAGAGGAACTAAAAAGCCTCTTGATGAAAATGAAAGAGGAGAGTGAAAAAGTTGGCTTAAAGCTCAACATTCAGGAAACGAAGATCATGACATCTGGTCCCATCACTTCATGGAGAATAGATGGAGAAACAGTGGAAACAGTGTCAGACTTTATTTTTGGGGGCTCCAAAATCACTGCAGATGGTGACTGCAGCCATGAAATTAAAAGATGCTTACTCCTTGGAAGCAAAGTTATGACGAACCTAGATAGCATATTCAAAAGCAGAGACATTACTTTGTCATCAAAGGTCCGTCTAGTCAAGGCTATGGTTTTTCCTGTGGTCATTTATGGATGTGAGAGTTGGACTATAAAGAAAGCTGAGCACTGAAGAATTGATGCTTTTGAACTGTGGTGTTGGAGAAGACTCTTGAGAGTCCCTTGGACTGCAAGGAGATCCAATTAGTCCATTCTAAAGGAGATCAGTCCTGGGTGTTCTTTGGAAGGACTGATGCTAAAGCTGAAACTCCAATACTTTGGCCACCTCATGGGAAGAGCTGACTCATTGGAAAAAACCCTGATGCTGGGAAGCATTGGGGGCAGGAGGAGAAGGGGCAACAGAGGATGAGATGGCTGGGTGGCATCACCCACTCGATGGACGTGAGTTTGAGTGAACTCCGGGAGTTGATAATGAACAGGGAGGCTTGGTGTGCTGCAATTCATGGGGTCGTAAAGAGTTGGACAGGACTGAGGGACTGACCTGAACTGAACTGAACTGAACTGAATGTATCCTGCCTGAGGACAGGTTCTGGATTAAACCTCCTGGCTAATCCTGTTATCTTAAAATGTAAATATGGGGGTAGTTCTGGTGAGGTCTCTACAACCTCCAGACATTCTTTTGATTCATTGGAGAGTATATAACTCCACTGCTAACAGGAGCAAGGAGGTACTCTTTCTGCCCCCTTCTGATGCCTATGTCAGAAGATTTCTCTATCTCCTTTACACTCTAATAAAACTCTATTACACACAAGCTCTGAGCGATCAAGCCTTGTATCTGGCCCCAGATTGTATTCTTCTCCTCTGGAGGCCAAGAATCCCGGCATCTTTTCATGGTTCAGCAACAACCTTTCAATACCAGACCACCTGACCTGCCTCTTGAGAAATCTGTATGAGGTCAAGAAGCAACAGCTAGAACTGGACATGGAACAACAGACTGTTTCCAAATAGGGAAAGGAGTACGTCAAGGCTGTATATTGTCACCCTGCTTATTTTACTTATATGCAGAGTATATCATGCGAAATGCTGGGCTGGATGAATCACGAACTGGAATCAAGATTGCCAGGAGAAATATCAATAACCTCAGATATGCAGATGACACCACCCTTATGGCAGAAAGCGAAGAACTAAAGAGCCTCTTCATGAAAGTAAAGAGGAGAATGAAAGAGCTGGCTTAAAGGTCAAAATTCAGAAAACTAAGATCATGGCATCTGGTCCTATCATTTCATGGCAAATACGGGGGGAAACAGTGGAAACAGTGAGAGACTTTATTTGGGGGCGCTCCAAAATCACTGCAGATGGTGACTGCAGCCATGACATTAAAAGGCTTTCCTTGGAAGAAAAGCTATAACCAACTTAGACAGCATATTAAAAATCGGAGACAGTACTTTGCCAACAAAGGTCTGTCTCGTCAAAGCTATGGTTTTTCAAGTAGTTATGTATGAATGTGAGAAGTAGACTATAAAGAAAGCTGAGCACCAAAGAATTAATGATTTTGACTGTGGTGTTGGAGAAAACTGTTGAGAGTCTTTTGGACTGCAAGGAGATCCAACCAGTCCATCCTAAAGGAAATCAGTTCTTAATATTCATTGGAAGGACTGATGCTGAAGCTGAAACTCCAATACTTTGGCCACTTGATTGGAAGAACTGACTCAATGGAAAGGACCCTGATGCTGGGAAAGATTGAAGGCAGGAAGAGAAGGGAATGACAGAGGATGAGATGATTGAATGGTATCACCGACTCAATGGACATGAGTTTGAGCAAGCTCTGGGAGTTGGTGATGGACAGGGAAGCTTGGCATGCTGTGGTCCCTGAGGTTGCAAAGACTTGGGCACAACTGAGCAACTGAACTGACTGAAGGGGTACTTCCCTGATAGTCCAATGGTTAAGGTGCTTCTCTGGTGGCTCTGTGGTAATGAATCTGCCTGCAATACAGAAGAAGCAAGTTCGATCCCTAGGTCTGGAAAATCCCCTAGAGTAGGAAATGGCAATCCACTCCAGTATTCTTGCCTGGGAAATCTTATGAACAGAGAATCCTGGCAGGCTGCAGTCTATGGATTTCAAAAGAGTTGGACACAACTAAACAACAACAACCACCAGCAGTTAAGCTTCAGAGCTTCCAGTGCAGAAGGCATGGTTTCGACCTCTGTTCAGGGAACTAAGATCCCACATGCTATGTGGCATGACCCCAAAAAAGTAATAATAATAATGAGAATTATAGAGGAAGAAGAAGTCCTTCTTATTCCACTGGATGTTGTTTTGTCATGACTGAATACTTAGTTCTACTGTTGTCATTTTGTGGCCGTGAAGGCTGCCAGCCCAAAGACTAGAAAACTTACTGAAAATAGTAGGGAAAGAAACACACACACACATATATACACACAGCACATCCTGATGATGTCGCCAAACCATTAACTTTTTGTTATAGCAGATGATTAATTTTCATTGTTACTTAAATGATATGAATCACTTCTGGTTCAGTTCAGTTCAGTTCAGTCGCTCAGTCGTGTCCAACTCTTTGTGACCCCATGAATCACAGCACGCCAGGCCTCCCTGTCCATCACCAACTCCCGGAGTTCACTCAGACTCACGTCCATTGAGTCAGTGATGCCATCCAGCCATCTCATCCTCTGTCGTCCCCTTTTCCTCCTGCCCCCAATCCCTCCCAGCATCAGAGTCTTTTCCAGTGAGTCAACTCTTTGCATGAGGTGGCCAAAGTACTGGAGTTTCAGCTTTAGTATCATTCCTTCCAAAGAAATCCCAGGGTTGATCTCCTTCAGAATGGACTGGTTGGATCTTCTTGCAATCCAAGGGACTCTCAAGTCTTCTCCAACACCACAGTTCAAAAGCATCAATTCTTTGGTGCTCAGCCTTCTTCACAGGTCAACTCTCACATCCATACATGACCACAGGAAAAACCATAGCCTTGACTAGAAGGACCTTAGTCAGCAAAGTAATGTCTCTGCTTTTGAATATGCTATCTAGGTTGGTCATAACTTTTCCTCTGAGGAGTAAGCGTCTTTTAATTTCATGGCTGCAGTCACCATCTGCAGTGATTTTGGAGCCCCCCAAAATAAAGTCTGACACTGTTTCCACTGTTTCTCCATCTATTTCCCATGGAGTGATGGGACCGGATGCCATGATCTTCGTTTTCTGAATGTTGAGCTTTAAGCCAACTTTTTCACTCTCCTCTTTCATTTTCATCAAGAAGCTTTTGAGTTCCTCTTCACTTTCTGCCATAAGGGTGGTGTCATCTGCATATCTGAGGTTATTGATATTTCTCCTGGCAATCTTGATTCCAGCTTGTGTTTCTTCCAGCCCAGTGTTTCTCATGATGCACTCTGCATATAAGTTAAATAAGCAGGGTGACAATATACAGCCTTGACGTACTCCTTTTCCTATTTGCAACCAGTCTGTTGTTCCATGTCCAGTTCTAACAGTTGCTTCCTGGCCTGCATACAGATTTCTCAAAAGGCAGGTTAGGTTGTCTGGTATTCCCATCTCTTTCAGAATTTTCCAGAGTTTATTGTGATCCACATAGTCAAAGGCTTTGGCATAGTCAGTAAAGCAGAAATAGATGTTTTTCTGGAACTCTCTTGCTTTTTCCATTGCTACCAAATGCATTGTGAACAATATGGTGACAGTTTGGTCCCTAAGTCATGTCCGACTCTTATGACCACATGGACTGTAGCCTGCCAGGCTCCTCTGTCCATGGGATTCTCCAAGCAAGAATACTGGAGTGGTTTGCCATTTCCTTCTCCAGGGGATGTTCCTGACCCAGGAATCGAACCGAGGTCTCCTGCATTGTAGGCAGATTCTTTACCAACTGACCTACAAGGGGAAGCCCAAACACTGTTAATTCACAAGACAAGGTAACGAAGACCCCAAGAGTTAAAAAGATTTGCCAGTCATCAGGCAACTTATATATCTAGTATTCTTATTAGCAAATCTCCTTTTAAATCAATGCCCATCACGTTTGATGGCTACTCTTCCCCACAGCTAACCTGACTATACTGAGTTAAGCAAATGTCCTATTTCTGGTCTACACCCCACTCCAGTACTCTTGCCTGGAAAATCCCATGGACGGAGGAGCCTGGAAGGCTGCAGTCCATCGGGTCGCTAAGGGTTGGACATGACTGAGTGACTTCATTTTCACTTTTCACTTTCATGCATTGGAGAAGGAAATGGCAACCCACTTCAATGTTCTTGCCTGGAGAATCCCAGGGATGGGTGAGCCTGGTGAGCTGCCGTCTATGGGGTCGCACAGAGTCGGACATGACTGAAATGACTTAGCAGCAACCTTGGTGTATAAAGCACCATCTTGTTTCATGACTGTCTATCATAAGACTTAAACCAGAAACAGGTATGCTCACTATGTACAAAATCCAAAATATAAGTTTGCATAAAATAAGTTCTGATTCATATTACATGTAACCATATATAGCCAGGTGGTGATTCTTACCATTTCTACTGGCAAATATAATACCTTGAACCTTTAATAACTGGCAAGTTTAAAAGCAAGTTTTATTGAAATTCCAATATATTGTAAGGCTCATTCTAGAATCTGTTAATGTATTATCAGAATTTAAGAAGACCATGTTTTCATTTATTTCTGGTATGATGTGATATACATTAACTAATGCTGAAAGGAACATTGGCAAAATTCAGTAGTGTTTTCTAAGTGAATTTAATTTTCTAGTAGGTGTAAATCCTAAAATAAAATTTACTACCTGGATGGTTTGGCATTTGGTGTCAATGTTGGAGGTAATGCATCCTCAGAAATTATAGATCAAATATGGTGAGAAAAGCAAGCATATGGGGGATGCAGCATCAGCAGCCATGGGAGACTAATCATATATATAGGAAAATTGATCAAATAAGTAAATATACTAAGGATAATGGGAACATGTTTCTATCAGGAGGAAAAGAGAGTTACAAATATGAAAGGGAAAGAACTAGAATAAACTGCCAGTGGTGTTGGATTGGAATTTGGAATTACTGATTTAAAATTATGGTTTTCAGTATATGTACATAGAAATAAAAACAGATGGATATATAAATATATTTTTGCACATATATGGGTGTGTATATCACTGACTCAGTGAACGTGAACCTGAGCAAATTTTGGGAGACAGTGGAGGACAGGGAAGCATGGCATGCTGCAGCGCATGGGTTTGCAAAGAGTCAGACCGGACTGAGTGACTGAACTACTAGGGAAGACTCTGAATTGGTTAGTTTGCAAATGAAAGACACACCCTCAGGTAGACCTGCCTGCTCTCTCTACCCTGGGAGGGGCAATTTCCTCCCAGTCAGGTAGGTCCCAGTGCCAGAGCATCAGAAACATACAAAGGGCAAATATAGTTCATAAAGAGAGATAAATTCATATTGAGGGGCATTTTAAAAAATTGTAACTGGTGGCTCAGAGGTTAAAGCGTCTGCCTCTAATACAGGAGACCTGGGTTCGATCCCTGGGTTGGGAAGATCCCCTGGAGAAGGAAGTGGCAACCCACTCCAGTATTCTTGCCTGGAGAATCCCATGGATGGAGGAGCCTGGTGGGCTACAGTCCATGGGGTCGCAAAGAGTCGGACACGACTGAGCGACTTAATCTTCTAAAGTGTCAAAATCATTAAAGTCAAAGGAAGACTTAGGAACTCTTCCAGAATTAAGAAAACTAGAGATCTGACCACTACATGCAATGTGTGAAGTGAATCCTTTTGCTATAAAGGACACCACCAGAACAAATTTGAATGGGGTGTGAGGATTATACTATCAATTTCTGATTTTAATGATAATATTATGGTTAGGTAGGAGAATGTTCTTGTTTTTAGGAAATCACATTGTTCGGCAGAAAGCTCTTAGTATTATTTGCAACTTTTCTGCAATATATAAAATTTGTTATAATTAAATATATTTAAGAAAATATATAAGTATGAAAATACGTATAAATATGAAAACATAATATGAAAGAGTAGAAAATATACAGTCAGTGTATTTCAAATTCAGAAAGTATTCTTAGAAATTATATCTTGAATCTTGAATTTTTCTTACAAACTACAACTGCCTCAAATGCATTATCACATTTGTTTCACAGCCTGACTGTAGGTACTTCAATTTCCAGTGTGGAACTATAGGAAAACCAGTTAAAGGAGTGTGGACAGGATAGATCTCAGCCAAGTGAAATGCTAACCAAGGCTTAGGCTCCTTCATGTCAACACCTCAGGAGTTAGTAGACTATTCTAGGATAAAGTACCTCGGTCTCATCCAAAAATAGGTACAAAGAAAGGGACCAAGAAGGGACAGCTGTAGACATCAAGAAGGTTTAGAATAAAGGTAAGACCTTACCCTTGATCCTTCCCTTCTTATGTGGACAGATCTAAACTCTCTTTGGCCATTCCAGCACCATATTTTTCTTTCAAGGTTCCTGACTGCCTGGGACTACATTCTGGCTATTTTATCTCAGTCTTGCCACTGCTTCTCCTCAGTTGGAACATAAAAGAACTGTTAGAAGAGTTGCCGGCAGGCTGATTTTTGCTGATCCCTAGGCATAACAGGGGCTTCCCAGGTGGCGCTAGTGGTACAGAACCTGCAAAAGAGACACAGGTTTGATCCCTAGGTGGGGAAGATCCCCTGGAGGGCTACCCACTCTAGTGTTCTTGTTTGGGAAATCCCACGGACAGAGGAGCCTGGCAGGTTACAGTCTATGGTGTCGCAAAGAGTTAGCCATGACTGAACAACTGAGAACAAGCAATGAGCAGGCATAACAGAAGACTTGGCTTCCCTCTGGGCTTTGATCTTTAATATAAGTCTATGTTGGCTTGTTTTGCTCTTGGTTTTTATCTGAGCAAGGTTATGAGCCCCTGTATAACTCTTCCGGGATGTGTTTCTCTATTAATAGATCACCATCCTTCCCTATACTTTGTATTCTCAGTTCAGTTCAGTTCAGTGTCTCAGTCGTGTCTGACTGTTTGCAACCCCATGGACTGCAGCACGCCAGGCCTCCCTGTCCATCACCAACTCTTGGAGTTTACTCAAACTCATGTCCATTGAGTCGGTAAAAATACCGACTTTGTACTTTGTACTCTGGGGGTCAGCAAAAACTTTAACTCCTTCCAGAGATATCACAGAGTAGGCCATATCTTCTATTTCAAAAATGTGGGTGGAATTTTCAGAGCAGATACAACTGATTAGGATAAAGGACTCTTCTGTATGTCAACTAATATTATGTATGATTAATAGCTGTGGACTCTTCCTTCACTTGCATCTACTTCCTGCAATATAGCACATCAGCACATCCCACACCAAGACCAGAACAGAACATTCTTTTATTCAGCAACAATTTCCTGAGCATCTACACTACAAGCCAGGCCCTGTAATAAGCATTTAGGGCATATCAGTGAGCAAAACAGAAACAATCACTGCTCATTTGGGGTTTATGTCTAGCAGAAAAGAAAATGAATAAGCAGTGAGCACAATTAACAGTTAAATTATAGCATATGCTAGAAGGTGATAAATGCCATAGCAAAAAGAAAAAATGTAGTGAAGGGTAATGACAATTGAAATTAGGGTGTTTGGGACTTGCAAACTGCAATCTAAAACACTGAACTAATAACAGATGAGCATTTGTTTTTTGGTCAGGAAAAAAATTGAGACAGATTTTTTAAAATTACAAAAATACTTGAGACAGCAATAAGAAGTAGTTAATGTTAACGATAGAAAGGATTGTCTGTATTGTCAATGTTTTTTCCTGAAGTCTCTATACTCAGATTTGGGGAGGGGAAGGTGGAAGGAACCAAGCCAGAGGAAGAGCAGAAGAATCAACAGAACTTTGATTCTACTGAGGGCAGAGACTGAGGAGATTGAAGAAGAGGAACAGATGGGGAGGAAGACTCTGGAGGAAGAATTTCATTATGCCATTCAAGATGAATTCCGAATTCCCTAATGTGTGGTAAGTGGAGGGAGAATGCAGACATCTTTTGCACATTTCCCTAGATTCTACCAGTCTTCTTGATTGGCTATTAGATTTTTCTGGAAAAGAACCATGTCTTCTTTTCCTACCTAACATATCATGGCAACTAATGACTTCCATGTTACCACAGCTAATGGAGTATTTTCAGTCTTCATCTTTACTTCTCAGCTAACTCCTCCCTCTCACTGCTGCTGCTGCTGCTAAGTCGCTTCAGTCGTGTCCGACTCTGCGACCCCATAGACGGCAACCCACCAGGCTCCCGCATCCCTGGGATTCTCCAGGCAAGAACACTGGACTGGGTTGCCATTTCCTTCTCCAATGCACTAAATACCTTCTAATTTCTTAGCTTCTGAGTCTCTACACTCTTGTCCTTCATTCAGATTCTCTGTTCTCAGTCTTCTTTATTGATTCCAGCATATGTTTTAAACCTCTGAATAATAGAGTGACTCAGTCTTCTGTATGTATAACTCACCTATAAAGAACCCATATCTATGCTCATGGTGTTAAACATCATCTCAGTGACAAATCCATATTTCCATCCAAGAATCTGGCCTGCTATTTAATACTCCACTTGGACGTCCAATGGCCATGTCAAATTTAACATATCCCAAAGTAAACTCTTGATTTTCCCCATATATCAGCTCTCCTCTAGACTTTCCCATCTTAGTAGGCAACTTCATTCACCTGGTTGCACAGTATGAAAAACTTGGGCACACTACGAACATTTACTTCTCAGAGACTTGGCATCTGCTGATCCCTGTACTCAGAATTCCCTTCTCTCTCCATCTTCACAACTCACTCCCTCATTTCTTTCAGGTCTCAAATGCTGCCTCCTCAGAGCTCTTTTATGATGACCATTCTAAAAGTAGGATCCTCTGCAACTCCTTAGCCCCTTGCTTTATCTTTCTTCACAAAACTTTCACTACTTGATGTATGTTTATTTTTTGCCTATATCTCTTTTTAGGAAAAGGTCCATGACAACAGGGATTTGAAATTTGTGTATCTCTATGACCAAGAATAGTGCCTGTCATATAGTAGATAGGCAATAAAAATTTTAGAATGAATAAGCAAGAGAAATAGGCTACATAATATAGATACAAGATGTATTATGCAATGTTAGGCTAAGTTTTTAACAGAAATCGACATGGTCCCTGTATGCAGCTATCCAAAAACAAATCCACCTAGAACTTGTGGGTGATTGCAACAAAGGCCATAAGTAAAGCTTAATATTCATTAAGCCCATAATCCTTGGAAGTTTCTAATTGGAGATCTTTGCTGTCCAATATGGTAGCCTTTTAGCTGCATGTGTCTACTTATATTTAAGTTGATTAAATTAAATAAAATTTAAAATTCAGTTTCTCAGCTGCACTCACAGCATTTTAAGTGTTCAATAATCATAGGGAACTAGTGACTACCATATGGACAAGTTTTATCATTTGGCAAGTTCTATTAAATAGCTCTGCTATAGAGTAGCTCATGCTTTCACTACACCTAAAGTTTGCAATTACCTAGCTTCTTTCTTCCCTCATAGTTTGCATAATGTCAAAAGTCTACTTTTAGGTATATCAGTATTCTGTTTCTGGAGCTATCACAACCTCTCAAGGGATTCACTTCCATGACAGCATGCATAAGTATACACAAGAATAAACACACACACACACACACACACACACACAGGATTGTTTTCTGAGAATTTTGGTCACTTTGGTCTTTTGGCACCATGTAGTTTATACAGTGTTACTCCACTGAACCTATATATATATATTAATGTCTCCTATATTAAGAACACCATATTTGTCCCTCAATGGGTAAAGAGTGTCAGTTCAGTTCAGTTCAATTGCTCAGTTGTGTCCGACTCTTTGCGACCCCATGGATCGCAGCACACCAGGCCTCCCTGTCCATCACCATCTCCCGGAGTTCACTCAAACTCACGTCCATTGAGTTGGTGATGCCATCCAGCCATTTCATCCTCTGTTGTCCCCTTTTCCTCCTGCCCCTAATCCCTCCCAGCATCAGAGTCTTTTCTGATGAGTCAACTCTTCGCATCAGGTGGCCAAAGTATTGGAGTTTCAGCTTTAGCATCATTCCTTCCAAAGAACACCCAGGGCTCATCTCCTTTAGAATGGACTGGTTGGATCTCCTTGTGGTCCAAGGGACTCTCAAGAGTCTTCTCCAACACCACAGTTCAAAAGCATCAATTCTTCAGTGCTCAGCTTTCTTCACAGTCCAACTCTCACATCCATACATGACCACTGGAAAAACCATAGCCTTGACTAGACGGACCTTTGTTGGTAAAGTAATGTCTCTGCTTTTCAATATAATATCTAAGTTGGTCATAACTTTTCCTCCAAGGGGCAAGCATCTTTTGATTTCATGGCTGCAGTCACCATCTGCAGTGATTTTGCAAGTAACAATTAAATATGCAAGACAACTTGGAGAAGGAGAACACAAATGGAGATGTTGAAGCTTCTTATACTATATCCATGACTTGAACTAAAATGGCATCTCTGGCAGAGACTCAAAGAACATTGACAGAAATTAAAGACAGCGTAAAGGAAAAGTCAACAAGACTTAAGGACTAAATTGGACGTGATTGAGTTGTATGGTTCTTACTATGTGTATGATGCTGGCATTAGAAGCAGCCCAAGCTTAGGAAATTAAACTTCTACTGGTAAAATCAGGCAAATTGAGTGTGGAAAAAAAAGTTTTTAGGGGATCTAATACGATTTCAAAACAATAATAGTAAGATATTCAGCTGAAAATATTCAGTCAGCAGGTGCACTGGAGGGCAAAAGGTTTGGAAAACACCTCTAAAAATCTGCAGGAGTGAATGAAAATGCCAAAGACGAGATGGAAAAGATAAAACGTGAATATTTTTTTCCTCTTCATGGGCAACAGCGCCTTCAAATATTTTCAGTCTATAATTATGTCCTCCTCACACTACCCCTCCACCCCCTCTGAGTCAATGTTTGCCAGTTTTCACTAGGTCTCTCTTCCAAGCTTTCATCGTAAATCAAACTTTCTATTCATAGCATTATGGTATTGTACTCCAGTGAATTCTCATAATTTGTCTACTTCTTTGTACAATCTCCTAATTACCCTGAAGAACAGAAAAGTATTTTTATACTGTGGATCTGTACATGCAAAGTTTGTATATTTTGGAACATAGCCCAGTTAAACTGTACTAACATAACCCATTAATATATAGTTGTTTACATGCATCTCAGGCAATTAAGGATGTCTTTCAGGTTTAACGAGTATCACAAAAGCAACTGAAAGTTTGTAGTATAAATTCTGTGGACTGATGGCTGCTTTTGATGTTGAACGTGAGAAACATTGCATCTTAAAAAAGAAGTAAAAGGGGGTAAAAAGCTCTATTTTGCTAGAGATAAATGATGTCTACATATTTTTATGAGGTTTTGACAGAGCAATTTGAATTACTATATCCCTTTTTATGTTTAATGTGTATTTATAGACACATTTTTACATTTAATACAACTTCATTTTAAGCTCAATAGGACCATCAGTGAACTAAGATTTGAGTGGTCATGGTCTATTTCAAAAGAAGCAAGACAAAACAATATAAAAACCAATAAAAATTCAGATAATTTAGATGCTATTTAAGAAGACTGTGTGATTAAAATCACTCAGTGTTAAATAAATGAGTTATTTTTATAGTAAAAGTACTTGGTGGCAAGGCATTGCACAAAAGGGAGGCTTAGCCTTGTCTAGGGCATCAGGGAAGCTCCCTCAGTCAGTTTAGTTCAGTTGCTCAGTCGTGTCCGACTCTTTGTGACCCCATGAATCGCAGCACGCCAGGCCTCCCTGTCCATCACCAACTCCCAGAGTTCACTCAAACTCACGTCCATCGAGTCAATGATGCCATCCAGCCATCTCATCCTCTGTCGTCCCCTTCTCCTGCCCTCAAGCCCTCCCAGCATCAGAGTCTTTTTCAATGAGTCAACTCTTCACATGAGGTGGTGAAAATATTGGAGTTTCAGCTTTAGCATCATTCCTTTCAAAGAACAACCAGGGCTGATCTCCTTCAGAATGGACTGGTTGAATCTCCTTGCAGTCCAAGGGACTCTTAAGAGTCTTCTCCAACACCACAGTTCAAAAGCATCAATTTTTCAGTGCTCAGCTTTCTTCACAGTTCAACTATCGCACTCATACATGACCTCTGGAAAAACCATAGCCTTGACTAGATGGAACTTTGTTGGCAAAGTAATGTCTCTGCTTTTTAATATGCTATCTAGGTTGGTCATAACTTTTCTTCCAAGGAGCAAGCGTCCCTAGAAAGTCACTTTTCAGCCCCGTCCTGAAGGCTAAATTGTGGCAATCTGAAAGAAGAGGAAGAAAGAAGGAAGCAGGTTCTAGGAGCAGGAAACAGACCCTATTCTTACAACCCTTTGTCCTTAAAAAAAAAAAATACAACTGTACTGACTTTTCAGAACTTTATGTGAGCTGTCTGAAAAGTAAAATCACAAGTGTGGAAATACATGGTTCTGTTAAATAAAATAATGCAAAATTTAAAATCTTCAAGGATCTTAATGTGTGAGATATACAAAGATAGAGTAACCACTCTAAAATCTGGGGGAAAATATTTTAAAAAGAAATAAAACACTCTTATCTGTCCCTAGAAATGGCATTGATCACCTGAAGCTTGTTTACTTCACTTTGTCACATATCTCACTCCAGGACTAAAAATCATTCCTAAGGAATGGGGGGAAAAAAAAAAGATAAAACTACCATCCTCTCCTAAGGAAAAATGTTTCCAGGGACTTCCAATATTGTCAATGTCCAGCTTGAAAAACCATATTATTAAGCTCTGGAAAAAACTGATACACAATTGCACTCATCTCACACACTAGCAAAGTAATGCTCAAAATTCTCCAAGCCAGGCTTCAACAGTATATGAACCGTGAACTTCCAGATGTTCCAGTTGGATTCAGAAAAGGCAGAGGAACCAGAGATCAAATTGCCAACATCTGTTCGATCATCAAAAAAGCAAGAGATTTCCAGAAAAACATCTACTTCTGCTTTACTGACTACGCCAAAGCCTTTGACTGAGTGGATCACAACAAACTGTGGGAAATTCTGAAGGAGATGGGAATACCAGCCCACCTGACCTGCCTCCTGAGAAATCTGTATGCAGGTCAAGAAGCAGCAGTTAGAACCGGACATGGAACAACAGACTGGTTCCAAATTGGGAAAGGAGTACGTCAAGGCTGTATATTGTCACCCTGCTTATTTAACTTCTATGCAGAGTACATCATGAGCAATGCTGGACTGGATGAAGCACAACCTGGAATCAAGATTGTTGGGAGAAATATCAATAACCTCAGATATGCAGATGACACCACACTTATGGCAGCAAGCGAAGAAGAACTAAAGAGCCTCTTGATGAAAGTGAAAGAGGAGAATGGAAAAGTTGGCTTAAAACTCAAGATTCAGAAAACTAAGATTATGGCATCTGGTCCCATCACTTCATGGCAAATACGGGGGGAAACAGTGGAAACAGTGAGAGACTTTATCACCATCACTGCAGATGGTGATTGCAGCCATGAAATTAATAGAGGCTTGCTCCTTGGAAGAAAAGCTATGACCAACCTAGACAGCATATTAAAAAGCAGAGACATTACTTTGCCGACAAAGGTATTTCTAGTCAAAGCTATGGTTTTTCCAGTAGTCATGTATGGCTATGAGAGTTGGACCATAAAGAAAGCTGAGCACTGAAGAATTGATGTTTTTGAACTGTGGTGTTGGGGAAGACTCTTGAGAGTCCCTTGAACTGCAAGGAGATCCAACCAGTCCATCCTAAAGGAGATCAGTCCTGGGTGTTCCTTGGAAGGACTGATGCTAGAGCTGAAGCTGCAATACTTTGGCCACCTGATGCAAAGAACTGACTCAATGGAAAAGACCCTAATGCTGGGAAAGATTGAAGTAGGGAGGAGAAGGGGACGCAGAGGATGAGATGGTTGAACGGCATCACTGACTCGATGGACATGAATTTGAGCAAGCTCTGGGAGTTGGTGATGGACAGGGAAGCCTGGCATGCTGCAGTCCACAGGGTTGCAAAAAGTTGGATATGACTGAGTGACTGAACTGAAGTGAACTGATGTCCAAATACTAACAAGAGTAAACAGCAGCTACAAAATTCTACAATTTTGATGTGATTTCACAGTTGTTTTTATGTGGATCAGGTTACTATATTATTGGAATCTTCTTGATGATTCTAGGTTATGAAAATGATTATGCATTTTTGAACTGTTGTTTGTTTTAGATATAGTTCTATATATGTGATTTTAACATGTACAGTTTTAAAATTCAACCTAGATTAGAAAATGAGATTCTGCTTGTGGGGAGGCAGCAAATTAGCAAGATGGCATGTTCAGGCTCTCTCTGCCCACATTTTGTAAACAGTGACTCTGTAGTAGCTGAGACCATTTGTAGCATCGTACACGTGCCTCATGAGGTACTTGCTTGGTCAGGGGCTACTTTGCGCTTTAAAGGTATGTGAGTTCCACCTAAAAAAGGCAGAAACATATTATTGCTGTCTCTCAACTGTGTCTGTTGGGTCAGCCACAAAAGGAGAGAATATAGCGTGTCTGCTGCTACAGCTGCTGTGCCAGCCAGGAGAGAATAAACATGTCTGCAATCCTACAGCTCCTGGAATCTTCTTCCAGCCTCTTAGCTCACGCCTTGCCTACCCTGGGTTCAGCGAACAGAACAGTGCGGACAGTGTGAACAGCAAGACAACTGGCATCACAAACAGGATCATTAATACACTGCTCTATTTGCTGAAGCGTCCTTCATTGTTAGAAAAAAAAAAAACTCAAATTTTTGCCACATTATATAGCACTTAAAATCATTTTACATATAAAAACTGCAAAAACATAAAATTAAATGAAATATAACTTTAAAATATTAACAAGGTCCAGCTACCTTAAAATTTAATAACAAAATATAAACATTATCAACTTTATATAACCAAATCATTTTAATAAAGCATTGGTTATGGACCCAGAGAGAACTGGCTTTGAATCGCTGTTATACCTAACTGGGTGGCTTTGGGCAAATTTCCTAATCCCCTTGAACTTTAGTTTATTCATTTGTAACATGAAGGAAATAATCTCTAATCTTCAATTTTATTTTTGAGTTATACAATAAATTATATAAATTATCTATACAACTTTGAGAAAAAATGTTAATATCTTTCCCACTCCCTTTTTCAAAAGTGTTACCTTAAATCCCATCACTTCATGGGAAATAGACGGGGAAACAGTAGAAACAATGGCTGACTTTATTTTGGGGGGGCTCCAAAATCACTGGAGATGGTGATTGCAGCCATGAAATTCAAAGACACTTACTCCTTGGAAGGAAGGTTATGACCAACCTAGACAGCATATTAAAAAGCAGAGACATTACTTTGCCAACAAAAGCCCGTCTAGTCAAGGATATGGTATGGTCAGGTGTGGATATTAGAGTTGGACTATAAAGAAAGCTGAGCACTGAAGAATTGATGCTTTTGAACTGTGGTGTTGGAGAAGACTCTTGAGAGTCCCTTGGACTGCAAGGAGATCCAACCAGTCCATCCTAAAGGATATCAGTCCTGGGTGTTCATTGGAAGGACTGATGTTGAAGCTGAAACTCCAATTCTTTGGCCACCTGATGCAAAGAGTTGATTCATTTGAAAAGACCCTGATGCTGGGAGGGATTGGGGGCAGGAGGAGAAGGGGACGACAGAGGATGAGATGGCTGGATGGCATCACCAACTCAATGCACATGAGTCTGAGTGAACTCCGGGAGTTGGTGATGGACAGGGAGGCCTGGCATGCTGTGGTTCATGGGGTCGCAAAGAGTCAGACACCACTGAGCAACTGAACTGAAATTCCATTAATGACAGTAAAATCCTCTACTAATATAGGGAAATCAATATGTTTGTAAGAACCACATTATAAACACACTTAATCCCTCCATAATTGAATTAATACTGATTATTGATTTAAAAAATCTTCTTTTATAAAATACTACCCTACAATGAAGGTTGTACAAATTAACATTCACTTGTCAGGATACAGTTGATGAACTGAAAGCATACTTAAGGTTTTTGTGAGCATTTCAATTTTGTTCTATTTTTATTTTTCAATGCAGCATAAGAAGAATTATTATTTCTAAGGCCAAATTTTAGGATTAAAGGAACAGAGTCATTATATTTTCCTCAAATATTTTCAATAGTTCCAGTTTTAAAACATATTTACATTTATATACAAAGAAACCCCTTTATATACCCATAAGTTTGATTGGGCTCAGAAACTTCAAAATGACACTTTGTAAGTAATTGCTATTGCCTTCTATTGGTGGCTATTGCTGGTCTTAAGAGTTTCTTGGGGCTACAGCTTCACTGATATCCACCAAATTTATCAGTTGAAAATCTATAGAAGGTGTGCTATATATGTGATATATACTACCAAAAGATATTAAGATAAACAGCTCAGAAAGTCTTTGAAAAGACTTGTGACTTTGTTGGAGGTCACATATTTCTCATTTATTTTTCAAAGCAATGTATACAGCCATTCAGATCAACTTAGATCTCGGGTATCTATCAGTTCAGTTCAGTTCAGTTCAGTCGCTCAGTCGTGTCTGACTCTTTGCAACCCCATGAATCACAGCATGCCAGGCCTCCCTGTCCATCACCAAATCCCGGAGTTCACTCAGACTCACGTCCATTGAGTCAGTGAAGCCATCTAGCCATCTCATCCTCTGTTGTCCCCTTCTCCTTCTACCCTCAATCCCTCCCAGCATCAGAGTCTTTTCCAATGAGTCAACTCTTTGCATCAGGTGGCCAAAGTACTGGAGTTTCAGCTTTAGCATCATTCCTTCCAAAGAAATCCCAAGGCTGATCTCCTTCAGAATGGACTGGTTGGATCTCCTTGCAGTCCAAGGGACTCTCAAGAGTCTTCTCCAACACCACAGTTCAAAAGCATCAATTCTTCGGCGCTCAGCTTTCTTCACAGTCCAACTCTCACTTCCATACATGACCACAGGAAAAACCATAGCCTTGACTAGACGGACCTTAGTTGGCAAAGCAATGTCTCTGCTTTTGAATATGCTATCTAGGTTGGTCATAACTTTTCTTCCAAGGAGTAAGCATCGGGTATCTATAGGGTGATTATAATCTACAAGGAAATTCATAAGATAATTGCTATTAACAAACTATGATTTTATACAAGATAAGGTTTTAGAGATTAAATCAAAATAACACAAGAAGGATAATGATTTCTAAGAAAGTAGTCCTTTTTAAAAAAATGACATATAATTGACATATTTGCTGTTGTTCAGTTGCTCAGTGTGTCTGACTGTTTGCGACCTCATTGACTACAGGACGCCAGGCTTCCCTCTCCTTCATTATCTCCAGCATGTTGCTCAAACTCATGTCCATTGAGTCAGTGATGCCATCCAACCATCTCATCCCCTGTTGCCCTCTTCTCCTCTTGTCTTCAGTCTTTCCCAGCATCAGGGTCTTTTACAATGAGTCAGCTCTTTTCCAACAAGTCAGCTCTTCCCATCAGGTGGCCAAAGTATTGGAGTTCCAGCTTCAGCATCCGTCCTTCCAATGAATATTCAAGGTTGATTTCCTTTAGGATGACTAATTTGATCTCCTTGCTGTCCAAAGGATTCTCAAGAGTCTTCTCCAACAATGCATTTGAAAACATCAATTCTTAGGCATTAAGACTTCCCTTGTAGCTCAGTTGGTCTATGGTCTAATTCTCACATCCATACATGACTACTGGAAAAAATATAGCTTTGACTATATGGATCTTTGATGGCAAAGTGATGAATCTGCTTTTTAATTTACTGTCTAAGATTGTCATAGCTTTCATTGCAAGGAGTAAGCATCTTTTAATTTCAAGGCTGTAGTCACCATCCACAGTGGTTTCAGAGCCCAAGAAAAGAAAATCTGTCACTATTTCCATTTTTTTACCATCTATTTGCCCTGAAGTGATGGAACCAGATGCCAAGATCTTAGTTTTTTGAATGTTGAGCTTTCAAAAAAGCCAACTTTTTCACTCTCCTCTTACACTTTCATCAAGAGGTTCTTAAGTTCTCCTTTGATTTCTGTCATAAGGGTGGTGTTATCTGCTTATCTGAGGTTATTGATATTTCTCACAGCAATCTTGATTCCAGCTTGTGCTTCATCCAGCCCACTGTTTTTCATGATGTACTCTGCATAAAAGTTAAATAAGCAGAGTGACAGCATACAGCCTTAACATACTCCTTTCCCTCATTTTCATGTCCAGTTCTAACTGTTTCTTTTTGACCTGAATACAGATTTCTCAAGAGGTAGGTCAGATGGTCTGGTCTTCTCATCTCTTGAAGAAATGTCCAATCATTCCTCTGCCTTTTCTAAAACCAGCTTGAACATCTGGAAGTTCATGATTTATAGGTTGTAGAAGCCTGGCTTGGATAATTTTGAGCATTACTTTGCTAGCATGTGAGATGAGTGCAATTGTGTGGTAGTTTGAGGATTCTTTGGCATTGCCTTTCTTTGGGATTGGAATGAAAACTGACCTTTTCCAGTCCTGTGGCCACTGCTGAGTTTTCCAAGTTCGCTGGCATATTGAGTGCAGCACTTTCAGAGCATCATCTTTTAGGATTTGAAATAGCTCAACTGGAATTCCATCACCTCCACTAACTTTGTTCATAGTGTTGCTTCCTAAGGCCCACTTGACTTTGCATTCTAGGATGTCTGGCTCTAGGTGAGTGATCACACCATCATGGTCATCTGTGTCATGCAGATCTTTTTTTGTATAGTTCTTCTGTGTATTGTCACCTCTTCTTAATATCTTCTTTTTCTGTTAGGTCCATACAATTTCTGTCCTTTATTGTGCCCATTTTTGTATGAAATATTCCCTTGGTCTCTACTTTTCTTGAAGAAATCTTTCCCATTCTATTGTTTTACTCTATTTCTTTGCATTGATCACTGTGGAAGGCTTTCTTATCGCTCCTTGCTATTCTTTGGAACTCTGAATTCAAATGGGTATATCTTTCCTTTTCTCCTTTGCCTTTCACTTCTTTTTTTTTTTTTTCCTCAGCTATTTGTAAGGCTTCCCCAGACAACTATTTTGCCTTTTTGCATTTATTTTTCTTGGCGATAGTCTTGATCCCTGCCTCCTGCACAGTGTCACAAACCTCTGTCCATAGTTCTTCATGTACTCTGTCTCTCAGATATAATCCCTTGAATCTATTTGTCACTTCCACTGTATAATTGTAAGGGATTTGATTTAGGTTGAATGGTCTAGTTGTTTTCCCTACTTCAATTTAAGTCTGAACTTGGCAATAAGGAGTTTATGATCTGAGCCACAGTCAGCCCCTGGTCTTGTTTTTGCTGACTGTATAGAGCTTCTCCATATTTGGCTGTGAAGAATATAATCAATCTCATTTTAGTATTGACTATCTGGTGATAGTCATGTGTAGAGTCTTCTCTTGTGTTGTTGGAAGAGGGTATTTGCCTTGACCAGTGCATTCTCTTGGCAAACTCTGTGAGCCTTTGACCTGCTTCATTTTGTACTTCAAGGCCAAATTTGCTTGTTACTCCAGGTATCTCTTGACTTCCTACTTTTGCATTCCAGTCCCATAGGGGACATCATTTTGGGGTGTTAGTTCTAGCAGGTCTTGTAGGTCTTCATAGAACCGTTCAACTTCAGCTTCTTCAGCATTACTGGTCAGGACATAGACTTGGATTACTGTGATATTGATATGCCTTTACAGCATTGGACTTTACTTTCACCAGCAGAAACATCCAATGTTGAGTGTCATTTCCATTTGGGGCCAGTATCTTCATTCTTTCTGGAGCTATTTCTCCCATCTCTTCCCCAGTAGCATTAGACATGTACTGACGTGGGGGCTCGTCTTCCAGTACCATATATTTTTGCCTTTTTGTATTGTTCATGGAGCTCTCAGGTCAAGAATACTGCAGTGGTTTGCCTTCCCCTTCTATAATATTATATTATTTTCAGGTGTGCAACATAATGTTTCACGATACATACATACGTGTATATATAATACAAATTTTCCCTCATGGCTCATACTAAAGAGTCCACCTGCCAGCACAGAGGCTGCATGTTCAATCCTGGGTCAGGAAGGTGCCCAATGAACCAACCCAGTACTCTTGCCCAGAAAATCCCATGGACAAAAGAACCTTATGTCTACAGTCCATGTGGTCACATGAGTTGGACATAACTGAGCAACTGAGTATGCACGAGCATGATCATGGTAGTAATTCTAGTTCACATTCATTACCATACATTGTTATAAATTTTATCTTGTAATAATACTTCAATGATCTACTCTCCTTATCATCATCAACAATAAAATTAGATAAATGTTCAGTCAGCTCAGTTCAGTCACTGAGTCTTGTCCAACTCTTTGGACCCCTTGAACTGCGGCACACCAGGCCTCCCTGTCCATCACCAACTACCGGAGTTCACTCAAACTCACATCCATCCAGTCAGTGATGCCATCCAGCCATTTTATCCTCTGTCGTCCCCTTCTCCTCCTGCTCCCAGTCCCTCCCAGCATCAGAGTCTTTTCCAGTGAGTCAACTCTTCACATGAGGTGGCCAAAGTACTGGAGTTTCAGCTTTAGCATCATTCCTTCCAAAGAATACCCAGGACTGATCACCTTCAGAATGGACTGGTTGGATCTCCTTGAAGTCCAAGGGAGTCTCAAGAGTCTTCTTCAACACCATAGTTCACAGGATCAATTCTTTAGCTGTCAGCTGTTTTCACAGTCCAACTCTCACATCCATACATGAATATTGGAAAAACATAGCCCTGACTAGACGGACCTTGTTGGCAAAGCAATGTCTCTGCTTTTCAATATGCTGTCTAGGTTGGTCATAACTTTCCTTCCAAGGAGTAAGTGTCTTTGAATTTCATGGCTGCAATCACCATCTGCAGTGATTTTGGAGCCCCAAAAATAAAGTGACAAGTTTCCACTGTTTCCCCATCTATTTCCCATGAAGTGATGGGACCAGATGCCATGATCTTCGTTTTCTGAATGTTGAGCTTTAAGCCAACTTTTTCACTCTCCTCTTTCAATTTCATCAAGAGGCTTTTTAGCTCCTCTTCACTTTCTGCCATAAAGGTGGTGTCATCTGCATATCTGAGGTTATTGATATTTCTCCCGGCAATCTTGATTCCAGCTTGTGCTTCTTCCAGTCCAGCGTTTCTCATGATGTACTCTGCATAGAAGTTAAATAAGCAGGGTGATAATATACAGCCTTGACGTACTCCTATTTCTATTTGGAACCAGTCTGTTGTTTCATGACCAGTTTTAACTGTTGCTTCCTGACCTGCATATAGGTTTCTGAAGGGGCAGGTCGGGTGGTCTGGTATTCCCATCTCTTGAAGATTTTTCCACAGTTTATTGTGATCCACAGTCAAAGGCTTTGGCATAGTCAATAAAGCAGAAATAGATGTTTTTCTGGAACTCTCTTGCTTTTTCCATGATCCAGCGGATGCTGGCAATTTGATCTCTGGTTCCTCTGCCTTTTCTAAAACCAGCTTGAACATCTGGAATTTTGCGGTTCACGTATTGCTGAAACCTGGCTTGCAGAATTTTGAGCATTACTTTACTAGCATGTGAGATGAGTGCAATTGTGCGGTAGTTTGAGCATTCTTTGGCATTGCCTTTCTTTGGGATTGGAATAAAAACTGACCTTTTCCAGTCCTGTGGCCACTGCTGAGTTTTCCAAATTTGCTGGCATATTGAGTGCAGCACTTTCACAGCATCATCTTTCAGCATTTTAAATAGCTCAACTGGAATTCCATCACCTCCACTAGCTTTGTTCATAGTGATGCTTTCTAAGGCCCACTTGACTTCACATTCCAGGATATCTGGCTCTAGGTGAGTGATCACACTATCATGATTATCTTGGTCATGAAGATCTTTTTTGTGCAGTTCTTCTGTGTATTCTTGCCACCTCTTCTTAATATCTTCTGGTTCTGTAAGGTCCATACCATTTCTGTCCTTTGAAGAGACCATCTTTGCATGAAACGTTCCCTTGGTATCTCTAATTTTATTGAAGACATCTCTAGTCTTTCCCATTCTGTTGTTTTCCTCTATTTCTTTGCATTGATTGCTGAAGAAGTCTTTCTTATCTCTTGTTATCTCTTATCTCTTATCCCTTGCTTATCTCTTCTTATCTCAGAGTTCCAAGTTCAGTTCAGTTCAATTCAGTGGCTCAGTCCTGTCTGTCTCTTTTCTACCCCATGAATCGCAGCACTCTAGGCCTCCCTATCCATCACCAACTCCCGGAGTTAACTCAGACTCACGTCCATAGAGTCAGTGATGCCATCCAGCCATCTCATCCTCTGTTGTCCCCTTCTCCTCCTGCCCCCAATCCCTCCCAGCATCAGAGTCTTTTCCAATGAGTCAACTCTTCACATGAGGTGGCCAAACTACTGGAGTTTCAGCTTCAGCATCATTCCCTCCAAGGAAATCCCAGGGCTGATCTCCTTCAGAATGGACTGGTTGGATCTCCTTGCAGTCCAAGGGACTCTCAAGAGTCTTCTCCAACAACACAGTTCAAACGCATCAATTCTTCAGCACTCAGCTTTCTTCACAGTCCAACTCTCACATTCATACATGAACACAGGAAAAACCATAGACTTGACTAGACGGACCTTAGTCGGCAAAGTAATGTCTCTGCTTTTGAATATGCTATCTAGGTTGCTCATAACTTTTCTTCCAAGGAGTAAGCGTCTTTTAATTTCATGGCTGCAGTCACCATCTGCAGTGATTTTGGAGCCCCCCAAAATAAAGTCTGATACTGTTTCCACTATTTCTCCATCTATTTCCCATGGAGTGATGGGACCAGATGCCATGATCTTCATTTTCTGAATGTTGAGCTTTAAGCCAACTTTTTCACTCTCCTCTTTCAATTTCATCAAGAGGCTTTTTAGCTCCTCTTCATTTTCTGCCATAAGGGTGGTGTCATCTGCATATATGAGGTTATTGATATTTCTCCTGGCAATCTTGATCCCAGCTTGTGCTTCTTCCAGTCCAGCGTTTCTCATGATGTACTCTGCATAGAAGTTAAATAAGCAGGGTGACAATATACATCATTGATGTACTCCTTTTCTTATTTGGAACCAGTCTGTTGTTCCATGTCCAGTTCTAACTGTTGCTTCCTGACCTGCGTACAGATTTCTCAAGAGGCAGGTCAGGTGGTCTGGTATTCCCATCTCTTTCAGAATTTTCCCCAGTTTATTGTGATCCACACAGTCAAAGGCTTTGGCATAGTCAATAAAGCAGAAATAGATGTTTTTCTGGAACTCTCTTACTTTTTCCATGATCCAGCAGATGTTGGCAATTTGATCACTGGTTCCTCTGCCTTTTCTAAAACCAGCTTGAACATCTGGGAGTTCACGGTTCACGTATTGCTGAAGTCTGGCTTGGAGAATTTTGAGCATTACTTTACTAGCATGTGAGATGAGTGCAATTGTGCGGTAGTTTGAGCATTCTTTGGCATTGCCTTTCTTTGGAATTGGAATGAAAACTGACCTTTTCCAGTCCTGTGGCCACTGCTGAGTTTTCCAAATTTGCTGGCATATTGAGTGCAGCACTTACACAGCATCATCTTTAAGGATTTGAAATAGCTCAACTGGAATTCCATCACCTCCACCAGCTTTGTTCATAGTGATGCTTTCTAAGGCCTACTTGACTTCACATTCCAAGATGTCTGGCTCTAGATTAGTGATCACATCATCATGATTATCTGGGTCATGAAGATCTTTTTTGTACAGTTCTTCTGTATATTCTTGCCACCTCTTCTTAATGTCTTCTGCTTCTGTTAGGTCCAGACCATTTCTGTCCTTTATCGAGCCCATCTTTGCACAAAATGTTCCCTTGGTATCTCTAATGTTCTTGAAGAGATCTCTAGCCTTTCCCATTCTGTTCTTTTCCTCTATTTCTTTGCATTGATCGCTGAAGAAGGCTTTCTTCTCTCTTCTTGCTATTCTTTGGAACTCTGCGTTCAGATGCTTCTATCTTTCCTTTTCTCCTTTTCTTTTCTCTTTTCTTTTCACAGTTATTTGTAAGGCCTCCCCAGACAGCCATTTTGCTTTTTTGCATTTTTTTTCCATGGGATGGTCTTGATCCCTGTCTCCTGTACAATGTCACGAACCTCAGTCCATAGTTCATCAGGCACTCTATCAGATCTAGACCCTTAAATCTATTTCTCACTTCCAGTATATAATCATAAGGGATTTGATTTAGGTCGTACCTGAATGGTCTAGCGGTTTTCCCTACTTTCTTCAATTTAAGTCTGAATTTGGCAATAAGGAGTTCCAAAGAACTCTGCATTCAGATGCTTATATCTTCCCTTTTCTCCTTTGCTTTTCCCTTCTCTTCTTTTCACAGCTATTTGTAAGGCCTCCCCAGACAGCCAATTTGCTTTTTTGCATTTCTTTTCCATGGGGATGGTCTTGATCCCTGTCTCCTGTATAATGTCATGAACCTCTGTCCATAGTTCACCAGGCACTCTATCTATCAGATCTAGTCCCTTAAATCTATTTCTCACTTCCACTGTATAATCATGAATGTGAAATCACTCAGTCATGTCTGACTCTTTGTGACCCCATGGTTTGTAGCCTACCAGGCTCCTCCGCCCATGGGATTTTCAAGGCAAGAATACTGGAGTGGGCTGCCATTTCCTTCTCCAGTAGATCTTCCCAACCCAGGGATTGAAACCAGGTCTCCCGCATTGTAGGCAGACACTTTACCAGCTGAGCGACCTACTGTATAATCATAAGGGATTTGATTTAGGTCATACCTGAATGGTCTAGTGGTTTTTCCTACTTTCTTCAATTTAAGTCTGAATTTGAAAATAAGGAGTTCATGATCTGAGCCACAGTCAGCTCCTGGTCTTGTTTTTGCTGACTGTATAGAGCTTTTCCATCTTTGGCTGCAAAGAATAGAATCAATCTGATTTCGGTATTGACCATCTGGTGATGTCCATGTGTAGAGTCTTCTCTTGTGTTGTTGGAAGAATGTGTTTGCTATGACCAGTGCGTTCTCTTGGCCAAACTCTATTTGCCTTTGCGCTGCTTCATTCTATATTCCAAGGCGAAATTTGTCTGTTACCCCAGGTGTTTCTTGACTTCCTACTTTTGCATTCCAGTCCCCTATAATGAAAAAGACATCTTTTTTGGGTGTTAGTTCTAAAAGGTCTTGTAGGTCTTCATAGAACCATTCAACTTCAGCTTCTTCAGCATTACTCATTGGGGCATAGACTTGCATTACTGTGATATTGAATGGTTTGCCTTGGAAACGAACAGAGATCATTCTGTCATTTTGAGATTGGATCCAAGTACTGCATTTCGGACTCTTTTGTTGACCACCATGGCTACTCCATTTCTTCTAAGGGATTCCTGCCTGCAGTAGTAGATATAATGGTCAACTGAGTTAAATTCACCCATTCCAGTCCATTTTAGTTTGCTGATTCCTAGAATGTCAATGTTCACTCTTGCCATCTTCTGTTTGACTATTTCCAATTTGCCTTGATTCATGGACTTAACATTCCAGATACCTATGCAATATTGCTCTTTACAGCATCGGACCTTGCCTCTATCACCAGTCACATCCACAAATGGGTATTATTTTTGCTTTAGCTCCATCCCTTCATTCCTTCATGCAGTTATTTTTCCACTGATCTCCAGTAGCATATTGGGCACCTACCGACCTGGGGAGTTCCTTTTTCAGTATCCTATCATTTTGCCTTTTCGTACTGTTCATGGGGTTCTCAAGGCAAGAATACTGAAGTGGTTTGCCATTCCCTTCTCCAGTGGACCACATTCTTTCAGACCTCTCCACCATTAGAGATCATTATATTTGGCTACAGACCATATGATCTATTGAATTCCAATGGTTATCACTTATTAAATCACTTCCATAATGTTATGGAAAGTGTTTCAAATATGTTTTACTATTTAGTTTGTACAATAAAGTTATATGGTATAAGGGCTATCTTTAATTTTTAGATAATCTGAAGCTCAAGGTGTTTAAGAAATTTGCTCAAGATCACACAGTAACTGAAGAAATCATCTAAATTCAGATTTTTCTAATACTAAAATTCAAGCTCTTCAAGATCAAGAGCAAAATAATAATTATTCAGTGTTTTGGTAAATAAGATTACCAAGATTATAGACACAAAATCAAACCAGCTAAAAATTAAATATATTTGTTATATTATAAGATAACTCTGTGTTGTAGTGAAATCAGAAGTAGACTTTGAGTCCAGAAACTTATCTAATCCAAAACTTTTAGGTAATATAATTATTATATTTATTAGTAAATATATGAATTTCATCAAGGCAATTGACTTAAGGAAACTTACTAGTGGTAATCTAGTTCTGTCTATCGAAGTACTAAAATTTTACTTCAGACAAGTAATTTCCTAGATATTTTTGCATAGATTTCAAAATTTTTAATGTGTAAACATTATACATTATATATTAATGTGTAAACATTATACAAACTATATATCCTAATAGAAAAAAATAAATAACAAAGAAGGTCTAAAATTTAAACTAAAACTTCTCTCTGGATAACTAGTTTTAGTTATCAATAAAATAGTTTCTTTCATATGTATCCAAAAAAATTCCATTTTCTATTGTATGTTTAGAAAGTTTTTATTAATTATAACATATTTAGAGAAAAGTGTACAATCCACAAAGGGATAACTGATGAGTTAGGATTAAAGTGAACATACCTATGTAATCATCACTCAGAATCAGAATTGGAATACTACAACTACCCCAAAATCCAATCCTTTCCTGCCATCTCCCAAATATTACTTTTTCTTTCTTCCCAAGAGATAATTCCTACCATGAATCCTAACTTTATAAGTTAGTTTGCCTGGACAAATGGGGTTGTATGAACTGTGTTCTTACGTATCAGGCTATTTACATTCAACATTATGTGTTTATAAAATTCATGCATGGTGCTGCAGAGGTTGATTAACTTACTTTATTAATATGAAACTTCTAACAGAAACATACTAGTGAGATATGTGTAGAATATGGTAAATTGTAATATGTAATCATATTATCATTTATATACTACTATTAAGGGACAGTTAGGCTATCATGTATAGTGCTAATATAAACACTTTTTTCAGGTCTTTTGATGTATGTTGAATTACTTGGATATTTATGTAGCGGTAAAAGCCTTTGATGTGTGGATCAAAATAAAGTGTGGAAAATTCTGAAAGAAATGGGAATACCAGACCACCTGACCTGCCTCTTGAGAAACCTGTATGCAGGTCAGGAAACAACAGTTAAAACTGGACATGGAACAACAGACTGGTTCCAAATAAGAAAAGGAGTACATCAAGGCTGTATATTGTCACCCTGCTTATATAACTTAATGCAGAGTATATCATGAGAAACGCTGGGCTGGATAAAGCACAAACTGGAATCAAGATTGCTGGGAAAAATATTAATAACCTCAGATATGCAGATGACACCACCCTTATGGCAGAAAGTGAAGAGGAGCTAAAAAGCCTCTTGATGAAAGTGAAAGAGGAGAGTGAAAAAGTTGGCTTAAAGCTCAACATTCAGAAAATGAAGATCATGACATTTGATCGTATTACTTCATGGGAAATAGATGGGGAAACAGTGGAAACAGTGGCTGACTTTATTTTTCTGGGTTCCAAAATCACTGCAGATGGTGATTGCAGCCATGAAATTCAAAGACACTTACTTCTTGGAGGGAAAGTTATGACCAACCTAGACAGCATATTCAAAAGCAGAGACATTGCTTTGTCAACAAAGGTCTGTCTAGTCAAGGCTATGGTTTTTCCAGTATTCATGTATGGATGTGAGAGTTGGACTATAAAGAAAGTTGAGTGCCAAAGAATTGATGCTTTTGAATTGTGGTGTTGGAGAAGAAAGACTCTTGACAGTCCCTTGGACTACAAGGAGATCCAACCAGTCCATCCTAAAGGTGACCAGTCCTGGGTGTTCATTGGAAGGACTGATGTTGATTGAAGCTGAAACTCCAATACTTTGGCCACCTGATGCAAAGACCTGACTCACTGGAAAAGACCCTGATGCTGGGAGGGATTGAGGGCAGGAGGAGAAGGGGATGACAGAGGATGAGATGGTTGGATGGCATCACCGACTCAATGGACATGGATTTGAGTGGACTCCAGGAGTTGGTGATGGACAGGGAGGCCTGGCGTGCTGCAGTTCATGGTGTCGCAAAGAGCTGGACACGACTGAGCAACTGAACTGAACTGAAGGAGAATGATTAGAATATAAAAAGGTTTTATTTAATATCAAAAAGGATTCTGGGTCTAGATGGATGCCACTAAGTTCTCCTTTCATTCAGGGAAAAGATGATTTTGAAAGTATTCTACAACGTGGAAACATTTTGAAAACATCTCTACACATGAGATCTCTATACCTAAGTCTCTACACGACTGAGTGGCTGAACTGAACTGATAACTGCTGGGTTGTTTACTTATGTTCAACTTCAGAAGACAGAGACTATATTTTAAAGTTTTACAAACTTTGCCTCCCAAACCTGGCTCCCATCAGCTGTGACTATGTGGGTTCCAGTTTATTCTACATCTTTCCTAGTATTAATCTGAAAATATTTGATAAACTTTAGTCTATTTTGGTGGGTGTATAACAGTATCTCACTGTATCTTGTGATTTTAATGTTCCTTTCCCTAAAGACTAATTTTTGTATGTTTTTTGGCCTTTTGTATATCCTCTGGGGAAACATCTGTTCATTTTTTGACGATTTAGAAATTATTTTGCCTCTCATTTTGCTATCATTTTTTAGGATCTTGTATATATTTGCATATTACATATTATTACATTTGTATTATTACATGTAAGTACTATGTGGCTTTTCTTATCATTTTAAACATCTTTTAATGATCCTAAATCTCTCCATATATTAGTAGAGTTGCTAGTCAGACTACATTAAAACAACACTACTGACAATTGCATCAAAAACATTAACTACCTGGGAATAAATCTAACTAAGCTATACAAGATCTATTCACCAGGTAACAATAAACCAGTAGTGAGAGAAATTTTAAAAGATCTAAATAAATGAAACCATATGCCACAGTCACAGTATACAGGAATGCAATGTTCTTAAGGTGTCAATATTAATATTATATTCATTGGAAGAACTGATGCTGAAGCTGAAGCTTCAATACTTTGGCCACCTGATGGGAAGAACTGACTCATTGGTAAAGACCCTGGTGATGGGAAAGATTCAAGGCAGGAGGAGAAGGGGATGACAGAGGATGAGATGGTTGGATGGCATTACTGACTCGATGGACATGAGTTTCAGCAAGCTCTGGAAGCTGGTGATGCACAGGGAAGCCTAGCATGCTACAGCCTATGGGGTCGCAAAGAGTTGACAAGACTGAGTGACTGAACTGAACTGAACTGAGCTGAAGGTGTCAAATCCTCTCAACTGTTGCATAGATTCAATACAATCAACATTTGAAATGAATAAGTTTTTTCACGTGTAGGAGGTTGCAATCAATTGATTATAAAGTTTTTATGGGAACACAAAGAGCCAAGGATATCAAAGGTAATCTGAAAGATACAAATAGAAGTTAATACTGTCTGTGTGTGCTAAGTTGCTTCAGTCATGTCCGACTCTTTGTAACACAATGGACTGTAGCCCGCCAAGCCCCTCTGTCCATGGAATTTTCTAGGCAAGATACTGGAGTGGGTTGCCATGCCCTCCTCTAGGGGATCTTCCAGACCAGGGATTGAACTTGCATCTATGTCTCCTGTATTGGTAGGTAGGTTTTTTTTATCACTAGTGCCACCTGCGAAGCCCTAATATTAAGTCTACCAAGACTTAATATATAGTCAGAGTATTTAAGACAATGTATTATTGGCATAAGGATAGACAGGTAGACGAATGGAACAGAACAGTGAGTCCAGAAACAGCTACATATATAATTCACCCATGATTGATGAAACTAGCACTACAAAGTAGCTGGGAAAAGAATGTCCTTTCAATAAATGGAACTGCTTATCTAAATGAGTACATGCTTTTTTGAACTTTCTACTTGACAATGTACGTTAGCAATCTTTCTATATCAACACTTCCAAATCTAACTCATTTTGAATAACTGCATAATAGTTCATTATATAAATATATATAAATCTTAACTAGTTCACCTATTCCCGTGACTGACATTTAGCTTGTTTCCAATTTTTTTTTGGTGGACATTTCTGTAAATATAACTATAGATAACAAACATTCTAGAAATAGAATGCTAAAGCAAAGTGTGTGTGAATTTAAAGTTACTGACATAATCTTCTTCCAAAGAGGCCACAGCTACATAACTCTTATCAAGAGTTTATGAAAGTACCCAGATTGTAACATAAATGATAGATGTTCCATATTTGTTCCACTTTTACTCTTCATGACTCATAAAGGACTTTGTGAACAAATTTAATCACATTAACCACTGATAACTTAGAATGAAAGTAATGCTGCCTCTGTAGAGATTAAAGGAAGGGCTGACGGAGCAAAAGGGGTGAACTACTCTATGAATGCATGTAAAATGGTCTTGGTGCCTGGGTAGTAAAAGCACAGAAACATTGCTTCTGAAAGAAGGTCACAGGAGTAGTAGGCAGTCTTGGGCTCAGTAGAGAAAGCTAACTCCTCAAGAGAAAAGATACTGCCTGCAAGGAAAGCGTCCTCAATTTCTACAGTGTTTATATTGTAGCCAAATGCAAGAAACTGAGTAAGCTGTCACGTCACCGTGGAATTCTGTAGTTTTGAATATTGTAAGGTATTTAAATAAATGAGTAAACTGCTGGGGTATGGAAATCTCATTAAATACTTTCATTGGAATGGTATTTTTTTTAAACTGGGTTGAACTTTTACTACACCCAACAATTCAGCTAGTGCTGTCTTTCTTGGAAAAATAGATTTCTTTTCCTCAGATTTTACAAATTTTCCTCCCATCTTTTGGAGTTCATTTCAAGCCCCATTTTCTCCCTGAAAACTCCCTTGAAACTCCATTCCATACTGCAGAAGTTTCTTACAATTCAGGTTGCACTTGATCAAGTGCAATTGCATAACATTCTTTCATTATTTCATACTTAATTATATCATGCATCCACATTGAGCTTCCCAAAATTTACTGTGTGAGAAGGATGAGATGGGAACTTTCCTTGTACTTTTACAGGCCATAGCTACTCTCTAATTAATAATTAAATTTAAAATTTAAAATTAAGAATGCATTAATTTTAAATTAATTAAAAATGCATTAATATCTCCATTTTCTCACATGGGAGGACAGAATTCCACTGATATTATATGCCTTGCTTGGTCACTCACTTACAGTGGTACTCTCGGATTCAGCCTCAAGCAAATTTTATTTAGAAGTTGCTCACCACAATATCTTCCCAAAGACTTCTTTTTATGTTATCTGGTGTGGTAGAAGTTGTACCTCATTCCTGCTGGTACTTGAATCTGATGTCAGTACTACCAAGATCACCAAAGTGGAAAGGTTAGGGGCTTCAGGGATTGAAAACTTAAAGTTCCAATACTGACTGTGCTACTTTGAACACCAGTTTCTTCTTCACTTGAGAAAAGCAAGCAAAATCTATGCAGCTTCCAAAAGGTGCAGTCTGTATGTAGTCCATTCAGAGGTAGTATAAGTGTGTTCAAGTTGAGTTTTAGAGGAAAAACAAGTCTACGTTTCAATTCAGGAACTGCCACTTCTGAGCCATTCTAATTTCAGCAAGTTATTTAATTTCTGTAAGCCACACATCTTCATTGGCATAATGGGCTTAACAATTACCATCTCACTAGATCATTAGGTGGATTAAATGAGATTATATATGTAAATTTTAGGATATTGCTGGCCCATTGTAAGTGCTATACAAAACTATCACTTATACTCACTGGATGAATAGAAAATAAGGATCTATGTGACAAGAATACCAATAATTCTGCATAAACATAGAAACTGCTGCTGCTGCTACATCACTCCAGTCCTGTCTGACTCTGTGCAACCCCATAGACGGCAGCCCACCAGGCTCCCCTGTCCCTGGGATTCTCCAGGCAAGAACACTGGAGTGGGTTGCCATTTCCTTCTCCAATGCATCAAAGTGAAAAGTGAAAGTGAAGTCAGCCAGTCGTGCCCGACTCTTAGCGACCCCATGGACTGCAGCCCACCAGGCTCCTCCGTCCATGGGATTTTCCATACAAGAGTACTGCAGTGGGGTGCCATTGCCTTTAAGTCAAAGCAAAAAGGTTTGGAAAAGAACAATATTGTTTTAATTTCCTTTAGTCTTAGTGTCTGATACTTAGTAGGTCCAGGGTCAGAACACTAACTAGACTGTTATTATAAGTCATGGCTATGCACAGAAAAATATTTTTGAAAATTTATAAGGAAAAATCATCTTTATCTGGATTGACTATAATTTCATCATATAATGTTGTCTCATTAACAATTACCGTCTCACTGGATCATTAGATGAATTAAATGAGATTATATTTTAATGTCACTTGCTTTAGTTTTATCCTAAATAGTAAGTAATTATAAATTATAAGTAGTAAGAAATACTCAAACAAGTCATAGAATTAAAGAAACCCTCTGAGTCATAAAGGCAGATTTTAAGAATTCTGTGTATTTGTTGAGATAATAAAAACATGAAAAAAAAAAACTTATTTCTCACTATTGTCTACATTTAAGCAATGAAAATAAAGCTATCCTGATCTACAACCAGTAGAACTGACTCAAGTAAAATTGAGGAACATAGACTTTACTTCTCTGGATGAGAATTATTTTTTTTTTTTAATTTATTTGGCTGTACTAGGTCTTAGTTGCAGCATGTGAACTCTTAGTTACAGCATGTGGGATCCAGTTCCCTGACTAGGGGTCGAACCCAGGACATCCTTGCATTGGGAGCTCAGTCTTAGCCCCTAGACCACCAGAGAAGTTCCTTGGGGAGAATGTTTAAAACAATTTTCAAGAAAATATATTATTTTTAAATGAGATCTTGTATCAACATGTGTTCTAACATTATTTGCAACTGAAGTTAGCAGAGCCTTTGCACATGACATGATACTGTGGATGCATTTACAGGGAGGAAATATGCTAAATTTTCTAAGTTCTCCTAAACATTAGAAATACCTAAAGAATGCAGAATCAACTGAGGCAAACTTCATCCCAAAACTTACCTACTTGTTTGCAAGAACCTCATTTTAATGCTGGCTTATCAAGTCAAGCACAGCTATTTTAGAAAGAAAAACAAAACAAAACAAAAAGGACAGCAGGAGTTAAATTTGATGTTCATTAACATGAAGGGAAATTTCTTGCCCCATTTAACTAATATCTTAGTTGGTACAGTGTGACAAAATTTTAGTTGTTAAAATCTATTATACCTGCTTTAAATTGCATTTCCTGATAGCCAGAGGATCCGTAGCTGGTTAAATTCAATTTAAGTTGCCAGGGGCTCTTAATGGGTAGGTTTTTCTATTTATTCTCTTAATTGTTCTCTATCTAAATTATCAGTGATGATGAAATCTTAGTTGTACCACATTCCCACATAATCAGAAGGTCTAAATAATTTTTCCTCCTCAGGATAATGATATGGAACTAAAAGCCCATAAAAATCTTTAGGGATAGCTTTTGCAGTTGTTGTTGTTTTTATAAGGTACCTTCATTTTCAAAATAAATGATTCTATTTGGGCTTCAACAGCATTAAAACAATCTGGAAATAATAAACAAACTGAAACTCATACTTGCTAAAGCACATCATAGCTCATGCTTAGTCGCTCAGTCATGTCCGACTCTTTGTAACCCCAAGGACTCTAGCCTGCCAGGTTCCTCTGTCCATGGGATTCTCCAGGCAAAAATCCTGGAGTGGGTTGCCAAGCCCTCCTCCAGGTGATCTTGCCAACCCAGGGATCGAACCCACGTCTCCTGCATTGCAGGAGGATTCTTTACCACTAAGCCACCGGGGAAGCCTAATAAATGCATAAATGTGATTTGAGTGACTGTCAGAGTGTACTTCTAGCATCAGGGTGCCTTTTGAAACTCGTACAATGCAAATTGTCCTTTCTTGAGTATGGTTTTATAACTAAGGTGTCGTATGTATAACATGACATTGATACTCCATTCTTTAGTTACTGTGTTTATGATATATTGGCCACAGTAAAACACAACGAATTGGAAAGGAAAATCTATACCTATCATTTCCAGCAGAGGTCTCTAGAGAGCAACTAAAATTATGGAAATGGCTATATGCTCAGAAATTTAAATAGAAAATTTAACTCTTCAGCTTTATGTGATTCTTTTCTTTTCATACACGCCCCCTTCTCTTTTGATGTCTGTACTCCTTCATCAGATAAAAGGCTGTCTAAAAAACTGATCAGAAGTAGACACAAGAGAACAGGTTAATCCCAAGTGCACCGGTGTAATGTGTCACAAAACAGACAATGTAATTATCTCAGCAGCCTGTTTAACCAGCTAATTCGGCAGTTTTGCATACCAGCGGTGAGCTCATCTGTTCACTATATTACCAGTCAGGATGTTTTCTACCAAGATCACTACACTTTTATAAAAGCCTGTAAATGTCGGAGGATTGGGTGTTTCCTTAAATGTGGTATAACAGCTTTTTGCAGTCTTTTATTTATAGGGAGGTAACAGACTAACAAAGAAAAGAAAATGCAGATCAGTGCCACACAATACCAAAAAAAAAAAAAAAGGAAGTAAATGATATAAATCTCCATACATGTTCATTTAACATGAAATACCCTCTCTTTACTTGGAATCTCTGGAGAAATGCTAAACAACTTAAGAGAAATGTGATTTTGATGGCAAAGACTTAAAAGCCTGGCTTTGTTTTTCTTGAGAAGAAATGTATTTGCTCCAGATCCAGTCTGCATTTTGCTAATACTAGCATTCTTTGCGGGGAGCTGGTGTGGGCTTTAGAGTCAAACTGACTTGGACCTGAATTCTGGTTCTTCAACTTTTTCATCTCCTGATCTCAGGCAAGTTAGACCCATAGTTTCCTAATCTTCAAAATGTGAATAATACTTACATTTTCACGGTTATCAAGGGGCTTAAATCACACATCAGGGAAATGCTAGGCACAAAGAGATAACTAAATAAATGGTAACTATAACATGATGCTCACATGCATATACATATATATATATACACACACATACATAGCACACAAATATGTATGTGTGTATATATGTATAAAGCTTAGCAAAGAAATTTCATTAACCAAAACCTCAGTAACATTCATGTGTTATCCCAAGTCTTTTCCTTAAAA
Organism: Oryx dammah; assembly: GCF_014754425.2. NCBI lineage: Eukaryota > Metazoa > Chordata > Mammalia > Artiodactyla > Bovidae > Oryx > Oryx dammah. The sequence goes on along the minus strand of NW_024070211.1, from coordinate 34,975,092 downwards.
TGACTAGTTACAGTCCACAATGCTAATACCACATAATATGCAGGCTCAGCAACCAGCACAGTACCTCATGTGCTCAAGAATATTTGTTGAATAAAATGAACATAACAAACTAAGAGAAGAAAGATACAGAAGAATATACAAAAATATTCAACAATATTGACAGTATTTTAAAGTGATCTACTTTGGGGAATCCCTGGTGGTTCAGTTGCTAGGATTCAGAGATTTCACTGCTGAGGGCCCAGGTTCAATTCCTGGTTGGGGGAACTAAGAATCCACATGCCACACTCAGTCCTTCAGTCATGTCCGATTCTTGCACCCCCATGGACTGTATCCTGCCAGGCTCCATAGCATTTCCCAGGCAAAAGTACTGGAGTGGGTTGCCATTTGCTCCTCCAGAGGATCTTCCCAACCCAGGTATTGAACCCAAGTCTCCTGAGTTGGCAGGCAGACTCTTTACCACTGCTCCTCCAGAGAAGCCAAACAAGCCATGCTGTGTGTTTAAAACAATCTATTTTGCTGTTCAATATATTCAGCTAATTAAAGTTTTACACCAAAGAACAGTAAGTTGTGCAGGTTATACCTTTAATGTTAGATGTAGGTTATACCTTTAATGTTACATGTCTTATCATCTGGGGTTTCCCTGGTGGCTCAGCAGTAAAGAATCTGCCCGCAATGTAAGTGACCTGGGTTCAGTCTCTGGGTCAGAAAGATCTCCCGGAGGAGGGCATGGCAACCACTCCAGTAATCTTGCCTAGAGAATCCCACGGACAGAGAAGCCTGGTCGGTTGCAGTGGATAGCGTCTCACAGAGTCGGACATGACTGAAGCAACCAAGCAGCAGCAGCAATCTTATCCTCTAACACAGTTAAATGACAACTGCTGCAGGAGAGTCAAAGTCTTAAACCGTAATTAAAATAGTCGTGAAGGTGAGGCAGAGATAAAGGAAGGTCTTGATTTATACAAAAGACTATGGAAGTGTTTATTACACTAAGAAAAAAAAAAAAAAACTGGAAAACACAAATGGGTTACTACTGAGGTGCAAAAGGCCCACAGAGAAGACATGGAAAAGCTACATGGTCAGGGAGGTCATCAGGAAATAGACTTAATGAGCTAGCCAACCACTACCTTCCAAAGTCTCACAGCAGGGAAGCCTCAGGTCTTCAACTATAAAGTCAGAGGACACAAGAACCAGACAGTCTCCCTGCCTTTGGTTTCTGTTTGACTCCCTCGGAGACTGTTCTTCACACATCAGCTAAAATAAAAATTGAGTTTTGTAGCTTTCCCCCTCTAAGTTTTCCTGCAAATCCTGCCGATTGACTCCAGCTACCTCTCCCAATTTATTTCAAAATATCTTATTTCAAATCTCTCAACTGAGACCATATTGGCACCATTTTCTTTTTCTTTTTTTCACAAGAGCCTGGAGCATTTTTATCCACCATTACCTGTTGGTAGGGCTCTTCTCCTCAGGCAGTTGCAAGGGTTACTTCCTCACTCCATTTCCTCAAACCTTGGTTCAAATGTTAACTCCTTACAAAGGCCTTACAGACCACCCTCCCTAAAATAGCAATTCCTATCATCCTCTGTCTTTTGAGATGCTCTGTTGTACTTCACAGCACTTACCTGGACCTCAGTTTATGTTATTTATTTTGTTATGTGTTTACCATCTCTCAGCACCATTAGAATATTAGTTCAGTAAGTCCAGAAATTTATTTCATTCACTGATCTGTCCCTAGAGCCTAGAAAGATCACCAGTACATAGCAGTTACATGGTACATAAGTTTGTCAAATAAATGCTGGGAAAGGAGTCAGTAACTGAACGTCTGTGTTTCCACAACCTTTGTTCATTCTAGTTTCATATTGTGAGTTTCCCTTGTGGCTCAGATGGTAAAGAATCTGCTTGCAATGCTGGAGACCTGGGTCTGATCCTTGGATCAGGAAGATCCTCCAGAGAAAGAAATGGCAACCCACTTCAGTATTCTTGCCTGGGAAATCCCATGGACAGAGGAGCTTGGTGGGCTACAGCCCATGGGGTCTCAAAGAGTCAGACACAATTGAACAACTAACACGTCCATTTTCTTTCAGTTTCATATTGTACAATAATTGTGAATTTCCGCATTCCAGTGCCACTGTTATTCTGGTTGTTCCTTAAGCTGGATAAAACCTACATCTTAATTTCACTTTGACCATACTGTCTGGAACATGTGGCACCTGAGAAATTAGCTGTCTAATAAACAGAAATTTTTAAAAATGATCAAAAAAGGCTATTAAAACTATTGAAATATTTTAAAAATTGATGACCATACTTCCAAAAGAAATTAAATACATCAAGATAATACTTCTTGGTGATCGTTTTGAAATATATGCAAATATCAGATCATTATATTGTATACCTGAAACTGATGGCATATGTCAATTTTACCCCAATTTAAAAAGAAAATAAAATAGGGATAATAATGTGATATCAAATGTGGTCCAATAATAAATATCCCTCTATCTCAGTCATTAATAAAAATACCAAACTTTGTGATTTTACTCTGTGGAATTCTCCTGGCTGGGTTTAATTATACCACTTCTAGCTTATTGAGGCAAAGAACTGTTAAGCATCTTTCCCAGAGTCACACAGCTAATAAGTGCCTAGTCACTTGAATTCCAGTTATGAAACAGCTTTCTCTCAAAGGCTTTTAATATCTACTCCTCAGACTGATCTTCTGATATTTAAAATATTATTTTCTCCATTTCCTTTTATCATTAATACCTATTTCCTACTTCTCTGTTCTAACAATCAAGTTAATAATCACTCAATTAAGAACTTAAATGATGCAAAGCTTCAGTAAGGTTTGGATGCACACTCTTAAAATATACTAAATAATAAATGTGTATTTCTCCCAAAAAGCAGGGCAAGGGGTTAATGAAGGTTAATGCTGTGCTTAGGGTGGTAGAATTGAAATTTCCAAGAGGTTCCTAAGCTTATCTAACTGAAGAAAAAATGTTGCCATTTTTTTCATAAAACCTGCATTTGAAGCACTTCTATGAGTTATGAATTTCTCTCCTATGGAGAATGAGTGATATAGCTGGAATCCAAGTCGTTCCAACTCACACATGTATTTTGTAACTCCATATCACCCTTTGAAATCAATAGGCAGTTAACACTGAGAAGATGTAGTTAGGTTTGAAAGAAGATAAAAATTGGATTGTGAGCTATTCCTTGTATGGGATCCTGTTACTATATTTTCATATGGTATCAGATTTAACAACTTAACTTGTTTTTTAGACTCATTGCCCAATATTAAGCTCCTGTATAATTTACTTTTACTCTGTAGGCAATATTAATTTGCATGGGTTAAAAAGAGCTATTAGTTTCTTACTAAGTATTTTAATGCCTTTGGCAAAGACAAAGAATCAGTAGTGACTGTGTATGCTCAAATTAATAGTCCTTCAGAACCTTTAATTTTTAAAGTTTTCTTGATATTTCTTTTGTGATCAGATAATTTATATAATTCTATTCAGAAAGTTCATTAGTTTGAGGCACTTTTACTTACATATTTATTCATTTACTCAAAAATATTTATTGACAGTCTAATAGGTTCTGTGATTAGTCATGAAGTCTTGTCTCTTTGTGACCCCATGGACTGACTGTAGCCCACCAGGCTCCTCTGTCCATGGGGTTTCCCAGGCAACCCCATGGAGTGAGTTGTCATTTCCTTCTCCAGGGGGTCTTACTGACCCGGGGATTAAACTTGTGTCTCCTGAATTGGCAGGAAGATTCTTTACCACTGAGTCACCTGGGAAGTCCCCATTTATTCACTTACTCAAAAATATTTATTGACCACCTAATAGGTTCTGTGATTATATTAGGAGTATAGTGGGGGAAAAAATAGACACAGAATGAAAGATAATGTGCAAAGGCATCTTTGAATATCATTAGAATTATAAAAGTAAATGAATAGTCACTACTTGTTGGTGTATGTGACACACAGGGCCAGGTCCTGTGATTGAAGAAGATGATACAATACTTTGAGGGTTACATTAACTCTCTGCTTAAACCAGTGTGTCATTTAAACACATATATAATACATGTGTGTATATATATATATATATACACAAAATATTAACTAGCTATTCTAATATTTGAACCTGCAAATTATAAATACATAGCTTGCTCAACATTTTACTAGTTTACTGACACGTATTTATTTCTATGTGTTTGTGTTCAGTCTCTCAGTCATGTCCGACACTTTGCAACCCCATGGACCAAAGCCTGCCAGGCTCTTCTGTCCATGGAAAATTTCTGGGCAAGAATACTGGAATGGATTGCCATTTCTTACTCCATCCAGGAGATCTTCTCAACTCAGGAATCAAACCCACTTCTCGTTCATCTCCTGAATTGGCAGGTGACTTCTTTATCACTAGCGCCGCCTGGGATTTCTATGGAGTCTTCAAAAAAACAAATTGTTCTTATCATTTGGTCATGGTTTAGATGTTTTTGGGATGCCAGATAGAGAACTGGGTTAATTTTTAAATGCAAAGTCCTGGTATTCCATGCAGACAGAACAATATGAGATGAGGCAGGGGGTCTGTGTGCCCAGGACAGCAGTTAATCCCTTTCAGTTAGGGCATAATGTGGTGCAGAATAACAGTAATGCTGAAAAGGCAGTTTGGCAGGAGTGTTGAAAGCTGCACTTGGCAAGTCAAGAATTTGACAGTTCTTAGGTAGGGGTGTAACATGATCAGAACTGGGCTCTTAGAAGATTAATCTGACAATGTGGTAGAGAATATATTGGGAGAGGAGGGCAGATGAGAAGAAGAGAGGCAAAAGGAGGACATATATGTCAACCCCAAAGAAGACTACAGGAGTTAAAATAAAAATGCAGAGGTAAGAAAAGGTGCTGTGGAAAGAGAATCAACAGCCAGCATGGGGCAATATTGGGTTTGGGCTTAAAGAATTCTGCTCACAAAATAAGGCAACTTGTTCAGAATTCATCTCACTAAAGTTTCTGATAAAAATGATTCAATATAAATGCTTTTAAGATTTCCTCCTCTAAGACAGTTTCTAGATAAATAGAATTGTCTCTGTAGAATATGTTACTATTTATTAATAATAAAGTATAATAATTGTGTGTTCAATTTCTTCATGACCAAGATAATCATGACAGTGTGATCACTCACCTAGAGCCAGACATCTTGGAATGTGAAGTCAAGTGGATGCTAGAAAGCATCACTACAAACAAAGCTAGTGGAGGTGATGGAATTCCAGTTGAGCTGTTTCAAAACCTGAAAATGATGCTGTGAAAGTGTTGCCCTCAATATGCCAGCAAATTTGGGAAACCCAGCAGCGGCCACAGGACTGGAAAAGGTCAGTTTTCATTCCAATCCCAAAGAAAGGCAATGCCAAAGAATGCTCAAACTACTGCACAATTGCACTCATCTGACATGCTAGTAAAGTAATGCTCAAAATTCTCCAAGCCAGGCTTCAGCAACACGTGAACTGTGAATTTCCAGATGTTCAAGCTGGTTTTAGAAAAGGCAGAGGAACCAGAGATCAAATTGCCAACATCCACGGGATCATGGAAAAAGCAAGAGAGTTCCAGAAAAACATCTATTTCCACTTTATTGACTATGCCAAAGTCTTTGACTGTGTGGATCACAATAAATCGTGGAAAATTCTGAAAGAGATGGGAATACCAGACCACTTGACCTGCCCCTTGAGAAACCTGTATGCAGGTCAGGAGGCAACAATTAGAACTGGACATGGAACAACAGACTGGTTGCAAATAGGAAAAGGAGTATGTCAAGGCTGTATATTGTCACCCTGCTTATTTAACTTCTATGCAGAGTACATCATGAGAAACGCTGGGCTAGAAGAGGCACAAGCTGGAATCAGGATTGCAGGGAGAAATATCAATAACCTCAGATATGCAGATGACACCACTCTTATGGCAGAAAGTGAAAAGGAACTAAAGAGTCTTTTGATGAAATTGAAAGAGGAGAGTGAAAAAGTTGGCTTAAAGCTCAGCGTTCAAAAATGAAGATCATGGCATCTGGTCCCATCACTTTATGGGAAATAGATGGGGAAACAGTGGAAACAGTGTCAGACTTTATTTTGGGGGGCTCCAAAATCACTGCAGATTGTGATTGCAGCCATGAAATTAAAAGACACTTACTCCTTGGAAGAAAAGTTATGACCAACCTAGACAGCATATTAAAAAGCCAAGACATTACTTTGCCAACAAAGGTCCATCTAGTCAAGGCTATGGTTTTTCCAGTGGTCATGTATGGATGTAAGAGTTGAACTGTGAAGAAAGCTGAGCACTGAAGAATTGATGCTTTTGAACTGTGGTGTTGGAGAAGACTCTTGAGAGTCCCTTGGACTGCAAGGAGATCCAACCAGTCCATTCTGAAGGAGATCAGCCCTGGGATTTCTTTGGAAGGAATGACGCTAAAGCTGAAACTCCAGTACTTTGGCCACCTCATGTGAAGCGTTGACTCATTGGAAAAGACCCTGATGCTGAGAGGAATTGGGGGCAGGAGGAGAAGGGGACGACAGAGGATGAGATGGCTGAATGGCATCACCAACTCCATGAATGTGAGTCTGAGAGAACTCTGGGAGCTGGTGATGGACAGGGAGGCCTGGTGTGCTGCGATTCATGGGGTCACAAACAGTTGGACACGACTGAGTGACTGAACTGAATTGAAAGTCATTTTAATAATAAATTGATATTTATTGAGCACTTACCAAATAGTATGGTAAAGATATTACCTCTTACATTCATTATCTGTTAATAGCTAAGACCACAACGTATTTATGGCTATTATCCCGTTTTTTCAAGTGAAAAAATTAAAAATCAGAGAAATTAAGTAACTTACTGTTAATTTGCTTAATTTGAGCCAGAATTTGAACTCAGCTCTGCCAGTCTCTGGAACATGAACACTGAGCCACAGTTACATGTGAAAGAAGAATAATCACTTTATCCTGAAGATCAAAGAAGTTATAGAATTTCTCCTACCTTCTTGCTAAAATGAAATATTCTATATGATGAATGTTTGAACATCCACCACGTGCCAAACTCTGTTTTAGATGCTTTGACTCAATTCTTAGGAACCGAATTCTTACAAGTCAGAAATAAAGGGAAAAAAAGAATTTTTCATTCTCACTACTTGGATACTTAAATTCTTTGAGCTGATTAGGGGAAGGGGAAAAAAACTGGACAGAGCTGAAAGGCCCACTGAACAAGGAAAAAAGGCTCTGGGAGGTGGGATGGAAAAGTGAGTGAGGACTAAGAATTGAATTTGTAGGAAAAAAGCTGAAGGCTTTGCAGGAAAAGAGGATAGATGAAGCCATTTATGGTGCTGGAGAAGAGGAATTCTGGGAAAAAGGAGATGCTGTGCTATGTAATCCCATCTTCAATGGTCTCAAGAAATATTTAGAAAACACTCACATTAAATTTCAAGAGTTTGGGGGATTGGTTATTAACTATGGATGCCTTACCATGCTAACCAGGATACACTTAGACAAATCAACTTGCTCAATTCACTTGCTAAGTCCTGTCCAACTCTGCAACCCCATGGACCGCAGCACACCAGGTTTACCTGTCCATCACCAACTCCCTGAGCTTGCTCAAACTCATGTTAATTGAGTTGGACTCCAAAAATATGCCCAAATTGCTACATACCTGCTAAACTTGTTACATATCTGCTAAAGTATGTATCATGACCATTCTGAGATATGGTCCTATTTAATTTACTTCTGGGCTTCCCTGGTGGCTCAGACAGTAAAGCGTCTGCCGGCAATGTGGGAGACCTGGGTTCAATTCCTGGGTTGGGGAGATCTTCTGGAGAATGAAATGGCAGCCCACCCGTACTCTTGCCCGGACAATTCCATAGACGGAGGAGCCTGGTAGGCTACAGTCCATGGGGTCGCAAAGAGTCAGACACAACTGAGAGACTTCACTAAGCTTTAATTTACTTCTAACAATCGTTAAAGAACCAAAGTTTAAGAATAAATAAATTCCTTTTTCTTTGTAGATTAGAGTAAAAAATATTCCTATGATAATGTTATCACTTATTCAATTTCTGAAATCTTTTTTCAAAGAGGATGGCAATGAGGTAGAGGCATACCTAGCAGAGAGGCAGTTAAATTTAATCTGCATGGAATATGCAACAACAGTTAGAATCATCTACCATAATGGAATTTCAAAGATTAAAAAATCTACCTAGAAGAAAAAGGAATGGGGTGGAAGTGAGAAGCCAGGGATTAAGAACGAAAAATTTAGAAAAACCTTCCACTGAGAGGTAACCTCCACCCACCTCTCTGTGTCTAAATTCTGTAATTATCTACCGTCAACTCCCCCACTCTCCAAATTCTAGTATTACATCTTTCCATCTTTAGAAGGCTCATGAGAAGCATTAGCTTCATAGCTCACCAGCGAAAAATCAAAATTTCTTCTGATCTTCCTTTACCTTCATATTTCAGGAACTATTTTTAAAATTTTTTGTTTTGTTTTGCATCCAATTTTCCCTGAAACCAACAATTTCCACTATGCTCACCTTCTCCCATATCTACCATAATCAATGGATTCCTAAACTGGGATTTATACTCTAACAAAGTTTTGAAAAAAGGAATGTAAGAGAAAAACTCTGACAGATTATGACTACATCTTTATTATTAAACATCATATCCTGCTTGAGTTTTTCCTCTGAATTGAATACCAACTGTCAGACCCATTTTTAGACTTGGATTCCTGTATAATTCCTTGGATAATGAATGTATCCTAACATTACTCTCATTTTTGGATACTGTCTTGACTTCCAATATACTGTTTTGTTCACACAGCTGTTGGCCAGTTACAACTTCCTTCTTTAAGACTCCAGAACACCTCTGGGCCTACTCTCTTTTTAATAATTCATTTCCCAAACCAGTGTCAGCTTCAACTCTCCTGTTACTTCACTGCTGAGTCACCAGGAAAACGAGAAAGGCCAGGCTAGAATGTGAGGACCAGTCTAGAGGGGTGTGAGGGCAAGTGTGGAATACAAGAGATCATGTCTTGAGAAGTTCATGCAGACAGGGGCCATGGGTACTAAGAAGTCATTCAGGAAAAAAAACTGAGTTGGTATCTAAGGTCTTCAGTTCAGTTCAGTCAGTTCAGTCACTCAGTCGTGTCCAACTCTTTGCGACCCCATGAATCACAGCACACCAGGCCTCCCTGTCCATCACCAAATCCCAGAGTTCACTTAAACTCATGTCCATCGAGTCAGTGGTGCCATCCAACCATCTCATCCTCTGTCGTCCCCTTCTCCTCCTGCCCCCAATCCCTCCCAGCATCAGGGTCTTTTCCAATGAGTCAACTCTTCTCATGAAGTGGCCAAAGTACTGGAGTTTCAGCTTTAGCATCATTCCTTCCAAAGAAATCCCAGGGCTGATCTCCTTCAGAATGGACTGGTTGGATCTCTTGCAGTCCAAGGGACTCTCAAGAGTCTTCTCCAACACCAGAGTTCAAAAGCATCAATTCTTCGGCGCTCAGCTTTCTTCACAGTCCAATTCTCACATCCATACATGACTAAGGTCTTAGCTCCATTCAAAAGAGATACATATAAAGCAGGGGTAGACTATGAAATGAGATGCAAGTTAATTATGGTGAAACAAGCTAAGGGTGGTCAGAGATCCCAATTAAAATAGTGACGGGCAGGATAAGCTACTGAATAGATTCTGGATCAAGAAACCTAAAAATCATTTTAGTATGGCATAAACAAAGAGCCTAAAAAAGAATAAGTAGAAGATGTGAATGATCCTAGAGCAAGAATAGGGTACCCCCTATTCTGGTTATAAATGTACTTCTTGGTTTAAGAAACCTTGGTTCCTTGGCAGAGAGAATCAGCATCATAAAGGTACTTTTTCCCAATAATTTTAACAGGTAGAAAGCTACAGACTTTTATGTAATACTCATCATTAACTTTCATAAACATATTGTACCCAAATATACAATATATTTGGGCTTCCCAGGTGGTCCAGTGATAAAGCATCTGCATGCCAATGTAGGAGATCCAAGAGACATGGGCTAGATCACTCAGTCAGGAAGATCCCTTGGAGTAGGAAATGGCAACCCGCTCCTGTATTCTTGCTTGGAAAATTCCATGGATAAAGAAACTTGGAGGCCTATGGTTCAAGGGCTCTCAAAGAGCAGGACACAACTGAGCACACAACACATAGAACGTATTTGCCTTATTGCCTTATTGATACTTTTTTTCCCTAAAGTATGTGAACATCTGTGTATATAGTGTTTGCTCATTCAGAAATTATACATAATTCAATGTGAACTGAATAGTAATTACTCTATAACAAAGAACTTTGTCTAGCTAAATTTTCTACATAATTTCTCATACAAGACATTAAACATCATTTGCCAAATTATATATATATATATATATATGTATATATATATATACACATATACATAAAATAACCTATTGGTGGGCTCAGGAACGAATAGATAAGGCGGTTGAGGGAAGGGAAATCATTGACTCTAGTTCTGTACCACAGTTATAGTGAAGGATGCAGATATTTTTTCCCATGTTGGCCAGCCCTGCTGCTACTGAATATAGTAGATTACCTTATTTCCTCACTCTACCTTTAATCTCAACTCTTTGTGTACTACATACTCATACAAGGGCTAATTGTGAAGTTGTAGGTAAGGCTACATGAGCTCCTCTAAAAAATGTACATACTGAGGAACATTATAATTAAGACAATCTCCACAGCCTTGAAATCCTGAAAAGGCCCCAGGCTTGGTTTGGTTTGGTGCCAGGATATATCAAGTTGACAGCCAATGGTCATTGCTTATTTCATTTTTTTTTTTTTAATAAAGAGAAGCCTCTGGCACACTACTCCTGAATGTTACATCACCATACTACCATAGCAGTCTGATGCATTTCCACTGATTTAAGCCAGCACTCAATATAAAATGGTAGATACTGGACACACACATGAGGTCAAATAGCCAATTTTGTCTTGGGGAAAAAAAACAGATAGCTTCTCTTCCCTTAAAAATTTAGTGCTCTCTCTTCATCTAATTTCTATTCACTTAAAATACTCAAAAACTGGTAAAGAATATCATGATCTAAAATTACAAATACATTCAAATAAGGCACAAAAATGGTCAGTATAGGAGAAGTTGTTCAACACCACTAATATCATAGAAATGCAAATCAAAACCACAATGAGATATCACTTCACACCTGTTAGAATGGCTATTATCAAAAAGACAGGAGATATAAAATCTTGTCAAGGGTGTGGAAAAAAGGGAACCCTTGTACACTGACGGTGAGAATGTAAATTTGTATGGGTATTTTGGGGTTTCCCAGGTGGCACTAGTGGTAAAGAATCCACCTGCCAATGCTGGGGACACAGGTTTAATCCCTGGGTGGGGAATATCCCCTGGAGTAGGAAAGAGGCAACCCACTCTAGCATTCTTACCTAGAGAATCCCATGGACCAAGGAGCCTGGAAGGTTGCAGTCCATGGGGGTTGCAAGGAGCTGGACACAACCTTGCACAGCACACAACACAGCACATGACATTATGGAGAGAGTGTGGAAGCTCTTCAAAAGATTAAAAATAGATCCACTGTGTGATTCGGCAACCTGGCGTCTGGTTATCTCTCCAAAGAAAGTAAAATCAATTTCTCAGAGAGATGTCTGCACTCCCGTGTTTACTGCTGCATAAGTCACAAGAACTAAGATTTGGAAACAACAGAAGTGTCTTTACATAGACTAATGGATAAAGAAAATGGGACATACACAGAGCGGAATATTATTTAGCCATAAAAAATAAAGGAAATTCCTACAGTAGAACAACATGGATGAGTGTGGAGGACATTTGTTGTTATTTCAATTATCTGCCAGACAGAGAAAGACACATACTGTATGATCTCACTTAAATAGACAGGAGAAATATATATTTATTTGGAATCTAAAAAAAGTCTAACTCATGGAACCAAAGATTAGAATGATGGTTGCCAACAGCTCAGGGATGGGGAAAATAGAGAAATGTTGGTCAAAGGGTACAGACTTTCAATATAAGATGAATAAATTATGAAAATCTAATGTACAGCACAGAAACTATAGTTAATAATACTATATGTTGTCCTTGACATTTGCTGAGAGAGTAAATCATAACTGTATTCATCACACATCCCAAAAAAGGAAAATATGTGAGGTAATGGATATCTTAATTAACTTGCATGTGGTAATCATTTCACAATGTAAACATGTTAAATCATTACACTGTAAACCCTGAGCAAATCACAAATGCATATTAATAGTTCATTTTCTCTATCAATATTAAGTAAAAGACATATTTTTTTAAAAAGTGCATTTAGTTGCCAACATATGGAAGCAACCCAAATATCTATCATGTCTGACTTTTGCAACCCCATGGACTATAGCCCACCAGGCTTCTATGTTCATGGAATTCTCCAGACAAAAATACTGGAGTGGGTAGCCTATCCCTTCTCCATGGGATCTTCCTGACCCAGGAGTCGAACCAGGGTATCCTGCATTGCAGGTGGATTCTTTACCAGTTGAGCTACCAGGGGAGCCCATTTTCTCTATCAATATTAAATAAAAACTGTATTTTTCAAAAAGTGCATTTAGTTGCCAAGATACGGGAGCAACCTAAATGTCCATGAACAGACAGAGGTATAAAGAAGATGTAGTATATATTACAATAGAATGCTACTCAGCCACAAAAAAGAATAAAGTGTTGCCATCTGCAGTGACATGGGTGGGCTTGGAGGACATTATGCTAAGTGAAATAAGTCATACAGAGAAAGAGAAATACTGTATTATATCACTTATATGTGGAAGTTAAAATATACAACAAACTAGTGAATATAACAAAAAAGAAGCAGGCTCACAGACATAGAGAACAAATTAGTGGTTATCAGGGGAAAGGGAAGGGAAGAAGGGGCCATACAGGAGTAGCGGGGTGGGGGGTAAAACCTATTGGGTAGAAGACAGGCTTAAGGAGGTACTATATAACACAGCGAACATTTTGTAATAACTATACATGGAAAATCGCCATTAAAATTATGTAAAAATTTTAAAATAATTTTAAGCGGATGAGAATTAGAAACCCCAGAAACACTAAATACTATGGGGCAAGCTAAGGAAGAGGAACCCAGAAAGCTCAAAAAGCACAGAGAAAGAATATTTTTTTTCCCCAAGAAGAGTATATTAATTCTAGCAGAGGGAACTTGCTCAATAAAGAAACTGAATATAAAAAGGCCCCAAAGTGACTGTTGGCACTGACAGTTAGGATGATGTTAATTTTCTTCATAAAGCAGCTTTGGCAGAGTGGAGAAAGGCAGTTAAGTTATGTTGCACTGATGTACAAATAGAGAGGATCTAGATTCCAGATTGAAATGGGAGTGAAGGCTGTCAGGAAATTGACAGGGGGCAGCCAAAGAGAGGAATTCTAGGAAAATCTGGTCAAGAAAGGTTTTTTTTTTTTTTGTTAATAGTTGGAGAAAGAAGTATGTTCATTGCCTAAACAAAAGGAGCCAGTAGAAGAAACCAGATTAGAGACATAATTGAGAGAGATGAGTGCTAGGTCCATTTTGAATCCTACCTATGTGTTCAGCAATCACCTAGATTCTGGGATTAACTCTTTGTCCAACTAAGCCTTGCTGATTTTTGCTATTTTCTGGTACAGACCCTAGTTCCTGGGCTCTGGTTTTATACCTTGTGATCAAGCCCTTAACTTGAGCCCAAATTCATACAAATTATTCTCCGATCTTAAGTTCCCACATGGATTAATTTCCAGGAATCCCTGTTCTATCTAGAAATCAGATTTTTCACTTCATGCTCCACTTTCTTCTCACGTAGGGTACATATGCTTTTAACTGCCCGTCTCACAGCCATTTCCCTATCCCCTTCTTCTTAGTTAATACAGCCCCAATTCTACTCCTGTAATTGTTAAGGGATATGATAACATATGTGCTAAGGGAGGCTGAGCCCCTTGCCATCCCAGGAAGAGGATTTTTACTTAGCAAAGTTATGTTTTTTCAAAGGGGATATGTCAAAATTCTCATCTGTGGCTGCTCTTCTAGGAAAGGAGAAGCATTGGAAGAGATTTCAGCTTTCTCTACTTGAAATGGCTATGTCTACACAGAACACCTGGCATGTGGACACATCCAGTGATGATGAAAAAGCAAGAGAGGACTGCTAAGCTAAAGAGGGAGAAAACATGGTTCAGTGGAATATTGCTGAGCCTCCGAATTCGCTACACCCAGAATTGCTTGTTTTTACTCTTCCTCTTATATGAGATAATTTGCTTTCTTGGGTCCATTTTAGTGGAGCTTCTGTTTCTTTAAACCAAAAGTATTCTAAGTAGCATGTTGCAGAAGTAAAGAAAAAACTGATTTCATTGAGGACATACACATATCAAATATTTTATATGCATTATTTAATTTTTATAACAACTCTGTGAGGTTCATATTTGCTTCCCATATAAAGATGTGTGTGTGTGTGTGTGTGTGTGTGTGTGTGCTCAGTCGTGTCTGACTCTTTGCAACCCTCATGGACTGTAGCCCACCAGGCTTCTCTGTCCATGGAATTTTCCAGGTCAGAATACTGGAATAGGTTGCCATTTCCTACTCCAGGGGATCTGTCCAATCCAAGGATCAAACCTGTGCCTCTTGTGTCTCCTGCATTGGACATGAATTCTATATCACTAGCACCACCATCACAGATGGGTCTGACTCAAAAGGCTGCATTTCCCCAGTAAGTTGGAAGTCCTGACACAAAAGTCTAGTATGTATCATTAAGTGTTGCTTCTCAACTTCCCTGATACCTGTTTCCTGATTCAAACTTTTCTCCTGTAAATATCAAGCTCTGCCGTGGTATATGGGGCTGTGAACATAGAGAAATAAAACTGTTTGTTCAATCCTTGGCACATTTATTAGCTGGGTAAATTAAGACAGATTACTCAAGTCCTAGATTCTGTATTATTATCTGTAGAAGACAATAACAGTACCTACCACCAAAAGGTTGCTGTAAGTATTAAACTAGATAATATCTGTATAACATTTAGTAAATACTAATACCCATTTAGTCATGTATCAGTTGTGTCTTTATTTGTATTAACACTGCTATTGCAAAATATACAATTTTTAAATGCCACATCATAGAATTTTAGAACTTTAAAAGACGGCAGAGATGAAATTCTGTGATATCTCTGCCATTGAGAGGTTATATTAACTTAATTTAAAAACTAGCTCAGGGTAAAATATATAAATGATTTTTATGACTTAAACATTGCAACACAGCTACTTGGAGGATGTAAGAAAACATCTAGTTAAAATTTAACAACATGATGATCTTCACTGCATTTTACCGTATCTTGTTGACAACTTTGTAGTGTTGTATAGTTGAAAGAGCACTGAGCTTGGAATCAAACTAAGAAGCTGTGTTCAAGCTCCTTCTCCATTATTTATGAGGTCTGTAACTTTGTGCAAGTCATTTACCATCTCTAAATCTCAGTGTCTTTAACTTTAAAATGGGGGTGATGATTTAACCCTTTCCTTGTCTCCCAAGATGATTCTGAGAATCAAAGAGTCTGCAGGAGACTTTCATACATTGACTTGTGCAGTATACATGCAAGGGAAATACAAATTTCAGGGAGCACAAATGGTGAGAACTTCAGATCCTGCATTCTGTAATACGATGTTTAAGTTTTTACCCTTGGGATATTTATTCATTATTTATTCTGAAGTGTCAGCAGACTTTCTGAAACCACACAGAACTAACACAGCACAGGACCACAGATGACTGTAGGTTCAACCAGACCTATGAAGGAGGATGATCTTTGAAGATTTTCCATCTATACAGCTCCTCTCACTTTGCTTGCTGTAGCTGATAGAATCAAGCTACAGGCATAGCATGTGATACTTGGTTTACGAGTCAAGGTTGGAAATCACTCAGTCAAAAAACCACTCAGTCACTCTGTCTAGAAAACAAGTGGATTAGAAAAGAAAAACCAAGATGACTCAGACTCAATTCTGAAAGTGTTTTTAATGGGGCATTGATTCAGCCCCTACTGAATATTACTAAAAAATAAATAATAATAATATTGGCAATATGCTTTGAGGAGTCTCTTCCAGACAACTGTGACATTTGAGGAACACTTGGAACACTGCATCCAAAATTCTATAAATAATTGCATCATCCTTGTCTATGATTATTTTTCTCATTCCAAGGGCTTGAATAAATGAGCTATTTTCCAGGAATGTCAGAAAGTTCTAGAAATTAGTAAACTGGGAACTACTACTCACAATCTATTATTGCTATTTTCAGTTGGTATAAAAGTCAGGAATCCCTCTTCCTCATGGAAACTATGCTTTAAATCCTGGTTAGATTCTCAGACTGGTCCAAAACTTAACACAAACTCAGTGTGAGGCAAAAAATGGGAAGGGACTGCTCAGAAAGCTAAGGAAATCATTGGCAGCACTGACAATGGACACTCTTGTTATTCAGTCGCTAAGTAGTGCCTGGCTCTTTGCGACCCCATGGACTGCAGCATGCCAGGCTTCCGTGTCCCTCACCAACTCCTGGAGTTTGCTTAGATTCATGCCCACTGAGCGTATATAACAGCTAGAACAAACCAGGGGCAAGAGGTTCATGTACCACTCCTGGAGGCCATGTTTGAGGAGGAATATGTCCCCAAAGATCAGTGAATCACATGGAAACCACAAGTTATCTCTCTCTTTTCCTTTATAACCAAGCATTCAAAAGGAATAATCTATGTTGACTGACTGTGCCCTATTTACTGAAAAATGTATTGTATTAATATTTGATGATACAAAAAGAGCTAACCAGTTTGGAGATATTATAAATGATGGATTGGTCAAACAGTTTGGTTGGGTCTTTGCAAAAGGAAAAAATGAACATTCTGGCCAGTCGAGCAAAATATACACCTAGGACTGCAATTACTTGGTTTTAGTGAATGCAAATACCCACTTTTTAAGGAAATATCACACTGTTTTCTGAAGTTAATATACCAATTTATCATCCCACCAGTAGCATATAAATTTTCACAGTTTTCTATCCTTTCCAATACTTGATGTAGTTAGATTTCTTGATTTTTGTCAATCTAATGGATATAAAATTATATCTGATTTTATTCTTAACTTGCATTTTCCTGGTTATTAAAAAGATTGAGCTATCTTTTTTCCATTTATTCCTCATTCTGTTTCATGAATGTTCATGTGATTTGTCTATTTTTTCCCATTAGGCTTCTTATATTTCTTATTGATTTATGAAGATTTATAAATACAGGAAATTAATCTTGTGTTAAATATGTTGCAAATTGTGTCTCCAGTTTACCACTTGTCTTTTTGATTTATATACCTTTTGATGAATAGAAACTCTTAAATCCAATGTAGTTAAATGTATCAGTCTTTTCTCCTATGTTAGCATGTTTTATTTCTTGTTTAAGATGCCTGACCTTCCCCAGAAGGCATGAAATACTCTCCTATATATTTTTTAAAGTTTCAAATATTTCACATTTAAGCCCTTAATCCACCTGGAATTGATTTCTGAGCATGCTGTGGTCCTCTAATAACTTTTCAATTCATGCATCTTTAATGGTGCTATAGTCCTTCCTCTAAACTTCTCTGGTTCAAGTCACAACTGGCTTTCATGTTTTCAAATCCAATGTGCTATTTCATATCTCTCTCTCTCACTCTTTTCCTTTTTTTTTTTCCAGCATTTGAGATTCTCCAGAACCCTTTCCTTCTTGAAACTGTCTTTCATTTCATCTGTGACATTACTCTTCCCTGACTTTCCTCCCACCTCTTGATCTTACCTTTTTGGCCTTCATAGATTTCTTCATTTGCATCTTAAGTGATGATGTGACTGAGGGCTGCATCTTAACCACTCTTTTTCTCATTAGTCTTTCCCAGTGTCTTCCCATGGTGGTGGTTTAGTTGCTCAGAGGTGTCTGAGTCTTGTGACCCCATGGGCTGTAGCCTGCCAGGCTCCTCTGTCCATAGGATTCTCCAGGCAAGAATACTGTTAAATATCTTTGGGTTAAATATATTAAATGGGTTGCCATTCCTTTCTCTAAGGGATCTTCCTGACTAAAGAATCGAACTCAAGTTTCCTGCATTAGAGGCGGTTTCTTTACCAACTGAGCTACAAGGGAAGCCCATACATGATGTTTAAATAGGCACATATATTCTTCTAATGACTCAAAAATGCATTAAATTTAGCTCAGGTCTTTATCCATAATCCTTAAGCCAAATACCTACTGGACACTGCTGTTGGAATATCCCAAAGGCATTTCAAAATAAACATTTTTTAAAGAGAACATTTCTTCCATCCTTTCATTCCAAAATCTACTCCTCTTGCTTCATTAGCTAACAATGAAATTGACATCATCCTCTACTTGGTCAACAAATCAGAACTAGGAAGCCATCTTGTACTTTGCCTTGCCATCATTTTCCTTCATCTTTTTCACCTAAAGTGAAATCGCTCAGTCGTGTCCGACTCTTTGGGACCCCAAGGACTGTAGCCTGCCAGGCTCCTTCGTCCATGGAATTTTCCAGGCAAGGATACTGGAGTGGGTTGCATTTCCTTCTCTAAGAGATCTTCCTGACCCAGGGATCGAACCTGGGTTTCCCACACTGCAGGCAGCCTCTTTACTGTCTGAGAAACCAGAGGAGCCCTATTCAATCACCTAGAACTATGGATTCTTTTACCTAAATATCTCCCATATGTGCAGACTCCTCCCTATTCTCTTATGCTTCCTTAGCTCAAGGACCCATCACTTGGGTTTTGGCAGTAGCCTCCTAAATGGGCTTCCTGGAGCAAGCCTGTCCTCCAGGATCCATTACCTGTGACTGTCTGAATGATCTTTATAAAATGCAAGTCTGAGCATGAGGCAGGATGGAAAAGTCCTCTCACCATATAGACAATATTCATATACCCCTCAACCCTCGAACTTCTCCAGCCCACCCTTCCAGGCACAACATTGCACACAGAGATGGCCATCAATCCTCCTGCAGTTCAGTTCAGTTCAGTCACTCAGTCGTGTCCGACTCTTTGCAACCCCATGAATCACAGCACACCAGGCCTCCCTGTCCATCATCAACTCCCGGAGTTCACTCAGATTCACGTCCATCAAGTCAGTGATGCCATTCAGCCATCTCATCCTCTGTTTTCCCCTTCTCCTCCTGCACCCAATCCATCCCAGCATCAAAGTCTTTTCCAATGAGTCAACTCTTTGCATGAGGTGGCCAGAGTACTGGAGTTTCAGCTTTAGCATCATTCCTTCCAAAGAAATCCCAGGGCTGATCTCCTTCAGAAAGGACTGGTTGAGTCTCCTTGCAGTCCAAGGGACTCTCAAGAGTCTTCTCCAACACCAAGTTCAAAAGCATCAATTCTTCCTGCATTCTTTCCTGCAGTTACTCTCCTTGAAATCTGCTGAGCTGCTGTCCCTGGATTAGGAAGAATGCTTTGCTAATAGCCCTTACTTCTTCTGTCCATCCTTAGCCCACTCACCTGCTACCACAATATGGATTCTCACCTCAGCTGCTTCGCCCTCTGCCTCAATTAGCACTCTTAGCTCTGAATTTCCCTTTCCACAACTAAAATATTCTGTAAATTCTAAATTCTTCACCAAATGTTCTCCTGAGCTGAGATAAAATCTGACCTTCACCTGAAGGTATCATCAACCATCTCAGGTCTTAACCAAAACTTCTATAAAGTCTACATAAAGTCACTGTCACCCTTGTTCCTCACTACTACCTTTAGGCAATGATTGCTCCATGAGGTTATTCATCTATAAGTTGCATTCTTTTCAATCTCCATTACAAAAGGAGGATCAAGAGAGTTTGCTTTCACGTGGAGTGGACAATACATATTACAGTCTTGTCTAAAGCCTAAATTAATGTCCTTGATTTCTTTCACAAGCTTTGATCATCTTGACATTTTCACAAGCATTACACTGACTTATTATATTGATGAATCTGAAGAGTAGGAAATGACATATACATGTGCCACTGGTTAAGATACATGCGCAACAGAGGGTGACAGATAAAGCTTAAAATGGTTCAAGATCTTGTCTTATTGGTGCAGTTTTTAGAGGTTTTCATTGTCTGTAGGTATTCTTGGATATCTCCTCGAAGTTAATGGACAGGCTCACACATATTGCCCCTTCTACTACTAAGAAACAAGCATTACACTTCAAAGTCCTCCTTATGTTTTAGATATACATGGGTTTCCCTCATAGCTCAGTTGGTAAAGAATCCACCTGCAATGCAGGAGACCCCAGTTCGATTCCTGGGTTGGGAAGATCTGCTGAAGAAGAGATAGGCTACCCTCTCTAGTATTCTTGGGCTTCCCTTGTGACTCAGCTGATAAAGAATCTGTCTGCAGTATGAGAGACCTGGGTTTGATCTCTGGGTTGGGAAGATCCCCTGGAGAAGGAAAAGGCTACCCACTCCAATATTCTGGCTTGGATCACAAAGAATCAGACACGACTGAGCAATCTTCACAGACTATATCTGGAACTACTGCTCCCCTGTATTTTTAGGGTAATACATTTATAGAATAAAATTTCCTAAAGAAAATCAATCCTGAATATTCATTGGAAGGACTAATGCTGAAGCTGAAGCTCCAATACTGTGGCCACCTGATGAGAAGAACTGACTCATTGGAAAAGACCCTGATGCTGGGAAAGACTGAAGGTAGGAGAACGCAATGATGGAGCATGGTATGGTATCATTGACTCAAAAGACATAAGTTTGAGCAAGCTAGGGAGATGGTAAAGGGCAGGGAACCCTGGCATGCCACAGTCCATGGGGTTGCAAAGAGTTAGACACAACTGAGCAACTGAACAACAACAATAGACATAGCTTCCAAATTTAATTAGGGACCAGAGAAAGAGAGGGTTCTGCAGTAGATTAAGGCTGAAGTATAAGTAGATCTGCTTGGCCATCTGACACATAAGTTCCTATTTTTCTAGAAATATCTCAGATAAGAAAACTATGTGCAATCTGAAGTTTTTTGAGCAAGATCATCTGATCTACAGGTGGTGCTAGTGGTTAAAAACCTGCCTGACGATGCAGGAGACATAAGAGACACAGGTTTGATCCCTGGGTCAGGAAGATCCCCTGGAGGTCATGGCAATCCACTCCAGTATTCTTGCCTGGAGAATTCCATGGACAGAGGAGCCTGGTAGGCTACAGTCCATAGGGTTGCAAAGAGGGAACCAAAACTGAAGCAACTTAGTACACATGCACATCTGATCTACAGCAGTAGTAGCTGAGTAAAAAAGATAGGTTTTGGCATACTACTAGTTGAGACAAAGTGCCAGTAGAAATTAAATGGAAGACCATGGGAAATCAGGTGACAATGCAACTGATAATGACCATTATAATCGTTTATTTTCTTTCTTTTTTGAATACTTATTTTTATTTATTTATTTGGCTGTGCCAGGTGTTAGTTAAAGCATATAGGATCTAGTCAAACCTTGGCCCTCTGTTTTGGGAGCACAGAGTCACCAAACCACCAAGGAAGTCCCATAATTGGTTATTTTCAGACCCCTTAGTCATAAACATAGCACAAATCCACAGAAGAGTAGAAATGGGAGTTGGATCCTAAAAGGCCCAAATGGTGTAAGTTAACATGAAAAAGTGGCTCAGATCTATTGTTTTCCTTCCTTTTGCACATACGTCCCATGAGGCATTCCCTATAATCTGATATGACAGCTTATTGGAGAGTACATCATGAAAAATGCTGGGCTGGATAAAGCACAAGCTGGAATCAAGATTGCTGGGAGAAATATCAATAACCTCAGATATGCAGATGACACCATCCTTATGGCAGAAAGTGAAGAAGAACTAAAGAGCCTCTTGATGAAAGTGAAAGAGGAGAGTGAAAAAGTTGGCTTAAAGCTCAACATTCAGAAAACGAAGATCATGGCATCTGGTCCCATCACTTCATGGCAAATAGATGGGGAAACAGTGGAAACAGTGTCAGACTTTATTATTTTGGGCTCCAAAACCACTGCAGATGGTGACTGCAGCCATGAAATTAAAAGGCACTTACTTACTCCTTGGAAAGAAAGTTATGACGAACCTAGACAGCATATTAAAAAGCAGAGACACTACTTTGCCAACAAAGGCCCATCTCATCAAGGCTATGGTTTTTCCAGTGGTCATGTATGGATGTGAGGGTTGGACTATAAAGAAAGCTAAGCACCGAAGAATTGATGCTTTTGAACTGTGGTATTGGGGAAGACTCTTGAGAGTCCCTTAGACTGCAAGGAGATCCAACCAGTCCATCTTAAAGAGATCAGTCCTGAGTGTTCTTTGGAAGGACTGATGCTGAAGCTGAAACTCCACTACTTTGGCCACCTGATGTGAACAGCTGACTAATTGGAAAAGACCCTGATGCTAGGAAAGATTAAAGGCATGAGGAGAAGGGGACGATAGAGGATGAGATAGTTGGATGGCATCACTAACTCACTGGAGATGAGTTTGAGTAGATTCTGGGAGCTGGTGATGGGCAGGGAGGCCTGGCATGCTATGGTTTATGGGGTCACGAAGAGTCAGACGCAACTGAGTGACTGAACTGAACTGAACTGATATTACAGCTCCACTTGTTGAGATAAGCCAGAAATTTATTGCTGATGCCTTATAGCCCAAGTTAGAGATGACCTTGAAAGATAGTGATGAAGGCAAATTGAACAGTATACCTGATCATCAGCTTCATATGGTGGGAGAATCAAGAGCTCAGACTGCTCACCCACCAGACAGGCGATTTAGGACAGCAGAACAAGACGAAGGGAATCTAGAATAACTGGTAGAGGACACAAAGGATGCATTTCCTACTCAGCCTTTTGACCAACTACAGCAGCAGGGACTATGCCTTGTCCAACAGTCTCTTCCACTGCAAGCCTTTCTTTTTCTAAACTGTGACCAACAACTTGAAGATCCATTGGCAGAACAGAAGGGACTCAGTATGGGACATGCTGAGCACATTCCAGTGAGCACATTCCACTAAAAGCACCCATGACTGCATGAGAGTTTTCCTTGGAACTTGTTCGACCTTCTGGCCAATCTGAAAACGTTGGGGAGCAGACTTCAATCACTTTCGGATGGAACTTGATGGATAAATAACTTGGCTCCTTTACCCCTCAGATATCACCATTATAAGGCATGCTCTACACAGTCTTCTGGGATTCCACAAAGAAACTAAGCCCCAGTTGTTCAAAAAGATAACTTGGTCATTAAGACACTCTGAACTTAAGTTTCTTACCTTCTCAATCTTTCTTGTCCCAATCTTTCTTCTCCTATCATGTCCCAAGTAACCCACTTTCACTCAAATCCTTGCCTCAGGATATACTTCTGAGGCATCCAGCTGAAGACAACATGAGCTTTATTTCAGATCCTCAGATGTTCTTGTCTCTGTTTCCTCTTCTGGTATCAACCTCCACCTTTTGGTTCTCCTAGATAAGTTGTGTTTGCCTTTTCAGTCTTAGCATAATGACTACTCCCTTAAGAAGTGTATACCTGTGGTGGATTCATATTGATGTATGGCAAAACCAATACAATATTGTAAAGTAATTAACCTCCAATTAAAATAAATAAATTTATATGAAAAAAAAGAATAGAAAAAAAAGAACCCCCCCCAACAAAAAGAAGTATGACTCTAATCTCAGGATATTTGGATGCCTGAAATACATGCTATCATAGCTTTCCGTATGTCCCTTATCATATAATACCAGAGTTATTGTTATTGCCAGTTTTTATTTTCCTATTGACTGTAAGTATTCAGAAGACAGGGATGATGTCTGTTTACAAGAAATCCCAAATGTCTAGCATAGGCCAATACATAATAAGCACTCAATAAATGTTTGTTGAATAAAGTCACTTACAAAATATAATTAATAGGTTGGCCAAAAAGTTTTTACACATTATAAAATAACTGAATGAATTTATTGGCTAACCCAATATAATGGCTCCTCTCTATCACAGTTTAGGAAAAGAAAGTCTTATTGTCCTTTCCAATCTCTCCTTCAGCCAGCTATCCCCCTATATTTCTTCATTCCAAGAAATTAAAAAACTTGCAATTCCTTACCCATAATATACCAAGTTCATTGGAAGGACTGATGCTGAAGCTGAAACTCCAATACTTTGGCCACTTGATGTGAAGAACTGACTCACTGGAAAAAGAAAACCCCGATGCTGGGAAAGACTGAAGTCAGGAGGAGAAGGGGGCAACAGAGAATAAGATGGTTGGATGGCATTACTGACTCGATGGACATGAGTTTGAGCAAGCTCCGAGAGTTGGTGATGGACAGGGAAGCCTTGGTGTGCTGCAGTCCATGGTGTCACCAAGAGTGGGACATGACTGAGCGACTGAACTGAACTGATTATACCAAGTCATACTGTCAAGGCTTTGCCCATAAATTTCTCCTGCGATTATAGTATCTCCATCCTTTCTATCTACCTTATTTCTACCATCCTTCAAATCTCAGCTAAAGTATAACCATCTCTGGAAATCTTTATCTAATGTCCCATTAATACTCAGAAGTCTCCTTATTCCCAAAGAACCCTGAGCATAAATCTATCATAATTATTTCTTATACTATAACCATTTAAAACTAATTTATATCCCCCAAGTCCATAAGCTGCCCAACAAATTAATCTTTGAGTGTTTTATTTTTACAAAGTGGCTACTACTGTTCCTTGAGGAAAAATTATTTGCTCAAAAATATTTTCTGGCTGAAGATGAATATGAAATATTATTAAAGAATTAGAGATGTTTGGTCTTGAAAGGGAAAGTCTTAAGGAAATCAGGACATCTATTCTCAAATGTGCAAGTGCCAGTGAAAGAAAAAGTAAGCATCACTACTGAGGTGCTCTTCTCAGTGGATTAAAGTTAACTGCTTTCTGACTTTGCAGATGCTGGAAATGTTTTAAAAAAAGAAGAAAAGAAAAGGAAAAAAAAATGCTTGTTTGTTGCCATACCTGTTGATGTGTGTAGCTCCTTATACCAATTACTAAATAACTGCTATTGGCAGTTGTTAACAGTTTGATGCCTATCTATACTTATTAACAGGCTTCCCTGGTGGCTCAGAGGTTAAAGCGTCTGCCTGCAATGCGGGAGACCTGGGTTCGATCCCTGGGTTGGGAAGATACCCTGAAGAAGGAAATGGCAACCTACTCCAGTATTCTTGCCTGGAGAATCCCATGGGCGGAGGAACCTGGTGGGCTACAGTCCACGGGGTCGCAGAGTCGGACACGACTGAGCGACTTCACTCACTCACTCATACTTATTAACAGCAAATGTCTTGTGACTTTAGCTGCCTGGATTCAAATACCAAGTCTGTCTCTTAACAGCTGTATGATCTTAGGCAATGTAATCATTCAATGTCTCAGTTTCCACATCTGTAAAATGGGATGGATCAAAGTACCTAACTCCCAGGTTTGTTGTGAGGCATAAATCAAGTAACACGTGTGAAACACTTAACACAATGTGTATTACAGAGATGTTTGCTGTAACAAAGCTATTATTTTTATTAACCAGCTATGTAAAAGCAGGTCCAGTAAGTGTATTAGAAAGCATATTTTGATTCAATTGAAAAAAAATGACTTTCTGATGATTTAGGCTCTTCCACAGTGGTATTAGCTGTCTTGCCATGGTAAATATTACACTACTAGAAACTAAACCATCCGACCAAGAAGAAGTGGCTGCCTATTCTGGAGAAGAGTAGAGATTTTTTTCTTAAATTCTAAAATATTTTGATTCCATCACTTCCGCAGTAACACTTTGTGATAGCAAGTGACAATTCATATATAACATATTTATTAGGAATCTCAAATCCTGTAGATTTTTAAGCTTTTGTCTCTGTTTCAGAGATAGAAAACTAAACATTAATCCAAGACTGTGAAGGAGAACATTTATCTTTAATTTTTCCTTTAGTGTCTCTGAACTAGATAAAAACAATAGAGGACACTGCTGGCTAGAGCCGTAACAAAAGACAGGCACCAGCTTTCTACCTGCCAGTATTAATTCCTTGGCTGAGACCCTTTCTGGGTTTCATGGTCTGTGTGTGTACGTGAAAGTCACTCAGTCATGTCTGACTCTGTGGGACCCCCTGGACTGTAGCCCAGCAGGCTCCTTCCTCTGTCCATGGGGATTCTCCAGGCAATAATACTGCTGTGTTGTCATTTCTTCCAGGGATTCTTCCCGCCCCAGGGATCGAACCCAGGTCTCCCGCATTGTGGGCAGATTCTCTATCCTCTGAACCACCGGGAAAGCACACACCAAAGGGTCATAATATTGATATTTAGTCTTAGTCTACCATGTTTATAGGTAGGAGGAACCAGGAGAAAAGAAAGTTTGAAAAACATGATGATGTATAAGGAAGTTCTAAATTCTCATTTACTTTGCAAGAGCCTGTAGGTCCCATAAAGAAAAGTTTATAGTAAACAACAATTGTAAATAGTAAACAACAATTTACTAAGAGCCACTTCTGAGGTTTGGTCTGGAAACAAGCAGTGTTTCTTTCCCAATGTTCCATGTTATCCAGTATCTCCTGGCCCACCAACACTTTCCTCTCTCGATGAGTTTCCAACAGTGGACAGGAACCCTACATAGAAACAAGGCTCTATTTTTCTCCTGACAAAACCATTATACTATATTGTATTCCTTGTTCACCACCATTTTTATATTTTCCAGCAGCATTCTGGGTTGTATAAATACAAGATTTAGAAAAAGAAATTGACACAGAGATTGAATTGAATTGTGCAAGCAGAATAATAATTATGAGAGTTCTTTGATGACATTAGTGCAAAAATTGGAATTCAACAATTAAGTTTCCAAAAAATTTGTAATTCTCATTGTATTTTTCTTGACTCTTCTTTAAATTCAAACCTCAAAGGAAACTAACACTTTCATTAGAACAAAATTCTTCTCCCCAAAAAACATGGAGACAAGTTGTAACCCTAAAACAAGAACTTTTGTTAATTGTACATATACATATTTTAAGTTGTCACCATATTCCCCTCTGTTCTGTTGTGTACTAATTAAAATTTCTTCTTAGAAAACACTGTTTGGAGTTTCCCTTCGGAACTCTTAAGTTGTATTATTTATAAGATGGCTTTCCCCAGACAATATCCGTATAATAGCTTATTTCTGGTTTTACAGTCTCTATTGCGGCATTCTTGTCATCTGCATGTATATTAAAGGCAAGGAGTATAAGGGAATTGCCTTCTAAAAGGTAAACCAACTGGTTTAACTTCCCAGAGTAATTACACATGAAAACTTTAAAACTTTCTTCGCCAGGCAGACTTTTCAATTACTTTCTCTCTTCCTTTTCTATGAAAGAAAAAAGAAAACTCTTTGGAGGCTAGTTAACAAGGGACAGACTAATTATGTTTGACAGAAACATCCCCCATATTGTTATTATATATATAAAATAAAATCTTTTAATGAGCATTTGTTCAGTGAGTCCTCAAGTTTATTTTATAATGCTGAGTAAGTTCCACTCTTTTAAGTTTATTTTATAATGTTGAGTAAGTCTTTCAGCCTCAACTCTTTCTCAGATCCTTCCTATACCCTATAAAAGTTAAAAGGCAATGGAAGTCTTAGTTCATAGATTGTTTCTAAATTCCTAAATTAAAGCCACTAGTAGACAAGTTCTCAAGCTGCAGGCTTTGTACCAAGAATGTTTGTCCTGGGAGCCACACCACCTGGGGCCTGTGTGTTAGCTTCTTGCCAGGTCATTGCCTTAACTGACCCTTACCTCTTACATTATTGAATATTCCAGAGAAACAGGTACTGAAAATATGGTAGGACTGGCTTGTCTCAGAAGGTAATCCATCCATGGTTTGTTTTGTTTTCAAACAGAGAATGTGGTATCTGCTAGAAATTTTGATATCTAAGCAAAAATTTGAAGAACCCTGAGAGTTTGTGGGCAGTATTTACGCTTTTTGTTACTGTTGCTCAGTCGCTAAATTGTGTCTGATTCTTTGGGAACCCATGGACTACAGCATGCCAGGCTCTTCTGTTCTCCACTATCTCCCAGAGTTTGTGCAAATTCATGTCCATTGTATGAAGACCAAATTTACATTAGTTCTATCTCTCTCCAAGATGGATCAAGAACTCACCCTATTTGTGTGTCATCTGATGTATCTATTATAATGAGCTAAACTGTGATTCCATTTTCCATAATCTCTGCCTTGTTAGAAAATAACACAATGCAAAACTCTTTCCTTCATCTTCTCATTTCTCTTGGGCATCTCACCTGGTAGATGGTTAATAGCCTCAAATTCTCCCTATTTCCAGAAAGCAAGCATCTTTATAACATGTCTTTGCTGCTTTGCCCATCTAGAGATGTCTATTTTTCTACTGCTTTGAATATGAGCTGGCCTGTGACTTAGAGAGAAGGTAGCAGAAGTGATGAGTGAGTTCAGGTATCTAGACCCCAAGAGACCCTATGATCTCTTCCCTTTCTCTGTTGGAGGACATCCCTGAGGCTCTCAGGTAAGGAATCCAATCGAGTCTATTGAAGAAAAGAAGTCATGTGAAGACCTGAAGTGACCCAGCTGACAGCCAGCACCATTTGCCATCATGGACCTTCCAGCTGACCCTCAAGCAGAAGGCAGCCACCAGAATGATGCAAGTCAAGATAGCAGATACCCCCTGGCCAACCCACAGAATCATGAGAAATAATAAATCAGGTTTTTGTTTATTATTTAAATAAGAAGCAAAGCAACTAAAGTTTGGAGGGGTTTGTATGTAGCAATAGGTCACTGGTACATTGTATGTGAAAGTTCCATTTCCTCCAGTTCATTGAGGTATTCTAGTATATCTGGAATAACAGCTTATGCATCTCACCTCTCTAGCTTTGAAGAAAGTGAGAATACAAAAGTTTGAATCCTTGTATTCTGATTGATTCATACTTTTCAGCTTCTCCTGGCTTACCTTATTTCTTCTAAGATCTGTAGCTGAGGTTTAGAGTTTTGGATCTTGAATGTGAATCATTTTTGGTCATCAGAAAAGGCCTAATTTGGTTATTTAGGAATAAACTTCTGTCTTCCAGTTTTATTTACCTGTAATTTTGTTGAAGATGTGGAACAATGAATACCCATGTGGTACTAATAAACTATCTGATGCGGAAAGCAGGTTTAGGATTTTTGGAGGATGAGTCCCAGTCTATTGTTTTCATCTAATGATAGCCTTGTGGTCTATTCTCATCGTTTTTGGCCCTTGTCTGGGAAGAAGGAGCCATTCTGGCAAAATGCCTTTATAGCTTTTTGGAAGTGATACAATCTGAATATGGCCATCAGTGCAACCAATGAAATATTAGGGTCTCAAAACTATTCCAAGTCTTCTTGCTGCTCTCCAGTGGTCATGGCGTGCTTACACCATGGTGTGCTAAATGCCACCATGGCTAGTATTTAGCAACAATTTTGTGATCTGTTTGTTTTATCTACCTAGAAACCGCCTTAGAACAAAACAGGCAAGGATTTTATACACATGTAAGTACTGTTTTGTTATAGTCGATTCGAAAAAGAAAGATAACGATGTGGTCTAGTGGTTTCCACATGTATTTGAGTGTCAGCAACTCTGAGTTGTAATCTCATCCAACTGTCTTTCTGGCTGACTCAGATTACTTAAGAAAAATTACCTAACTTATCTTTGTTTCATTTTTCTTATAAAATGGAAGAAACTGCCCTTATTGCACAGAGGAAAAAAAAATTTTAACTTAACTGATATTTATCAACACCCTGGAAAACATACCATGATTATCCCAAATACACATGCTGACAGACAAGCATGGGTAGATTTTTTTTGACCTCCAAATTTCTTCTCTTTCCCTCAAAATCTTAGGGAAATATTAAGATGAGAGCAGGGAGATTTATGCTTTTTCTTTTCCCATTTTAAGGCATCTCACTCCTAGTTCAGCAGCATGGAGAGATTTGTTCTGAGCTCCTATGTTGGGCAGTGATTCAAATTCTCGAGGTTAGTGGCAGCGTCTCAGAGAGATGCTCAGAGATTTTCAAAGCTCCATTTTCTTTTAATTAGCTCCCCCTCTGCCTCAGGCAACACGTTCAGGGAATCAATAGGTTAGACTGAGTGCAGACTTTGTAAAGGTATCAGGAGCTATGGTATGTTGGGACTTGTCAGACCCTGGGTTCAGGTTTCAGGAGGAAAGCATCACTGGTCTGAGAATGTTTAGAGAGGAGATTTCAAACAGAAGCAGCTCACCAACTCCTGGAGATTGCCTGACCCTGATTCCCAGGCAGGAGCTGCCATTACTTTCAGCTACTCAATGGCCCTACACAAGTCATTGAACCTCCAGGGTTTGCCCAGGAAACCTGCAGACAGAGCCAGACACTGGTTAAGAGTTAAATCACACTTGAGAGAAACTGCAACTATGAATTCAGCTGAGGTGCTAAAATACTCACGGAGAGGTTCTCAACTCCACACACTATCCGTTTCCCCCTTCTTATTATTTCTTCTGCCATAATAAGATTTTCTCTGTGCCCAGAAGATATTTTGAGTAACACCCAACGTGCTTATTTTGTGAGGCATAGATTTCATTTGTGGCATTATTATTTTTTATTTATTATAAACATGAGCTGCGCAGAGGCTGACAACAACTTTGCTAAGAGAGATATGGTGGATTTGTTTCTAGAGTTCAAACCTCGAGTGAATAGTTCCCGCTGCTTTAGGTGTTGCAATAATTGCTCTGGCACAAACTATACAGAGTCAAGGGCAGAACATTTGGGATTCTTTGCAAGCATTCATTATTTATGCTGGGAATGGAACTGCAAAATTCCTTTTTAAAAAAATCAGATTAAGTGACATGGAAAAAATAAAAAAGACAAAGCCTTAGTAATAAATCAGTCAGTAGCCAGTATTAAGTGACAGTAAATACTATCAGGCCCTGTTTTGTTTGAAGCCTCAAGCAGTATAACTCTGAGTGTTTATCTAAAGGAGTCAAAAGAAATCTGAAAAGCTGGAACACATTTTAAAATTGTACGTTACATTAAAAAAAATAGTCTCAAAGTATTTCTGAATGTAATACCTCTAAATTTCAAGTAACAGGTTTAATTTTTAATCTGAAAAAATATAATGATCATATACTGGATTACCTAAAATATCTGGGAACACAGAAAAATTAAGTGTTCATTGATTTGCAGTTTGGGGGGAGGTTATTTTCTTCTTTCAGATTAGTGCTTGGACCCATTGTTTTAAAATTTCAAAATACTTCATCTGAAAAGGTATTTGGAGGTTGAAAAAAAATATACACTGAACACATTTTATGGAAGTATGTTTAATGATGACTCCAAACTCTTTTGTATAATGTATAAATGATAAAAGATCCAACACTGGGATTTCCCTGGTCATGCCTGCTTTCCAGATATTTCAAGTCTGGAAAAGAGGATACTTCGGTTTCAATTTAGGCCAGAGGTGCAAAAAGGGTTTATATCTCTCAGGCCTTGTCCTGGTTTCAACGTTCCTTCCTAATATGCATGAAAGAAAATAAGCACAGTGGGATACTTGGGATCTTAAAGCAGAGCCCCATTAACCATGGTGCAGAGCTCAAAATATTACACATGGAATTCTTCCTCTACCTTTTCTTCTTCCCTCAATCTCCAACATTAGGTATTTTTTAAACTTTGGGGATAGGATAAAGTGAAAGGGCAAGTATCCAGACTTAGTCTCTGGTGCAAAAGAAGTTACCTACACCAAGTCAAATGCTTGACACTTCCTAGTTGCCCAATGGTTACTGCTGAGCCCTTAACAGCTTTTTGATTGTTAGCACAGAAAACTCATGTCAGGTCTGTCCCTAGTATTTATATAACAGTGGAGGGATTTCAGCCAGGAAAATCTCACTTATCTGATTGACAGGGGCCTGTACCCTACACTTCTCAATTGTTGCTGTTATTCAGTCACTAAGCTGTGTCCACCTCTTTGCAACTCTATGGACTACAGCAAGCCAGGCTTCCCTGTCCTTCACCATCTCCCAGATCTTGCTCAAACTCATGTCTATTGAGTTAGTGAGGCCATTTCATCCTCTGTTGTCCTCTTCTCCTGCCTTCAATCTTTCCAAGAATCAGGGTCTTTGCTAATGAGTCAGCTCTTCCCATCACGTGGCCAAAGTACTGGAGTTTCAGCTTCAGCATCAGTCCTTCCAATGAATAGTCAGGACTGATTTCCTTTACAATTGACTGACTTGATCTCCTTGCAGTCCAAGGATTCTCAAGAGTCTTCCCCAATACCATAGTTCAACAGCATCAATTCTTTGGTGCTCAGATTTCTTTACGGTCCAACTCTCACATCCATACATGACTACTGGAAAAACCATAGCTTTGACTATATAGACCTTTGTTGGCAAAGTAATGTCTCTACTTTAATACACTAAGTTTTTCATAACTTTTCATTCAAGGAGCAAGTGTCTTCCAGTTTCACAGCTTCAATCACCATCTGCAGTGATTTTGGAGCCCCCACCAAAATAAAGTCTCTCACTGTTTCCATTATTTCCCCACCTATTTGCCATGAAGTGATGGGACTGGATGCCATGATCTTAGTTTTTTGAATGCTGAGTTTTAAGCCAGCTTTTTCACTCTCCTCTTTCACTTTCATCAAGAGGCTCTTTAGTTCCTCTTTATTTTCTGCCTTAATGGTGGTGTCATCTGCATATCTGAGGTTATTGATATTTCTCCCAGCAATCTAGATTCCAGCTTGTAATTCAACCAGCCTGGCATTTCACATGATGTACTCTACATGTAAGTTAAATAAACAAGGAGTATAGTATACAGCCTTGACCTACTTCTTTCCCAATTGTGAACTAGCCCATTGTTCCTTGTCCAGTTCTGTTGCTTCTTGACCTATTTATAGGTTTCTCTGGAGGCAGGTAAGATGGCCTGGTATTCGCATCTCTTTAAGAATTTTCCACAGTTTGTTGTGATCCACATAGTCAAAGGCTTTAGTGTAGTCAATGAAGCAGAAGCTGTACATAGAAATCTTCTGACCCTTTAATTTTGAACTATCATTACTTTTCTTCACATTTATCCAACAAATATCTCCACATTGCTTAATTTTCCCCCAATACATGCACAAATATTCAAAGTAATGGGGTATACTTGTTCAGAAGATGAGCACTTGCTAAGATCATTTTATCCTATAATATGTGCTGCTGCTAAGTCACTTCAGTTGTGTCCGACTCTGTGAGACCCCATAGACGGCAGCCCACCAGGCTCCCCCGTCCCTGGGATTCTCCAGGCAAGAACACTGGAGTGGGTTGCCATTTCCTTCTCCAATGCATGAAAGTGAAAAGTGAAAGTGAAGTCGCTCAGTTGCGCTCAACTCTTAGTGACGCCATGGACTGCAGCCTTCCAGGCTCCTCCATCCATGGGATTTTCCAGGCAAGAGGACTGGAGTGAAGTGCGGATAGCAATAAATGTCAACCTATCAATGTAAGTGACCAATTAATCAAGATTCATTATAATTTACACGAGACAGCATTCTCTTGTGGATTTGGTTAGCAGCATCGCTCTGCAGCACCCTCAATGTGTACTAACAAAATAGAGCTTCTGGGTCTGCAAAACTGAAGATTAGATTCTACAATCTGATAAATCCACATATAGGTATGCTCCTTTTATTCTTTTCTAATCTGAAATTCTGGTTTTGATTTCCCAGAATTTATCTTTACAATGTTATATATCTATGAACGTTTTTAGAATAATAGTTGGACCAAACCCTGTAAAAGATAAAAGCATCACTCAAATTCCATGTTTTTTTCCAAAGAAATAAAAAAGAACTTAAAAATTTTAGGTGAACAAGTGCAGTTTAAGAGAGCTCTTGCTTTACTATCTGAAATCTATTTTTTTTTCTGATCATATTTCAATCTTATTTATTTCATTTTCCTTTAAATTAGTACATGAATTTGACAGTCTTAGAAAGAGAGGCCATAATAGCGGTACCAGGGGCCAAGACTTGAACAAGCTTTCCTACACCATCCCTGTGTCTCAACAAGGGCTGTACCAAATACCTAATTTTAGTATTTGGCTCAACACTGAACACCTGAAAATGGCATCCAGCCAGGAACGAACACAAAGCTAAGCAGTGGGTGAGCAAGCGCATCTGTCTCCTCTTGTTTTCTGCTTCTTAGCTATTACGTAAATAAGGTAGTTATTAGGTAAATAAGGTAGTTATTAAATGATGACTTACACAAAGACTGCAATTTTAGCATTCACATTTCATTTCCCCAACATTTATCAGGCTCCTCAGCAAGCAACAATTTGATAATATTTGTTCGGAAATTTGTGAATATAATATTTGTGGTGAAAACCAGTTTGACCTCCTACTCAATGCTATCTTTAAGGATAGATTTCAAACTCTTTTCTCCTTAGACCAGAATGTACACATAAAGCACGTCAGGCATCAGATGTCTTAACATGGGACATTCAAAACTGATTAGCTTTCAATTGCTGGTTTCTGCCTGAGCATGTTTTGAGCCAACACCTTCTTCACCCCCTCAGCAC
Organism: Oryx dammah; assembly: GCF_014754425.2. NCBI lineage: Eukaryota > Metazoa > Chordata > Mammalia > Artiodactyla > Bovidae > Oryx > Oryx dammah. The sequence continues at coordinate 34,940,530 of NW_024070211.1, read as the reverse complement.
ACACACATGTACATGTCAGAGCACTCAGGACTCCTGACTCCATTTCTTCACCCACAGAAACCACATTTCCTCTCACTCCTTCTCACTTCACCAATCCACAAACCCTTTAACTACCCCTGAAATATGGAGTGATTTCCCGACATCTCCACAAATATAACAGAAAGCTTTCGTGGTCTCATGTAACCAAGCTTATAACCATATGCACGCCTCATGTGACCAAGAAAATCACTCATCTCTCTACTGTGTCCAATTCAGGATTTTTTGCAATAGACCATGGTGCACCAAATTTGAAGACTATATTTTGGTGCTATGGATTTCAGGCATACATATAAAAACATGGAAAGCCAATGCTAGATTTTTTTTTAAGGTTTTGTCTTTCCAAGTATTAAGCTTATTGACTCTTTTTTTGAAGAATCTAAATTTTGCTTGCTTTCTGAAGTAAACATGGCTATTTCCCTTTGGTCTTAGAAGCATTCTGCAGAAACATGCTTTAAAACAAAATTTATTCATGTAATATGAGTGTATATATATATATGTATATATATATATACTGATTTCCTTTAGGATTGACTGGTTTGTCAAACCAGTCAATCCTAAAGGAAATCAGTCCTGAATATTCATTGGAAGGACTCATGCTAAAGCTGAAGTTCCATTTCTTTGGCCACCTGATGTGAAGAACTGACTCATTGGAAAAGAGCTTGATGCTGGGAAAGATTGAAGGCAGGAGGAGAAGGGGACGACAGAGGATGAGATGGTAGGATAGCATCACTGACTCGATGGGCATGAGTTTGAGCAAGCATTGAGAGTTCGTGATGGACAGGGAAGCCTGGCATGCTGCAGTCCATGGGTCGCAAAGAGTCAGACAAGACCAAGTGACTGAAATGAATGAATCCTACAGAAATCCATGAAGTAGCAATAAGTAGTTTTATCCTTGATTATTTTTATAAAAACTTTGGAACTGTAACATGTTTTTGCATATTGTATTAATACCTCCTGTGTACATCCCTTGGGTTCCCTGTATCTCACCTATCTGATTCCAGACACCAAAGTGACCCCCTGGCCTGTGAGGGCTCTGATCAGCCTTACACAAGTGCAGTTAGAGAGCGCTTTACCCTGGGACCCCATCTCTAGCTTCCCACTTGGGCTTTTCTGTCATCACCTCAAGTTGGGGGCAGGTGGGAAACCCACTCTCCACTCACATGTACAACTTGGAGTTGTGGGGGAATTAACACCTGTGTGAGCTTCCCAGGGCTGCCATAACAAAATGCCATAGAATGTGTGGCTTAAACAAACAAACAAAAAAATCTTACTTTCTCACAGTTCTGGAGGCTACAAGTCCAAGATCAAGGTGTCAACAGATACAGTTTCTTCCAAAGCCTCTCTCCTTGGTTGCCTTCTTACTATGTCCTCACATGTGCCTTCCTCTGTGCACACTCGCCTCCAGTGTTTATCTCTCCATCCATCCAAATTTCCTCTTCTTATAAGGACACCAGTCAGACTGGATTAGGGACCACCATAAGGGCCTCATTTTAATGTAATCACCTATCTCCAAATACAGTCGTGTTCAGAGGAGCTGAGAGTTCGGGTGTCAACCTACGAATCTGAGGGAACACAATTCAGCCTATAACACACCCCATGGGGACTAATGGAGGAAGGAAATGGATGAATAAATTTTTCTTTCCTCCTTCTTCTGAACGGATGGTACTGATTCACATTTTATGTAAGGGCTCTCACATAGCCCGAGGTGATCAAGCAAGTAGCACTTACAGCAACAGACCACCAGCAACTCATCGACCCATCTTAGTGTTCACTCTCCTTTCTCTCTTGCCTGGTTTCCTCTCTGGCACTCCTTTTGGCTCCCAGAATCACAATTGCTAACAAACAATATGCACTCGGGTTCTGCTTCCTGGAGAACCCAGGCTAAGATACATAAGCTATCTTATTTCATCTTTACAACAACCATGGCAGATATATATATCATTATTACTTCATAAATAAAAAAAAAATAGGAGAGTCAGAGAAGATAAATGACTTGCCCAGAGTCACACAGCTAGTGAACTACAAAGACAGAACTTTGATTTAAATCTTTTTGATGCTCAATCCTGCATTATTTCTTAGGTACCTGCTTCCCTGGTGGCTCAGATGGTAAAGAATCTGCCTGCAATCCAGGAGGCCCAGGTTCAATCCCTGGATTGGGAAGATACCCTGGAGAAAGGAATGGCTACCCACTCCAGTATTCTTGCCTGGATAATTTTATGGACATGGGAGCCTGGCAGGCTACAGCCCATGGGGTCACAAATAGTCGGACACGACTGAGAGACTAACACTCTCACACTGTCCTGTATTATTTGCAGTCTATGTATAATCAGATAAAATTTAAGTCATCTTCCCTACCAATTTTTAAAAATGTTTAAATAGACTAGAGGTAAGACATCCCAAGTACATAATGTATCTCCCTATTTTTTTCAGCGCTATTCCTTTCCTCTTTCACCAAACCTAAGAGTTTGATGTCCCTTCTTCAAAATTCACCTATATCTGAAATTATTTTCTTCTTTGAATAGATATTATATAAATTACAATCTCTTTATTGGTACCATCACAAACTATACGTTTCCAAGCAAACCACAGCTCACAGTCAAATTAGGGAGGCTCTTACATCTTAATCAAAGCTTTACAATTTAATTGTTCATTAAACATGGGAGTAATTTACTGTCCTACTATGCAATCATTATTGCTTCCTGAAAATCTGATGTGATGAGGTACAATAAATGCAAACTGAAATATTGCCTGTGGAAGGTTATTTATTATTTCTTCTGGCTAAAAACATTCATAACTGAAATTTATTGGTCCATACTCCCTTCATTATAAATATTTTATGTTCTGCCTCAGGGATCCATGTCTTAGCATTTAAATGTCTCAATCTTGTGTCAGTAACAGGAAGAACAAGTTCACTGGGTGGAATTTTTGCCCTTTACTTCAGAATGTTACAATAATAATAGGCTATAAATATGTTATAATTATGCTTTTGATCATTGCTGTAGTTTTCTAGTCTGAATGAACTAAATTCAAAACTAAAGCTGAGCTGGTAGGCATAAATGACAGTAGTTATCTTAAACTAAGATTTTGCTGAATGCCATATTAATTTTGTGAAAATATTTAAGTGGCCAGAGTAGCAAAGCATTTTCCTCTTCTACCTTAATGTGAAGTGGTGTCTGAACCTAGCACCATTTTTACATACTAGTAGTGGTTTATGTTTAAGTAAAGCTTTATAGTCTTAGTACTTTTATATCCGAGTCACCACAACAATCTTGGGATAAATACCAAGCAATTTGTAAAAATCTCCATTGTTCAAATAAGAAAACTGATATTCAGGCAGATACCAATGTATAATTTTTGTTTTACTTTTTAAAAATTTTAATCATGAGATAGTAAAATTGTGCTACAATGTGAATCAAATTCCAATCTTCTGCCCATCTCTCTCTCTCTTTTTTTTTATCTTAAAGGCTTTTTTGATATAGACCATTTTTAAAAATCTTTATTGCATTTGTTACAGTATTGCTTCTATTTTATGTTGTGGTTTTTTTGGCTGCAAGGCATGGGGGATCTTAGCTCCCTGACCAGCGATCGAACCCATATTCCTTGCATTGAAGGCGAAATTTTAACCACTGGACAGCCAGGGAAGTCCCTGCCCATCTCATCTTATGCTGAGGTCGACGGTGAGGAGGTGGAGAAGGGGACGATGGAGAGTAAAGGACATGAAGAAGTGACTAACAGCAGATGGCAGGGAATGCCGCTGGGGAAATGGGAATATGAGACAGAATGTTCTGCACCACCTATGTTCTCCTAGACCTGTCTCCCTCTCCAAAGCCTGCCGAACAGGTCACTGGTTGATGATCACTGGGAGATGCCTACAATCACTATAGTTTTCCTGGAAGTCACAATAAGCCATGGGACCAAGAGTGGTCTCATTAACGTGAGGCTTATTATATCACTTTTGTTAACGGATATTTTAAGTGCAGTTGATTCTGTGTTAATTGCTGCTGTACAAAAAAAGTGATTCAGTTATACATATATATATACATTATTTTTTGTATTCTTTTTCATTACAGTTTATCACAGGATAGTGAATATAGTTCCCTGTGCTATACAGTAGGACCTTGTTGTTTATCCATTCTATATATGATAGCTTGCATCTGTTAACCCCAAACTTCCACGTCTGTCTCCCTCTTCCCCTCCCCCATGGCAACCACAGGTCTGTTCACTATGTCTGTGTGTCTGTTTCCATTCCATAGATAAGTTCATTGGTATCATATTTTAGATTCCAAAAATAAGTGACATCATATGGTATTTGTCTTTTTCTGACTTACTTCACTTAGTATGATAATTTCTAGGTCCATCTATGTTGCTGCAAATGGCATTATTTCTTTCTTTTTCATGGCTGAAGAGTATTCCATTGTGTACCTGTACCAGATTTTCTTTATCCTATTAATGGATATTTTAAAGTTCCAAGTGGAGGACCTTTTGGAGATCTTTATCTCACTTATTCACTTACAAATAAATTCTGGACCTAGCTTTTGAAACCTGCTCTATGAGGTTTTGATATGAGAGCACACAGAAAGAAGAAAAACTGAACTTCATCTCAGTTGAAGATTAAAAAGAAAATTGTATGCTGGCATTAAAATTATTCATAAGCATATACACAAAGGAAGGGCTAGCCTCTCTTAGCATATATAAATATGTTGACAGGGAACATTTCCTGAAGAAATATTATGTAATTCGAAGAAAAGGTGATTTTTGACAGTTTGCATCCTGGCTTTCTTGGTCACTGAATTCTCTTACACTATCCTCTGAGACCATGTGCTTGCTCTCAAGTGTATTCCTTAAAACAACAATTCCTCTAGAAATAAGTTTACATTATTTAGAGTAAAAGAGTAATCTGTAATCATATTTTTAAATGCTGGTCCCTGAAAATATTCTGTTGACGAAGCAAAGCTGAGTTTATTGCTTACTGTGGTGAGGAAGACAGTTACTTTTACAATCATATTAGCATCTTGAAGTTAGAAGGGCAAAGCAAAGATATTTCAAAGAGATTTGAGGGTCTGGTTAAAGCTGGGAATTGATTAGAACTGCAAAAGTTTCATGATATAATAGGATTGGAACATGGCATGGATATGGTTTCAAACAGAATCTTGAAGAGCTAGCTCTTTGATGCCACATTATCTTGAGAAAAGATATTTATTCTAATGAAGGTAAATCAAATATTTAGATAAATAGAATTGCTGGAAGTTTTTAAAATGAACAATAAAGTTATTTCCAACTTTAACAGCCTAAGCAGCCTAAGCCATGTAATAAGATAATCATATAGTAAAGTCATGGTAACGTAGAGCTTAGACAACAAACTTGCAGGTGTAAATAGTTCTCAACATAAGTTAAGGAATTCCTGGGTCAAACAAAGTTAAGCAAATATTTTAACAGTAGTGCTTTTTGGAGCCCTTAATACATGAATGGGCACATAATTTTCATGGAAAAAGTATACAAAGTATTTTTATCTTACTTTTATGAAAATAAAATATGCCTGGACTAGCATTGCATATAGTTGCAGAGATAGTGACCAAGACCTTAGAATATTCATTATTTTTTTAAGAAAATGGAGGTAAATATAAAACCCAAATAGAGGAGTAACTATAATCCCAGCCTGGCATTTCCCCACACACAGGCACTCACAGCTTAAGAAACTGGCACAAAGGCACAGTGGGCCATAATCCAGTTCAAGAGTTAAGCAGACAGCATCAGTGATCAGAATGGAGTTTCAAAGAACCAAAGGGTTTGAGGAGATGATACAAAAAGAGGGGAGTCCTTTCTGTGGAAATATGTTGCTTAGCTAATAAAATGAGTCATGGATCTTTTTATGTCTTCGATTTACCCTGCAATGTCAGGATTGAATTGTTACATAGCAACAACGCTCTTAGTAGATGCTACTCTTCTGAGGCAAGAAATACCTTTTATTAAAAGTAAACAAAAGTTGAAAGAACACTTTATCTTCATGCACACATAATTTAAATGGCCAGACATAGTTGGCTATTTTCTATTACTCCCGAGAACAGGCTAACAACTATAAATAACAGGTCATCTACTTAGTCTGGGATTGATAAATGCCACTGCAAGATGATATTCCTTCATTCGATAGTGAAAGGAGTCAGTCACTTGACTGAAAATGACTAGAAATGACATGAGCATTTCCATTATTTGATACAAAACTGAGTAACACTTTTTTTTTCTCACTGTAAACAGTTTTTTACTCCAAACAGCAGTAACTATTTCTACTTTTGGAGAAACAATAGAGGGAATAAAGCAAATGTTTAAAGTATCAACTCAAAAAATATTTTAATTAAATATCAGTTTAGGAAAAACAGGCTTAATTTTTATGGCAGGAAATACGGAGTTGATTCCAGGAGTGTACATAAATGTGATTCTAAGTGTGCAATCGCAAATGAAGCTCCAGAGAAAGAAAAAGTCCAGATATTCTACAAAAGGTAATGTGGTTGCTGAGCTCAGATTGTAAAGGGGGACATATAAAACCCAAACATCACTGGCCCTTCTTATGACTGGCCTGAGATAGTAATATATACAACACAGAAACCTCCAAGAAAGCACTGTAAAGTAATTCAGATCTACATGAAAATCGCACACACCTTCTTTTATCTCTCATCCATTCTTATGGCAGTTTCTTCCCTAACACCTACCACTTTTTTAGATTCTTCCTTATACTTCTTCCCGAAAATCTTTCCACTTGTTTTAGTCCAAACTCAAATGCCTACGACCACTTTTTTTTTTCTAGGCCTTCTGTTAAAAATAAAGTTGGTTTTTCTCTGTTCTTTGGACCCAAATTGAAATTTCTAAAGCCCACCCCTAAAGATTCAAGAATAGCTGCAGGGGAGTGGAGGCTGACCAAAGTCTCAGAATTTGTATGTTAATGTCTTTGTCCTCTCCACGTGTTCAAAAGGTGAGATGAAAGAAATATAGTCAAGGATTCTTATCAGAGGGTGGTAGAGAACTGACAGCTTCAGGAAGTCTAAGCACCAAATTACCTACAAAATTTACTAACATGCATACCCCTTGCCCTCCCCCACCCCCTACACACATTAAATCTTTTAAGCATTAATCAGAGTGTGTAGAAAGTAGAGAAGAAAATGTTCTCCATTTGAGGCCAATAATCTTTGACTAATGACAAAAGAGAAAGCAAACCTTTCTTTGGACTGAAAAAAACAGAGAAAACATTGGTAAGAGGGAATTAATTGGAACTGTAGCTGGGGAAGGATAGTTAAGCTTCTGGTCTCAAATTATCTCTAAAGGTCTCTAAGGAACCTGCAAATTAGATCATTAAACCAAACATTGCCAGTGACCTTTGAGGGACTGTCAAGAACAATAAAGGGGAATAAAACAGGAGATAAGCAAATACCAACCAATTTTGAAAAACTGGATGAAGGGAGGTTTGACAAATTAGAGACAGTTAAGAGTTACATTGATTTCAGCTAAGATTTTAGGGTCTGTTAAATGAATAGGTTTGGAAACCTAAAGAAGCAATGATCATTAGGAGCCAATAAAGGCTCATGAAACAAACCAGACTCTTCTCACTTCTTTCTGTGTGTTAAGATCATGGCAGGGTACAAATGGCACACACAACCAGAGGGTAACTTAGGGGAGTTTATAGCAGGGACTCTTCATAAGAGCTTGGGGTAAGGTTAAAGGAAATTTAGAGTGATAGTGAAACAACTGTAGAAAACTGGCATCACCCAGCACAAGACTGGCTACATAATTTGCAGGGTCAAGGGCAAAATGAAAATGCATAACCCTTTGTTCAAAATCCATTAAGAATTCAAGACAGGGAGAGCAAAGCATTACCAAGCAGTCTGCAAGCCCATTGCAGCCATCTCTGACCCTTAAGTTTCAAAGGGCAAGGAGGGAAACCTTGCCCTCCCATGTATGAGAACCTGGAGAGAGTTGTAGCTGTATCTTTAGCTGGAGGAGTCCACTGGAAAGACCAAAGAGAAGCTAAGCCACTTATATTTAATATGAAGCCACTGATTATTTGTGGCTGTGAAGAGAGGAATGGTGAAATTCATACCTTAATCCCACTCTATAATCTCAGACAATGGAATCAAGGTAATATAGTACACAGAAGACAGGTTCCAGAGGCACAAAATGGGGTGGAGAGTGAATTGGGAGAGTCAGGAAGAATATTTTGCATGCCTTTATGAAGTCACAGTGCTGCTAATTTGTGAAACCTGGTAACCCTGCTCTAGGAGGACTTTAGGAAAGCATTTGACAATTTCTCAGGAGTTCCTGTTGGATAAAATGGAGAAAGATGGCCTATAAGTAAAGATAATTATGTGGGTTGATAATAGGCTTAAACAATTGTATTCAAAGTAAGAAATGGAATATTTCCTGTTATATCAGTAAACAAGGATGTCACAGTCATCAGCAATTGCAGCCACTATGGATAGTGAGCCGGTGAGCCTGAGGAAACTCACCTAGGGAAAGAATACCTGTCATCTAACCATCAGACTGCACCCCTCCCCACAGTGAGCCCTGAGGAAACTCAGCATGTAAAACCACAGGATACTAGACCCAGATAGCTAAGGTGCATGGCGAGGGAATGATTTCAGAGAGCCTAGACCCTTTCATCTACCCATACACAGAAAAGTGCTAAATTCCTTAACTTGGGATATCTGGTTTCTTCAATTAATATTTTGTTTTAATGTTCAGAATACCTACTCTTTGTTGCAAAACTTTTATATAACCTGGCTCCCTCTCTTACCTCCTCAAAGTAGTTTTTTCAGGGTTACTTGAGATTACTTGTAAGGTTACCTCCCTGGCTTAAGACCTAAAAATTCCCCCCAAATAAAACATAACTCTCAACTTTGGGGTTATGAATGTTTTTGAGTTCATAAAAGTATCCTGAAAACCAGTAGTATCCAGTTTAGCATTTTCTAATACTGATCTGCAGATATAGAAGGAATGATTATCAAAGCATGGTTTACAGATGATTGAGTGACTAGCCAGGATGAAAGAATTAAAATCCAAAAAAATCTTGACAGGCTGTAGCAATGGGATAAAAAGATCTTGGCCAGCTGGAACAATCAACTAAATCTAATAGTAGTAAATCTTGGGATTTGCTCTAAAGTTCAAAAGCCAGTGGCACAGGTTTGGGAAAAGGGAAACAATACATATGATGTCTGAAAATGACTCAAGAAGTTTAGGGGAAGGTAAAGTCAATGTGAGTCATGAATGTGGTGGATCCTTCAGAAAAACCAATTAGGTTTTAGATAGAATTAATTGAACAAAGGAGGTGATAATCCAAACCTGGGATTACCACACCTGAAAACTGGGTATATTTGAATGTCATATATAACTTGGAGAAGACTAATTAGGGTAGAAGAGACTTATAAACTAGGACCAACCATAGGAGCTGGTTTGGCTTTAGTAATTGATGCAAATGACAACATGAATGTGACGTGTTGAGACTACTGTTCAATCACAAACAAAAGAAGAGCAGAGGACACAGATGAGATCAAAAATATATGTGTGGATGAGGCACCTCTTAACCTTAGTTCCATCCCCTGAGTTTGCAAGGTTAAGACTCTACTAGACAGAGGACCCTAAAACCAAAAGCTCACTGTCTTTTGAAAGGAAAGGGGGACATTTTCCCAGAAGGATTTACTTTGTAAACATATAAAGAAATTCTTGCTTTCAAACTGTGATGCTGGAGAAGACCCTTAGACAGCAAGATCAACACAGTCAATCCTAAAGGACATCAACCCTGAATATACATTGGAATGACTGATGCTGAAGCTGAAGCTCCAATACTTAGGTCACCTGAGGCAAAGAGCCGGCTCGTTGGAAAAGACCCTGATGCTGGGAAAGATTGAGGGCAAACAGATAAGAAGGTGACAGAGGATGAGATGGTTGGACGGCATCACTGACTCAACAGACATGAGTCTGAGCAAACTCCAGGAGATAGTGAAGGACAGGGAAGCCAGGCGTGCTGCAGTTCATGGGGTTGCAAAGAGTCAGATGTGACTTAGTGACTGAACAACAGCAGTTACATACTTCTGAATGCTCTTTCTTATTTGTCATTATGCCTATTGAAGAAAGCCAAGTACTAACACAGAATAGAAATTACCCCTTAGTAGTGATAATTGAAGAGATTTGTCGCCTGTAATAACAGACCACTCTGGAGCGTAATGGTATACAAATTGTATCCAAATATATTAAAGACTGCCATATGGGAAAATAATTGTCATTGTCCTTCACTAAATCAGGAAATAAAACAGTATCATTTTAAAAAATCAGAAAGAGATGTTTTTAACAGTCCAATTTTCTGAGGACAAAATAGAAATAAAAAAGTCCCCAATAACTAAACAGGACACAGCCTAGATGATTCCTTAATGGGCGTGTTATTTAGGCAATTCCAGCATTCTATGGTGTTTAAAGTCATTTTTAAAGTTCACTTCCAATGCTGAACTTCTATGCATTCTTTCTTTCATTCAATAAGTATTTATTGAGAACAAGACATATTCCCAATACTAAGAACTAAGGATACAAGCCACTTCTCATGGAGCTTAAATTATAATGGAATAGGTAGATAATAAATAGATCATTAATAAAATGTCAGGAAGTGGTAGTAAATGTGAAAAAATAAAGCTAAGTAAGAAGCTCAGGTGATGGAGGAAGAGAAGGAGATATGGATAAAATGGTCAGGAAAGGCCTCTGTGGCTAATAAGCTCATTTCCTTATCATACTAAATTTCTCTAGATCTTCTATCCTGGCCTCTTCTTAAGGTTATCATCATTTTCCTTCCTTATATTAATTACCCTCCCTTTGGTTTACTTTTTAACTCCTAAACTAAGAATAACTTTACATTTTAAACTCAGAAGAATTTAGTAGTAAATGTATCATAGTGTAATTTAAAAGCAGGATGTGCCCAATTCTTTCAATTTCATGTAGAACCATGATGTCAGTATCTTCATATATCTAGACACAGTACATTTCTCCTTCTCCACCAACAAAAACTTTGTAATATGTGGGTTCAGGCTTGTCTTTCTAATATCAGATTGTTATTTCTTAGAGGATAGGGCACAAACACTTACTTAGCTGTGCCTCTTCCCCGTCTCAAGACAGGTTTATCTCCCCTTCATCTATGCCATTCTTTTTATTTAGAGAATAAATGGAAATTATTGATATTTAACTGGAAATTTTTATTCCATATTTTGATGCCAACATCTAATCAAATCTAACATTAAACAAAGGAAAGTGAGAAAACAAAGCACTGTTATATCCTAAGCTTTAAAGCTAAGAGGAAGACAAAACAATTGAATTATAGACACAAATTAGACACATAGATACAAAATAGCCTATGAATTTTAACTTTTTTCTTTTTCTTTCTTTCTTTCTAAACTAGTATATTCATATAGCTGAAGGGCAGGGAGGTATTTGCAGTTTCACAGGGTTAAAAACATCATAATTTTCTGTTAACATAACATGGGCTCTCTGATGGCTCAGTAAGTAAAGAATCTGCCTACAATGCAGGAGACCTTGGTTGGGACCCTGCATTGGGAAGATCCCCTGGAGAAAGAAATGGCAACCCACTTCAGGATTCTTGCCTAGGAAATCCCATGAACAGAGAAGCCTGGCAGGCTACAGTCCATGGGGTCCTAAAAGAGTCAGATGTGACTTAGTGGCTAAACAATAACAAAGAGTTGTAGGCACTGGAAAAATAACAGTTGGAAAAAATGGTCATGTTGGAAAATGAGTTAAACACAGTAAATGTTCACATCTTTTTCTGCTCTAACACTCACCGGTCCTAAGTTGAAAATTTTCTACACTTATAGGAGGGAATACAACACAAAGCAGTATCTCTCAAGGCTGTTTTCATACATCACAAAAGGGAATGCAAGTCTGTCAAGTAACTGATTTTTTAAAAAATCAATGTGAATGAACAAGTGATGAAAACTCTTCTTAAAAACTTAACTGGCTAAATGACAGTCTTTATTTCACTTGTTCTCTGAAAACAGAAAAGCTCTTTATATTTACAAACAAACAAACAAACAGCTCCTTAAGGAAAAAAGAAAAAACAAAGCTGATCTCTTTCTTATAATTTTATGAAAATTTTAATGTCCTGTACTGGAGAAGACTCTTGAGAATCCCTTGGGCTGCAATGAGATCAAACCAATCTATCCTAAAGGAAATCAACATTGAATATTCATTGGAAGGACTGATGCTGAAGCTGAAACTCCAATACTTTGGCCACCTCATGTGAAGAGCTGACTCATTGGAAAAGACTCTGATGCTGGGAAAGATTGAAGGCAAGAGGAGAAGAGGGAGGCAAGAGGAGAAGAGGGAGGCAAGAGGATGAGATGGCTGAATAGCATCACTGATTAAACAGACATGAGGTTGAGCAAACTGAGGGAGACAGTGAAGACAGGGAAGCCTGACATGCTGCAGTCCAGGGGTCTCAAAGAGTCTGACACAACTTAACAACTGAACAACAAAGACAACAACAATTAGCATTTGGGCTCTAAAACCACAGTGTCATTCTAATAAATAGAACACTTCTTTAGCTATACATATGTATTTTTAAGATGTAATGTATGGGTCTTTTTAAGATATCACCAAAACTTGGTTTAAAACTTGGTCTTTTCTCTATTTCATGCTGAAAGTGGGGATATCTCTCCCAAAGAAAGGGTAGCATGTTCATGACGTAACAGCAACATTAACAGAAGGTGATTATGTAAGTTTTCCTAAACTGACTTTAGTTCTACTGTTTAAGTATTTCAAAATGCAATATACAAACAACTGCTTTGTCTTAATAAAATAACATTTTAGGTGATTCTTATATGCACTATTGAATAATTTCTATTTGTTTTCTTGTCAGTGAGAAAAAAACTGTTGATTTTAGGGGTCCAAAGTAAATTGTTAAACCAACATAAACCATGCTTTTGTTTGTAGTCCCGGAGAAGGAAATGGCACCCCACTCCAGCACTCTTGCCTGGAAAATCCCATGGACGGAGGAGCCTGATAGGCTACAGTCCATGGGGTCACAAAGAGTCGGACAAGACTAAACGACTTCACTTTCACTTTCACTTTGTTTGTAGTGAAGATAAAAGACTTTGAAGACACCACTAATAAAAATGTATATTATAGTGTATATTATAATGTATATTATAGAGATCCCCATGGACTACATGAGGGTCTTAGAGACCCCATGAACTATACAGTCCATGGAATTCTCCAGGCCAGAATGCTGGCATGGGTAGTCTTTACCAGCTGAGTCACAAGGGAAGCCCAAGAATATCGGAGTGGGTAGCCTATCCCTTCTCCAGCGGATCTTTCCAACCCAGGAATTGAACCAGCGTCTCCTGCATTGCAGGCAGATCCTTTACCACTTGAGTTATCAGGGAAGACAAGAAAGCATATATATACATAAAATAAGCATACATATAAAAATATATATATGTAAAATAAGAGGTTTATATATATATATATAAGAAGCACGGGTATGTGCTAAGTTGCTTCAGTCGTGTCTGACTGTGACCCCATGGACTGTGGCCTGCCAAGCTCCTCTGTCCACAGGATTCTCCAGGCAAGAATACTGGAGTTGGTTGCCATGCCCTCCTCCAGGGGATCTTCCCAATCTAGGGATGGAACCTGGGTCCCTCACATCTACCTGCCTTGGCAAGTGGGTTCTTTACCACTAGTGCCACCTGGGAAGCCCAATAAGAAGCATAGAAGCTCCAAAATAAACCATTTCACACGAAGGATTTTAAGAGGGGATTGTTTCTTAACCTGTTAAAAAAAAAAAAGTAGGTAAAAAATAGATCTTGGAAGCTTGCATCCCTGACCAAAAATAGAGAGGGAGAGGATGTATTCAGGCGGAAGCTCACATCCCTGCTCAAAGAAGCAAAGGTTACACTGGCTAGAAGTTCACATCCTCACTTAAAGATGAAGGAGATCTGCATTATACACCTTAATGCTTATATCCATATCCACAAAAGAGACCAGGGATCTTACAACCAGAAAGATTGTACCCAGGATATTCATATCCACATCCCAAAGAAGAACACTGGCCACTCATACATTGTTCCTGGGCATATAAAAATGATACAGTCACTCTGGAAAGCAGCCTGAGCATTTGTTAAAGTACTAAGTTTGCAACCATCACACAACCCAGCAATCGCAATTCAGGGCTTATTCCAGAGACTGAAAATCTAAGTTCTTACCAAAACCTTTATAGTAGTGTTCACAGCAACATGATTTGTAATAACCAAAAACTGAAAATAATCCAACATCCTTTCAGGTGAATAGTTAAAGTGATTGTGACTGTAGTACATCCATACCATAGAAGAGTACTCAGCAAATAAAAAGGGAACAGAATATTGATATATTTGTAGCATTGGAAAACTAATATTCTAATGAAAACATTATAGGGTTTATAAAGTGGACACACTGTATGAACACCAGAGAATGATGTAGAGGGAAAAAGTCAATTCCCTACAGTTATATTCTGTACAATCTATTTATATAGAATTCTTAAAATGGGAGGACTCCCAGGTGGCACAGTAAAGAATCTGCCTGCCAATGCAAGAGACACAGGAGACCTGGGTTTGATCCCTGGATCAGGAAGATCCCCTGGAGGAGGAAAAGGCAACCCACTCCAGTATTCTTGCTGAGAGAACTTCATGGACAGAGGAGCTGGTGGGTTACAGTCCATAGGGTTGCAAAGAGTCAGATACGACTGAGCGTGCACACACACACACTTGAAATTTGGGACAGTTTGGCAACTATTAGGTATTCAGGGAATGGCATGGGAGGAGTTATCCATAGAGGGAAGTGAGTAAAGGGTATACCAAAATCTCTGCATTATTTCTTCTAAGTGCATGAAAATATATGACGAAGTGACAATAAGTGGTTTAATTAAAAGAAAAAAAAAAAAAAAGAAACTAGAGTTGAACTCTCCTACTATTATTCCAATCATTGCTTAGAAACCCTGGCTGGACATGATCTCTTCCCGAGCAGAGACATTCCCCAAATGCCTCCAGTATAGGAAGTGGCAGGACAAAAAAAGGACCAAGCCAGCAATAAAGAAATTCTCAGGAAGGCATACAGAAAACAAGAGCCAGGGGCAAACAGAAGCATCCTAAGTGTGACCATTGGCCCTGTGGTTGAGATACTGGCGAAACAGAGAACAAACAGTAGATTAGATGTGACAAAAAGTGCAGAATAATAGCAATCCAAGACCAAGGTATTAGAAAGCAAACACAGATCCATTGAAAAAGAATGCTTAAAAATAAACATGAATACATGGGACCTAATTAAAAGCTTTTGCACAGCAAAGGAAACCATGTGCTGTGCTTAGTCACTCAGTTGTGTCCTGCTCTTTGTGACCCATGAACTCTAGCCCGCCAGGCTCCTCTGTCCATGGAGATTCTTCAGGCAAGAATACTGGAGTGGGTAGCCTTTCCCTTCTCCAGGGGATCTTCCCAACCCAGAGATCAACCCAGGTCTCCCACATTGCAGGTGAATTCTTTATGGTCTGAGCCACAAGGGAAGCCCAAAGGAAACCATAGACAAGAGGAAAAGACAACTCTCAGAATGGGAGAAATGTCTGCAAATGAAGCAACTGACAAGGGATTAATCACCAAAATATACTAATAGCTCATGCAGCTCAATATCAAAAATACAAATAATCCAATCAAAATGGGTGGAAGACCTAAACACATATGTCTGCAAAGAGAGCATAAAGATGACCAAAAAAAAAAACATGAAAAGATGCTCAACATCACTAGTTACTAGAGAATGCAAATCAATACTACAATATGGTATTACCAACAGTCAGAATGGCCATCATTAAAAAAAAAAAATCTAAAAACATTAAATGCTGGAGAGGGAGTGGAGAAAAGAGAATTCTTTTACACTGTTGGCAGGAATGTAAATTGATACAGCCACTATGGAGACAGTATGGAGTTTCCTTAAGAAATGGAACTACCATATGACCCAGCAATCCCACTACTGGGCATATAGGCTAAGAAAATAATAGTTCAAAGAGATATGTGCACCTCAGTGTTCACTGTAGCACTGTTTATAATAGCCAGGACATGGACGCAATCTGAATGTCCATCAACAGAGGGATGGATAAAGAGGATGTGGTCAGTCAGTCAGTCAGTTCAGTCACTCAGTTGTGTCCGACTCTTTGTGACCCATGAACTGCAGCACACCAGGCCTCCCTGTCCATCACCAACTCCTGGACCTTACTCAAACTCATGTCTACTGAGTTGGTGATGCCATCCAACCATCTCATCCTCTGTCATCCCCTTCTTCTCCTGCCTTCAATCTTTCTCAGCATCAGGGTCATTTTCAAATAAGTCAGTTCTTCACATCAGGTGGCCAAAGTATTGGAGTTTCAGGTTCAGCATCAGTCCTTTCAATGAACACTCAGTACTAATTTCCATTAGGATGGACTGGTTGGATCTTCTTGCAGTCCAAGGGACTCTCAAAAGTCTTCTCCAACACCACAGTTCAAAAGCATAAATTCTTCAGAGCTCAGCTTTCTTTATAGTCCAACTCTCACATCCATACATGACTACTGGAAAAACCATAGCTTTGACTAGATGGACCTTTGCTGGCAAAGTAATGTCTCTGCTTTTTAATATGTTGTCTAGGTTGGTCATAACTTTCCTTCCAAGGAGCAAACATCTTTTAATTTCATGGCTGCGGTCGTGGTACATATATACAATAGACTGCTATTCAGCTATAAAAAGGAAGAAACTGTGCCATTTGCAGAGACATGGATAGATGTAGACACTATTATACAGAGTGAACTAGGTCTTAAAGAGAAAAACAAATATCGTATAATATCACTTATATGTGGAATCTAGAAAAATTATACAGATGAACTTATTTGCAAAGCCGAAAAGGAGACACAGACATAGAGAACAAACGTACGGCTACCAAGGGGGGAAAGGGGGTGGGATGAATTGGGAAATTGGGATTGACATATATACACTAATATGTGTAAAATAGTGTGGGCTTCCCTGGTGGCTCAGATGGGAAAGAATCTGTCTGCAGTGTGGGAGGCCTGGGTTCAATCCTTGGGTTGGGAAGATCCCCTGGAGGAGGGCATGGCAACTCACTCTAGTATTCTTGCCTGGAGAATCCCCATACACAGAGCACAGCACAACATGTATAAAATAGATAAAGAATGAGAACCTACTGTACAGCCCAGGGAACTCTACTCAGTGCTCTGTGGGAAGGAAATGGGACCTAAATGGGAAGGAAATCAAAAACAGAGGGAATATACTTATCTGTATAGCTGATTCACTCTGCTGTACAGCAGAAACTGACACAACATTCTAAAGCAACTACACTCCAATCAAAATTCATTAAAAAATAAAAAGAACCTTCGTTGCAATGGAGCAGGACTCATACCTGCAGGGGTTCTGCACCTCCCTTCCACGAGGTGGAGCCTGGGCCCCGCCCTGGAGCTTTTGGGGGTCAGAGGTCACATCCCCAGGCCAAAACTAGCTTTGGCTAAGGCAGACTCCAAGGAACCAAGCTAGGAGGAAGGCCTGCTTTCTCCTCGCTGCTGGGACAACACCCCCCACCTCCCACCCCTCCCTGCCTACCCCACGCGGGCAGGAAGGCACACTGTCCTCTCCAGGGGCATCCACACTTTCCCTGAGCTCTCCTCCAATCTTCCGGAGCAAAGGCAGAAGCTCGGCCTCTCGCACACCCTCTGGCCTCGTGGCCCACCTGCGGGCTTGCAAAGTCCCGCAACTGCTGCACAAGTTCGTGGTGATCGTGGGGGACTCCGTGCAGAGGGCCGTGTACAAGGACCTGGTGCTCCCACTGCAGAAGGACTACCTGCCGTCTTCCAGCCAGCTGAAGACCAAGGGCGAGCTGAGCTTGGAGCACCACGCACTGCTAGAGGGTTGCCGGCGGGAGGGCCTGCCACCACTGCACCCGCTACCGCGAGATGCGCCCATTCCGCACCGGTCACTACCTGGTGCTGGTCTACTTCCTCGCGCGCCCACTCCCGGTAGGTGGAGGACGCCATGGACGTGCTGGTCCTCAACTCCTGCCTCTGGGACCTCTCAGGGCATGGCCGGGACTTCCCGAGAAGCTACCAGGAAGACCTGCAGAGCCAGGTCAGAAGCCTGGGCCGGGTGCTGCCCAAGGACTGCTGGCTGGTGTGGAACATGGTCATGCCGGGAGCCGAGGTGGTCTCCAGGGGCTTCCTTCTTCCTGAGGACCCACCTGAGGCACGCGCCTGTGGGCCGATGTGCTGGAGGCCAACTTCTGCAGTGCTGTGAAGGCCAGTGGACACGGCTGAGACGTGCTGGACCTCCATGTCCACTTCGGACACGCGGGGCAGCACCGACCGGGAAGGGCACACTCACTGCCACCTGTTCCATCTGCTGCTGGCACAGCTGGCCGACACCTGGGCCATGGACCTGCCCGCTGCTACCACATGGGCAGGAGGATCAGGGATGGCCCCACCTGGGGAATTCCGGGCCCTGTGGGCGAAGGCAGCCCCGAGACTGTGGCCGTGACCCTGGCGAACAGTACCTGTCCTGGCTCCCATCCACGTCCACGTGCTCCTGTGCCCTGCAGGGACCCCCTTTCCACACACATGCCCTCCATTCCAGCCCTATTGCCCTCCTACCCATTTATGTGCACTCCAATGGCATCCCACTCCAGTACTCTTGCCTGGAAAATCCCATGGACGGAGGAGCCTGGTAGGCTGCAGTCCATGGAGTCGCAAAGAGTCAGACACGACTGAGCGACTTCACTTTCACTTTTCACTTTCATGCACTGGAGAAGGAAATGGCAACCCACTCCAGTGTTCTTGCCTGGAGAATCCCAGGGACAGGGGAGCCTGGTGGGCTGCCGTCTATGGGGTCACACAGAGTCGGACATGACTGAAGCGACTTAGCAACAGCAGCAGCAACCCATCTTCCCCGTGTGGGCCATTCTCTGGTGATTCTTCAGTGCGCACAATCAGATACACTTGGGAAGCAGATTGGATGATTAGCCTGGAGACATGTCTGGGTCCCATTTGCAGAACTTCTACCCAGCCTGGAACAGAAGGTAACCTGCCTATCCTCCCTGGTGCCCCAGCGGGCCACACAGATGCCAGCGAAGGTACAACAACAGGTGGACTCAAGAACACCCAGAGGCAAGGCCCCAATAGCCAGAACTTCACCTGGGCTCCTTCCCAGTGTGGTCAACAGGCTGGATAGACTGCCGGGCTTGTCTCACTCAGGCCTGGCCTTCGGTAACCCCACCACGGTGAGGACTTCTTCAGCCTCTTTCTTTCACTGCCCAGCAGCCTCACACATTCTTCCTTGGCAGAACCTCCAGACCACTTGTTGGTGAGGGGGCAGGAACATCACACCATTCTTTTAGCATTCTTGCAGAAATGAATCTAAATGAAAAAGTACACACACAGTAAAACCTTGCCTAAATATAAGTCTTGCAACAGTAGGCTCCCTAAACATTCTTCCTGAAGAGCAAAAAGGAAAAAATTGATTCTTAAAACTTACCAGAAACGTTTCTATTGCCTTCAGTATCACCACTGCTTCCCTTCTCGCTCAGTTGGTAAAGAGTATGCCTGCAATGCAGGAGGCCCAGGTTTGTTCCCTGGGTTGGGAAGATCCCCTGGAGAAGGAAATGGAAACCCACTCCAGTACTCTTGCCTGGAAAATTCCATAGACAGAGGAACCTGGCAGCGGGCTACAGTCCATGAGGTTGCAAGAGTCGGGCACAATTTGGCGACTAAACCACCATCACCACTAGTTTCTACATACATTTATAAAACTTACTCCCCAAAGCTTTCACTAAAAATTGTCTTCCAGATTCCTTAATTAAGTTGTGCTGTGCTTCATCATAATATTTATCCTTAAAAAAGTATTCCATTCACTGACACAAGATGTTTTTGTCTGTTAGAGACATATTTCCTACTCAATCTCATCAAATGCCTAGCACATTTTTTAAAATAGACTTTATTTTTTAGAGAAAATTTAGATTCGTAGCAAAATTGAGAGGAAAGTGGAGAATTCTCATTATTTCCCATACATAGCCTCCTTCACTGTCAATATCTCACACCAAAAATGTACATGTGTTACTTTCAGTGAAAGTACATTGATGCGTCTGTTCATGCAAAGCCCATTTTTCATATTAGGGTTTACTGCTGGTGCTGTACATTCTATGGTTGTTGACAGATGTATACTGACATAAACCTACCGCTATAGTATCCCTCAGAATAGTTTTATTTCCCTAAAATTCCTGTCTGCTCCTCTTCATTCCTCCTCCACTCAACTCCTGGCAACCACCCATCCATAAGTGTCTCTATAGTTTTGTGTTTCCTAGAATGTTGTATAGTTGGACTCATACAGTAAGTAGCCTTTTCAGATTGGCTTCTTTTATGCAGTAATTTGTCTGTGAGGTTCTTCCATATCCTTTCATGGCCTGATAGCTCAGTTGCTTTTAGTGCTGAATAATATCCTGGTGTCTGAATGTACCGTTGTTTATCCATTTACCTGCTGAAGGACATCTTAGTTGTTGCCAAGTTTTGGAAGCTATGAATAAAGCTTTAAACATTCACGTGCAGGTTTTTGTGTGGATATAAGTTTTCAACTCCTTTGAGTAAATATTAAAGAATGCAATTGCTAGATGATATGTAAGAGTATGTTTACTTTTGTAAGAAAATGCCAAACTACCTTCCAAAGTGACCGTACCATTTTGCATCCCATCAGCAACTAGTAAGAGTTCCTATTGTTCTACATCCTTGCCAACATTTGGTGGTGTCAGTGTTTTGGACTTTTACCTTTCTAATAGGCACAAGGTGTCCTGTTTCAATCTGCAATTCCCTAAGGACATATATTGAGCATATTCTCATATGCTTTTTTGCCATTGGTATATATTCTCTGATGAAGTGCCCATTTTTAATCAGTCGTGCCTTTCTTAAGTCTTAAAATTTCTTTTTATATTTTGCGTAGTAGCATTTAACCATATGCCTTTTAGAAATGGCTTATTTTCTTATTCTGTTGATGGTGTCAGTTGCAGAGAAGTTTTAATTTTTCAGAAGTCCAGCTTCACGGATTGCGCCTTTTGTGTTTTCTTCATGGATTGCACCTTTTGTGTTATATCTGAGACGCTATCACCAAACTCAAAGTCATCTAGATTTCCTCCTGTGTTATCTTGTAGGAGTGTTTGAATTATGCATTTCCCTTTAGGTGTATGACCTATTTTGAGTTAATATTTGTGAAGTGTATAAAGAGTGTGTCTGGATCCAGATTTTTGCATGTGGATCCAGTTGTTCTAGCACCATCAGTTGCTGAATTGTCTGTCCTCTTTTTTTTTTCCCCTTTAATGTTGTATTGGCTATTCTGATTCTTTTGTCTTTTCGTGTAAACTTTAGAATCAGTTTGTCAATACCCATAAATAGCTTGCTGGGATTTTCATTGGAATTGCAATGAATCTATAGATCAATTTGGGAAGAACTGACATCTTAACAGTAGTGTGTCTTCCTATCTCTGAATGTGGGATATCTCTCCATTTATTTAGTTCTTTGATTTCTTTCATCAGGATTTGATAGTTTACCTTCTGTAGATCTTGTACATATTTTGTTATGTTTATATCTATTTCTTTTAGGAGAATGTTAATATGAGTGTCATTCACTTTTGGGTTTTTTTTTTTTCAAATTATAGTTTTTCAATCCCAGTATATAAGAAAGCAGTTGACTTTTATATATCCACCTCATATGCTATCACCTCGCTCTAATTGCTTTTTGGTTCCAGGAGTATTTTTGTTGATTCTCTTAGACTTTCTACATAGACAGTCATGTCCTCTGGTACCAAGTACAGTTCGTTTCTTCCTTCACAATTTGTATATGATCTATTTCCTTTTCTTGTCTTGTTGCATTAATTAGGGCATCCAGTATGATATTGAAAAGGGGTAATTAGAGGGGATGTACTTGCCTTTCTCCTCCTGTTCTTGGGCAGAGAGCTTATTGTTTCTCACCATTAAGTATGATATTAACTGTAGATTTTTTAATGCTTTTTAGTTAAGTTGAGGATGGTCTCCTCAATTTCTGGTTTGCTAAGTTTTCATCATGAATGGAGTTGGATTTTGTAAAAGACATTTCTGCATTTGCTAATGTGATGAGGTGATTTTTCTTCTGTAGCTTGTTGGCATGATGGGTTACATTAATTTGATTTTTGGATGTTGAATCAGCTTTGCATCTAGAATAAATCCCACTTGGTATTAGTGTAAAATTCTTGTTATACATTGTTGGATTTGATTTGCTAATATTTTGTTGAGGATTAATACATCTATATTCTTGAAAGGTATTGTCTGTAATTTTCTATTATTGTCATGCTTTTGTTTGTTTTCCTAATAGATGGAGTTAGGAAATATTTCATCTACTTCTATCTTCCAGAAGAAATTCTAGACAACTGGAATAATTTCTTCCCTAAACATTTAGTAGAATTCATAAGTGATTTCACCTGGGCCTGGTGCTTTCTGTTTCAGAAGGTTATTAATTATCGATTCAGTTTCTTGAATAAATCTAGGCCTGTTCAGATTGTCCACTTTCTCTTCTGTGAGTGCTGATAGATTGCACCTTTCAAGAAATTGGTCCATTCATCTAGATTAACAAATTTGTGGGTGTAGGGTTATTCATATTGCTCCTCAAGCTTTTTACTTGTTAGAATGAAGTGATGACTTTCAAACTCCTCACATACCAGACTAGAAACCAGAAGCACACTTTGGAAGGGCTTAGTAAACTGAAATATATAATTGCATAAGCTGGAGTCCTCACTAAACAATTTCTCACAATTTTCTTGTGTCCAGATCTTTAAAATCATCTCTTTATTTCATAGTTTATGCATTTTGAAAAAACCCTCGGTTAGAAAATGGCATACTTCCCCGTCAACAACCCTTGGTTAGAATTTTACTACTGGTTACCCTTGCTAGAAATTCCCTATGTGATGAGACAAAGTATGGATTTACATCTGCCTGCCTGTACTCTTTGTCTTTGCATCCTTTCCCCAGCTTAAGTGTGGACATCATCTTGGGTTAGAAGCCCTTCTGCCAGGATAGCAAAGTAAAGGAGACAGAGTGAACATCGTCACACATTCAGTTTTATTATATAAGCAGGAAACTAAAACAACGTGTCCATCACATTTCCTCAATAACCAGTGTGGTGGAATTTCAATAATTGAAGAGAGAGATTGACACATTGTGATCCAGAGTGTTTTCAGGTAATTAGGATATCGCCTAAAAAATATGTAGTTGAACATTCCCTCTCTGTCAAGTTTACACCGGGCCCTGTTATGTCTCCCTGGTCATAATTCTCCGTAACAGGTTTCTTTGAAAAAGGCTCCATTCTTTCCCCATCCTTTGTTAGACTCTCCCCGCGTATTCATAGGCCATACACTCATGAACATACACACGTGGCGGGGACTGTCTCATCTCGGCGCATCTTGTGCCATAGTGCATGTATCAGTCCGCCATGCAGAGATAAGACTGCAGCCCTGCACCCTCTTTACTGGGCAAGCCGTTCTTCATCGGAGAGTCTAACAGCCTTTGAGTGCACGGTGCTCTACCACTTACATAGGGGTTGTATTGATCTTTCTGTTTGTGTGCTCTAAAGTGGCTGGCATCAAAAGCTAGTGAGGCAGCCGGTTTGAACAGAACGGGTCATTTACAAACTTTAGGATGAGAGGCCGCAGGATGCCAAGGAAAACGTTTTTGTTTTTCCAGAGGGAACCATAGTTCACGAAATGTGGTTAACGTACCATATTTGTATACCCTTAAAATCATTTTATAACCACACTGAGTGCCTCTAAACATTAAATATAGTTTGTAAGTAGTTGGTTAACTAGCTGTTGTGTGCTTTAAATAGTAAATAAAATGGAAAGGCACTAAACAGTGACTATATTTCATAGAGTAAGATGCTTTTCCAGCCACTCAATAATTCTCAATGTTAAGAAAAATTGATTTTCTAACTGCTGAGTGCCTCTAAAAATTAGCCTCTTATCTTCCTACAGGGGCTGCTTTTTAGTCAGCCTTCTTTCTTCCAGCTTTTGACTTAGTGATCTCTAAGGTTCTTTTCTTGCTAAAAAAATTCTGTAGGTTCTACTGGACTATAATTTTACTTGGGCATATATGTAATTGGGAAAAATAAAAAAACAAGAAACAATATAATCTTACCTTTTTTAATGTTTAGTTCATAAGAAGTAGTTCTTTGCCCGCTGACTGTTTCTGAGGTCCCACCACCCCTCTCCGTGCCAAGAGGAGGACTGCACGGAGGAACCGAGGGCAATGCCATAGAAATTGGGTACTAATTTCCAAGCATCTTCACACAGCGCGTCTGAGCAATGGATACATTTTGTATTTGTGGAAGCTTAATGAGGGAAAGGAACTCTGTAAGAGGCAGTGATAGTCACATATATTCATGGCAAATTAATTCACTTCCCCAGTTCTTTGTTGACTCAGTCTGGCCTTTCAGAAAAGCAAATTGCCAATGCTGAGACCTTACAGACAGATATAGTCATGGCTCACAGCATCACAAAAGCTGAGAACTGAAATAATCATCAGGACACAAGTACAGGAACCTGGATTAAAAACAGATTCAGCTCTTAATTCTGCCTGAACCACAGAGCCTCCTTGAGCAATCTTTTATAACCTTGTCAATGTTACTAACCAGTAAAATGCATGGTTAGAGGAAGGTTCTAGAATCTGGCTGCTGGATCATCTCCACGGGCCTCTTTTGAATCTAATAATTTAGAAATTTCTTCTGACCTTTTACTACATTCTGAAGAACCATGTGTCTCAAGTGTACCCACCAGTTCCACAGCAATAGGAAACTGGCATGTTGAAGCCTGAGGAATAGCAGATAAGCATCACACTTCCTGGGACATGTGCTTAAAATTAGAATGCAAGGAGTGAAGAAAATTCTTCTCAGATACACCCTCAAAATTCCCACTGATATCACTGGAAACTCTGTGGGATCAGATGAGGACAGGTTGCTTATTTGGGAGCAAAACCCAGCAGTGAGCTGGTACCCAGTTATCCACGTTAGATTGATGTGGCCGCTTGGCCCACAAGCTTGATCAAAGATATGGCCTAGAACAAAACACCTGCAGAGGACTATAAGCTCTCTGGTGTGAGAGTGTTGTCAGTCACCATTGTACATTGTATCCCTAGCATCAAGTCAATAGTATTTGCTTGGTAAACATTTGTGGAGCTAAACTGAGTCTTTTAAGCAAAGGCAGCCTACCACACAGAAATGTAAATGTCTAAAATGGAAAATCCCTAAAGACCAGAGACAGCACTCAATATGAGCCTTCTTCAATAGTTTGACAAGAGAAACATCACAAAAATCATAATTGTCCAAAGAAGCAATCATTTTCATGATTGGACTTAGTCCAGAAACTGCTTTTCCAGCCAAAAAGCAGAGTAAGATCTCACCCCTCCTCCCACACCCATACACATCCCAAAATGCAGAAAAGACAATGGAGAACAGAGATCTGAAAGTTACAGCATGGAGTGTCACTTTACTACCGAAGTCAGCAATAGTGATTAACATCAATTGATGGGACAGCAAGGGCTTCCCAGGTGGTGCTAGTGGTAAAGAACTTGCCTGCCAATGCAGGAGACATAAGAAATGCAGGTTCAATCCCTGGGTCAGAAAGATCCCCTGGAGGAGGGCATGGCAACCCACTCCAGTATTCTTGCCTGGAGAATCCCATTGACAGAGCAGCCCCATGAGCGGGCTACAGTCCATAGCGTTACAAAGAGTCTCACACGACTGAAGTGACTTAGCAGCAGCAGCAGCAGCAGCAAGCTCAATAGGACAATATGTGCCAGCTCCCATAAGAGCTCTAAATGCATTATCTAATTTAAGGTTCATCCAAGACCTATTGGATCAATATTATTATCATCATTTTGTAGATAAGGAAAAATAATCACCATTGTTTTTGAAGAAGCCCGAAGTCTGGGCAACTTAGAAGACAGCTGAGTTCAGTTCAGTTCAGTTCTGTTCAGTCGCACAGTCATGTCCGACTCTTTGCGACCCCATGAATTGCAGCACGCCAGGCCTCCCTGTTCATCACCATCTCCTGGAGTTCACTCAGACTCACGTCCGTCGAGTCCGTGATGCCATCTAGCCATCTCATCCTCTGTCATCCCCTTCTCCTCCTGCCCCCAATCCCTCCCAGCATCAGAGTCTTTTTCAGTGAGTCAACTCTTCGCATGAGGTGGCCAGAGTACTGCAGTTTCAGCTTTAGCATCATTCCTTCCAAAGAAATCCCAGGATTGATCTCCTTCAGAATGGACTGGTTGGATCTCCTTGCAGTCCAAGGGACTCTCAAGAGTCTTCTTCAACACCATAGCTCAAAAGCATCAATTCTTTGGCGTTCAGCCTTCTTCACAGTCCAACTCTCACATCCACACATGACCACAGGAAAAACCATAGCATTGACTAGATGGACGTTAGTCGGCAAAGTAATGTCTCTGCTTTTGAACATACTATCTAGGTTGGTCATAACTTTTCTTCCAAGGAGTAAGCGTCTTTTAATTTCATGGCTGCAATCACCATCTGCAGTGATTTTGGAGCCCCCCAAAATAAAGTCTGACACTGTTTCCACTGTTTTCCCATCTATTTCCCATGAAGTGATGGGACAGGATGCCATGATCTTCGTTTTCTGAATGTTGAGCTTTAAGCCAACTTAGAAGACAGATGACTAAATCTACAGCAGAGTTAAGATAGCTCTGGATTTAAAACCTGAACTTCTAGTGGTCAATCCTTAAGCAAATAAGAATATTCTCCAATTAAGGAAAATCCCATGAGGTAAGAAAGCATCATAGAAAAGAACAACATGAAACATAGGAAATGAGTCAGCAAATCAGAAGTAAGGAATGATGTGGTCAGGAAGAGAAACAATTACCATAGCTACAATTGGAGAAAGGTTTTATTTGTCTCATTGGGTATGATCTCAGTGAGTACTATCCCAGTGAACAGTGTATGCATATATTCACACCTTATGATGCATTAGAAAAAGAAAGAAGCCAGCAATGAGGTATACAAAAGAGCATATTTTTTCCCATGGCTGGTGCTAGGCAGAATTGTTAGCTATGCTGGAATAAGGGGCTTAGGTTTCAGATCTGAGTACAAACTGTGATTCTTTTACCAACTGGTCACATGACCTTAGGCAAGGTTACTAAATCTAAATGTCTGGTTCCCATGCCAGAACAAAGGACATGGACTAAAACTCAAAGGCTACTTCTAACACTAAAATTTCATGTCTTGGATGGTTTGTTTATCTTGGTGTCCTTCTGGATCCTATTTCTGATCCAGTGTTTCTTTTCCTTCTTCAGAGTCTCCTTCCAGTTTTCTTCCTTCTTATGAAACTTGTGTATAAGTCAGGGTTGCAGCAGGAAACATATGGCACTTTCAAACAAAGATAACCCAAGAAGATTTAGACTAGGAAAAACGTGTAAGGAAGGTATCAGAGACATAGTGCCATTCCTTGGATGAGGAAGTGCTTTTCAGGATCCATTAGGGAAGAGATGTATAGAGACAATGACCACTTTGAAAAAAGCTATGACTTTGGAATCAAGGGAATAAGAACCAAAATTCATACTTCTTCCTTCTCATATCCTACTGGGGCTGCACATCAGATAAACCCAATTGGACATCAGGAGAAAGGAAACTGGTTGATGTGGTTCACATAGGTCAATCATACAGGGCACAGGACAGGAGGCAGATGGTAGAAAATAGATCTGGAGGGCAAATGGAAGATATCCGGATATACCATGGGGAAGGAAAGGGCAACCTACTCCAGTATTCTTGCCTGGAGAATCCCAAGGACAGGAGACTGGTAGGCTACAGTCCATGGGGTCACAAACGAGTTGGATGTGACTCAGCGACTAGAACAACAACAGAACAAGAGAGGAAGAATAAACCTGATTTGTGAGCCTCCCAATGGCATAGGCTGGCATTGTCTACTTCACCTATATAGAAATTCAACCTCGATTATCATCTTATTCAATACTTAGCCAACAAATATTTGTTGAATGTGTTGAGCGCTGATCTAGGATCTGGGGATAGATCAATAAAAAGTTCTTTACAAACATTGTTAACCAGGGAGATTAACAAGTATACTGAAGCACTGATAAGTGCTTTTGAGAAATATCAAGTAGGCTAAGGGGTTTGAGTGTGGGGGTTGGAGAGGGAAACGTGGTTACAACAGATGATCATGCAAGACATCATGGAAACTATTCTCACCATGGAACTGAAGGAGGTGAAGGGCCAAGTCATGAAGGTATTGGGGAAAAGTGTGAAATATTGAAGTTCCAAGGTATATGCATGGTCTTATACTTAATGAGTGGTAAGGAACAGGAGGATCAAGTTGGGCATTGGTAGCTTGGTAGCTCAGGGGAACCTGGAATTATAGCCCTAGCTTTGTATATCTAAGTAAGAACTTCGGTTTTTATTGCAAGTAAGATGAAAAACATGGGGAAATGACCTGGTGTCATTAGGTTTTAAAAGTGTCATTCTGCTGCTGGGTTGAGAATAGGGAGGAGGCAGAATAGAGCAAGATGGACAAGCTAGGAGACAACCGCAAATCCCACTTCCTTTCAAGATTCAGGGAAGGGCGGTTTTGATGGAGGTGGAGGAAAAATTTTGTTTGGGGAGATGTTTGGGGGTTAGAACTCAGCCTTTTCTGCTGGGTTGGAAGCAAGATGTGGGGACAAGGAAGGAGGCAAGAATGACTAAGTTTTTGCCCGAGCAATCAGAGTATTAACTAAGTGATTACAGTATAGTGTTAGTTTTGTTTCCTCAGAGTAGTATGTTTAACTTTCGGGGTAGTTACAGCACCATACAATTTCTCAGCATATACAAAAAGAAAAGTAATTATTACTGAACTATATTTACCTCCCACTTCTAAGCTGTATTGAGGTCATTTATAATATTAAAACTGAAATAAAGCCAAATAGTTGGAATGGAAATAAAAACATGAATAAATAGAACTGGAAAGCATAAAAACCAAGGAAATACTTCCTATTTTTGTCTATCACTGAAAGAGCAAACTAAATTACTTGAGTAACAGAACTTGGAATCAAGAAAGATGTTTTATTAGATGCTTCACTGGAACTTTAATTGTTTTTTGAGCCCCACCTCACAAATTAACTAAATTTGCTAAAGAAGTTCCAGCATCCACCCAAAGGTTCATCAGGGACGAACCCTCCAGAGTGAGAAAAAGCTCATTCTCCAGATGTGCATCCTTAAAGAATGCTTAATGATCCATTTGCCCATTTTCAAAGCCTGCTTGCATATGTGTGTTCAGCTGCTTCAGTCATATTCAACTCTTTGCGACCCTATGGACTGTAGCCCACCAGGATCCTCTGTCTGTGGGATTCTCCAGGCAAGAATACTGGAGTGGGTTGCCATGTCTTCTCCAGGGGATCGTCCCAGCCCAGGGATCAAACCTGAGTCATTTTGCAGGCAGATTCTTCACCTCTGAGCAAAACCTATTTGCCTCCTGCCAGTCTCCTTCCCCACTCAGATGCTGTCTCAGATTCCTCGGTAAAGTGCCCCTCTCTTTTCCCCCCAAATCTTTCCTGACTTCTGGAAGGTCTGAGTTTTTCTTCTAACTCTTTCTCTCTTTCTTCCTCAAATAAATACCCTTTCTGAGCTGAGACTCTTCCCAGTTCTGTATGATCCTTTCTTTTTTTTTTTTTTTTTGGCCCAGAGGCCCTCCAGCATATTCCTAATATGGAATTGGAGGAGCCAGCATACCTCACTTCTTCCTACTTAAAGGAATGTGTGAGAGTCATTTCCTTTGAGGCATTGCCCTGACACCTAGAGTTTTCATAAGGAATAAACAAACCAGCAGGTTCAGCCAGACTTGTACACTTCTCAGAGGCATCTTCAAGATTTAAAGTCATGAGCACTAAGGTTACTCACCTTCTCAAATATCCTCTAATACAAGCCTCGTGTTTGGACACTGAACCAGGCTGACTTTGCATTGAATCCTTCATTATTAGAATTTGATGAAGCCCTAGGATTTTTTTTTTCCCCTTAGAACAGGCTCAGAAAATACTATATAATTTAATCTATCTTATAAGACTTCTGGAACTAGAATTAGAAAAATGGAAATACTCTAGAATCCAGGATCACTGCTCAACTTACCATGGACGTAGTCTGAAAATCTGATCTGATGAGAGAGTCAAAAACACTTTAAATGAGGAAAACAAACTAAGCCTTTTAGCCTGCCTGAGACATCAGAACCCCTTTAATGAGGAAAGCCCATAAATCTTTCTATGAAGGTAGTAGAGAGAAGCGGAATTCTCAGATCTGTTCCATGGAATTAATGCCCAAACCAGAAGGAACAAGAGAAGCAAGGCAGATATATGTTCTTGAAATGAAAGTCAGAAAATAGAAACACAATAATGTATTGCCACTCTTTCAATATACAAACCTGATTATATAAAATATGTTTCTTCAATGTAAATATAACACATTGATATACATTGCTCAAAGAGAAAAATAATAGATACTATTTAAACAGTCAAAGGTTGAAACTATTAGATGACCTGTTTGTGGAAATAAAGAAATACCTAACATCCTCCTTAGACTGAGCTACAGACACTGGTGTGGGCATAAATCTTTCTCTTAACAATAATTTTTATTGATTACATTACATTCCAGGAACTGGATGATTTCTTAACAGGTCATGGAAAGTTTAGGGAGTGCCCTTGTTCCCCTTAAGATACACATTCCACATTCACATTAGACTTTCCTTTCCTTAATTCTAAACCTCTACTTACCCACACTGTTCTTTGGATGTTCAGAAGTAAGAAGAGTTGGTGATTGGTGAAGTTCAGAGAATGTCAGAACCTAATGAAAATGACATTGCTGAGGCTTTGAGTCCTAATTTCACTGCTTAGTTTTATTCAGCAATGACTGTAAGTTCCTTGTGTGTGTGTTTGTCACTCAGTCGGGTCCAACTCTGTGACCCCATGAACTGTAGCCCTCCAGGCTGCCCTGTCCATGGGATTCTTCAGGCAAGAATACTGGAGTGGGTTGCCATTTCCTCCTCCTAGGGATCTTCTTCACCCAGGGATCCAACTTGCATCTCCTGCATTGGCAGGTAGCTTCTTTATTACTAGCACCACCTAGGAAGCCCATAAGTTTCTTCAGTTCAGTTGAGATCACTTGCTCAGTCATGTCCGACTCTTTGCGACCCCATGGGCTGCAGCACGCCAGGCCTCGCTGTCCATCACCAACTCCCAGAGTTTACTCAAACTCATGTCCATTGAGTCAGTGATGCCATCCAACCATCTCATCCTCTGTCATCCCCTTCTCATCCTGCCTTCAATCTTTCCCAGCATCAGAGTCTTTTCCAGTGAGTCAGCTTTTCGCATCAGGTGGCCAAACTATTGGCATTTCAGCTTCAACATCAGTCCTTCCAATGAACAATCAAGACTGATCTCTTTAGGATGGACTGGTTGGATCTCCTTGCAGTCCAAGGGACTCTCAAGAGTCTTCCCCAACACCACAGTTCAAAAGCATCAATTCTTCAGTGCTCAGCTTTCTTCACAGTCCAACTTTCACATCCATACATGACTACTGGAAAAACCATAGCCTTGACTAGACGGACCTTTGTTGGCAAAGTAATGTCTCTGCCTTTTAATATGCTATCTGGGTTGGTCATAACTTTCCTTCCAAGGAGTAAGTGTCTTTTAATTCCATGGCTGCAATCACCATCTGCAGTGATTTTGGAGCCCCCAAAATAAAGTCAGCCACTGTTCCCACTGTTTCCCCATCTATTTGCCATTAAGTGATGGGACCAGATGCCATGATCTTCGTTTTCTGAATGTTGAGGTTTAAGCCAACTTTTTCACTCTCCTCTTTCAATTTCATCAAGAGGCTCTTTAGTTCCTCTTCACTTTCTGCTATAAGGGTGGTGTCATCTGCATATCTGAGGTTATTGATATTTCTCCCAGCAATCTTGATTCCAGCTTGTGCTTCCTCCAGTCCAGCATTTCTCATGCTGTACTCTGCATAGAAGTTAAATAAGCAGGGTGACAATATACAGCCTTGACGTACTCTTTTCTTGGTTCTTTGGAACCAGTCTGTTGTTCCATGTCCAGTTCTAACTGTTGCTTCCTGACCTGCATACAGATTTCTCAAGAGGCAGGTAAGGTGGTCTGGTATTCCCATCTCTTTCAGAATTTTCCGCAGTTTATTGTGATCCACACAGTCAAAGGCTTTGGCATAGTCAATAAAGCGGAAATAGATGTTTTTCTGGAACTCTCTTGCTTTTTCAATGATCCAACGGATGTTGGCAATTTGATCTCTGGTTCCTCTGCCTTCAATTTGATCTCTGTTCCTTCTAAAACCAGCTTGAACATCTGGAAATTCACAGTTCACGTATTGCTGAAGCCTGGCTTGGAGAATTTTGAGCATTACTTTACTAGCATGTGAGATGAGTGCAATTGTGTGTTACTTTGAACATTCTTTGGCATTGCCTTTCTTTGGGACTGGAATGAAAATGGACCTTTTCCAGTTCTGAGTTTTCCAAATTTGCTGACATATTGAGTATAGCACTTTCACAACAGCATCTTTCAGGATTTGAAATAGCTCATCTGGAATTCCATCACCTCCACTAGCTTTGTTCTTAGTGATGCTTCCTAAGACCCACTTGACTTCACATTCCAGGATGTCTGGCTCTAGGAGAGTTATCACACCATCATGATTATCTGGGTTGTGAAGATCTTTTTTGTACAGTTATTCTGTGTATTCTTGCCACCTCTTCTTAATATCTTCTGCTTCTATTAGGTCCCTACCATTTCTGTACTCTTCTGTTAGGTTCATAACCATTTCTTTCCTTATTGCTTCTAAATAGTTAATTCAGTTTAGATCTTCTTCTCATTCTGAAGTTCCAAATCAATTAGAAAAATCGACTAGGTTCCAGGAGGATATCCCAGTATATTTGCATAGGGCTGGTTACAATCCCTACTCAGCAGATATTATGCCTGGGAGATACCATGGGGCTAAAAAACTTTCTGAAAACCCCCAAAATTGGGACACCCCCTCCTAACTGATATTTGATATGTCAAATGCTGGTTCCTGAAGATTCCAATTATACCTCTTATTCGAGGACAGAAATTGTGCTTTATTTTTCTTTGTAACTCTATGCCTGGCACAGGCCTGATATACAGAAGGTGCTCAACCATGCCTTGGGAGAAGAGTGTGGGAAGTAGAAAAGGAGATAAAAGTACATATTTAAATACAGGACTAGACCAAAGAATATGTTGTGAATAAATATTGTCCTGTGCCCTCTTCTGTTTTTAATCTCAAGATTATTTTTTAAGTCTTTTACTATTTAGCTTTTTATCCTTTTAAGCTTATCCTTTAATGCGAATAAGCTATGAGAACAAAGATCTCCCTTTTTCTTTTATTTTTCATGTATACTTCATGGCATGGAGCACAGGGTTACCAGACGCTTTAAAATATTTATGATTTGATGATTGGTCTGTAACCAATACTTTTCCATGCATCTGTGCATGTGTGCTAACTCACTTCAGTTGTGTCCAACTCTTTGCAATACTATGGACTGTAGCCTACCAGGCTCCTCTCTCCATGGGAGTCTCCTGGCAAGAATACTGGAGTGGGTTAACATGCCCTCCAGGAGATCGTCCCAACCCAAGGATTGAACCCACGTCTCTTATGTCTCCTAAATTGACAAACAGGTTCTTTACCACTAGCACCACCTGCAAAGCCCACTTTTTCATTGAATTCAAATTTAAAGTAAAATTTTAATCCAAAATAGTTCTTAAATTAATTCATAGCTAGAAGCCTTAAAAAAAAAATCTTTAGATTCTGAAGAATCAGGTATGTCTACTGATAAACTTTTTCTATTTTCCCTGATAGCTCAGTTGGTAAAGAATCTGCCTGAAATGCAGGAGACCCCGGTTTGATTCTTGGGTCAGGAAAACCCTCTGGAGAAAGGATAGGCTAGAGAAGAGAAAGGCAACTCACTCCAGTATTCTGGCCTGGAGAATTCCACAGACTGTACAGTCCACAGGGTCACAAAGAGTCAGACACAACTGAATGACTTTCAGTTTCACTTTCAACCATATTTGACATAGATTTCATGTGGACTTTTCAAGTGATTAATACTATCTAAATTAGTAACTAAAAAGTTCAATTGCATATTCAAATAACAGCATTCTAAAGAAATTGCTAATGTTTCCTTCTAGAATCCATTGTTATGCTTTTCTCTATCAGCAAAAGAATAAGTTTTTTTTGGACTAAATTTTCTAATTAACATTTTTAAAGTGTACATATACACCCCAAAGAGCCTACAGCTTTAGTGTAACCCCCCAAAATTATATGCAGAGTAGAATTGTCTTTATTTATTACAAATTCAGGGAACAAGACTATTCTTAATTTCCTTGTTGTATGGTACTAGATGAAATCATTACTAATAATAAGTCAACAAGCTAACACTTCATCCCTATTAACACAGAGAGATCTAGATAACAGTCTAGATCAAACCAACACAATTCTTTAGGTATTGGGAGAGGCAGAGAGAAGCAAACAAGAGTTTGTTGTAGAAAACAGGTGTTCTTTCTTTTTAATTGAAGTTGGGTTACATTCTTATGTTTAATAAATTGGCATGATTGATTTGAAGTTGCTGAATATTAAAAATTATTTTTCATCAAAAGTAGATTGTGTTCCTGAACCAAAGGCTAACAAGTATTTCCTTAGTCTTTGCTATCTACATGACCCCATTAGGTGCTGTACAAAGTACTATATAATATGATTAACTATTATTCACATGAGCTTATAATCATGTTAGAAAGGAAAAAATACTTATACAACAGAAGTGCCAAAACCAGTTAGCGTTCTGCAAAGTAGTCCATATTTCTTATGTTGTTATTCTTTTAAAAAATTCTCAAGAAGCAACATATGGCTTCGAGAAAAGATGATAATGTAAACAACATTTAAGATCTGGCAAAAAGAATAGGCCTAAATAAATATTTAATCTGAAATACTCAAGCAATTGTTAAAAGCACATTTTAGAGGCAAAACAAACCATGGAAATTGTGTGTATTAAAGCCCAGATGATTAGAAAAGCAACAGAGGAAAGTGAACAAAAGAAAGTTCAATATAAAGTCCTGGGGGAAAGCAGGTGCAAAACAAAAGTGCCCAGAATAAGGAGGGCTTCAGTCAGAAAGTTTCCTTTCTCTCTGGGCCCTGCATTTCTTTACATAACATGGAAGCCCAAGCCATCTCAGAAATTCTAGCTACAGCATAGGTCCTTAGGCATCAAATGGGAGTTCACATAAAGAAATCTTTTCCCACTTAAGGAAGGAAGGAAAGACTGAACTACTATGCAACCAGAAAGGCTGATGGGCCAGAAGTGGCCCCAGCATACACCATTCACTATATGTACAATAATTCAAGTATGAAGGCAATGAGGGTGGATGTCTGCCTCACAGATTCATCATCCAGAAAGCTGATTTGTAAAAACAAAAAACAAAATAAATAAATAAACAGCAGACCAAAAAGTACTATACAGCATGTGAAAGTATTAGTCACTTAGTCATGTCTGACTCTTTGAGACCCCATGGACTGTAGCCTGCTTCTGTCCAAGGAATTCTCCAGGCAAGAATATTGGAGTGGGTAGCCATTACCTTCCCCAGGGGATTTTCCCAACCCAGGGGTCAAATCCAGATCTTTTGTACTGCAGGCAGATTCTTGACTGTCTGAGTCACCAGGAAAGCCCACTACAGAGCATATTTCCTTATAAAAATCTTATTATAAGTAAAAAGAGGTACATTTTTTTATTAGAAGGTCACTGCCACCTTCCGAAAATAATCCCATTTGTGAGTTGAGTAGAGAACACCTGTGCTTAGAGTAGACAGGGAAAAATGAAGGGCAGGAAATTTATCAAGCATAAAGTATTTACCTCCTGTCACAATACAAGAGATGTTTGAAAATGCTTATGAAATAAACAAACAAGTGAAATGAAGATTAGGGCTTGATGTAGCTCAATTTAAGAAACAGTATAGAAAACCATACAGATCAACAAAAATATTATTGCCATTAAAAAACAAATGATTTCAAGCTAAGAAGTTTAAATTTTGGACGTAAGTCCATTAGCAGAAGAGAATTCTTTAGCCTTTCTGGGAGGGGCAGGAAGGTATTTGCAGAAATGCAGACACAGAGAACAGACTTGTGAACACACAGAGGAAGGAGAGGATGGAAGCAACTGAGAGAGTAGCGTGGGTACATGTCCACTATTGTGTGTAAAATGTGTACAACAGATAGCTAGTGGGAAGCTGCTATATAACACAGGGAACTCAGCTCGTCTTCTGTGATGAGCTTGAGAGATGTGATGGAGGGGTGAGAAGCAGCTCAAGAGGGAGAGGGCGTATGAATACTTATAGCTGACTCACGTTGTACAGCAGAAACCAATACAACATTATAAAGCAATTATCCCCCAATTAAAAATAAAAATGGAAAGAAATAAGGCTAATTGGAAAATATGAATAAAACTCTCATTAGGAAGATTTATCTGTCAATGTTTCATAACTCAGAGGAACATGAAAACACCATAACCCAATAAGCCAGGTAAGAAACTACCACAACCCAGATATGATATTAATAGGGAGTACAGAGTTTTTAAAAGAGAGATGTTTTGGGGGCAGGGAAGAATGTTCCTTTGTACACATGCCAGTCGGGATGCTCAGCTGTGTCTGACTCTGCAGCCCTACGGACTGTAGCCCACCAGGCTCCTCTGTCCATAGGATTTCCAAGCAAGAGTACTGAAGTGGGTAACCATTTCCTTCTCCAGGGCATCTTTCCAACCCAGAGATCCAAAGGCCAACCCTCTTTCCAACCCAATGCCAAAGGAGGAAGAAATTTCAATGGTTATGGAATTAGGTAAAGGGGGCAAAGAGGATGAAAAATCTATGATGACAGTGGTGAAAGCAGGAACACAGGTGCTAAATAATAATGATTGTGAAGAGGAGAAAATTAGTAGAGAAGCTCAATAGTGAAAACCACCCGAACTTAGAAAATCACCATCTAAAATCCAGATGAACCAAATTAACCTGCTTAAAATGAAC
Source organism: Oryx dammah (assembly GCF_014754425.2). NCBI lineage: Eukaryota > Metazoa > Chordata > Mammalia > Artiodactyla > Bovidae > Oryx > Oryx dammah. The sequence continues at coordinate 34,903,318 of NW_024070211.1, read as the reverse complement.
TTTGCAGACACGACTGAGTGACTTCACTTACACTCACTTTCACCACTCATAGGATTCAGTCTGTATCTACTTCCTCCAGCATCCAAGACCCCTCACACTTGGACCTTAACTGCTTCTTCTCTTCCACACTCAAACACCTTCTACTCCAATCAGACTGGTCACTCTTGCCAGCTTAACTCACATGTTTGTGGTCTCAGCAACATTACCATTCAACTCTCTTACTCCTCATTCTCTTTCTTAAGCTTCATATTTAATAACTTTTCCTTCCTCCATATAATGTTGGCCCAGGAAGCCATTTTTTTCTTGCACTGGCTCTGGAAAGACCACTGCTGGTAGCTTTCATACAGTACCTAATATTACTAGGGGAGAAATACTGATAGTACTAACAATCTATCTAACTAATCTATCTGCTCTCCTTGGCTCATTTTTCACCTATCCCAAATCTATCCATTTATCCGGTGTTGGCTTCTATACCCAGAATTCAGAACTTTGCTGAATAAAGTTGCATAATTGATTCATTTTAACATTTCCTACCAAGGCGATGCCCTTAATTCACTCACAGCAAGACATTGCACATTTATTTTAACTCAGTCCCATTCTTCCTAAACTTCTTTAAATTATTAATTGATTCTTCAACCTTCTCCCCTTCAGCATGAATGAGTTCCCTGGGTGGAAATTCCTTCAGCATTTCCTCCGGCCCCCAAAGTATAAACCTATCCACCCCTATCCTTAAACTTTTTCTAGAAGAACTTTCTTTTCTTCTAATGACTTCTCCTGTGCTCTGGGTCTCAGATTCTCCCATCTTTACTACTTATCCTTTCTTGACCAACTCTAGATCCTTCTCAAACTTTCCCTATTCCATTCAAAGCAAGCTTCTTGAAAGAATAACCTATACTCTGTCTCTTCACTTTCTCTCCTTCATTCTGTCCTCAATTCATTGTAATCTGGCTTCTGTCCCATCATCCTTTGCATCTCTTCTTATCAGGGTCACCAGCCATCTTATAATAATGAAATCCAACCACCATATCAATGTCTCAGTGACATTTTATAACAGGCGAACACATCTTCACTCCTCTGTGAAAGGTCCCTGTCATGCTACAACATGACTTTTTCTTGAATCTTTTCCAATCTCTATTATCTCTCTTTTACTTGTGCTTTTTCAGAGCCTCATTTTTGGGCTATCCTAACCATGCCAACCCCTTAATTCAGTGCTTTTTAATACTGGCTGACCATTAGAATCATCTGGACAGTACTTAAAAAATACTAATACATGAGACCCACTTCCAGAGATTTTAATTCAATGAGTCTGGGAGGGAACCCAGGCAGCTCCTCAAATGATGATAGTGTGTACTTGTGGTATAAAAAAAACCCACTGCTTTAACTCATGATTCCCAACTTTGTCTTTTCAGAGAAATCACCTAGGGCAATTGTGAAACATAAGTGTACCAGATCCTGCCTCTTTGAAATTCTAGTTGAATAGGCCAAAACTCAAAATCCAAAAAGTAACTAGAGACTCTCCTTTCCACTCACACCTATTGGACAACACTTAAAGCTGTAGTTTTTTGGGACATCTGCTATGTGCTGGATAATTCTCATTTATTTTCAAGCTTAGAGCTTTTTCCTATGTGCTCACAGAGCACTTTCCATACTTGCTATTCATTTGTGTCTCCTTTGCAGGTTTTTTTTCCCCCCCCTTGGCCATGCCATGCGGCTTATGGGATCTTATTTCCCCAACCAGGGATTAAACCTGGGCTCCCAGCAGTGGGAGCACAGAGTCCTAATCACTGGACCTTCAGCTGACTCCCCCTGTGTCTCCTTTACTAGACTGTGAATTCCTACAGGGCAGAGATTCTGTGCCTCAAATAAATTTCATTTGAACTAGTAAATTGTCCAGTACATGTTAACTCAATAAATAATTTTATAAAATACTGAATGAACAAGCAATTAAATTATTTCCCTATATATAATCATTCCTAACACAAAATATAGATGACATTCTAAGCCTTTTTTTATTCTTGACATACACATTAGGCCAGGGTTCATAAAGATGGATGAAAATTTTCTGTAATCAGTATTTTTACCTGTAAAAATGTTCTGTATAATTATGTGATTCATTTTTCTCTCTGACAGTTTCTTCTCTCTTAGTGCTTATTCCCACTTGGCCAAATGACTTATACATGTTATGGTATATTTTTGGAATCTCCTTTGTAGGAGGTATAGAGCTCATGAACTTTGAACTTGAACGTCTCTTTTCTTCTCATTTGTATAATAGAGATAAGACATCTTATATATGATTATTAAAATAAGAGAAGCTCTGGCCAGAATGTTTTTTCTTGAAGAGTCAGCTCCTGTGAGAAAAATCTATGCAACTTACATAAATCCAAGGAATAGTCTTTCTTTAGCTTTCTCTGGCTCCACTCCATATTACATATGACTATATCTTCACCAATCCTTATGTTTTTTACCACAGTCTCAGAAAATATTGTGTCTTTCCCCCAGTTCATGCCTAACCAGTTCACACATGTCTTTAATGACATTGGCCCCTTCTAGAATATGCGACATCCTTTGTCTGCCTGGAAAACTCTGATTGATCCCTTGAAACCCTCCTGATACAGGGTTAGTCATTTCCTCATTTGTTTTACCTCTGTCTGGACACAGACTTTTCCATCTTTGCACTCGTCATAACGTACTGTAATTTTTGTTTACAAAGTTTATTCAATAGATTTTGAACTCATCAAGGGGAAAGATTAAGTTTTATAAACCTATTTTTTCCCAGGGCTGAGTGCAGTGTTAAAGTATGGACACGATGTTTGTGGAGTTGAATTGCTCCTGGAACTAGATTTTTACTCTACTTTTAATATAAAATCTCCCAAAACTCCATCTCCTCACCATCATTCAACTTTAACTTTGTAGTCAGAGAACTGTAAGTTAAAATCATTACTGACCCTCCATTGTTTTTTGTTGTTGTTGTTTTATCTGATCTTGTATGTTTTTGTTTTTGTTGTTTTCTTTAACTGTGAAATAGAGATTATCAGACCTACTCACAGTGTTGCTTATATAATTAAATTAAAAGATGCATATAAAAAGCTTAACACAATAAATGTCCAAAAGATGTACTCAGTAATTGCTGATGATGTGGTGGTCATCATAATTGTGGAGCAGGTTTGTTTTTGTTTTTGGTGGGGTTTTGGGATCATTCACTACAGGGTTCTACCAGTAAATTTTAGTACTGAAAATGCAGTTCTCTATTAAAGCCAGGCATGCTGAGTAAATCTAAACCTTCCCTGTTTGGCACTTCAATCACAAACTCTTAAATCCCTCTTCTCACCTTTCATGCTTCCTTGGATATTTCTCGAAATGAGGAGGGAGTTGTGTAATCCTTTCTGTAGATAAAAAAATCAAGCTTTGGGACTAATCCTCTCCTGCCCTACATTCCTGCTTACTTTAGTCACTCCAGGAACTGCAAGTCATCTCTCATTACATGAACTCTCATCCCCATATCAATTTTAATATCCCCTAATCTGGAGCAATCTTCTACTCCTCCCTTCTCTCTCAAATCCTTCCAATGTACCCTCTGGAATTCCTGATAACTCATCAACTTAATCCGTGGGATTCTCAAATCCATCACTTTCCTGCTCTAATGAAAACTTCTTTTCCACTAAGGTCACTGCATACCCTCCAAAAGGTATTTGTTTTCTTTTATTTTTTTAACCTCTTAAATATCCCATAAATCTTAAGGGTGGGGTAGATGTTCTCCTTTGTTTTTTTTTCCTGGTAGTTCCAAATCAGTTTCTATCTCCTTCCTCTAAAGAAAACTTCCAGTTCCTTTGTAGTTCATGCCATGTGGCAACCTCCTATCAAGCTCCTTGCCTTTGTTCCAATCATGAACAGACACTGAGGTCAGCCCTTCTCATTCAGTGAAAATTTAGCAAATAGCTCACTGACTCTCCACCACTTCCTTTCCTTTCCTCAATCATCCTTGGTGATTTTGACATCTGTGTAACTCCCATTGTAGAGAATCCTTTCAATAGTCTCGTTCTCCATGTCTTCACCTCCTCATGGTGAATGATCTTGCCCTTATTCCTGCAACCACCCACTTCCATATCATATGCTAGATCCTTTAATTGTCATCCATTGCGATCTCAACAATCCATTTGAAATATCTGACTTTGTGATTGCCTCTTCCTATGTATTTTCAGTTAATCTCTTTCATACACCATTCAAAGATTCTGCGCTTGAGAAAATGTATTTCTGTTTAGGAGATGGATTCTATCAGTCTTTGCCTGTCTTTCATTCTTTTCCCATCCTCACTTCCCTCCTTACTCAGTATAAAAGAATCACTCCTCACACAATCCCTTGACAACATTGCTCCCACTCTTTCTTCACTGCATAGTTGTGTGACAAAACTCCACCCTAGTTGAATCCCAGCTTTTGTCTGTTCTGTGCTTAACTCTGAGAAGCTGGACATGACTTGACAAAATACATGATGGTGTGGATTTTTCTCACTGAAAAATATATGACCACTACCTAAGTGGGCCCATGATATTCTAAGCAATTCTATTCAGTTCAGTTCAGTTCAGTCCAGTCACTCAGTCGTGTCCGACTCTGAAACCCCATGAATCACAGCACACCAGACCTCCCTGTCCATGACCATCTCCTGGAGTTTACTCAAACTCACGTCCATCGAGTCGGTGATGCCATCCAGCCATCTCATCCTCCGTTGTCCCCTTTTCCTACTGCCCCCAATCCCTCCCAGCATCAGAATCTTTTCCAATGAGTCAACTCTTTGCATGAGGTGGCCAAAGTACTGGAGTTTCAGCTTTAGCATCATTCCTTCCAAAGAACACCTAGGACTCATTTCTTTTAGAATGGACTGGTTGGATCTCCTTGCAGATCTCAAGACTCTTGGATCTCAAGAGTCTTCTCCAACACAACAGTTCAAAAGCATCAACTCTTACGGCGTTCAGCTTTCTTCACAGTCCAACTCTCACATCCATACATGACCACTGGAAAAACCATAGCCTTGACTAGATGGACCTTTGTTGGCAAAGTAAGGTCTCTGCTTTTCAATATATATGTCCCAATTCAATTTACCGCCCCAGTCTGTAAAATGACTATCTCATCACTCAAGAGTTTCTTGTTGGAATCTCTAATAGACTCTCTGTCTTCTTTAATTCATCTTATCCCCCTACTTCATATTTTGCTGCTAAAGAAGAGCAATCAGAAAAGAATATCTACATATTCCCACCCACCAATGTATGGACTTTCCAGGTAGCACTAATGGTAAAGAACCCACCTGCCAGTTCAGTACTTCACTGTGTCTCTACCAGGTACTTCACTCTTCTTCCTGTTGCCATGGATGTACACATACCTAAAGACAGCCCATCACCTCACACAGGTTAGAATAGCTATTATAAAAAAGACAAGAAATAACAAGTGTTGAAGAGGATGTGGAATACTCATACACTGTTGGTGGAAATATAAATTTCCATTTACATTGATACAAATGTTACAGCCACTATGGAAAACAGTATGGAGATTCCTTAAAATAGTAAAAAACAGAACTACCATATGATCCAGCAATCCCACTTCTTGATATATATCAAAAAAAGTGAAATGTGTTATCTCAAAAAGATATCTACATCCTCATGTTCACACTGTATGATTCACAATAGCCAAGATATAGCACTAAGTGTCTATCAATGGATGAGTGAATGAAGAAAATATAAGTTTTACACACACACACACACAGAGGAATGTTATTCAACCATAGAAAGGAAAGAAATCTTGCCATTTGTGACAACATGGATGAACCTAGGGAACATTATGTTAAGTGAAATAAATCAGGCACAGAAAGACAAACACTGAACAATCTCAATTATATGTAGGATATAAAATAGCTGAACCCAAAGAATAGAATGGTGGTTGCCAGACTTGGGGAAAATGGGGACATGTTGGTCAAAGAGACCTAAGTTTCAGTTATGAAGGATGAGTAAATTCTGGAGCTCTAATATACAGTAAAAGACCCTGATGCTGGGAGGGATTAGGGGCAGGAGGAGAAGGGGATGAGAGAGGATGAGATGGCTGGATGGCATCACTGACTCGATGGACATGAGTTTGAGTAAACTCCAGGAGTTGGTGATGGACAGGGAGGCCTGGCATGCTATGATTCATGGGGTCACAAAGAGTCGGATATGACTGAATGAATGAACTGAACTGAATATACAGTATGGGGACTACAGTTAACAATGCTGTACAGTATAGTTGAAATTTGCCAAAGGGGTAGTTTTTAGTGTTCTCACCAACACACACATACAAAACGATAACTATATGAGATGATAGATGTGTTAACTAGCTTGATCCCTAGTGATCATTTCACAGTGTATACATACATCAAAACATCATGCTGTAGACCTTAATATGGACAGTTTCCATTTATCAATTATAACCCAATAAAACTGAAAAAAGTCAATTTGTCCATACAAGCTTTCCAGGGTCTGTCCATTGGAACTCATTTCCACTCACCTTACTCAAGGACTTTGTTTCTATAACTGTCCTCCAACTTCTCTTGAATCATCACTCATGTCTTATTTACTAGGAAAATCAATACACAGAGATCAAATTGCCAACATCTGTTGGATCATTGAAAAACCAAGAGAGTTCCAGAAAAACATCTACTTCTGCTTTATTGACTATGCAAAAGTGTGGACTACAACAAACTGGAAAATTTTTAAAGAGATGGGAATACCAGACCACCTGACCTGCCTCTTGAGAAATCTGTCTGCAGGTCAGGAAACAACAGTTAGAACTGGACATGGAACAACAGACTGGTTCCAAATCAGGAAAGGAGTACATCAAGTTTGTATATGTCACCCTGCTTATTTAACTTATATGCAGAGTACATCATGAGAAATGCTGGACTGGAAGAAACACAAACTGGAATCAAGATTGCCCAGAGAAACATTAATAAGTTGAGATATGCAGATGATACCACCCTTATGGCAGAAAGTGAAGAAGAACTAAAGAGCCTCTTGATGAAAGTGAAAGAGGAGAGTGAAAAAGTTGGCTTAAAACTCAACATTCAGAAAACAAAGATCATGGCATCCGGTCCCATCACTTCATGGCAAATAGATGGGGAAACTAGAAACAGTGGTTGACTTTATTTTGGGGGGGCTCCAAAATCACTGCAGATGGTGATTGCAGCCATGAAATTAAAAGATGCTTACTCCTCAGAAGAAAATTATCACCAACCTAGATAGCATATTAAAAAGCAGAAACATTACTTTGTCAACAAAGGTCCATCTAGTCAAGGCTATGGTTTTTCCAGTAGTCATGTATGGATGTGAGAGCACTGAAGAATTGATGCTTTTGAACTGAGGTGTTGGAGAAGACTCTTGAGAGTCCCTTGGACTGCAAGGAGATCCAACCAGTCAATCCTAAAGGAAATCAGTCCTAAATATTCATTGGGAGGATTGATGCTGAAGGTGAAACTCCCATTCTTTGACCACCTGATGCAAAGAGTCGATTCATTGGAAAAGATCCTGATGCTGGGAAAGGTTGAAGGCGGGAGGAGAAGGGGATGACAGAGGATGAGATGGTTGGATGGCATTATTGACTCAATGGACATGAGTTTGAGTAAACTCCGGGAGTTGGTGATGGACAGGGAGGCCTGGGCTGCTGCAGTCCATGGGATCAAGAAGAGCTGGACACGACTGAGCGACTGAACTGAACTGCACTGAATCAATACACAAGCTTGCTGTAACCATCTGCCTGAAAACAAACAAAACCAAACTTCCTTGGATGTTACATCCTCATTTCACTTTCCCCTCCTCTACATTTCCTTTCACTTTTTCATTTCTCCCCTCCTTTTCACCAAATTAATAAAATTTGAGTGCATAATAATGTCTCCACTTCTGTCACTCTTCTGAAAGCACTCCAGTCAGTCTTTTGACTTCTAGCTCGATGGAAACTGCTGTTGTCAACGCTGTCTCCACATTGCCTAATCCTATGGACAAAGTTACTTGCCCTCATAGTCGCAGTTCCACATAGTTGACCACCACCTCCTTCTTGGAACATTTTATATTCAGTTTCCAAAAAATCTATTCTCATCCCAATATCCTCCCTACTTCTGGATTTTTCCTCTTAATATATTCTCAACATAGCAGCCAAATTGATTTAGTTAAAACACTGATGAAATTATTTCACTCTTCTGCTCAACAAAACTCCAAGGCATCTTATATCCCTCGAGGGAGGTGGGGTGAGGGGGAAGTTCTTCCAGTGCTTTCTAAATCTCTACCTTGCCTTGATTATTGCCAACTAACTGAGTCAGCACTCCCCTCTTTGGTCACTCTGGTCCAGCCATATAGACTACTTGTTCTCCTGAATATGCCAGGCATACTCTTGCCTCTGGGCCTTTGTCCTTGCTGCTCTCTCTCCCTGAAAAGGCACTCTTCTAAATATTAGAGTGGTTGGCACTCTATTCCAGTTAGGTCTCTTTCCAAATGTCACCTTGTCAGGCAAGGACTTTCCCTCTTTGGTAGTTACTGTCTAATCCATTAACCTGTTTTGCTTTTCTTCATAGTACTTAATACCACCTGATACACATTGTTTATTTCTTTATTGTTTCTCTTCTCCACATAAAAATGAAGTCCCACGAGAACAAAAACAGTATCTGTTTTTTTCTTTTCACTACGATCTCACCAGCAGCTAGTGGTTTTACTGCACAATAAATCTTTGTTGAATGACTAAATAAAACCTTTCTTTTCAATGTCTACATTCCTGTGACCAGCATCTGCATGTGCTTTCCTAAAATCATTAAACATCTTTATCCACAACTTAAACCAAATCCCTAGCACAGTAAATTGAGAAGTTAGGCAAATAGTTTGGCCATAATCCTCTGTTAAGTGTCTTTCCTCTGTCCTAGCACTAAATTTATTGACTCACTCTTAAAACTCTCTCCATTTCCCACAAAATGCAGGGTGGTTGAAATCCAGAATCAATAAGTATAAGAATGCTTAGAGCAGGAAAGAAGAAAAAAGAGATAATAAAAGGAGAAAACATTTTAAAGGAACTCATAAACATCTTAGAACTGTACTTGGGAAACAAAGATCATGCAGAAAAATTTTGGAAGAAAACACCTCCACAAAAGTGTGTCTTCTGTCTTCCTCTCCTTTCTCCATAGTAGACGATAATGTAATTCTTGCTTAGGCTGGACTGTGCTCTGTCATGCAGAACAAAGGACAAGGCTTTTGGCCTCAGCTTCTAGTTATCTGAGCCCAGATGAAGACAAACAGGATAGGCCCAAGGCAAAACTGTCAAGTGGAAAAACTTGGCTGGCGTTTAGAAATTCCCTTTTCTCTGCTCTCTCCCTGCTTGGTTATACCTCCACCCTCTTCACCTTTAGTGCCCAATATCCTCCTCCTTCTAAAATCTTGCCTCTGTCAAAAAGTTAGATGGGTATCTTAAAACATTTACATTTATATCCAGGTTGTAATTTCACTTTCAACTGCATATAAGTGGTAAAGACAATGTTGATAATTTTCCTAATAACTAAATTGATCTTCCAGATTAGGAAAAATACTAAACTTAGTCCTGTTCCAGGAAGTTCAGACCAAACCACTAACTTCAATTAGTATTTTCATGTAAATGTTTAGTGCCGTGCCCATGCTAAGTTACTTCAGTCGTGTCCAACTCTTTGTGACTCTATGGATTGTGGCCTGCCAGGCTCCTCTGTCCATGGATTCTTCAGGCAAGAATACTGGAGTGGGTTGACAAGCCCTCCTCTCGGGAATCTTCCCAACCCAGGGATCGAAGCCACATCTCCTGCGGCTCCCACATTGTAGGCAAATTCTTTACCGCTGAACCACCAGGGAAATGTCTCAAGGTAAAATTCCCAGTTTCATATTTCTCGGCTCTTGACATTTAGATGCGTGTGACCCCGCGGCAGAAGGTGAGATGGGGTGCTTGATTCTAGCATTTTCCTCTGCATTGTCACAGATTCTGGTTTCAGACTCATTCATTAGTTTTGTTTCTTGGATTGGTGACTGTTGAGTTTCATTGACCCATCTGCCTCTTGCTGAGGGGACAGGTGGTACCCACTGCTCAGCTCTCTGTCTCAACTTCCTAGCCTGCTGCTCCTTTGTGCTCTAAGATTAGCCTTTCATCTCAGCAGCCTCGTATTCTCTGAGTCTGGAATGTAGAAACTTCTGTACTTCCTGTGTAGGAAACGGAGGGGCAGAGATGCTTCTGTGTGTGTGTGTGTGTGTGTGTGTGTGTGTGTGTGTGTGTCCTGCCTCCATGTGAGTTCCCTAGCTCCTGGATCATGCTGGGCATGAGAATTCTCCTAGAGCTTGGCAGCTTCACCTCTATACACACAGGGAAGCATGTCACTGATATGATGATGCCAGGATCCCCCACCTGTCTAGGTGTTTCTGTGGCCCACAATATTGAAAATGTGAGCCCCAAAGTGAGGTGGGGGGCATCAAAGAGTCTGGCATCTTCTTCCTTATTCTCTGTTCCTTCCTCATTCACAGGGGCCAGAGACCTTTTCATCCTCTCAGACTCTGTATACTCCTTTAACAATAAACCATTTTTGTCACTGCTTTTGCCATTCTGAAGTGGAAAATCATAAAAATATAGTGTAACTCTCCTCATAGAACTAAAATCAATACCATATTCTAACTGTAAAAAAAAGAAAAAAAGCAAAGGTAATTTATCTTTATCTATTTTAAAATGTAAATGAATACTTGGTGATAACTACAAGGAAAGACATACTGAATTAGTCTGATGATTAAGTTTATATACAGAAATCACCTGAATGTGACTATTACAATTTCTTTAATGGAGACTCAAACTCCATGAATACTTTGTTGGATGATATTTCAAAATAGTGACCAAATCTCAGTAAACCTGCAAAAGAAACAAAGTAGGGTTTTCCTACAGCTTATACTATAGTATGTTTACAGAAATTTTAATGTACATAAATTGGGCAAAAAAAATTTCCTGGCTCAAATACATTTTCTATCTGTCTGTGGCTTAGGACATTTTATTTCCGTGAACTGGGCCACTCATTCTAGCTGTCTAGAGTCCCTGGACTCTATTCCTTAAATATAAAATATAGCCTCCAAGCATTGCGTGATGATAATAACAAAGAGCCCCACCATCTTTGAAAATGTCTCATGAAGGGTGATTTTCCACCTCTTGTAAGAATTGCTTCTCTGCACCATTTTCCTCCTTCTTCACCAAAGGAGCAAGGCTCATGATGCAGCTATCAGTGCAAATGTTATCTGCTCCTCTCTTACTACAGAATGAAACTGTATTTCCAGGAATGGCCCTTAATCCAAGAGCCCATTGGAAAACCACAGTTTGAAGTTTCTGAGGATGAAAATACATCGGTTTAATAGCCCCAAGATATAATCTCCGTTATATAGGGGACCTTCTCTCCTGTTGTTAGATTACCCAGGTATTAGCCCCTGAAACTGTTTTATTCTAGTGCATCAATTTAATGTTTTTCAAACGACAAAAGCAATACATTACTATGGTAAACAAGTTAAATAATATGAAGTGAAATGAAGTGAAGTGAAGTCGCTCAGTCATGTCTGACTCTTTGCAACCCCATGGACTGTAGCCTCCTAGGCTCCTCAGTCCATGAGATTTCCCAGGAAAGAATACTGTAGTGGGTTGCCATTTCCTTTTCCAGGAGATCTTCCCCACCCAGGGATTGAACCCAGGTCTCCCGCATTGTAGGCAGACGCTTTACCATCAGAGCCACCTGACTATAACGTCATTTCTCTCTTCTCTCCTTGAATGCTCTCTCCTATATACAAAGACACATATACACTCATATACATTTTCATACACATATGTCTGTGCATACACACACACACATACACACAAACAGATTTCATCCTTGACATCAAAATGCCACCATATTGTACACATTGCTCTGGGTGTCCTTTTCCCAGTTAAATATATATATATTATGGCCACCCCAAAGTGTATAGAAATTAACTTTTTAATAAACAATCAATAAAAGCAAAAAATGTACTTCACATTCACTCACATATAAAATTGTCTATAAATATGATTATATCATACTGCTCTCCAAGGAACTCTTTGTCTTTCGCTGCACTCCTCTCTTTTCTCCATCTCTAACAGTACACTGCTTCATCCTCCTCTAAACTGCATCCCCCTCCCAGTCCTGATTATTTCTTTTTTTTCCCCATTCTTAATGCCCGTTTTTCACAGAATGAATCCCTAATATCAATTCTGTGTGTGTCTGTGTGTGCCCGCGTGTGCGTGCATGCTTGCTTAGTCGCTTAGTCATGTCCGACTCTTCTGTGAACTCATGGACTGTAACCCGCCAGGCCCCTCTTTCCATGGGATTTTCCAGGCAAGAATACTGGGTTGTGTTGTAATTTCCTTCTCCAGGGGATCTTCCTGACCCTGGGATTGAACACATCTCTTTTGTCTCCTGCATTGGCAACTGGATTCCTTAGCATTATGCCACCTGGGAAGCCCCTTATTTTGCTTTTTTGTTGTTGTTCAGTTGCTCAGTTGTGTCCAATTCTCTATGACTCCATGGAATGCAGCACACCAGGCTACCCTGTCCTTCACCATCTCCTGGAGCTTGCTCAAACTCATGTCCATTGAGTCCGTGATGCCATGCAACCATCTTGTCCTCTGCTGTCCCCTTCTCCTCCTGCCTTCAGTCTTTCCCAGCATCAGGGTCTTTTCCAGTGAGTTAGTTTTTTGCATCAGGTGGCCAAACTATTGGAGCTTCAGCTTCAGTGTCAGTCCTTCCAATGAATATTCGGGGTTGATTTCCTTTAAGATTGACTGGTTTGATCTCCTTGCAGTCCAAGGAACTCCCAAGAGTCTTCCCCAACACTACAGTTCAAAAGCATCAATTCTTTGGCACTCAGCTTTCTTTATGGTCCAATCTATACATGATTACTGGAAAAACCATAGCTTTGACTAGATGGACCTTTGTTGGCAAAGTACTGTTTCTGCTTTAAAAACCTACACTGTCTAGGTTGGTCACAGCTTTTCTTCCAAGGAGCAAGTGTCTTTTAATCTCATGGCTGCAGTCATCATCTGCAGTGATTTTGGAGACAGTCTGTCACTGTCTCCATCTATTTGCTATGAAGTGATGGGACCATACACCATGATCTTAGTTTTTTGAATGTTGAGTATTAAGCCAGCTTTTCACTTGATTTTGCATTCCAGGATGTCTGACTCTAGGTGAGTGATCACACCATCATGCTTATCTGGGTCATGAAGATCTTTTTTTGTACAGTTCTTCTGTGTATTCTTGCCACCTCTTCTTAATATCTTCTGCTTCTGTTAGGTCCATGCCATTTCTGTCCTTTATTGTGCCCATCTTTGCATGAAATATTCCCTTGGTATCTCTAATTTTCTTGAAGAGATCTCATCTTTCCCATTCTATTTTTTTCCTCTATTTCTTGGCATTCATCACTGAGGAAGGCTTTCTTATCTCTCCTTGCCATTCTTTGAAATTCTACATTCAAATGAGTATATCTTTCCTTTTCTCCTTTGCCTTTAGCTTCTCTTCTATTCATAGCTATTTGTAAGGCCTCCTCAGACAACCATTTTGCCTTTTTGCATTTCTTTTCCTTGGGGATGGTCTTGATCCCTGCCTCCTATACAATGTCACAAACCTCCATCCATAGTCCTTCAGGCACTCTGTCTATCAGATCTAATCCCTTGAGTCTATTTATCACTTCCACTATATAATCATAACAGAAACACAGTTGATCTATTAAAATAAATTTGCCATACTCCAGTGGTCATTCAGAGCACTTCATCCTCTGGCCTTGGTAATTACTTGGGGATAAAAAGGAGCTAATGCTGGCCATTCCAGGAACTTTGGCCAAAATGACAAGGATAGAGGCACTTTTATTGTTATGATTTTATTAAACAAAATTCAGAAAACTAAGATCATGGCATCTGGTCCCATCACTTCATGGCAAATAGGTGGGGAAACAATGGAAACAGTGACAGACTTTTATTTGGGGGGAGCTCAAAATCACTGCAGATGGTGACTGCAGCCATGAAATTAAAAGATGCTTACTCCTTGGAAGAAAAGCTATGACCAACCTAGACAGCATATTAAAAAGCAGAGACATTACTTTGCCAACAAAGGTCCATCTAGTCAAAGCTATGGTTTTTCCAGTAGTCATGTATGGATGTGAGAGTTGGACCATAAAGAAAGCTGAGTGCCAAAGAATTGATGCTTTTGAACTGTGGTGTTGGGGAAGACTCTTGAGAGGCCCTCAGACTGCATAGAGATTCAACCAGTCAGTCCTAAAGGAAATCAGTCATGATAATTCATTGGAAGGACTGATGCTAAAGCTGAAACTCCAATACTCTGGTTACCTGATGTGAAGAACTGACTCACTGGAAAAGACCCTGATGGTGGGAAAGATTGAAGGTGGGATGAGAGGGGGACAATAGAGGATGAGATGGTTCGATGGTATCATCGATGCAATGGACATGAGTTTGAGTAGGCTCCAGGAGTTGATGATGGAAAAGAAACCCTGGAGTGCTGTAGTCCATGGGGTCACAAACATTTGGACACAAGTGAGCAACTGAACTGAACTGAACTGAAATTCAGAATATTTACCACCCTTCCATCATTTGAATAATGCCTTCATAAACATTAGGAAAACACAGAGGAAACAGAGTTGAGGGCTGAAGTGAATCAAGTTCCTGACAATATTGTTAGAAAATCTGTATTCAGGTATACCTCAAAGCAAACATCTACCACATTTACATGTACAGGAATCAATACATTTATTTTGTGCCCAAGTCCTTCTGAGTTCCTGTCACTTATAACCAAGAATCCTAAATTGCCAAATAAGGCAGTAATTCCATAAGCTACACTTCAGCCTACATGTTCCCTATCTTAAATCCTTGTAAATTTGGGTTAGGTAGAGATTTGGGGCATGTGAAATAGGTCTCTTTTTCTACCTGTGGTTTACAAGCTGGTATTATTACATGCTTCCAAAATAAGTGAAAGAAATTAGGTAAACTATTGTGAAAATCTTTGAACATGAAAAATTAGTGCTTTATTGGCATTAAAAGGAACTTTGAAATCTATGTAGTCAGCATAATATGTTATGGTTGCTAGACCACTAAAGTCTGGCAATTTCATTTTAATAGATCAATTCTGCCCCACTATTGCTCCTAGGCTACAACTTGGCCAAATTTCACTTTAAAGGGCATATTATGGCAAAGATCCAAACCCTTTCACAGCAAAAGCTGAATGCTAATGGAATTGTTATGATTTAAAACTGTGAAACACAATCTATTTTTCAATGGAGGAAACAAAATACATAACCACAAATATTTCCAGTTTCTTAACTCAACCTTGCAGGATATTTTTGCATTTTTATTCATCATTTAATGATGAGAGATACTGTAAAAAGTGTTTTGGGTAGTGTCAGAATATCAGATCAGAAGACCTAGTAGTCATCCAGCTAGTAGATTTTGACAATATCACCTGCTAGCTGGGTGACCTAAACCAAGTTACTTAATGTCTTGTACCACCAGTGCTAAATTGTATCCTGGGTATTAAATAAGAAGATACTTGTAAAATACTTTTCTGAACCTGACCTATGGTAAATGTTCAATACATGGCTATTGTTGCAATTATTATCAGTAACAATGCTGGGAAAAGTAATATTGCTACTAGTATTAACCTTCAACTTTGATTTTAGTGATTGGAAATTTTTTTAATTTTTAAAAATTTTAAATTTTTTCTCTCTTTCTTTCATTCTTTCTTCTTTTCTTTCTTCCTTTCCTATTCTTTTCTTTTTAATTTTCCTCCTTCCTTTCTCATCATTTGAAAATATCAGAAGAACCTGCTGTAGGAGAAACCCTAGGTGTATAAAAAAAAGTGGCTCTTATTTCACAAAAAAACAAAGACAAGACAACTTTTAAATACCAAAGGACTTTTCATAAATATAATTAAGTAAAACTAACTCACAAATCTAAGAATCTAAAACTCCCAACTCAAAGTCATTGATACATTTAAAATTTTTGTAAAATTTTTTTTTTCTGAAATACACAGAAATCCCTTGCATCTCTATAAAATAATAATGAAAAATCAGAAAGAGAAATTAAGGAAATAATCCTATTCACCACTGCAACAAAAAGAGTAAAGCACCTAGGAATTAACCTACCTAAAGAGACAAAAGACCTGTATTCTGTTGAAGCGACAGAACTCAGTGATGGATTAGCAATGGGGAATGAAGCAGAAAGAGAAATAGGACAACTCCCAGGTTTAGGGACTAAGAGATTGGAATTACTGCGATGTCACTTATTGAAATGGGGAAAGTTTATGTTTCAAATTAAGTAGATAGTTGCCAAACAGGCTGGAAAAGAATGGTATTCCAAAAGTAACCTCAGCTTCATTTGCCAAGGCATGAAGCCTCTAAAGAACCTGGCACGTCCATGAAAAGAGAACATACTTGAAACAAAGGACATGAAGAGCACTGGGTGAGGATACGTCGACAGACAAGGCTACAGATGTTATAAAGGGCTAGCTGACAGAGTTTGGACTGGATCCATTGGATTGGAGAGGTATGAGCCGTTTAGGGTTTAAAGGAACTAATCATCTATAAAATAAAATCGAAGAATTCAGAAATGAAGATACTACAGCAGAATAATTGGTTGTGCAGGTTGAATTAATGTACATATATCTCCATATTAAATATGATAAAATTAAGATAACAAAATAGAAAATTAATATTATACAAATGTGATAAATGAAAAATAATATAACCAGCAAGAATCTGACTGAAGGAATTTGAAGGGCAAGAATGCATAATAATATCTAATACTTGCAGAAAGTGCACTCATTTTTTTAAGTGTTCTAAGGACTCAGTTCTCACAAAGCCCTTTTGAGGTACCTGCTATTACTCTTACTAGTATACAGTTGAGAACAGCTGAGGTATGCAGGACTTCAGAAATATGCCCAAATGGAGAAAATAATTGCAAATGAAACAACTAACAAAGGATTAATCTCCAAAATATACAAGCAGCTCATGCAGCTCAATAACAGAAAAACAAACAACCCACTCAAAAAAAGTGGACAGAAGATCTAAACAGACATTTCTCCAAAGAAGACATATTGAAGGCCAACAAACACATGGAAAGATGCTCAACATCACTGATTATTAGAGAAATACAAATCAAAACTACAATGAGGTATCTCCTCCAACCAGTCAGAATGGCCATCATCAAAAAATCTCCAGGTGATAAATGCTGGAAAGGGTGTGGAAAAAAAGGAACCCTCTTGCCCTGTTGGTGGGAACACAAATTGATGCAGCCACTGTGAACAGTATGGAGTAAATTCCTTAAAAAACTAGGAATAAAACTACCATATGATCCAGCAATCCCACTCCGGGGCATATATGCTGAGAAAACCAAAACTGAAAAAGACACATGTACCCCAATGTTCATTGCAGCACTATTTACAATAGCTGGAACATGGAAGCAACCTAAATATCCATCAACATGTGAATGGGTAAAGAAGTTGTAGTATATATATATACAATAGAATATTATTCAACCAAAAAAAAAAAAAAAAGAATGAATTTGAGTTCCTTATTCTAGTGAGGTGGATAAACCTAAAGCTTGTTATACAGAGTGAAGTGGGTCAGAAAGATAAAAACAAATGTCATATATTAATGCATACATATGGAATCTAGAAAAATAGTACTGATGAACCTACTTTCAGGGCAGAATTAGAGATGCAGACATAGAGAACAAACTGGACACAGCAGGGAAAGGAGAGGGTGGGATGAATTGAAAGAGTAGGACTGAAGCATATACATTATCATATGTCAAATAGATAGCTAATAGGAAGTTTTTGCATAACTCAGGGGGTTCAACATGGTACTCTGTGACAACCTAGAGGAGTGGGATGGGGTGGAAGATGGGGGAGAGTCCAAGAGGGAGGGGACATATGTATACTTATGGCTGATTCACATTGTTGTATGGCAGAAGCCAATACAATACTGCAAAGCAATTATTGTCCAATTAAATTCTTTTTAAATGACACAGAATGCCAAAAAAAACAGAAAGAAATATACCCAAATATTTATATCCATTGGAGTTTCCCTGGTGGCTCAGATGGTAAAGAATCCACCCACAAAGTGGGAGACCTGCATTCGATCTCTAGGTTATGAAGATGCCCTGGAGATGACATGGCAACCCACTCCAGTATTCTTGCCTGGAGAATCCCCAGGGATAGAGGAGTCTAGTGGGCTACAGGCCATGAGGTTGCAAAGAGTCAGACATGACTGAGTGACTAAACAGCAAAACACAAAGGTATTGAGTGACATAGAGACAGGACTTAAATGTACCATTTTTATTTCAGAGTTCCACAACTTTTAACTATTATTTAAAAGGCTAGCCTCTGAAGAGCATGGGAATCTTTCATAACAGGGAGCCAATTTATATTGAGTGAAACTATTTAAGCACAAGCTTAAATAAGTTCCTCCTTAATATTTTGTATTAAGAAGCCATATTTATCTGAAGTTCAGTAAGTACTATGGTTTTAACCTGATTTCCTATGTTTTCTATTAAATTCCTTCCAAGTATAGTTAAATTAAATTTTATTTGAATATTCCTTTCTTATCAAATTATTTTGTCAAATCCTCTTTCTTCACAACATATCTTTTTTCTGTCTATATTCCTAAGGGACACCTGGAATTAGATTTGCAAAGTGGTAACAGGGCCTACATTTGTGTCACTATTTTGTCACTATTTTTTTATACTTCCTTTACTGATTGATTTTAAATGATGAAATTTGTATTATTTCAGTAAATTATAAGTCATCATTATAATAAAAGAAAAAAGGTGGAATATGGATAAGGATGAGAAGAGCATAGCATTGGTGAAGTTCATTTGTTCTGTGCTTACAATTTCTTAAAAAGGAAAACACTTTCATCTCTGACCCAGTACAGATCTCTTCTCTAGGTTACAAATATTAATTCCACATATAAAAATGTCTGTCTACTTTTAGCTACAGTAACTGTGAAATTTTAAATACTTCCTCATTCACCAGGGGAGTTTGTGTATATATATATATATAAAGTGAAAGTGAAGTCGCTCAGTCGTGTCTGACTCTATGTGACCCCATAGACTGGGGCCTACCAGGCTCCTCCGTCCATGGGGTTTTCCAGGCAAGAGTACTGGAGTGGGTTGCCATTTCCTTCTCCAGAGGATCTTTCCAACCCAGGGGTCGAACCCAGATCTCCAGCATTGTAGGCAGACGCTTTACCGTCTGAGAACATTCATATACGTATGTACTGGGACAATGAAGGAAAAAACTTTATACAATTTGCCAGGAAATGAATTTTCTATAATCTTTTGACACTATTGAATTATTTAAAGGAGTAGAGATAAGTTCTTTAAACATTCAATCATTTGTATAATGAGGAGGAAAGAATAATTGTTTGTAGTGAGAGGTATGTTGAATTATGGATCTGGTGTCTAGGCCTGGTTCTGTAACAGAACTCTCAATGACGTGGTCAAACTATCCTTTCACAATTTTGTGTTCCTACAAAAATGAGTGGTGAAAGTTTTTTTTATTCCAGAAGTAGCCTGGAGATTTACATACTTGAGAAATTGCATAAGACAGGCTCCGTACTTGAGGAATCAGGCACAACTGAGAATGGAAATAAGGTTAAAACAACATCAAATAAAAGTCTGCAAATTATCAAACTCTCAATAACCCCCAACACCTGCATCTAGTGCTTCAGCCTTTTAAGACTTTACTCAATTAAATCATATGAAATTGCCAATACTCAACCATCTTTAGCCTAGAAAATAGCAATTTCATGTTAATTGATTTAACATAAACATCAAAGGATCATCAGAGACTTAAGAGAAGTCCCAAATATGAAAAGCAGAGTCCAAAACAAGCAAAAGCACAGATGAAATAGGATCTAAGGAAAACATACAGAAGTTTATTAGCCATTATATTCATAAATTGAGAAAAATATCCTATAGTTTTTAAAGACAACAACCAGAGATCATAAAATTTTGAAAATGAAAACATATGATAATAGAAATTAAGTTTGTGAAAATAAAATTAGGAAAGTAAAAGTAAGAAGATTGGATAGAAAATCTAAGAGAGGGGCTTCCCTGGTAGCTTAGTGGTAAAGAATCTGCCTGGCAGTGTAGCAGACATGGGTTTGATCCCTGATCTGGAAAGATCCCACATGCTGAGGAGCAACTAGGCCCATGCACCACAACTACTAAGGCTGTGCTCTAGAGCCCAGGAACCACAGTTGCTGAAACCCATGTGCCCTAGAGCCCATGCTCTGCAACTATGGAAGCCACCGCAATGAGAAGCCTGTGCACCGTAACTAGAGAGTAGCCCCTGCTTGCTGCAACTAGAGAAAAGCTCGTGCAGCAATGAAGACCGAGCACAGCCAGAAATAAAGAAATAATTTTTTTAAACCCACAGATATTTATTTTAAAAAAGAAAGTAGAGGAGATATAACTTTCAAAAATTGGAGTTTTGGTGAGAAAAAAATGAAAACTGTAGATAATTTCCCAGAATCAAATACAAGTATATCTTATTTTATTGCATTTTGCTTTCTTGACCTATGCAGATACTGCAATTGTTTTACAAATTGAATTTTGTGGCAACCTTGCATCAAGCAAGTTGATTGGCTCTATCTCCTAAATAACATTATTTTTAATTAAGATATGTACATTGTGAAGTGAAGTGGGCCTTAGAAAACATCACTATGAACAAAGCTAGTGGAGGTGATGGAATTCCAGTTGAGCTATTTCAAATCCTGAAAGATGCTGCTGTGAAAGTGCTGCACTCAATATGTCAGCAAATTTGGAAAACTCAGCAGTGGCCACAGGACTGGAAAAGGTCAGTTTTCATTCCAATCCCAAAGAAAGGCAATGATAAAGAATGCTCAAACTACCGCACAAATTGCACTCATCTCACAGGCTAGTAAAGTAATGCTCAAAATTCTCCAAGCCAGGCTTCAGCAATACGTGAACCATGAACTTCCAGATGTTCAACCTGGTTTTAGAAAAGGCAAAGATCCAGAGATTAAATTGCCAACATCCGCTGGATCATCGAAAAAGCAAGAGAGTTCCAGAAAAACATCTATTTCTGCTTTATTGACTATGCCAAAGCCTTTGACTGTGTGGATCACAATAAACTGGGGAAAATTCTGAAAGAGATGGGAATACCAGACCACCTGACCTGCCTCTTGAGAAACCTATAGGCAGGTCAGGAAGCAACAGTTAGAACTGGACATGGAACAACAGACTGGTTCCAAATAGGAAAAGGAGTATGTCAAGCCTGTATATTGTCACCCTGCTTGTTTAACTTATATGCAGAGTACATCATGCGAAATGGTGGGCTTGATCAAGCACAAGCTGGAATCAAGATTACTGGGAGAAATATCAATACCCTCAGATATGCAGATGATACCACCCTTATGGCAGAAAGGGAAGAGGAACTAAAAAGCCTCTTGATGAAAGTGAAAGAGGAGAGTGAAAAAGTTGGCTTAAAGCTCAACATTCAGAAAACGAAGATCATGGCATCTGGTCCCATCACTTCATGGGAAATAGATGGAGAAACAGGGGAAACAGTGTCAGACTTTATTTTTTTGGGCTCCAAAATCACTGCAGATGGTGACTGCAGCCATGAAATTAAAAGACGCTTACTCCTTGGAAGGAAAATTATGACCTACCTAGATAGCATATTGAAAAGTAGAGACATTACTTTGCCAAAAAAGATCTGTCAAGTCAAGGCTATGGTTTTTCCTGTGGTCATGTATGGATGTAAGAGTTGGACTGTGAAGAAAGCTGAGCACTGAAGAATTGATGCTTTTGAACTGTGGTGTTGGAGAAGACTCTTGAGAGTCCCTTGGACTGCAAGGAGATCCAACCAGTCCATTCTGAAGATCAGCCCTGGGATTTCTTTGGAAGGAATGATGCTAAAGCTGAAACTCCAGTACTTTGGCCACCTGATGCGAAGAATTGACTCATTGGAAAAGACTCTGATGCTGGGAGGGATTGGGGGCAGGAGGAGAAGGGGACGACAGAGGATGAGATGGCTGGATGGCATCACTGACTCGATGGACGTGAGTTTGCGTGAACTCCGGGAGTTGGTGATGGACAGGGAGGCCTGGCGTGCTGCGAATCATGGGGTCGCAGAGTCGGACACAACTGAGCGACTGAA
The DNA here is from genome assembly GCF_014754425.2 of Oryx dammah. Classification (NCBI taxonomy): domain Eukaryota; kingdom Metazoa; phylum Chordata; class Mammalia; order Artiodactyla; family Bovidae; genus Oryx; species Oryx dammah. The sequence continues at coordinate 34,881,069 of NW_024070211.1, read as the reverse complement.
CTGAGCTGAACTGAACATTGTGGTTTTAGACATAATGTGATTGCACACTTCACAGATTACAGTCTATTGTCAACATAACTTTTATATGCACTTGGAAAACAAAAATATCAAATAACTTGCATTATTGTAATTTTACTTTATTGGATGGTCTAGAGTCAGACCCACAGTACCTCCAAGATGTGCATGTAATGTGAATTCTTAGATTGAAATGACTCTCAAGAGTCCATACAATGATTAAAACAAAACTTAACTGAGGTGATCCCTCTGAAATACATATGCTTTTCAAGTTTTGAAGAAAAATTATTTTCAACATCTAAGTTTATACTTAGTTATTTAGTATCAGACACTTAGTCGTGTCTGACTCTCTGTGACCCCATGGACTGTAGCCCACCAAGTTTCTCTGTCCATGGAATTCTCCAGGCAAGAATACTGGAGTGGGTTGCCATTTCTTTTTCCAGGGGATCTTCCCAACCCAGGAATGGAACCCAGGTCACCTGCACTGCAAGAAGATTCTTTACCATCTGAGCCACCAGGGAAGACCAGTCTATACTTAGGCCAAAAGAAAGAAAGAAAGGAAGAATGTGAAGTTGCTAAGTCGTGTCCAACTCTTTACGACCCCATGGACTGCCTGCCAGGTTCCTCCGTCCATGGGATTTTTGAGGCAAAATTCTGGAATAGGTTGCCATTTCCTTTAGTAGGGGATCTTCCTTACTCCAGGATCAAACCTGGGCTGCAGGCAGATTTTTTTAACATCTGAGCTACCAGGGAAGCCTGTACTTAGGCCAACAATTAATCAAAGCTAAGAGCAGAATGGAAGCATTTTTTAAGCATCGACTCAAGAAATTTATCTCTTATGAATCTTTCTCAAGAAGTTGTTGGATGGCATTTTCCACCAACATGAGGAAGAAAACCAAGAAAAAGGTGTAGGAAATTCTTACAGTATTAAACCTCAGGATGATAATGGCCTTGAAGGCCAAGAGAGGAAACTTCTAGATTGTAACTGAATAAAACAAGGGTCCAAAAAGACAGAACTCAAACAACAAAATGATAGTTGATTTTCAAGGTATATAAAGTGGAGAATTTTAGTTTTGTTAGAAAGTTAGGAAGTAAATTAACAGTAGGTACGTACGAAACTAAAGAAACAAAAACAAAGACAAATATAAACTGTAAGAAAAACGTAAAGTTATATAAGAAGCAAAATGCAATTATCATAGTATTGATCATCTCTAAATGATTTTACATAATCTTATTGATAACATAAACTTTAAATATTTAAGTCCAAATAGTGAAATATCTCTATTATAAAAATAAGACTGAAGAGTGTGTGAGAGGGCGTCAGAGGGAATGTGGCCAGGGTGACAACGAAGGAGTGTACAGAAATAAATTCTCATCTTTCATAATGGGAAGTTCACAGATGGTGTTTAAAATTAAAGAATCAAGGAATACCAAAAAGTGTATTACTTATAATTATAGAATTAAATACTGGAATATATAGCTTAACATGTTGCCAATGGTTGCCTTAGGGTACAGGGAAGTGCAATGACTTCGGATGGGTCAGGGTTCTGCTGTTTTTTTATCATAAACTCAATAGTATTAGTGTACTTTTAAAATGTATATACATGTAGAAAATCTCTTCTAGGTGACAGTTTTCATGTCTATGAAAGCAATGGTCATACCTGAAATGTTCCAAGAAAATTTGATCTTTGGATGCAAAATATCACATTTTCATGCTATATCTTCAAATCAGGAAGAGACACATATTTTTGAAAATAAAGTGATCACATAGATCAGCGGTGATTTGCTCAGTTGCTGTCGTGTCCAACTCTTTACAACTGTATGGACTGTGTTCATGAACTTTTCCAGGCAAGATACTGGAGTGGGTTGCCATTTCCTACTCTGAGGGGTTCTTCCTGACCTAGGGATGGAAGAACATCCCACATCTCTTATGTCTACTGAATTGGCAGGCAGATTCTTTACTACTAGCACCATCTGGGAAACCCCAGATCGGCACGCATTAGTGTTTTTTTTTCTCCTTTGAATATTCACCAGATGAAGTCTGAATGGCCAGGAAATAGTGAAACTAGATATTAAACTATTTTAGGAGCAGCTTGAACTCACCCCTCCCTCATTTCCTCCATAACCCAGTTCAACGAAATTTAACTGAGGTTGTTTATCACTCAGTCATGTCCAACTCTGTGTGGCACCACGGACTGTAGCCCACCAGGATCCTCTGTCCATGGAATTTTCCAGGCAAGATGACTGGAGTGGGTTGCCATTTCCTTGAGGTTAGAGTCTGCCATTTATTCAGAGTGATAATTTAGCTCATAATTCTTAGAAGAACTTACTCACTGTTTATCCAAGTTGTAAGTGACAGTTTGGGAATAGATGGGTTGTTGGGATTTATTTAATCCTTCTGTTCCTCTCCCCATGGTGTCACCTCGTGTGACTTCCTTATTGGCCTAAGCTGGTTTTCATTGAGGAGCCCTTGAGGGAAGCTACCATTTAATGACACTTGAGTTCTCAAAATTCTTTCCTCTGTCAGAAGGAAACCCTGCACACACATGCATCTGCGCACACACACATGCACATACACACACACACACGCATGTGCACAAACACAGAATCTTAGAATAATGTTTCAAAATGATAGCAACTCATAACGGAACAGCTGTGCTCTATCTGTATCTTTTTCATTCACTGCAGTCAACAACAGGTTATTTATGTCATTTAAAAAATTATTAATTTGGCTGCCCGGGCCTTAGTTGCTGCACATGGGCCCGAGAGAGTGCAGGCTCCTATAGCTGTGGCATGTGGGCTCCCTAGTTGTGGCACACAGGCTTCAGAGCATGTGCCTCAGAAGTTGAAGCATGCGGGCTTAGCTGCTCCAAGGCAATGTGGGATCTTAGTTTCCCTACCAGAGACTGAACCCACGTCCTCCCCATCGCAAGGCAGATTTTTAACCACTGCCACCAGGGAAGTCTCTATTTATGTCCTTAATACTTACAAAAATTTTGAATCCTTTTAGTTAAATTATTAGTTATAATTATTTGCCATAAGTGATATTTGTATGTTATTTACTACTACCAAACACATTCACTCTTGTTATCTTAAATTAATTCAGAAACAGCTTCTTCAGGCTTCCTCTTGCCCTTTTATTCAATTGAAAAAGATTTTAAAATACTGTATTCTGAAAGATTTTTAAATTCATTGTTCATTTTCACCTGACTTCTAAATGAGACTTTGGTGTTATCACCATTGCCTAGTACATATCAAAGTACACGCAAGGTTTGATGATTCTTTCACTAAGCCATTCAGCTCAGTTCAGTTCAGTTCAGTCACTCAGTCGTGTCTGACTCTTTGCAACCCCATGAAACACAGCACGCCAGGCCTCTCTGTCCATCACCAACCGGAGACCACCCAAACCCATGTCCATTGAGTCAGTGATGCCATCCAGTCTCATCCTCTGTCGTCCCCTTCTCCTTCTGCCCTCAGTCTCTCTCAGCATCAGGGTCTTTTCCAATGAGTCCACTCTTTGCATCATGTGGACAAAGTATTGGAGTTTCAGCTTCAAAATCAATCTTACCAATGAACACCCAGGACTGATTTCCTTTAGGAGAACTGGTTGGATCTCCTTGCAGTCCAAGAGACTCTCCAGAGTCTTCTCCAACACCACAGTTCCAAAGCATCAATTCTTCGGCGCTCAGCTTTCTTCACAACTCTCACAGCCATACATGACCACTGGAAAAACCATAGCCTTGACTAGATGGACCTTTGTTGACAAAGTAATGTCTCTGCTTTTTAATATGCTGTCTAGGTTGGTCATAACTTTCCTTCCAAGGAGTAAGCGTCTTTTAATTTCATGGCTGCAATCACCATCTTCAGTGATTTTGGAGCCCAGAAAAATAAAATCAGCCATTGTTTCCACTGTTTCCCCATCTATTTCCCATGAAGTGATGGGACTGGATACCATGATTTTAGTATTTTGAATGTTGAGCTTTAAGCCAACTTTTTCACTCTCCTCTTTCACTTTCATCAAGAGGCTCTTTCATCAAGAGCCAGAAAGAAAAACACCAATACAGTATACTAATGCATATATATGGAATTTAGAAAGATGGTAATGATAACCCTGTATGCGAGACAGCAAAAGAGACACAAATGTATAGAACAGTCTTTTGGACTCTGTGGGAGAGGGAGAGGGTGGGATGATTTGGGAGAATGGCATCAAAACATGTATAATATCATATATGAAATGAAAAAAAAAAAAAGAGGCTCTTTAGTTCTTCCCTTTCTGCCATAAGGGTGGTGTCATCTGCATATTTGAGGGTATTGATATTTCTCCCGGCAATCTTGATTTCAGCTTGTGCTTGATCGAGTCCACCATTTCGCATGATGTACTCTGCATATAAGTTAAACAAGCAGGGTGACAATATACAGCCTTGACGTACTCCTTTTCCTATTTGGAACCAGTCTGTTGTTCCATGTCCAGTTCTTACTGTTGCTTCCTGACCTGCCTATAGGTTTCTCAAGAGGCAGGTCAGGCAGTTTGGTATTCCCATCTCTTTCAGAATTTTCCCCAGTTTATTGTGATCCACACAGTCAAAGGCTTTGGCATAGTCAATAAAGCAGAAATAGATGTTTTTCTGGAACTCTCTTGCTTTTTCGATGATTCAGTGGATGTTGGCAATTTAATCTCTGGATCTTTGCCTTTTCTAAAACCAGCTTGAACATCAGGAAGTTCACGGTTCACATATTGCTGAAGCCTGGCTTGGAGAATTTTGAGCATGACTTTACGAGCGTGTGAGATGAGTGCAACTGTGTGGTAGTTTGAGCATTCTTTGGCATTGCCTTTCTTTGGGATTAGAATGAAAACTGACCTTTTCCAGTCCTGTGGCCACTGCTGAGTTTTCCAAATTTGCTGACATATTGAGTGCATCATCACTTTCACAGCATCATCTTTCAGGATTTGAAATAGCTCAACTGGAATTCCATCACCTCTACTAACTTTGTTTGTAGTGATGCTTCCTAAGGCCCACTTGACTTCACATTCATGTAGCTTAATCCATATTAAAGAGGGGAAAGTCTTACACTACATAAACCATTGCTATCCAGGCTAACTTAGAATTCTTTGTGACCTTCAAAGATAATGGTTTCTCACAGGAACCACCCTCCTTCCAAAAGAGGAAAATTAAAGAGAAGCTACTACTTCTTGCATTGCACCCATTTTCTCTAATGTTGTTGTTGTTGTTCAGTTGCTAAGTCATGTCTAACTCTTGGCAATCCCATGGACTGCAGCACACCAGGCTTCCCAGTCCTTTACCATCTCCCAGAGTTTGCTCAAACTCATGTCCATTGGGTCAGTGATGCCATTCAACCATCTCATCCTTTGTTACCCCCTTCTCTTGCCCTCATCTTTCCCAGCATCAGTATCTTTTCCAATGAGCTGACTTTCTCTATATGGACTTGGTTTTAAGAATGTTTTCACAAAAAGAAGTGACCAAACTAATATTTCCTATATTTTGCAGTCAAAAAGTCACTGAAATTTGGATTACTACCAAAAAATACGATATCAAAATACAGCCACTGAATTGGTATTTTCAATTCAGGTGGATTAGACTGAAGATTGAGGGTCCAGCTGCTGAAATGTGGGAAGACAGGCAATGATTAAGGAGCATGAAAATACTCTGGAGGCTTAATGATTCCTATAGTTGTCCTTGATATATTTTCAAAAATGTTAAGAAAGGAAGTCATATTACAATCTAAGTTATTGCCATTAAAATTTTTCTTAAGATTCTTCATGGCTGTGAAAGGCAAAGGGAAAAGAAAACTGTATGCTCAGGGAATCAGTTGTGTTGAGTAGAAATGCAGGAGCTGTAATCAGAATTCTGTACAGAATGTTGTTGTTGTTGTTGTTTAATCTCTAGTCTTGGCTGATTCTTTCGCCATCCCAGGGACTATAGACCACAAGTTTCCTCAGTCCATGAATTTCCCAGATAAGGAAGTAATACTGGCATGGGTTGCCACTTCCTTCTCCAGGGTATCTTCCCAACCCAGGGACCAAACCCGAGTCTCCTGCATTGGCAGGTGGATTCTTTACCACTGAGCCATCAGGGAACCCCTATACAGAATACTTGCTGAAAAAGAAAAGAAAATAAGAGAAGATATAAAACAATAAAGGAAAATGGGCTTATCAAGAGGCTTTTAGGGGCTTCTCTGGTGGTCAGTACTCCATGCTTCCACTGTAGGAGGTGCATGTTGGATCCCCGTCACAGAACTAAGATCCTGCATGCCACATGGCATGGCAAAAAAAAAAAAAAAAAAGGATAAAAAATAAAATGGGGGAAGGTGACTTACTCACTGCAAGTGTATATACTTAAGAAACTGTGGGGCATAATATCTGAAATAAGAATTGACTTAAAACATCTGAGACCTGTGACTGCTATTTATGATATACAGCTTTGACAAAAGAATCAGAGTATAAGACTGAATAGCTCAGAAAACAGATAGTCCCTTTATATAGTGTTTTTTTTCTTATGTGAATCAAGATAGGCCTTACATAAAAATCTGATAATTTATTTGATTTGAAATATTTTCTTTGCAATTTACTTTATAATTTTTTTCATTTGTTTTGTTCAGCTTTATTTTATAATCGCATTTCTCTTAATGAGTGTACCTTATATTTTATAATATCAATAAAAAATTATTGGTATAATGATTCCTTTAAAAGTTTTGACAGTCCTAATAAACTCTGATATGTCATTATTTTACTCAAATTTCATTTTCCGATATTCATCCTTAATAATTCAGAATTCCCATGACTCATCTAATAAGGCATCCGTCGTCATTAAACCATATCTTAGGAGGGTGCAAAAATTAGAGAAGACTTATTACAATTTGAAACAAATGTTAAACTATAGTACCACAAAGTAATATTTAATAATGCATTGGGACAAAATAAAACTGTCTTAGGGACTGAGAAAGAAAAACCACGCTACACTGCAAAGAGACATAAATATAGACAGGCTGATGGGAAATCAAAACCCACCTTCTATTTAGTAACTCTGTCATGCTCTTAACTATGAGTTCTAGTAAGACCACAGCTCTTTGATTGCCAGGAGAAGAGGGCTACACACAGAACCATCATGCATTGGGGCACCATCTGGTGACAGAATGAATAAAAACCACAAATAGAGCTGATTAAATCTGCATGAATTCCGTACCCAAACATGGGGGAGGAAGAAACAGGGAATCAAAGTAAAGGCAGTTACATTCCTTCATGTTTCTCTCACTGGCACTCTCCCACACTGAATTCTAACAACTTTCTTCCTATCACCAGACTTATGGAATATTCAATTGAAGAAAAATCAGGTTTGTTTTTTCTTTTTCAAGAGAAGTAAGTGCATTTGGGGCAAGTCTTTAAGCTTGGAACGTTTCCCAAGCAGTCTTCACTAACTCTTAGCACTCGAAAAGTCATTGCTTGCCCTTTGTTAAAAAAGGAAAAGAAAATCCAGTAGTTTTAAGACTTTATCACCTGGAGCTAGAATTTGGACCTTTCATTATTTAATTTTAGAATTTCCTATATACCCTTCATGTGAAGTACATAGAAAGATGCTTATAAAGTCAAAGAAATGTAATGAAAGGATAATGCCATAATAATGAACTAGGATCAAACTACTTTGCAAAGTTGCCAAAGTGTAGTCATGAGTATGGATCAGTTCTCTTCAATCTCCGTTCCATCCGCGTGAAGCAAAGGCAAGAAAAACCTGTCTAGTTTTGATTTGGTTTGATTCGTTAATGCAAATTTTCCCATATCCTATTGATATTTAAATACATGTTACAAGTTTAAAAAAAAGTAACAGTGAGGTCTGCGCATCAAAAAGATATTTGGGGCTTGGTGTCCTATCCTTTTAAAGTCAATACCTTTTCTGAATTCTCCGGCTGATCTTAAAAAAAAGTCTGAAGACGCTCCTGATGTTCCAAAAACCCATTAGGCTGCAGGACAAAACTAATTCTCTAAGTGTTTTACTGCACAGCTGAGGTATGGTGGCTTCAGTGGATTATGGCCTTACTGCCCAAATAGAATTCCTCTGAGCCCAGTGGGGCTTGGGGAAAGTTTTTGAGCCCCCCATCCCTACCTGCCAAGGAATTACTACTTTAAAGTCTAGGAGATGTGGTTTCCTGAATAAACTCTTTCACCTGTTTCAGTTGACTTGTACATTACCAGAAAAGCATAGGGAAACACAGAGGGAAAAGTAACCTGATTTTATTCATTCATTCATTCACTCACTCACTTATTCAACTATTTATTGAACAGATACTAAGTGCCAGCCAGGTACTTTGTTAAGTAATAGAAACTTTTTTTTTTTTTTTAAGGCAGATATGGTCTTTGCTCTCATAGAGTCTATAACCCAGAGCTTGAGGTGAACATTAAACATTGCACAATTTATAATTTCTACATTGTTTTAAAGCCTTAAAAGCAAAAGTACTAGGTGAGAAGCAAGTGTTATAAAGCTGGACCTGATGTAGTAACATCTTTCATTTTTATATAGCTTATAAAATGACTTCACATGTGAAATAATGTTTGGCCCAAAAGACAAACCCATGGAAGGAAGTGTGTGTGTGTGTGTGTGTTCAGTTGTATCTGACTCTTTACAACCCCGTGGACTATATATAGCCTACCAGGCTCCCCTGTCCATGGGATCATCCAAATAAGAATATTGGAGTGGATTGCCATTTCCTCTTCCAGGGCATCTTCCCGACCCAGTGATCCAACCCGATTCTCCTGCATTACAGTTGGATTCTTTACCACTGAGCCACCACGGAAGGAAGAATGTTGTCATTGCACAGATGAAGGACTTGGAGGCTCTGAGATTAAGTGTACTTACAAGGTCACAACTTAGTGACTGAACAACAGCAGCAAGAGGTCACAAAGCTAGTGGAACACAGGGCCAGGAGAAGGGCACAGGCTGCTCACACTGCAGTCCTTTTTGAAAATAAAACTTTTGAGAAAGTTGTCCACTTTATTGGTTATCCCTCACAACAATCTTCAGTGAAAAACTGCTGAACATAAGTTTTTATGTTTCTTCTCAGCATGGTTTTTATATTTAAGTCACTTGCCCAGAGTTACCCAGCTCTTTTCAATCTAAAAATAATGACAATTTGGGTATAAAAATCTCCCTACATCAAAAATTTTAAACGGCTTCATAGCTATCACTTTAGTAAGAAATAACTCCTTTTGAGTTTGTTTGTTTGTTTTTCTCTCTCTTTTCTCCCTGCCCTACCAAGTGGGAAAGCATGGAACTAATCACACTGATGGAATACTAGGAGTAATATTGAAAATTTTCATGGCATCAAATTTGGACTAGGAACAGGCAGTTTATTTTCTTCTTTTAAAATTCATGTATTGTAAAAGTAATAAATATATACTTGATTTTTTGGTAACAGGACAATGGAAAAGGGTGTAAGAAAAATATGAGTGTCTCTCCTGGCTCATTTCCTTTACCAGATAAACACTGTCGAGTTTGTTAAACAGGTAAACACTGTTTGATGTAGTTTATCCCAGAAGTTCATTTTATATGTTAATTTTATTTTATAATTCTTGATGTTATAAACAAGATTGTAACAAATATTGTTTATATTTTTTGCACACACACAAAGCATTACTACACAATAGATGTCTAGGAGCAAACTGCAGGTTAATATTTTTTCACATAGCTTGTTGAGTACAGAAATTGTCTTCCCAAAAGTCTGACCATCTTATACTACCCTATAGCCTTGCAAACTTTTTTTATCAGCTTCATTAAATTATAATTAACAAATAAAACTATAAGATATTTAAAGTGAATGATGTGATGATTTGATATACATATATAGTATGAAAGAATCTCTCCCATCTAGTTAACACATTTATGGCATCATATATTTATCTTTCTTTTTCTTTTGGTGAAAATAATTAAGTTGTATTCTCAGCAAATTTCAACTATACAATACATTGTTATCAACCATAGTCACTATATTATAACTAGATCCTTAGACTAATTAATCTTATAACTGAGAGTTTGTACCCTTTAATTAACCACTCCCTCCCGGATAAACACTTTCTTAAGCTCTGTTTCTGTGAGTTCTACTTTTCTCCATTCTGATTTCACATGTATGTGATACCATGAAGTACTTGTCTTTGTCTCGCTTATTTTACTTAGCATAGTGCAGTCCAGATTCATTCCTGTTGTTACAAATTACAGTACTTCATTCCCTTTTAAAGGGAAACCAGTTCAGTTCAGTCACTCAGTCGTGTCTGACTCTTTGCGACCCCATGAATCACAGCACGCCAGGCCTCCCTGTCCATCACCAACTCCCGGAGTCCACCCAAACCCATGTCCATTGAGTCGGTGATGCCATCCAACCATCTCATCCTCTGTCGTCCCCTTCTCCTCCTGCCCTCAAACTTTCCCAGCATCAGGGTCTTTTCAAGTGAGTCAGCTCTTTGTGTCAGGTGGCCAAAAATTGGAGTTTCAATTTCAACATCAGTCCCAGCAATGAACACCCAGGACTGATCTCCTTTAGGATGGACTGGTTGGATCTCCTTGCAGTCCAAGGGACTCTCAAGAGTCTTCTCCAACACCACAGTTCAAAAGCATCAATTCTTTGGCGCTCAGCCTTCTTCACAGTCCAACTCTCACATCCATACATGACCACAGGAAAAACCATAGCCTTGACCAGACAGAACTTTGTTGGCAAAGTAATGAAAATAATAGACCATTATGTAGAATCACATCTTTATTCATTCATCTATTGACAGACAGTTTGTTTCCATACCTTGATTATTGTGAATAATGCAGGGAACATGGAAATGCTATCCTTTTCAATGTGACTCTAGTAGTAAAGAACCCACTTGCTAATGCAGGAGACGCAAGAGATGAGGGTTTGATCCCTGGGTCAGGGAGATCCCCTGGAAGGGGGCATGGCCACCCACTCCAATATTCTTCCCTGGAAAAATCCCATGGACAGAGGCGCCTGGCAGGCTACAGTCCATATGGTCACAAAGAGTAGGACACAACTGAAGCAACTTAGCATGCACACGTGCAATCCAATAGTAAAAAAAAAAAAGTCATTTAATTTGCATTCATCTGATTAGTACTGACAGTGTATCACATTACATAGTTTTTATTTCTGTATTTTTTCCTTTTTGAATTCTTTGCTAATTTTCTATGTTTTGTTGTGGATGAGTTTTCTTAATTAATGATTTGAAGGCTCTCTTTTAAATTATGGATACATTTATATTTGTGTGTGTATAATATGAATGTTGAAAATATTTTCTCTCATTCTGTCAATTGTGTTTTAATGTCATTTACATTTTTAAAACCATAACTATGTTGTAATTTTTAGGCAGCTATATTGAATTTTTTTTTCCCCCTTTGTTATTTTTGGCTGTTTAACATTCATTCTACATATTTTAGGAAAACAGCCTGATTTTCTCCTCTCCATTTGATAATCTGATAACACCATTGATTAAGATGTCCTGCCCTCTTAAAACCTGTGTCCTGAAATGAGATTTATATTCTCTGCTGTACCAAATTCATTTCCTTTTTAATGAATTGGACTCATACGCTTTATTTTGGATGTGAAACATCTGGACTATCATCAGCCTTTCATAAACTAACTTCCATCTGCACAGAATTGCTATAGATCTACCAAAGAAAATCAAATGTTCACACCCCCATAGAAACAGATGATCCTGAGAGTCTTCTAGACAACACTCTTGTATTCTACTGAAAGAACAATCAGTAATCTTTTTCTTGCCCATTTCAAAAGTCTTTCATCAAAATAACCCTTGAGTCACTGTCCTCAGCACCTATGCAGGCCATACTAAATATATGTTTATAATATCTTGTAGATATCTATTTCCTATTAAGTTCAATTTAAGGTCTACTGTGTCATTTAAGACCACTGTTGCCTTATTGATATGCTGTCTGGATGATCTTTCCATGATATCAGTAGGGTGTTAATGCTCCCTACTATTACTGTATTATTGTCAATTTCTCTCTTTATGCCTGGTAGTATTTGCTTTATATATTTAGGTTCTCCTACATTGGATATGTATATATTAGTGAATATAATATCCTCTTGTATCAGTCACTTTATCATTATATAGTGGCCTTTGTTTTTTGTTATAGACTCTAATTTGTCTGATATGAGTATTGATACCCTCTCTTATCATTCTCACTTGCATGAAGTATTTTTTTTCATCTCTTCACTTTCAGTTTGTGTATGTCTTTAGCCCTGAAGAGAGTCTTTTGTAGACAGCATATTGAAGGGTCTTATTTTGTATCCAATCAGCTACCCTATATCTTTTCTCTCTCTTTTTTTAAAATCAAAGCATTTAGTTCATTGACATTTAAAGGAATTATTTACCCTTATGGGGAGTCCTTTGTGTATGACTCTGTTTTTCTCTTGCTGCTTTTAGAATCATCTTTTAATCTTTAACTTTTGCCATTTTAATTATATATCTTGATGTTGTTCTCTTTGGGTTCATCTTATTTGTGACCTTCTGTGCTTCCTGTACTTGGATATGTTTCCTTCTTCAGGTTTGGGACGTTTTATTTTTCCAAATATGTTTTTGATCCCTGTCTCTCCCTCTTCTCTTCCTGGAACACTTATGATGAATGAATGTTGGCACATTTAATTTTCCCAGAGATTGCATATATTGTTTTTGTTTCTTTTTTTTAAATTTGTCTTTCTGCTCTCTTGATTGGGTGATTTCCATGATTCTATCTTCCAGATCACTTATGTGTTCTTCTGTATCACTTAGTCTGCTATTGCTTCTAGGGTGTTTTTTATTGCAGATATTAAATTATCTATTTTTGATTGAGTCTTTTTTATATTTTCTAGGTTCTTGTTAAAATGATCTGTTTAGATCAAGTCTCTTCCCTAATTCAGTTACCACTCCTATCACCAATATTTTGAATTATTTATCTGGTAAATTGTTTACTTCTATTTTATTATTATTAGGGATTTTCTCTTTGCTCTTTCTGGAGAAGGAAGTGGCACCCCACTCCAGTGTTCTTGCCTGGAGAATCCCAGGGACAGAGGAGCCTGGTGTGCTGCTGTCTATAGGGTTGCACAGAGTCGGACACGACTGAAGCAACTTAGCAGCAGCAGCAGCTTGCTCTTTCACTTGAGAGTAGTTCTTCTGCCTTTTTAAGTTACTTAACTGTCTCTGCCTCTAGTTACCTATTGTGGTCTTGAAAGGGTGTTCTTATGTGGGAGCATCTCCATGCAGACGGTTTGTGCCCACAGCTGGAGGGTTGGATTTGACATGAACACTTCAAGTCTTTCCTCAGAGAATGCTGGCAGCTAAGCTACCACCTTGGTAGGGAGTGGGGCTGGAGATTGAGAAGCTAGAGCCCAAACAGGGAGTGGGTCAGGACTTCCTCTCTGCTCAGTGGCTGTCACCACTCTGTTAGGGGCAGAGTCTGTTTCCTCAGGAGCTGAAGCAGAAGCCCTGAGGGTCAGGCTTTAGCTGGCTCTGTTCCCTTTAACTGTTTGTTTTTCCTTCTACCCACCCTGGGGCCTTTGCTCCAAAGGAAGGGAGTACTGAAGCAAGTGGGGCTTGTGAGCCAACAGAGGCCCAATGTTCTGCTGATGGTACAACCCTCAGTTGCATATTTCTCTGCACGTGGTTACTCCAGATCTAGTGCTGCAAATGTGGTGTGGAGTGAGTAAGGCCAGGGTATTTGCATGGCTTGGGCTGGGGGGCACACAGCACAGCAGTCATGGGAAACTCAGCAACCAAGCTGCCATTGGAAGTCTGGGCTGCTTCCGCTGCTTGAGTAAGTGCTAACAATGGCTGCCACTGCCCACCCTGGTCTCTGCCTCAAGACCAGGTTGCCTCTGCATCCCAAGTTTGAGTTTTTACCCAGGTCCTAGACACCATAATCCAGTGTCTTGCTATAGCATGGAGTAAGGGTTGGGGCATTTACTTGGCTCTGCCTGGAGAACATAGCAAGGCAGTCCTGGGAAACCTGACAGTGAGTAGGCAGACATCTTTCCAACCTGCCTGGTCGGATGCCAGCACCACACACTCCTCACAACTGGAACCCATTCTTCTTCAGTCTTTAGATTTTTCCTAGCAGTTCTCCAGCCAGCTAAGGGGGCTTGTCTCCTACACGTAGGACCCCAGAACTGGGCTGCCCCACCTGTGACTCTGTTTGCTCACCTTCCAGGTAGGTTCTGTCTGTGTGAGCTCCCTTTCCCTCTGAGTCCCCTCCCAGGGGACTAATCTGGTCCTAATGTGGTCATTTCCCCCCTCCCTCATCTTACCCGATTATGTGTGCATCTTTCTCACAGCCTTAGTTGTATAGGATTACTTTTGCCAGTTTCCAGTTAGTTTCCAGTGAGAATTGTTCCACACGTAGATGTATTTTTATATATTCATGGAAGGAGGAGGTAAGCACCACATCCTCTTACTCTGCCATCTTGATCTCGTCCCACAAAGATAATTTTTTAAAAGAAAATCAAGAAGCATTTGTTAGCTGCTTGGCCCTGTGATTAAACAGTGAGTAATACCTAGCTCTTGCACCCAAGGTACTTACCCTGTTCCTAAATCTATTCCTAGGAATAGAATAGGCATTGGGAAGAAAAAAGAAACTCAGAGTGGAGCGAGATAAGGACAAACTGGAACCTCCTGGCACCTCTGCATCTGTTCTTCATCACCTTTAAGCAACAATAGCTCTTTCACGTCTACCTCCCAAATTTCATGTAAAACATCTCTGGTAGCAAGTCCTACTCTGAACCATATACAAATAGACTTTCAGTTTAGCTAAACTGACAGTATGAGCGCACCATGACCTAGTCTTTGTTGACTTAGTAAGTATATATGCTTCTTTTAACTATATTTAATTAAGTAAAGATAATAACAAAAGAATGCTTTGATCTAACATGATGCAACCATCACAAATACAACCAAAACATGTTAAAACTACTTTCAAAAAAGAAATTTCAAAATCAAAATCACTTTGCCCACATTTAGATGATATCCATTCCTCTTCTGAATCACCTGTTGATATCTTGTCATTTAAGTTGATAAACTAATATATAAAGTTATCTATTGTTAGAGTTTATCTGGTAGGGTAATGGGAAGGGTTGTTTCATTAGGGTGTTGTATTTTTTTCATTAACTTTTATTATAGGATAGAAGTACTAAGAGGCTCCACAAGAGACTGAGACATACTCCTAACCCACCTTGTGCAGCAGCAGTCCAATTTTACTTAAGAGTCATGATTAATCACTCCAGATACTATATATCATAACCCAATTTTTTTGCATTATTTTCCCACTGGTATGAGAAGCCTAAGGTGGAAAAGGTGGCATTTTCAGCTTCTAATTTAATGAAAACATTGTTTTCTTCCCTGGTGAAAGTGTTTCTCCCTTGGTAACAAAAATCTTTAGATCAACAAAACCTAAAGTTGTAGAGATAGAGCAAACATCTTGCTAGTGGATCATAAGAAGTAAATGAGAAGAGCACTACCCATTTCCGTCTCTTAGTTCCTAGAGCCAAGAATCCTTGCTATGGGAGAAATGGCAACCTTTGTTAGTGGTTGAGAACATATACCATACCTTCAAAGACATCAACAAAGCATTTTAGTGTGCCCCAGCTGGTGCTATAACTAAGCTATCAAAAAGCCACTCTACTGTTGTATCAAGTCAGCTGCTTCAGAGTTATGGGGAGCCTGGTAAGGCATGAGCCCATTGCTGTACTTCATTTACTATACAGTGAGTTTTTTGGTAGGAAATAATGTTGTATGAAGGTCCATGGTTATGAATAACACATTCTATAAGCACATGGGTGGTGTTTGGTCTGAAGCACTTGGCAGGAATGTAAATCCAGAGTAAGTGTGCACTTCACTGACAACAAAGCACTGTCCCTTCTATCAGAGAAATACTTTATTATCATCTACCTGTCACCATGTGGCTAGATGCTTCCCCTGAGGCATAATGCCATATCAATGCTCAGTGCTGGTTTCTGCTCTTGAACGTCTTTCTGGATGTTTATCAGTGGTCATAGCCCTATTAGCCTTAGTGAGTAGAGGTTCATGTTGCTCGGTCCATGTACAACATTCCTCCTGCTGCTGAGGTCACTTTATTCATAAGCTTCATGAGCCCCCTGGGCAAGGATAGGAATGGCTGGAGAAAGACTGACTGACATCCATGAATAGCATTTTCCATATTGATATCTATACACACAGGTGCCAGGGGGTGTGGACATTTATTCCAGCAACAAAAATCATTTCTGGAGTAGCAGCTGCACTTGGAGTCATCAGCAAATGAAATTTATTATAATTCACTGTCATTATTCAAGATCTCACCCATTTTCTGTATAGGACAGATAGACAAGTTGAGTGAGAGTATGCTAGGAATGACCATCTCTGCATCTTAAAAGCACCTGGGGGTTCACTAATCTCTGCAATCCCTCCAAGAATGCGGTAATGCTTTAGGTTTACTGTCTTTCTATGCAGAGCCCATTTTAGTGCTTAAGGCCTTTCTGCCCTAAGAGCCAATGTGAGGATTCCAAAAGCTGCTGAGTACATCCACTCTATTTGTTCTGAAATTTGAAGGAAACATCACAGGGAACATTTGAGGACATGTGAGCTCAGAGCTTACTGAATTTGGGGACATTCTGGGCCCAAGCCAATACTCCATCAATTGCTTGACCTCCCTAAGTGCCTATTCTTAGCGGTGGGCCAAAATGCTGTTTGGGTTTCCAGGAATGAATGTCATTTCAGAGACAGTGTCTGGTAATCCCTGAAAAATCTGATTATTTACCCTTTCCCTGTGAATATTCATGCTGGTACGTGTTCTCAGTTCCTTTTGGGGAAGGCTAGGAGGAGTGTTATGCCCAAGTCGCGAAATCTCCCAATGACCACCAGGGAGCCGTTATCCGATGCAAAAGCAAGAGAGTTTTTATTACCAAGCTCGAGCTGGGGCTCCCACCGATACCGACGCAGCAGCTATAGGGAGGAGCCCTGAGCTCTGGGTTACATTGCTTATATAGGGTATTCTCGCGCGAAAAATTCGAAAACCGGGAGTCTCCCGGTCTGATTGGTCACCTTCTGGTGAAGGGTTAGGTGTTGAGTTGTGATTGGTTCTCGTTTCCCGGGCTGGCCAAGGATTCTGATTGGTTCGCAGGTGGTGGGGTGAGGTCAGGGGATTTCTAAAGGCTCTTGGATTTCCAAAGGCTCTTTTCCCGGAACCTTACAAAATGGAGTAGCTTAGATTCTTCATTCCCCCCTTGTCTAGGATCCAGGACAGACCCAATCATGGGTCTGGGGTCAGTTCTATATTGTCTCCCACTAAGGGGACCGTTGGCAAGGCCGTATATTGGGATCTGGGCACCATAAGCTGCACCGCGTTGATGCGGCTTTTAATGAAGGCCACTAGTTAGTTTAGTAAGCATGGCCTGAGGGTGAGTAGCAGTAACAAGATAATCAGGGCCCCACCAAGGAGGATATGAGAGTTGTGAACCAGGGGGATGAGTTGAACCAGGATTCAAACCAATTTTGAGACTTTTTTTTTTTTGACTCAGCCCTTCTCTTGTCTTGGCCAGGGACTCCCTGACTACCCGCGAGTGATTCACATAAAAACAACATTCTTCCCCTAACACAGCACATAGGCCCCCCTGAGACTTCATACTCAAGACACTTTTTGGGAATTGGGGCGGAGGTCTCTTTCTTCTGTAACTTCTTCCTGCTGTGCGTGGGCATAGGCCTGCCTAGCAGAGCAGAAGTCTCTCCCTACCTGATCTAAGTTGGGGTTTTCCACATCTGAAACCAGCTTCTACCCTTGTAGTAACAGCAATTTAGTTGGCCCCTCTCAGAGATGAAATAGACAAGGGCCAAACAAGAGACCTAACAGGATGGTCATCTCTGGTCCCCGGAAACAGGAGGCAACATTTGGGGTGAGGGTTGCAGGGTTTGTGACCCCTTTTGATTGGTTGGTGGTGAGGCAACAGAGCTGTGCTCCAGGAATCTTGTGTTCAGTCTGAAGTTACCATCTTCCACCCGGGTTGGGGCTCAAAGACATTGTTATGAAAATGGTGACATCCAAGCCTAATACGACCCAGAAATCTCAAGTGTTTAGCAATACAAGGTCTAATCTGAAAGTACACCCATAGCATCACCTAGTTATTTCCCAGAATATCTGAACCATAGCTATTCTATTTTGACTTTTAATTGTAAACTTTTCCTTAATAGCCAAAGCAGATTTCACCGTTAATGACGTCAGTGTTTCTCTAGGTATGAGAAGATGCAAGAATTGGGACTCATAAAATCTTTTCCTGAAAAGATCTAACTATCTGAAGGCCTGTTCTGCCAGTTTTTCTCAGAGCACAGAGTGCCTCATTCCTGATTTTCACCCTGAACTCCTTTCAGGGGCATTGAAAATCAGCAGTTGCAGCGGCCATGATTTAATCTTTGTAGATGCAGATGGCGAGTGTCAGTCTTCAGTTGGCAGAGCCCCTTTTTGCTCATAAACTTGACCATGATTATGAGGGGGGCACTTCATGACCATTTTATCCCATGGTGCTGAGAGTGTCCATTCTCAGGTAAACAGGCCACTCAATGTGCTGTTATGGGACTAGGCCATAAAACAGTATCCAAAATTCTCTGGACCACCTGTCTTACTAGCTTTTTGGTCCAGGAAAATATTCCCTCTTGTTGCTTCTTGCCATATCTAGAGTTACACTGTTACCATCATCGATCTCATATGGGACTATATATTATTCTATTAGAGGCCTCACACACATATAGTGTAAGAAACAGCAATTTTGTAAAACAGGTCAAATACAAATAACATAGCCAGCAGTATTAGTAAAGCCACAAGTAAGACTTATGTTAAGAACTTCCATTAGATGTAGCCCAGTATATCTTCGGGTCATCTGACTTAGTCTGCCCTGTAGAATCTTCATCTTCCAGGGTAATTATATATTGGCGCCATCTATAAGGCACATAGCCCAGTTTTCTACTGTCACTAGACTGATTATCTTTAGTATGATTTAATTTTTTAAGTAAATTTTTTCAGGGCCAACCAGTTAGAGTCTGGTAGTAGAGAAATTTACCAAGGTAACCCAGAACTAGACACAGGTAATTGGCCACAAACCCAAAAACTGGATTGATTTTTAAAACTAGCATAGGATCAGGCCTATGATAGAAAAGCATTTGACTTATATGCAAAGGTCTAAGAAGTCAAGAAAACATAAATGATCATACGAATCAGGTCCAGCATCTCGGGGAAGCTGTCTACCTCTGATGTCATCGTCTTCTCATCCAGGTGTAGTGTAGTTTCTCCTGATAAAAAAAGTCCTTCCATCCATGTTGGAGACAGTCCCTTAAATTATGTCTTTTTCCAGTCCTGGTTGCAGGTCATGAGGCATCTGATTTTCATCCAAAGATAGATTACTGAGATAAGCTTCAGAAACAAACTTAGGGTGTTCTTCAAGAATTCAATTAAATTTTACATTAACATCACATAACAGCAAAGAACTATCTAAGAGATGAGTCTTACTAGATGCAGACCTCTGTTAACAAACTGGTATTTAACATTTTGAAATATCTTTTTCTCCTTAAAGTTACCCTTATTTTTATTAAATATAACCAAATTAAGGCTAGTTTGTTTGCAAAATAGGTCTGTTCTCACTGATTTTGGTCTGATGATTTTTATAACCATAATCGATTATAGGCTTTTTATTTTGCTGAAACATTTATAGAGTCTCAGACTGAACTTTTAAAATAAAACAGGGCTGGGAAACTCACACCAAAGGCTTATCACAGATTTTGCCTAACAAATCTAGGTGAATTCTTCCCTTTTTAAGGTCTCAAAAATTTCTTGAGATTTTTGTATCCGTGAGATAACCTTCCTAACTCATTTGATAAACTTACTGGAAACCTAAGAACTTCCAATTTTTGGGGAAGTCAGATAGAAAATATAATTGTTTTGTTTATAACATTTAATTTTATCAAAGTATTGTCATAATTAGTTTGAGAGGAAGATTTCCCCTAATCCCTGAAAACATAAGATTCAACCCCATAATTTTTCAGATAGAAACCATAAAAGTTATAAGCATATTCACTGTTTCATTCAGTCCTTTTGCTAACTTTTGTGAAGTCATCAGGTTTTCCATTAAAATACCAGGACATATCAGAATGTTAAAAACCCCATATAATTTTTAGGATACCTGTATTAGTAATTTTACCATACATTATAACCTGAGTGGATTTATTACTCATCTGATAATCTTTTCCATGTAATTTAACCAACCAAATAAGCACAGTTTAATATCTCTCTTTGGGATGTTCCAGGGGCCCTCTGAAACATCCCAAAGTTAGCTAGAGATCAAAAGAACTTCAAAAGAGTTCTATTTAGGAAGTTTTATCAAAGAGATCAATTAAAAGGGTTTAGAACATTTGGTCAGATTTTAAGTTATGCCAATCTGGAGAGACTATTTTAGACGGATATTTCTAAAGAATAATTATTCTTAATGGAGTTTATATAAAAGCTCATATCTCATTTACATTTTTTAGAAGTTTTTTTTTTTACTTGAGGTAATTTTTTTGTTGACAAACTTGTAACAGATATAATATTTAACTCATATTAAACCTAGGTACAATGAAAATATTTTACTTAACATTAAGTACTCTAAGACATGTCTATATTAAATAGGTCAACAAACAAACATTAATATCAGGTATTTAACATTGAATATTTCCCAGTTCACATAAACCTGGAATTTATTGTTTAATTTAGAATTACTTGATTCGTAAGCGCTTACTTTTATTTTAAGCCAAATAAATAGAGCTCATATACAAAAATATTACCAAGACATATTTAGATAGACACAGTGTAAGATCTAGCTTCAAGTCTTTTTTTTTTTTTTTTTCCCTCAGTGTCAGGAGTTAGAGATGGTCTAGATAAGTGTTCCTGAGAGCCCTGGTCTCAAGGCACAGGGAAAGAAAATCAAGTTTTAACAAAATGGCGGCAGGTCTAAACCACATGTTTGCCAGACAAAGCAAAATTTCCTTTACCAGGGGATCTTCTTGACCCAGGGATCGAACTCAGGTCTCCCATATTGCAGGTGGACGCTTTAACCTTGGCTCCACCAGGGAAGCTCTTAAATACAAAAATACAGTCCCTCAGAAAACCTCCTATAGAGACACAGAACTTCAGATCCAAGCACTAACATCAAAGATTTCAAGGAAGGAAAGGAAGCCAGATTGAAAAAGAAGGGAGAGGAGGCAGGAGAGGGGGGGCAAAAGGGGTGGCCTTACAGATGTCTCCTGCCACCTACAGATACCCAGGCGTTACGGGATTTTTCCCTGGGCCGCCAGAGAAGGGAGGACTGGAACTCGGCCCTACCAGAAATCAGAACCAGAATTCGAGTTCTCTGCCAAGAGGAGGTGATCAGTCTCCAATCCTCAGCTCAGGCTGAGGGCCCTTCGACCAGATTCCTGTATCCAGGACCGGGGGACTAGAAAAACAGGGAAGGATAGGAAGGGTTAAGGAGAGGAGACAGAGAGGGAAGGGGAGAGAGATCAATAAAGTCTCTTGTCCCTTACCAGTCGGGGCACTCTGGCCAGTTGTCCGCGTCAGGAGGAGACCAGGGACAAAAGGGTCCCCGTTACGGCCGCTGGGTCTGGTCCATTGGCAGGCAAGCTGGCCCCTGAGTACCCCGAGTGGTCAGGATGTCAGTTTCAGTGAAGAAGAGTCCCCGCCAGAGTCGCCATTTGTTGCAGGAAGAGGGACCCCTTCCAGGGCCGAAACTGGGCTCTTGTCTAACACTCGGAAATGAATTGTCCGAGGAGACACATGTGCTGACAAAGAGAACTTGGTCAGGGTGTCCGATCCGCGGTCAGAAGATGATATCTCGGACTCAGTGTACAGTTCCCAAGTCAAAGGTGCCTCTGAGGGCCAGCCTACATGGAAGGTCGGCCATTCTGTGCTGCAAAAAGTGATTAATTTATTCCTTTTAATTTCTATACTGAGGTCATGAGCACGCATCTTGACCTCCTTAAAATTATCAGGAACCAAGGATAGAGGTATGGGGCTAGAATGGCGTTGCCCCATCGTTCCTGGATCAGTCAGATGTTGGTAAATTAACACAAACAATACGAACAGCCACAAAAATAGAGAGACAGGAGAAATACACCTCCGGGAGTCCGGAGGTAAAACCGGACGACGAAGGCTTCCGGCCATTCAGCGGGAGCGACCCGCTATCATCTACAGAGAACAGGGGCACTCCGTCCCCCCATGCCGGGGTCGGGGACGTCTCCCAACGACCCCCACCGGTGACTCTCCGGCGCGTCCAGCCTGAGTCGTATACCGGTCTCAGAAACCAGGCCCTACCAGGAGTGAAAAGAAAGACAGAAAAAAGCTTACCGGCTGCAGATGACTCTCCGGATAGGTCTTCCCGTGGAGCCGGTGGGGGATCCCGGACGAGCCTCCAAATGTTATGCCCAAGCCGCGAAATCTCCCAATGACCACCAGGGAGCCGTTATCCCATGCAAAAGCAAGAGAGTTTTTATTACCAAGCTCGAGCTGGGGCTCCCACCGATACCGACGCAGCAGCTATAGAGAGGAGCCCTGAGCTCTGGGTTACATTGCTTATATAGGGTATTCTCGTGCGAAAAATTCGAAAACCGGGAGTCTCCCGGTCTGATTGGTCACCTTCTGGTGAAGGGTTAGGTGTTGAGTTGTGATTGGTTCTCGTTTCCCGGGCTGGCCAAGGATTCTGATTGGTTCGCAGGTGGTGGGGTGAGGTCAGGGGATTTCTAAAGGCTCTTGGATTTCCAAAGGCTCTTTTCCCAGAACCTTACAAAATGGAGTAGCTTAGATTCTTCAGGAGGACTATTCTATCACTTTTTTTGCTATGTAACAGGGTTCTTCCTCAAAAGCATCTATTCTCCTCTTTGTTCTAGGTACTCTGAGCCTGTTAACTGGTTCAGATTTGGGAATTGGTTAAAGAATTGATCACAGCTTTCTGTTGTATTGTAGTGACTCAAGTCAGACTTCTGTTCACAAGATATAGAGCTTTTCCACTATATTAAGACTTTAGCAGGCTGCCAATTGATTTCAGTTCTATAGATAGCATGATCATCTAGCCAATGCCAAAGATCACTTTGGTTAACTCATCCTAATTACTGCTTTGGCTTAGCTGCCCATTGTTGTCACCAAATCCACATTTTTTTTTTTTTTTTGGTGATTTTGCACTGCCACTTATCTGTTGCCACCCAAGAATTCCCACTGAATCCTAGGAATTCAGTTTTATGGAAAGAATTCACCACTGATCCCTGGCCTATAGAGAATATCTACCACAGAGCTCCTCAAAGATGCCAGAATTCTCCTTATGAAGGTATTTCTTTCAGCTTTGGACAGCGTTGGTAGAAGGAATGTCCTCTGGACCTTCCTAAGGCTGAGGGTTGTGTGAGAAAACGGAGCAATTGCATTCTATCATTCCAATAGCCCTACGCCTTTGTATGATATCTTGCTTTACAGTACACAAAGAAGCTCTAACATTGCAGTTTTATTTAGTGCAAATTAAATTTGGGTCTAGATTTCAGTCAGTCAACAAAATTGTTAGACTCTCTCCTAGCTGCTCAAAGTATCACCATAAACCCAAGATTATACATGGTGCATACTTATCAACAAATTCACCTTGATTCAATATTGTTTTTTCTACCCTCATCCAATTTGCTTATCTGGGAATTTAAAACAACAACTACATCATTTTCTAAATTTTCCAGTGCATGTAAAAGCATTTATTTTCAGTAGAATATTCTATAGCAGAAACTTGGTCATCCCCAGCCTTGTCTCCTATAGGCACTTGATTACAGGTGTCAAAAGTAAACATTGAAATGATTGTCAAGAGATTACCAGAATCCCTTTTACCACTGGCCACAGTAGTAATACTGATACCTTTAAATCCAACAAGATCAGATGTGTACGTGTGTGCTTAGTTGCTCAGTCGTGTCCAACTTTTTGTGACCCCATGGACGATAGCCCTCTAGGCTCTTCTGTCCTTGGACTTCTCCAGGCAAGAATACTGGAATGGGTAGCCATTCCCTTCTCCAGGGGATCTTCCTGACCCAGGGACTGAACACAGGTCTCCTGAGTTAGCAGGCAGATTCTTTACCTCTGAGCTAAAAGGGAAGCCCAATACAATCAGATATTCCTCTTTAAATGTTTATTAACCTGGAAACTTAAGGTTACATTACCAGTTACTTCAGCAATTAATATTTAATCAGGAAAGCAGAAGAACTATGATATTATAAAAAATAAAATTTATTATAGTAGTTATACCTCATAGAGTTGTGGAAGAAGCTGAATAAGTAAAGGTCTGAAAAAATCAGAAAAAAGTCATTAACTATCCCTGGCATGAGTGAAACAGTTGAGTTTTCAGAAAGCTAAGCATGGCCATCTGCTGGTGTAGACTATGCAGTAAGCTGGTGGAAAAAATCCATGGGAAGTTTGGGGTCCTTTTTGGCTTTTGCTTCTGTGATTTCATAGCAAACCATCAGGTGATGGACCTGGCATAGCCCCTGATTAGAAATGCCAGGAGTTGAAAAAGAGAAGTGGATACAAAATAGGAAAAGACAAGAATACTGTGAAAGTAGTATGTGCAAAGGTCCTCAGGTAGGAGATGTTTTAGTTTACTTAAGACAGTGAAGAAGAACAGTATGGCAAAAGGTAGAAGAAAAGAAGGTTAATTCAAGAAGAGATTGAAAAGATAGTGAAAGTGAAGTCGCTCAGTTGTGTCCGACTCTTTTTCACCCCATGGCCTGTAGCCTGTGAGGTTCTTCCATCCATGGAATTTTCCAGGCAAGAGTACTGGAGTGGGTTGCCATTTCTTCTCCAGGGGTTCTTGCCTGACCCAGGGATTGAGCCCGGGCCTCCAGCATTGCAATCATATGATTTTACCGTCTGAGCCACCAGGGAAGCATAGAAAAGATAGGTGAAAAGATAGAAATGAGTCAAATTATGTAGGGCCTTATAGAAATCAACAAATTATTCTAAGTGCTTTGGGAAACCATTTAAAAGATTCTTAAAGCTCCTAAGTGTCATTATCACTATCATCATATTTACTTATTTTGTACCAGGGACCATAATGCGCATTTTACATAATTATTCACCTAACACTTACTGAGCACCTGCTATGCGCTAGACTCTCTACTGGGTACCAGGACTGTGAAAATAGTCACTCTTTTCAAGAATTCTGTGGTCTAGTAAGCATCGTTACATTTAATCTTTACAATAGTCCTATAAGGGAGGAAACTGAGGTTGGGAGGAAACTGGCAAATTAAATTGCCTGATTTATCCAATTAGCAAGTAACATGGCCAGTATTAGAATCCTGCTCAGTTGTATTCCCAAGACTTTGCTTTTAGTCCATAGTCTATCTGCTTCCTCTGCTGTTATGTAAACACTCAGATAAACCTAAGGAATAAATCACTGGGATATGATTAATTTCTTGTCTCTCATGGTCCTCCGTTGTCTATGCCTCTGTCAATAAGTATATCTTAGGTTATAAATTTTACTTGAGCAAGGATCATGAGACAGCCTTGAGTATGTCAAGTGTCCTTTACAGAATTCAGAGCAATTAATCTTACCAACTCTCTGGGTTTATCATGAGCATGGTATACATCAGGCAGGTACCTTGCTGTCCATCTTGACACTTGAACTTCTGCATCATATTGGACATGTTCACTGGGATGACACATCTAACCTGGTGGTTTCTTATGGGAATCACATTGTTTTGTCATATTCTCTTTCCTTAAACAGGAAATGTATTCATATGTTTTTTTTAACTTTTAAAATATATTTTCCCACTGACTCTAAGAAAAAAGAGTTAGTTTAATTCTGAATACATTGAACCTGCAGATAAAAATCTAAATTTGGTTGTCATAACTGTCAGGCCATTTAGAAACCAAATAACTCACATCCTGCTAATTGCTTTTATGTTCATTTATCCAAGAGACATGAGTCATCACTCACAGAATCCTAATTGTGAATGACTTACTCCTTGTTGATGACAGAACTCTGTGTTGTTCTTACAGAAATTTTCCAAGATAACTTTTTTAAAAATAATTTTAACTTTCTCTGATTTTAGTTTATCTGATAAATGAATGTTTTTGTCAGAAGTATATCACCTAGGGCCTACCTTGCCTACCTTTCTTTCCTGTAGCCAAAAGGTTGTTCAGGAGCCAGGAAAACTGAGTTTCAGAACTTTTTGCTCTGAGGAGTGTTGATGCTGTGATGACAGATTAATCCAGGCATATGATTGCTGAAGCTCTGCTCTAGAAGCACAGGTTCTTTTTAGCAGGGAATCCAAAAACACCACGAAAGGCGACAGAGACACGAAAGTCCATGTAGTACATGTCTGCGCCTATTATAACAAAGGTCACCACTTTCCAGAGCAATCAAGACACCATTACATCACTATTAAGAGTCTAGATGTACTTTTCTAAGTTGGGTATTAATTATAAGGGGCTATTCAAGATTGGGGAGGGAAAATTAATATAAATGTAATTTACAGAATATAACATTTTACTTATTGACATAAAAAGCTGCTGATTCAGATTCAAATGTTATCAACAGGTTTACATAGTCACATGTTTTGGGTGAATATTTCTTTGGTCTAACTTTCTTTTACACCACCAGCTGTCCAATACAGGGACCATGTTGGGTTGTTCCTTATGAAATATTAGCTTTACAAGAATTACTTATAGGAATTAATTCTTGATTCCTTCAAAATAACTCTCAAAGGCCTTGTATCCCACATATCTGGGAATTTCACATTAAGGAAAGATTGACTTAATTAAAACATAATTTATGTATTTTTTTAGCATAGGGAGTGGTAGTACAAACTGTATGGAAGATTATTCCAAATGGGAGGATCCAGCAGTAGGGATCAATCTTACTGCTGAGTCAAATCTTGGCTTCTCTTCTGAGATTTCTGATATATGGGCATCAAGGAGCACTATGTATAATACAATGATAGGTTTTGTTACATGCATGTCTTGCCGGTAGATGCTACTAAAAATAGTCATTTTTTCTTTAAATCAACAAATTTCTTAATATTTATAAATTAGCGTAAAAGTGGTATTTCAAAATGCCCTAAATTTTTATAAAGTAAAGAATAACTCTTTTTCATTAGTGGAAATAACAACACAGATAGGTAGATTAAATTCATATGACTTACTAGCAGGCAGAAACTGTGAGAAAATAATTCCTACTCTTCTATTTGAAAACAGCCATCAAATAGGACTTGAACTCAAGAACTGATGTAATTTCTTTATAATAGTAAGAGTTCTTTGGAATTTAATCAATTTTTCCCAGTTTAAGACTTCTTATACTCTGCAACAAATACAAGTTGATTTTCAGTTGATACTGCACTGAGATACCCTGGAGTTATAGTCTCTATTGTGGCTCAGCTGGTAAAGAATCCACCTGCAATGCGGGAGACCTGGGTTCCATTCCTGGGTTCCATCGCTGGGTTGGAAAAATCCTCTGGAGAAGGAAAAGGCTACCCACTCCAGTATTCTGGCCTGGAGAATTCCAAAGGGGTCACATAGAGTTGGACACGACTGAACGACTTTCACTTCACTATGAGAAGAGAATAATTTCTGTTACTCTTCCTCTCCCCCTCCCTCTATCACTCTCACTCTTCCTGAATCTCCCTTCCTCACTCTTTCTTCCTTTTCTCCTTCTTTTTCTGGTCTTTTTGCTTATTGAGACAAGGACTCTCATTAGGATGTCATAAGAAACTACCACATTATTATAAATTAATTTGTGCACAGTAATATAGATTCCTTCCCTCACGTTTCTACACATCCAATCCTGCTGTTTTCTCATTCTAAACCAAGAAAAAAGTGCATTAAAACATAGATAATAATTACCCTACAAGTCTGGGATTATCAATGCCAATCCAAGTCACTTGAAACCTGTGTAACCTACACACAGTAAAGAGGAGGACTATTATGATGAGAGACATAGAATACTGTTTGTTTTACTGATATATGTGTCCATTGCCATATGAGAATCCACACTGCAACTCTAGTTGATGGTTTCATTAATAAGGAAATTAAAGTCTTACTCTCGGAGTCATCTTGTTACAGAAAATTCACTTCCTAGAGCAAAGGCTTATTAGGAATTTTTTCAAAAACCAGTCTGTAGCTACAATCAGGAACGAGGAAGCATAGAATAGAGTAGACCACAATCATTAAAGAAAGACTTAGTTACCAAGCTTCAGGGCAGGATCAGACAGGCTAGGACCCTGCTAGGCATTGTGCTTCCTGGTCGAAAGAGTTGGAGGAGCTCAGAGCTGGGCCAAGACAGAATAAAGAGGCAGAAGAGGCTCTGCCTCTTAGCTCTCTTAGAAGAGCTGAGCTGGAAAGTTAATGCAGAAAAAAATTTTTTACTCGTGATTCTTTCATGAGGCCATAGACACAAGAAGCTCATAAACTTGGTAAATTTTGACCACTGTGTATGAAATAGCCTAGATCAATAATTCACATCAATTAAACATTTTTAGACACGAGCTGGAAATGTACTGGTGATGATTGACATCAGAGTTGTTTTCATAGATTAAAAAGTTATAGAACTGGCATGACATATTATTTATCTATATAAGTACAACTTTCACTGTTTCTGAAGCATAAGGATAAAATTGTAGTGCTTTATTATTCCCAATAATGTAACTTTGCTCAGAGAAAGACCACATTCAGTCTCTTGTGAACAAATTTGTAACAAGGAAATAAATACTTCTGAAGGTAACCATTTGCTCTTTTTCCTTATATTTAGTGATACTATTGGTATAACATGTAAGATGAAGTGTAGAAAAAAATTTATTCATCCAACCATTCATGCTTGCAACAAATATCAGGTCTGGATTGGAGAAGTATATTTTGGGTCATCAGCCAATAGGAGGTAGTTGAAGCTCTGGATCCTAGAAACAGTGCATCATAATTTCAATTCAGATAAATTTGAGGTCAAATAGTGTTAAATGATACTAACAGATTAAAGAAAATAAGGGTTGAGAATTGACCTTTCGGTTTAGCAACATGAGGATTATTAGTGACTTTGACAGGAGTAATCATTTCCTTGGAGTGGTTGGGGGAAAAAGACTAGTTCACCCAAGTTCAAGAGAGAAGTCAAAGGCTGTAAATACTGCCAAGGACTTTGTCTAGAAAGGAAGGAGAGAAATGAGGTATTAGCTGGGGTACATTGGGTCCCAAGAGGACTTTTTATGCAGCATGTTTGTAGGTACATGAGAGAGATCCAAGAGAGGGGAAAATTGTTGATGCAAGTAAGAGAGAGAAAAACTGCTGGGATGATGTCCCTCGACAAACAAGAGGGAATAGGATCTAAATCCTAAGTAGGAGGATTGGCCCTTGCTTAGAGACCAGATAGTGACAGCAGAGACATTTCTCCATAGATAGTTGTGAAAGAGTTTTAAAATACTTAGTATGTTCTTTCTCAAAATCTTAATTTTCATATACATACATATACACACACACACATAGATATATTTCCTGGTGGCTCAGTGGTAAAGAATCTGCCTGCCAGTGCAGAAGATCCTGGTTCATTCCAAAGTCAGGAAGATTCCCTGGAAAAGGTAATGGCAACCCACTCCAGTATTCTTGCCTGGGAAGTCCCATGGACAGTGGAGCCTGCCAGGCTACAATCTATGGAGTTGCAAGAGTTGGACATGACTTAGCAACTAGGACCAGCATATGTATATAACTTAAAATGTAGTTCAGAATTAATGTGGGGGAAAATAAGAATCTAAAGAAATGAACTTTCACCCATTAATGTTTGTGGGAAAGATATTGCTGCAAACTATCCTCAAACTAAGACATGGTAAATGAAATCCTACAACGTAAGGCTATGGAGAATTAACTCTTTCCTGAGCTATTCTTCACAATAGCTCAGAGCATCCTGAACTAGGTAGAAAAAAAAACAAACACCACAGAAATTACCTTTCCCCAAATATTACACACTCCTTATGCCTTTCATCCCATAGACTGCTCGACTACACACTGACTGAATATGTGATGATGATAAACACAAAGTGCATTATTACCAAAATAGATAAGCATCATAGGAGAAGACTCTTGAGAGTCCCTTGGACTGCAAGGAAATCAGACCAATCAATGCTAAAAGAAATCAGTCAATCATTGCAATATTCATTGGGAGGACTGATCCTAAAGCTGAAGGTCCAATACTTTGGCCACCTGATGCAAATAAAAGAGCCTAAGGGTGGAAAAAAATTGAAGGTAGGAGGAGAAGGGGACGACAGAGGATGAGATGGCTGGATGGCATCACTGACTTGATGGACATGAGTTTGAGTAAGCTCCTGGAGTTGGTGATGGACAGGGAAGCCTGGGCGTGCTGCAGTCCATGGGGTCACAAAGAGTCAGACACGACTGAGTGACTGAACTGAATTGAATCATTTCGTGAGAGAAAAGATCTTATATCTTTGAACTTTCCAATGCGTGTAGGATCAGTTCCTCCCATGTGAATCACTTTGACATTTAAAGAGTTCATGGAACCAAGAGAAAGGTGAAGCCCATCGTTGTAAAAGGAAAATGTCGTAACCCTCATGGAATGTTCCTGGATCTCTGCCATACAGAGGAAGCAACTTGAAGTGGATGGCAAGAAGAAAGTTACCCAGGTGATGAGCAGCCAATCAAGACACTTAAGGTTTGCGATCAGCAAGGCAATAAAGTGTCAGCTTGGGCTCCAGTACTAGTAGCCCTCACTGCATTCTATCATCATCTCCACAAAATGTGATCCAAAAGGATTAAGAGATTCAAGCCCTTCCTTTGCTCACTCCCCTAAAGAGTGAAACAGAGGTTGGTAAATATTTAGTTAAGAAAGATTCTTTCTGATAACCAAACTGGATGCCTTTTCAGAGTAACCACAGAGGTAGGATTAGAATTGTCTCGGTGAACTAAGAGGAGGTAGTTAGAGAAGGGAAGTTGGGTGTTACCATGGAAAGCTGGAATCCTGCTCTACTGGTGCATTAGTTTCTGCCACTTTGGAATCTTTTAATTGCCACCATTTCTGGGTAAACACAATGGGACCTGAGTTTGAAAAAAGGAGCAGGGAAGCACAAAGAACAGAGAGGCAGCCTTCCTATTTAGGGAAAATGGTAGGCAACCAGCATTTCATCAGCTGGGAAATAGAATGAAAATATATTGTATCTGAACCCTCAGTAGGGCACTAAAAGACCCAGTATATTCAGAATTATCAACTATAAAGCTCAAACCCTACATAAGGAGAAGAAAGAGGAGAGGGAAGGTCTCAAGTTCCTTAGTTACTCCTGGTGTTTCTGGCCGGAAAGAAAAAAAAAAATCACCTTTTCCCTCCTACATTTTATTGGGATCATCTCAATGAAGGAAATTAACTGTCCACAAGCCAGGTCAGGCTAGACAACCTGGGCTTCACTGAATGCCACTGGCTAATTTTAACACCTGGCTCTCTTGTTCTTGAGTGTTAAGACTAGCAGTAATCAGAGGTGCTATGCTCTAGTTCTTTTTAATCCAGTTTTAATTATAGTATAAACACAATACTCACAGCAATAGAGTGATTTCCATGGATTGTTTTGGCAGGTATTAACTTGTTTCCAAATGAATGACTTATTTTCTTCCCTTTTTCCTAGTACTCTTCCCCCCCCCCCCCCCCACCCCCCCACCGAAGGAACATCTTATTTGAAAAGCCACTGTCCTTCTTGTTAAATTAGATTAATTACCTTTTAGAAGTAGTAAAAAAATGTTTTAGATTTACAGCAAGCAAGGCAAAGTAAAGTGTACCTCTTTTAGTAAAAATGACCCCAGGTTGGAGAAATAAAGAGCAATTTTATACTTTTTCAGAAAATAACTTTTGGAAACAATTAAACTTGTATTTCACAATGAAGGTGAGAAAAAAAAATTAAACTCTGATATTAAACAAGTACAATAAACAACGTATTCAAACTCAATAATTTTAAATTTAATTATAGGTAGAGACTGCCTCATTTTCTGAATATTATTGTAATTGCTATTATTATATTACATGTGCATATTAATGACCTCAATAGGTCATAGAGCCAACAGTAAGTGGAAGAGTTCAAATTTGGATATGGAACTTCCGGCTCCAATGTTAGTCATCTTTATTCCACAAACACTTTAAATTCTCGGTATTCCTCATTTTCATATTTTTGCCTAAGTTGCATTATCTTAGTACCATATACAAGAGTAACTTAGATTGACCTTGGGTTAGTATTTCATCAGGGCTAAATGTATGATCTATCTGCTTTTTACCAGCTTCTCTCCATAGAAGTATTTCTATGAGAGTAAGTATTCTATGAGTATTTCCATAGTGTTTCAGGCAAAGTTCAACTTACTCAGTTTAGATGTGCTTTCACACCCCACAGACTGCCTACCTTTCTAACTCTATTAAATGGGAATAATAACCGCAACTCTTAGAATTCTTCAAATATGATTAAAGCAAAAATGTATCTTCCACATTACGCTTTGTTTTTAATTAGAAACGAATCATAAGCATCTATTAATTTTTTTAAAAAAGAGCTGACAAGATTTTATTGCAAATGTCTGATAGACTAGGCTCTCATCCAACATAGCTTGGTAGTAGGTTTAGAAAGTCACATAGGCAAACATTTTTTTCAAAAATATAAAGGAATAAAAATGTGAGAGAATAAAGACATTTCTTTTTTTTTTTTTTTTACCATGTGATAATAAGCAGGAGGGATTAGCAAACATTTAAATTTTTCATTTCTAGATGTTGCAAAATTTCAAACTTAGCCTGACCTTTTGGTGTTTCAGTTTGTCTACTTTTGGCATAAGATAATTTCCTGACTTTAAAGACATCAGGCAGCTCTTACCAATGAACATTTTAATTATTCAAGTTGCATAAATGACTTGAAAACATATGGAATCAATTTCCCACACAATATTCATTGGTTAAAAAATCGTGAGAAAAAATGGCTTTAATGTACATGGATTCAGTCTTCTTGAACTTTAAATTTTATGGGCTTCAAAGGTAGGAAGATTCTTATTAGACATCAAACAAGTCAGAATGGACCATGAGGCAACGCCCATCCGAACTATTTCAATTATTATTAGCTTACACAGCAATTGGTTTTTATCTGCACAATATATTTATCACTGCCCTTCCCTTGTCCCTTAATACACTATCATATTATCTTTTAAAATGTTACTAAACCTCTGCAAGATAAATCAGGCCTCCTACAATCTACAGAATATCAAAGAGAGCCAAAATATATGATTTGTTACAATATTCATTCTATATGGACTTGTGATGGGAAAAAAAAAAAAGCCCATTTAATGATGAGATCATATTGGAAAAGGCCACTGTTCATCAACTCACCAGTGTTTACCAAGCTCTCAACTCCTCCATTATATGAGTCTCACCACTTGCTTTCTAAGTCTAAATTCCAAGCCATGGGGACACCATAACCCTGCTGTTCTGTTACTTATTTTTCTGTCACTTCACTTAATGGCGCTGAGCATCATGTGGACTGTGTGGGATTATAGCACATGGTATGAGAAAGCTAGTGGGAGGACATTACAGAAACAGTTATGTTGAAATGAAAGTCTGGCATACACACCAAACCATCTTCCAGTTCTTTCCCATTTCCAATTTTGGCTCTACTATCATATATTATTACTAACATTTATTTTCTTATCATAATGATTTCATTTTGTGATATAATAACTTTAAAATTTATCATATTTCAGTTCGTTTATCCCTAAAACTTTAGTAGAAAATGCATTATGATTTGAAAGGGCACAGACTGAAGCAAGGTTGATCATTACACTAATAATTGATCACCTAACTCCTAGTATAAAGATTAGGTTCATTGATTTCTCAGTGTGGATAAGAATGTAAGCGGTCGTAGGATGAAAATGAGTTTTGTATGGTTTGTTTGCATTTACAGTTGAGTCTCTTTGTTCTCACATTTTGCCTTTGTGAGTTCACCTACTCACAAAAATTTATTTGTAACCCACAAATCACACAGTTTTGTGGTCCTTCATACACAAGCCCAGAGCAGTGACAGCAAGCATATGTCCTGGTGAGGTAGAAAAAAGTGAGGCTTTCATACTGGAAATGTGTCTCTTTCTGTAGTCTCTTTAGTGTAACTTTTTTTTGGTTGCATGTTTGTGCTTTCTGTTGTGATTCAGTGTTTAAAATGAACTCCATCGCCCAGTGATGAAGTACTGTCTATTGTTCCTAAGTACAAGACGTCTGTGATTGTATCTTCTGGGTGTGTGTTAGATAAAGTTCACTCAAGCAGGACTTATGGTGCCTTTAGCTGTGAGACCAATGTTAATGAATCAATGATAATAGTAAATACAGTGCTTTTAAACAGAAACAAAGTAAGGTTATGTATTAATCAGTTATTGAAAATGTGACGATTGTAGGAACCTATCCCTTTCTTTCCTCTAGGAACAGAGGTTTAATATTTAAGCCAATTTTATAGGACAGAACTACCACAAATAAGGAGAACGCAGGTTGTTTCCATGTCCTGACTACGGTAAATAGTGCCACAATGAACAATGGGGTGCATGTATCTTGTGGAATTATGATTTTCTCCAAATATACACACTATGATGTATAAAAGAGATAACAAGAACCTACTGTATAGTACAGAGGGAAGAAAAGGTATGGTCTTGTTTTAGGACATATATTAAGTAACCTCAAAACTGCATTCCAGTATACATTAGGTATAAACAAATACTGTTCAACTTCACTTATACAAGATACTTAGTTCAGTTCAGTTCAGTAGCTGAGTTGTGTCTGGCTCTTTGCGACCCCATGAATTGCAGCACGCCAGGCCTCCCTGTCCATCACCAACTCCCGGAGTTCACCCAAACTTGTGTCCATCAAGTCCATCCAGCCATCTCATCCTCTGTCATCCCCTTCTCCTCCTGCCCCCAATCCCTCCCAGCATCAGAGTCTTTTCCAATGAGTCAACTCTTCGCATGAGGTGGCCAAAGTATTGAAGTTTCAGCTTCAGCATCAGTCCTTCCAATGAACACCTGGGCCTGATCTCCATGGACTGGTTGGATCTCCTTGCAGTCCAAGGGACTCTCAAGAGTCTTCTCCAACACCACAGTTCAAAAGCATCAATTCTTCGGCACTCAGCTTTCTTCACAGTCCAACTCTCACATCCATACATGACCACTGGAAAAACCATAGCCTTGACTAGACGGACCTTTGTTGGCAAAGTAATGTCTCTGCTTTTCAATATGCTATCTAGGTTGGTCATAACTTTCCTTCCAAGGAATAAGCATCTTTTAATTTCATGGCTGCAATCACCATCCGCAGTGATTTTGCAGCCCCCAAAAATAAAGTCTGACACTGTTTCCACTGTTTCCCCATCTATTTCCCATGAAGTGAGGGGACCAGATGCCATGATCTTCATTTTCTGAATGTTGAGCTTTAAGCCAACTTTTTCACTCTCCTCTTTTACTTTCTTCAAGAGGCTTTTTAGTTCCTCTTCACTTTCTGCCATAAGGGTGGTGTCATCTGCATATCTGAGGTTATTGATATTTCTCCCAGCAATCTTGATTCCAGCTTGTGTTTCTTCCAGCCCAGCGTTTCTCTTGATGTACTCTGCATAAGTTAAATATGCAGGATGACAATATACAGCCTTGACGGACTCCTTTTCCTATTTGGAACCAGTCTGTTGCTCCATGCCCAGTTCTAACTGTTGTTTCCTGACCTGCATATAGGTTTCTCAAGAGGCAGGTCAGGTGGTCTGGTATTCCCATCTCTTGAAGAATTGTCCACAGTTTATTATGATCCACACAGTCAAAGGCTTTGGCATAGTCAATAAAGAGCAGAAATAGATGTTTTTCTGGAACTCTCTTGCTTTTTCCATGATCCAGTGGATGTTGGCAATTTGATCTCTGGTTCCTCTGCCTTTTTTAAAACCAGTTTGAACATCTGGAAGTTCATGGTTCACATATTGCTGAAGCCTGGCTTAGAGAATTTTGAGCATTACTTTACTAATGTGTGAGACGAGTGCAATTGTGCAGTAGTTTGAGCATTCTTTGGCATCAGCTTTCTTTGGGATTGGAATGAAAACTGACCTTTTCCAATCCTGTGGCCACTGCTGAGTTTTCCAAATGGGCTGGCATATTAAGTACAGCACTTTCACAGCATCATCTTTCAGGATTTGAAATAGCTCAACTGGAATTTCATCACCTCCACTAGCTTTGTTCATAGTGATGCTTCCTAAGGCCCACTTGACTTCACAATCCAGGATGTCTGGCTCTAGGTGAATGATCACACCATCGTGATTATCTGGGTTGTGAAGATCTTTTTTGTATAGTTCTTCTGTGTATTCTTGCCACCTCTTCTTAATATCTTCTGCTTCTGTTAGGTCCATACCATTTCTTTCCTTTATTGAGCCTGTCTTTGCATGAAATGTTCCCTTGGTATCTCTGATTTTCTTGAAGTGATCTCGTCTTTCCCAGTCTATTGTTTTCCTCTATTTCTTTGCATTGATAGCTGAGGAAGGCTTTCTTATCTCTCCTTGCTATTCTTTGGAACTCTGCAATCAGATGCTTCTATCTTTCCTTTTCTCCTTTGCTTTCGCTTATCTTCTCTTCACAGCTATTTGTAAGGCATCCTCAGACAGCCAGTTTGCTTTTTTGCATTTCTCTTCCATGGGGATGGTCTTGATCCCTGTCTCCTGTACAATGTCACAAACCTCCATCCATAGTTCATCAAACACTCTGTCTATCAGATCTAGTCCCTTAAATCTATTTCTCACTTCCACTATATAATCATAAGGGATCTGATTTAGGTCATACCTGAATGCTCTAGTGGTTTTCCCTACTTTCTTTAATTTTAGTCTGTATTTGGCAATAAGCAGTTCATGATCTGAGCCACAGTTAGCTCCCGGTCTTGTTTTTGCTAACTGTATAGAGCTTCTCCATCTTTGGCTGCAAAGAATATAACCAATCTGATTTCAATCAGGATACTTAGACTAGGCAAATTCATAGAGTCAGAAAATACATTCATAGTTGCCGAGGGCTAGGGGCTGGGGCGTGAGGAGGTGGGGTGGGGAGTTAGAGTTTAACAGGAACAGAGTTTTGGTTTAGGATGCTGAAAAGCTTGGGTGATGGATGATGGTGGGAGATGCACAACAACTTGAATGCACTTAGTGCCATTAACTGTAGAGTAAAATATGGTTAAAATGCTAGTTTTATATTATGTGACTTTTAACACAACAAAAAACTAAGGAGAATTGATGGTATATATGGCATGTTCACCATCTTTAGAAAGGGTCAGATGGAGAGTTTACAGGAAGGTATTAATATGAAGCATTTATTTTAATGAGAAGCTGTGTTTAATATATGTCTCATGCTCATCATATCCCTTTTTTTTTAAATTATGGCTTTTAATTCCTTTTTCAAAAATCTTGCTCTTGGGTCTTTTTTTTACTACGGTTTAGGTGTCATTGAAGATATTTGCTAACCTAAAGCTCAACAAAGAGTGACTTGTTCAGAGTTCCCTGGAAGTGAGCTGGTGGTTGTGCCCACCTGGCCACACAGGTCTTCTCTGGGTCTTCCAGGTGGCCACATTACGTCTTTGACAAGAGCACAGTGACATGCAGCAAAAAACAGAGTATTTCCTTTGAACACAATGCATGCTAAGTCACTTCAGTAGTGTCTGGCTCTTTGTGACTCTATGGACTGCAGCCCACCAGGTTCCACTTTCTATGGAATTTTCCATGCAAGCATACTGGAATGGGTTGCCATTTCCTTCTCCAAGGATCTTTCTGACCCAGGGATCAAATCGGCATGTCATATCTCCTGCATTGGCAGACAGGTTCTTTGCCACTAGCACCACCTGGGAAGCCCCTCTTTTAAACATGCATGTGTGCTTAGTTGCTTCAGTGTGTCCGACTCTTTATGACCCTATAGACTGTAGCCCGCCAGGCTCCTCTGTCCTTGGGATTCTCCAGGCAAGAATACTGGAGTGGGTTTTCATGCTCTCCTCCAGGGGATCTTCCTGGCCCAGGGATCAAATCCCTGTCTCTCTAGCACAGCAGGCAGATTCTTTATCTTTGAGTCACCTGGGAAGCTCCTCCTTTAAACATAAATGGATCCAAATTCAGGCTTTACTAGTTCATGCTTATTTAACCTAAAATGAGCTGTTTATTTTTCCATGTTTCTCTTTCCCTCTTCCTCTGTAAAATAAAGATAACAACAAAGCTTACAAATAAAAGTTTACTAACACCAAATCTAGAAACCCCTAGCCATAGAAGAAGCCAGGTGTTGATTTGGGTGGGGAGCCCTTTTGCTCTCGCATTCCCCCAGGTTTTTCTCTCTGTGAGGTTGTCTAGATTTTACTGCCCCTGCTAGCACCACTGGGAGGGATCCTCCTAGCCTTGATATTCTCTTTAACTGATCTGAATGTGATTTTGGCCTCTAAGACACTTCACTCACTATCAAGGTATACGAGAACTCTGGGTAAGCATGGGAGGCCTATGCTATAGATTGTTCAAAATGGCATTTGGAATCTTATGAAGACTGAGTTCTAGTTAGCAACAGCTCAATCAGAAATATACACTATGGACATGAGTTTGAGCAAACTCCAGGAGATAATAAAGGACAGGGAAGCCTGGCATGCTGCAGTCGATGAGGGCGCGAGGAGTTAGACACAACTTAGTGATTGAACAACAAACTAGGCTTATGTTATTGTCTTTTTATATCCATGTCCTTTTCATTTTTTCCCTCATTACTTAGTTAAAACCCTTTAAAAACAGGGGCCTAGGAAAAAATCTCCAATTTTGCTGACGAACCCATTTGGTATTTCTGGCCATGTATTAGCTGTAGCTTTAAAAGGGGTGTAACTGGAACTGCAAGGTAAACATAGTCTGCAGGACAACAATCTAAACTGAGAAACATCCAAGAGACTTTAGGGAAAACAGTTATTTGGTTCGATGTAATTGGCTACTGGAAAGAGTAGCAAAGTGGTTGTCACAAGGACCAAGTGTGACAATGTATATAAAAGTATTTGGTCCAATAATATGGTACATTCTTCTGAAGTACTTTGACAAGTAGAAGCACATATGCTAAAATTAATGTTTTTTAAAATGTTTGCATAAGGAACTTACTAAAGTTCAACAAGAAAGGGGAAGGACAATATGATATTTTAAAAAGAAATTGTAATTCCATCTATTCAGCTCAAATATATCATGTAATAAAATCATATAACTTTTTAAAAAAATGAAGTCTGTGATAGGGACCATTATCTCTATTTTACCAAAGGCAAAAAGATGTTACAAGCATATTTCCAAATCACGGGTAGAATTTAAATTAGGACTAAAAACCTTAGGCCCCTGTGCATAATTACTGCTCCGTAGAACTTTTTGCCAGAGTTAATGTTATTGGTTGAATTCTACTGTTTCCTAGAATATGTCACATTTTGTGATTTTTAAGTCTCAGGAAATCTGTTCAGTGTCCACTGCAAGACAATAAATAAAAGTACTTCTGTAAATAGTGTTCAATGACTACTTCCGGCTGGTAGAATAAGGGGAAAAGGAATCATAGCCACCAATTTATTTCCTGATTCAGAAAATGACTCACGATGTAACTTTGTGAACATTGCTTAACCTTTCAGCATTCCAGTTTCTACAGCTGAAAAACAAGGATAATGTTTGTCCACCTTACAATGGTAAATGCTCTAGAAATACACACAAAAATGTTAATCTCCTATCAAGGGACAGTAAAGCTGGTTTTTCGTGTACTTGAGATATCACTGACACATTCGCAAAGCAGTTTCTGCCAAAGTCGTGTGGTTAATGCTTCCAGATCACCTCCCTAAACACCACATTGTGCACTGAACTCTCTTTATCCTGCCCTGAATCAGAATGGTAATCGCCGCGGGGTGTGTTCAACGTGACTGACGAGGCACGACAGTAGAGCCTGTCTCACTGCTTGTGCCAGAGTGCTTTCTGCATGGTTGTCAAGGAAGACAGCACTCAACAGAAGGAAAAAGATCCATACGGTGGGAAGAAACTTTCTCCTTGAATTCTGATTCTGGGAAATATGACTAAAATTATGAATGAGCCAATTTCATTTGCAGTCTTCCTGCGACAATGTACAACTGTTCAGCTTCCCTCATAATCTGGAAACCACAATTTAGGAAAGATATGTATGTGTCCTTTTTGGTGCTTGGTTTATTATCTTCTTTTGCTCCTCATATGTTTTGTTTCGAAAGAATATTTTCGAATAACTCAGGATTTCCAATGGCTATTGCTTGACATACTAGTAGCTTGCCCCATTATTCCCACAGCTGGTAACAATTACAGTTCATTAAACTAAAATTACTTCCAATGACTTTCTCTGAAATAATCTATTGCTGATATGGAGCTTTATTTTTAAGTGCCAAATTCCAATATACCTCAACTAGATAGGGCAGCACTGTGTTACCACAAAGAGGTGATGAGCAGCCAGAAACAAACTACATGGCTACCTTGACCGAAGTTCTGCTGCCTTAGAAAAGGTACAGGATTGACATCACAAAAGCCCATGAGGTTGTCACACACAACTGGACAAAAGCAGGCTCCAAATTGAGAAAGGGTGAAGAGAAACAAGATGGTTTAGAAAATAATTAAATATTTATTTATTTACAATACTCAAGACATTGAAGCAACCTATCCATTAACAGAAGACTGGTTAAAGAGGATATAGTACATATATACAATGGAATATTACTCAGCCATTAAAAGGAATGAAATAGTGCCTTTTGCAGAGATGTGGATAGACCAAGAGGCTTTCATACAGAGTGAAGAAAGTCAGAAAGAGAAAAACAAATCACTTATGATATTACTTACATTGGAATCTAGGAAAATGGTATTAATGAACTTATTTGCAAATGAAAAAAGACAGAGATGTAGAGAACAAACATGTGGATACCTAAGGGGTAAGGAGAAGGTGGGATGAATTGGGAGATTGGGATCGATATATATACACTGCTGCTGCTGCTGTTGCTGCTGCTAAGTCACCTCAGTCGTGTCCGACTCTGTGCGACCCCATAGACGGCAGCCCACCAGGCTCCCCCGTCCCTGGGATTCTCCAGGCAAGAACACTGGAGTGGGTTGCCATTTCCTTCTCCAATGCATGAAAGTGAAAAGTGAAAGTGAAGTCTCTCAGTCGTGTCTGACTCTTCGTGACCCCATGGACTGAAGCCCACCAGGCTCCTCCATCCATGGGATTTTCCAGGCAAGAGTACTACTAAATATAAAATAGATAACCAATGAGAGACTATGGTATAGCACAGGGAACTTTACTCAAGGGTCTGCAGAGAACTAAATGGGAAGAAAATCTTTAAAAAGAGAAGGGAGTGTATATATATATATATATATATACACACACATATATATATATGTATATATATGTATAACTGATTCCCTGGTGGCTCAGAGATTATGAGTCTGCCTGCCAATGCAGGAGACATGAGTTCCATCCTTCAGTCTAGAAGATCCCCTGGAGGAGGAAATAGCAACCCATTCCAGTATTCTTGCCTGGGAAATCCCATAGCCAGAGGAGAATGGCAGGCTACAGTCCATGACATTGCAAAAGGGTTGGACATGACTTAGCAACAAAACAACAACAAATAACTGATTCACTTTGTGTGTTAGCAGAAACTAACACAACATTGGAAAATAATCATACACAAAACATTTTTTTTTAAAGAAAACATTAAAATTTTGCATCATGAAAGATTTTTTTCCCCAAAATAAACACTTTGGGAGGGGAAAAAAAATAGTGTGACTTTTCTCAAACACCATATTCTTATTGTAAACACAAAAGAACATTTTCTAACTTTGTATTCCTAACTTTGTTTCTTAGTTTTGTGATTTAATGCCACTGCTTTCAGCACTCACTGGCTAGCTGAATCTAACCTTGATTTTTTTTTTCCTTTTCGCTTAACTATCCACCATCGCACACCAGAGTAGGGTCATGTTCACAATTATGTCTCAAGAAGTATGGATATCTGAGCATAAATACTAAATCCACACGAAACTGAAATTAAAAAAAAAAAAAGACACTGGTGTGTACGGGGCACGCTATCAAGATGTTTAGATACTGACAACACGATATAACCTAACCAGAAAACTTAGACCAAAGTTCAAGTGCAATTTTGTTCTCCACTAGTGTTTTCCAACCTGCTTTCCTCAAAATATGTGAGACATTTTAAAGTGCTGTAAAGTTTTATGTTTGAGAATTGTTGCTCACCCCATACATCCCTCTCTTGGATATTCATATTATATATCAGCCTACCAAATATGCCAAAGTTATCTAGAAGGCAGTAACTTTCTTTAACTCAGCTTTCCCCAAAATTCTTTAACCAAGGAACACCTTCAATATCTTACTTTTTGTGGGAATTATAAGAGAAGCTCTCAGACCTTCTGACAGAGTTTGGAAACTAGTATTCTACATTTTTCAATCCTTTTAATGTGGAACTGAACTTCTGACTCGCCTCTTTCATCAATAATTCCTTCAACATATTCTTACATGTATTTTATTTTTAAAATACAAATAACTTCCCTATTAGCAGAGACCTAGTTTAGGTGTGACCTGGGAAAGGATTAACTACAATTCCTTTTTCTTCTGAATCTTCCTTTAGAAAATTTGTGGGCAAGCAGCTTCCTCATTTTGATGGTGAGCAAGCAGAAAGTATTTGTTTAATTGAATCAGAGTATACCAACATCAGAAACTTTGATTTCCTACAATAAAAATTATTCCAAAGGATAACAAAAAAGTGAGATTTTTTTTCCCTTCACCTTTACATATTTAAAGAGCATCTGCCAGGACAAAAAAATAGACAGTGTGACACTTTATGTGTTAAATCATTTTTATTTGCAAGTCCCTGTACTTTGAATGTAGAACTGTCCCAATATACAGGTTATGCCAAGATGTGAATTAACAGTGAATTTAGGCAGGAGACACTGGAATGTGGTCTAGCCTTTCTCTTAGGGAAAAAAAAGAGAGAGAGAGAGAGAGAAGCACATAAAGTTCATATATACTTTCCTTCATAAATATTAGCGTTTTTTCTTTTCTTCTCCCCACCCCTTCCTCCATTCCACTCTCTTCCCTTTTCAAGGTAATTTGAATTTCTCTTTTAGTTTTGCAATTAAGTATGATTTTGCTTTCACTTTTTCAGATAGCATCATAGAATTACAGTCCTTGAAGCTCAATTCCTTCCTTCTAATAATGAATGCACTTCATTACTTGAGTCTCCTGTATCTTGAAAAAAATTTTTTTTTAGTGAGTGACTTTTTCAAGTGTTTCAGTCCCCCTTTAAAAAGTAGAGGACAGAACTTAGAGATTAGGTGACTTACGCATGTCACATAGTGACTCACCAACTTCCCTGAAAAAGAGAACCATTTTTGCTATCCATTCAGGCTTTTTTTTTTTAATTCTTCTGTTTTTGCCCTGAATTTTGTTTCCACTGTCTAATACATTTAGATGCTTTAGACACACATAACGCATACACACCCTTTTACATCATTGCAGCATTATCCTTGGCTTTCTTTTTTTTTAAGACATTTAATTAGCATTTGTACCAGGTCAATTCGAGTTTCCCTGTTATGCAAACCCACACCCATGCTAAGAGTCTCTAGGGTTAGGAACACAGTGATGATATGACTCTTTGGTTTCGGTGTTTGTGTAAAAGGAGCCCCAGGTCATTTCCAGAGAAAATCAAAGATCCTGAGGACAGCCTCACAGATGAAGTGGCAAATCGTTTTTTTCTTTTCTTTTTTTCTTTTTGGTGATGGAAAAGAACAACCACGATAAAATGGGTCAAGGGAATATGGATTATCAAAAATAGGCAATGAATCAACTCTCCACTCAGTCAAGAGAGTTGCGGAGCTAAATATGGAGTACAATGGATAAGTGACTTGATGAGCACTCTAGGTGCTCAGAGAGAAGGAAAACACCCAGATTAGGAGACATATTATCTTGATGATAGCTTCTAAAATTTAGATGAT
Organism: Oryx dammah; assembly: GCF_014754425.2. NCBI lineage: Eukaryota > Metazoa > Chordata > Mammalia > Artiodactyla > Bovidae > Oryx > Oryx dammah. The sequence continues at coordinate 34,836,989 of NW_024070211.1, read as the reverse complement.
GTCCGTGCAAACTCCTCCAATTTTAAGGCTGGTGTACCTCTGTGATTTCTGCAACTTTCCTCTGGGGGAAACCTCACGTGAGCTTCTCTGCTTCTGGGCTCCGGTTTCTCTAATTTGGCCCCTGCTAAGCACAGAGATGATTTTCAGCCCTTCCCAGATTCCCACCAGACATCTCCTCCCATTCTAAGAGATGCATGTGTAGGACCCAGTGTATGAGTGGGACTGTGAAATGGTTTAACAGAGTTTACATTAAAGTAGTACAAACACTTCCAAATCAAACTTAAGAAAGTCCAACTTAAATATCCTTTATTATACACAGACAACATCCTCCCCATGCCCCTCTCTGCCCCAGAAATCCCAGGGACATTTTCACTTGCACTTTCAGCCACACAGTTCCCCAGCACTTACAGTGACACTGTCTCCCTTTTGGGCCCAACCTTATCCCATTACCTACCCTCTCCTCATAAGCAATGACAACTATTTTTCACTTTCTCAAGCTGATGGAAAGAGCCTCCTTTTAGATGTCCATGCCCCCAGGGTCTCACTTTCTATCCCAGGCAACTGACAATGGGTTTTTCCTAAACCGTGAGATTCTGGGGCCATCTCTTTACAGATGTCTCAGCCATGTCACAGTTTTGTTCAGGACCGCTGGGGCTTCTTTTCTCTCAGAGGCATTGCCACTTAGAGACCAACTTTGTGAACAGTTATTATCAAACTTGGGCTTCCGTGGTGGCGCCGTCAGCCAAGAATCCACCTGCAATTCAGGAGACCCAGGTTTGATCCCTGAGTCGAGAAGTTCCCCTAGAGAAGGAAATGGCTACCTACTTCAGTATTTTTGCCTGGGAAATCCCATGGACAGAGGAGCCTGGCAGGCTATAGTCCATGGGGTGGCAAACAGTCAGACAGGACTTAGTGACTACACCGCCACCATATCAAATTCAGGTGCTCAGTTAGAATGAGTCTTTCTTTATTCTCCAAAAAATCTGAAACTTTGTTGATCTAGAGGAGGAAATTAGGATATGAAATCTTGCCCCTCCCCCACCACCAGTAAATCTATTATCTCCACTGAGACCACTCACTGCCCTGTAGCAGCATAAAAATGGGTTTAAGAGACCAGAAGCTACTAGTAGCTCTAGTAGCTACTGGTCCAACTCTGGTTCAGCTCTTTTGTTTAAGACTTTTTATTTTTAATATGGACTATTTTAAAGTCTTTATTGAATTTGTTACAAAACTGTCTTTGTTGCGTGTGTTTTGATTTTTTTGATCACAAGGCATATGGGAGCCCAGATCTACAACCAAGGATCAAACCCATACCACCTGCATTGGAAGGTGAAGTCCCCAACCGCTGGATTGCTAGGAAAGTCCCCTGGCTCAGCTCTTAATAATCTGGGTACCTCAGTTTCCTCATCTGTAAAATGGTAGAATCCACCTTGCTGTACAAACAAAATAAGTTAATATGAAGATTGAATATTTCAATATATTTAAAAATGCTTGATACTTGTAAATGTGAGCTGGTTTTGTTTTTGTTTTTTTCTTTTGTAACTTGGCCAAGTGACAAGGGCTAGGAAAGGGCTGGGCAGAGTACAGACAGATGGTGGCAACAGAGCTCATTTGGTACAAGGTTTCCCCATGGGGGGCAGAAGACATGGATGATGCTGCTATTGTAAGAGGCTTGAAAGTTCCACTTAGGAATTAGTCCTTTGGGCAGGCTTTTGGCTATAAACTTTTGTAGATGGAAATCCTAAAGAAGTGATAGGTGTCTCTCTGGATCTAGTATTTCACATCTATCTGGGATTTTTTTTTTTTTCTTCTGGATGAGGCTTTATTTTATGAGCAAATTTTGGTATTTTCACAAATAGACCCTAGTTTCCACTGAAATGTATTTCTGTTCCTCTCATGTAATAGTCCTACATTTTCTGAATAAATGGACTTAAAAATCTCTGAAGGAAAAAATAAAAATAAATTGCATATACTTAACATGGGGCTTGCTCATTGTCTCTCCAAAGAATGCCTGTCTTGTAATCTCATATCCATAAAGTGCCTTGTACATAGTATATGCTCAATAATTACCAGTTGGTTTTGATTTTCATCATTTAAAAATATCAATGAAATATCATTTTGAAAGACTGTCAACTTCTACACAGGTTTAGCAGCAGCAGCAACAACAGCAATTTAGACAAGTTTTCCATCCAATTCTAAAGGGACTTAATCACTTGGGTTCATATGTTAATTTGCTGCACATCTAACCACACAGGAGTCTCAGATCTGGGAGTAACCAGTGAGAAAAGAATACAGTTGTTCTCATTTTCAAGTGTCCTAGGATAAATTGCATTCTACTCACTGGTGCCAGAAGAAATCAATACAGACTCTAACAGGAAAAATATTCATTATTTGTGAAGAAGAAAGAAGCAAAAAAAAAACCAACAACAATAACAAAAACCCCATGATGATGGGAAACCACAGAGAGAAATTTTCAAAGCATACCAGGATCATCAAGTTACACAATTCCAGAAGCTCCATTGCAAAAAAAAAAAAAAAAGAAAGTGAAATATCCTCTGGAATTGCTCAAAAGGTGGCCTTGAAGAATACATTCGGTGTCTAAAATTTTAAGTGACTTTTTTAATGGTCATAAATGGTTCATTCATGTTTTTTTCTTTGTGTTTACATGAGGTGATCACATTTATCCATAAAATGATAAGAACAACATTTTTTCAGTACTTACTACATGTCTAGTACTATCTAAGTATACACGTATTAATTCATTTAATTTTTACAAAAAAAAAAAACCCACAAAATCCCTAGGAAATAGGTACTCTTATATCCATTTTGGGATGAGGGAGCCTGGTGGGCTGCTGTCTATGGGACAGCACAGAGTCGGACACTACTGAAGCAACTTAGCAGCAGCAGCAGCATGTCCATTTTAAAGATGAGAAAACTGAAGCCAGAAATGTAACTCACCCAAAGTTATACAGCTAGTAAGTAGTGGAGCAAAGGTTCAAATGCATTTGGTCAGTTTCCAGTGACTGATGTTCTACAATGCTGCCTGATTTGTCTGGCCTTAGTACACGCCAGGGCATCTTGGTGTTCATGGCTACTACGGCTGATGCCAACATTTCCTGGCTGGGTACACTGAGCATGAGCTTTTTCATTAGAATTTTAGAATTTTCAAGAGACTCCTCTCTCCCCTAAAACTATAGGGATGTCTGACTGCTTATAGTGAAGTCGCTCAGTCGTGTCTGACTCTGCGACCCTGTGGACTGTAGCCCACCAAGCTCCTCTGTCCATGGGATTCTCCAGGCAAGAGTACGGGAGTGGGTTGCCATTTCCTTCTCCAGGGGATCTTCCCGACCCAGGGATCGAACCCAGGTCTCCCGCATTGCAGGCAGACTCTTTAACCTCTGAGCCACCAGGGATGGAGCCCTTCAAAAACCACTCACTGAACAAATTCAGAAAAACTGGATGTCAACCCTTCTTAACATCCCACTGGACATTTTTGGAAACCAGGGACAAAACGTCTTCCTATTTAAGTAGTGAGAGTTGGTGATTCTCGTAAGCCCTGGAATGCCTCTTGTCCCCAGCATGAAGAAAGTGAGCCAACATCTACAAAGTCTTCTCCAAGGAGGAAGGCCCAGACAGTTTTGGACTCTACCAGGGGGCCTCATTCATACTGTGGATTGTAAGACATCACACCTCATGTCTCATCTCCCACGTTCCCTTTGTGAGGAAATTAGAAAAAATCACTTTGAGATTTTCAGATGATGCTTACGTTCATAAAGTAGTCATTTTACTTTAGTCATTTGATTATTCCCGGATCAGCAATTCTGCCCCATGACAAAATCTTTGGTAATCACTTGTTTTTTGTTTTTAAAGAGAGTAATTTCCAAAAGAAAGTAGGTAAGGGTATTATCATAAGTAGATAGACAGTTAGCCGTTTGTATTCATGGGTTCCCCATCTTCAGATGCCACAAACTGTTATTGGTTTTTAGCTGCTAAGTTGTGTCTGACTCTTTTGCAACCCCAAGGACTGTAGCCTACCAGGCTCCTTTGTCCATGGGATTACCCAGGCAAGAATACTGGAGTGTGTTGCCATTTCCTTCTCCAGGGATCTTCTTGACCCAGGGATCTAACCCATGTCTCCTGCATTAGCAAGCAGAGTCTTTACTACTGAGCCACCTGGAAAGCCCCAACCAACTCTAGATCAAAACTATTTAGAAAAAAATTCCAGAAAGTTCCAAAAATCAGAACTTAAACTTGTTACAATCCAACAACATTTACGTTGTATTTGGGTTTTCCTGGTAGCTCAGACAGTAAAGAATTCTCCTGCAATGCAAGAGACTTAAGAGACACGGTTTCGATCCCTGGGTCAGGAAGATACCCTGGAGAAGGGAACTGTTACCTACTCTAGTATTCTTGCTTGCAGAATCCCATGGATAGAGGAGCCTAGTGGGCTACGGTCCATGGGGTCACAAAGAATCAGACACAACTGAGTGATTTACAGCTATTTGCATAGCATTTATATTGCATTAAGTATTATAAGTAACCTAGAGATGATTTAGTGTATACTGGAAGATGTACATAGGTTATATGCAAATTCTGCACCATTTAATATAAAGGACTTGACCACTTGAGCATCCGTGGATTTTGGTTTCGGGTAGGAGGCAGTCCTGGAATGATCTGCTGCATATATGGAAAGATGCTGTAAAATATTTGGGATTGTGAGATAGTTATTTTAGGCAAAAGGAGTAGGAAAAACAAATAAGAGAATAAAGGGAGCTTTTAGTTTTCTCAAAAACTAACAAAGTCCCACCTTAGTCAGGGAGTATCAGGTTAGAGTAGTTCTGAAAGGATCACCTGGCCCTCAATCCTTGGGAATTTTCAGCCCTGTGGTGTTTGCTTTTGTCTCCCAACAGAGGTGTGGTATGAAGGGGTCACACAGGAGGTGAACAGACGTTAAATGCTCCACTTCCCCACAGTAAAGTAACACTTCAGTCAAACCAGGTGAGCTGAAATAACTGGATATGCTTCTCCATGAAGCTAATACATTTTTATCAAACACTTCAACAATTCTTATTCCCTGAGTGAAGCATTTTTGGCTACTAATGATTACAGGAGGATGAAACTAGTCAAAACACTCCCAAGAAAGAAAATGGCAAAGAGAATTATAGTTTATGTTTTCTATAAAAGAGATAATTCATAGTACACTATACTTGAATGAGTTAAGAGATTTGCAGCTTGATATAAAAACAGAATAACATGGTAAACTTGTAGTTTTGTTTTTTTGTTTGTTTTGGTTTTTTTTTTTAAGTCAGATTGGTTTACCAAGCTTTGGTAGTATAGAATCAACTGATAATATTTGAGGGGAAACAACTGTTTAGGAAATCAGGCAATGAGGCGGAATAGATTCTAAATCAATCTGAGTCTCAGTTCCCTAATCTATGAAATACCGGACGGGACTAAAGAATCTCTAAGAACAACTCTTGCTCTGAAAACTCTTTGGGGATTCCTTAATTCATAAACATATACTATACACTTAGTCACTGTGAACAAAGACATTTGGACAGTATTATTTATATTTCACTGAAGCTGCTTAGAGAACCTATTCTTGGTTTGTAGATAAAACACAGGAATAAAAGACTTTGAACATAAGCAGTATATATATATATATAAATAATGAAATTCACCAAAGCTCTCCTACATTTCCTATCTACCTTACTGCATGCACACATGTCAAGTCGCTTCAGTCATGTCTGACTCTTTGCAACCCAATGGACTGTAGCCCACCAGACTCCTCTGTCCATGGGATTCTCCAGGCAAGAATACTGGAGTGGGTTGCCATGCTCTCCTCAAGGGGATCTGTTTGAGCCAGGGATCAAACCTGCATCTCTTATGTCTCCTACATCGGCAGATGAGTTCTTTACCATTAGTACCAATTGGGAAGTCTATCTGCCTTACTAGAATTTTCTTAATAGCTATTTATCTTTTAGAAATTCTCATTTGAGTTACTAACTACCTGTCAAAAGGTCACAATCATCATTTATTTCCAGTGGAACTTTTATTTCCTCCTTGAAGATGAACTCAGAAACTCAAAGAATCAAGGAAATTGGGATTATTGGAGTTGCCAATGTAATCAAACTCCCTTAGGTAAAAGAAAACTTGCATGTTCTAAAAGGATTATAGCAGTTGGCTGACAAGTTCTTGAATGTAAGAATCCACTTAAGCAAACCTACATAAAGTTGATTCACTCAACGCATTCACTCCCACCTAGTACACCTCCTACGCTTGCCACACCCTTTTACCTTTTTTTTCTTTCTCAGGCTCCTGCCTTCTCCTTTGGTTTCAGATAACATTTGGCATCCTCATCCAACAGTTAGTACTGAGCATAACTAGAAGACAGTGTGCTCCACTGGAAAGAACATGGACTTTGTAGTGAAATAGATCTTCCTTTGAGTTCTCTGCCGTATATTAGCTAGGTGATTTGGGGCAAATTATGGATCCTTTCTGAGTTCAGTTTCCTCTCTAACTGAAAGTATAGCATTAACTTTGCAGGATTATTATGAATAATAGTCATTTCATGTAAATGTTTAGTATCATAATAACATTAAATAAACTGCTGCTACTGCTGCTAAGTCGCTTCAGTCGTGTCCGACTCTGTGCGACCCCATAGACAGCAGCCCACCAGGCTCCCCTGTCCCTGGGATTCTCCAGGCAAGAACACTGGAGTGGGTTGCCATTTCCTTCTCCAATGCATGAAAGTGAAAAGTGAAAGTGAAGTCGCTGAGTCGTGCCCGACTCTTATCGACCCCATGGACTGCAGCCTACCAGGCTCCTCCGTCCATGGGATTTTCCAGGCAAGAGTACTGGAGTGGAGTGCCATTGCCTTCTCTTAAACAAACTAGCTATAGCCAAAATTAAGAAACTAACACTGATAGGATTTTTGAGTGAACATATAAGCTGATCGTGTTGCTTCCTACTTTTAAATTTTACTGAGTCCCTCTTGTTCTGAAAACTCCAGTTGTTTTCATACCCACTGCCCTTCCTGCTCTTATTCTGCCCTCTTGTCCTGTTATCTTTCCCCACACCTCGCATTGCACTCTGCTTCAACCCAGCTGAGGGCTTTGTTGTGGCTGTGGTGTCATGCTCAGAGAAAATTCATTCTTCTGCCTGAAACTCAGGTTTCCCTCCTTGACCTGCAGCTAACTCCTTGCCACCTTTCAGCTTTGTTTAGTCACTGCTACGTTCAATGTCTTCAATAGACTTCCTGAATCAGCCTAGATTATGAGTTACCATAACATCCTGCATTTTTGTTTTTTGTCTTAGTTCTTACCATGCTGTTCTAGGATTTCCTAGTTAAGGAACTGTGTTCCCTTGTACACTGAGTTCATGGAGAACTGGATTGTGTCTGTCTTGGTATCTTACCATACCCTAGCAACATGCCTGGCATGTACTATGCAATGACTAAGTCCTAATAGACAAATAAACGAATGTATAATCTTTCAATTTCCATTTCTCCATGTTGCTACTTGTAGCTCGGCTGGTAAAGAATCCACCTGCAGCAGTGCAGGGAGACCTGAGTTCGATCCCAGGGTTGGGAAGATCCCCTGCAGAAGGGAAAGGCTACCCACTCCAGTATTCTGGCCTGGGTCACAAAGAGTGGGACACAACTCAGTGACTTTCACTTTCACTTTCTTTCACTTGTATAACTTTGGGCATAAATGAGAAAGACATGAGCTTCCTGTTTCTTTCCTGCTCTCCACTCCCTGTTCTCATAGGAAAGGGAAATGTGGATTAGGCAGAATGCTTAATCATTAAGGGGAATTCTGCACATTGGCAGGAAACTGGTTAAGATATTCTTTCCTAACGGGTCAATCTTGGAGAAACAGGCTTGATCAGTAGAAAGAGGTGTCTTTTTGTAAAGTTAATTATTAAAAATTTGTAGTGTACTGCATATATGTTATAATTTTAATTATATCAATATATGTGTTCATATTTAATGCAGAGGAAAAATACCAGAAAAAAATAAGGAAAATTTCAAGTAAGCATCTCTTAGCATTTTTATTTTCTTTTATTTTCTCATGTTTTTCTGTACAGTCAAATTTTTAAAGGATTAATGAAGACAAAAATCTTTGAAAAGAAACTTAAATTTTTATTTGTACCAGTTGCAAGAAGAGAATTCTGGGAAAATATTAATGTTTTTGTTTGGCTATATCTATTACTTTCTTGGTCACTATTTCTCACGGATGCTAGACTGTCTCAGGCTTTACTCTACCTACCCGCTCTAACCAGAACAGGAAAATGTACTTTCTGGCAATGTATGTCTTCAGAATTCACTTCCTTTGCAATGTTTTCCCAGATAAGACACTCATCAAATGAGGAAGGTCTTCCTTCCTCTTCAGAGGAAATCCTGTAGCACATATTCTGGGGTCTATTTTCTCTGTTCATTTACTGTTGTCTTATTTTGGGTTCTTTAATTTCCCAATTTTATTTCCCGCTCCCTAAAGTTAGAAGTGTGCGCTTCACAGATTTAATGGCTCTTCGGATGGCCCTGGACACACAGAAGATTCTTCCAAAATACTATTGATGTAATGAATATTGCATCAGAAAATGCATTCTACAACAAATTAGCAAGTAAGAATGCATGTCCCTCTATTCCCAGGGTGCAGGTGATTAATCCCTGATGTTTTAGGCCATTATAGGATTTGGATCTCTAGTTTCTGTTTTTGTTTTATTTTTTTCCCAGTATGTTCTTTTACCAAGTGCAATGAATAACACACTTTTATTTAGGAAAACAAAAAGTTTTTCTGTCTTTTAAAAATCAAAATTACCTAGCTTTGGAAATCATTATGAGAAATTGTATCTGTAAGTATGTTGTCTTTAAACACAAAGGCAAAATATAATCAAATGATAATATAGATCACTAGATCATCAATGATTCTTACCTGTTCACTAAATGAAATTTTAAAAGAAATTAAAAGACACTTGCTCCTTAGAAGAAAAGCTATGACAAACCTAGACATCATATTAAAAAGCAAACAACAAAGGTCCATATATTCAAAGTTATGAATTTTCTAGTAGTCATATATGGATGTGAGAGTTGGACCATAAAGAAAACTGAGCACTGAAGAACTGATGCTTTCAAACTGTGATAAAGACTCTCAAGAGTCCCTTGGACAGCAAGGAGATCAAACCAGTCAATCCTATAGGAATTCAACCCGGAATATTCACTGGAAGGACTGATGCTGAAGCTCCAATATTTTGGACACGTGGTGCAAAGAGCTGACTTATTGGAAAAAACCCTGATGTTGGAAAAGATTAAAGACAGGAAGAGAAGGGGATGGCAGAAGATGAGATAGTTGGATGGTACCAATACCTCAATGGACATGAATTTGAGCAAAGTCTGGGAGATAATGAAGGACAAGGAATCCTGGTGTGCTGTAGTCCATGGGGTCACAAACAATGGGACACAACTGAGTGACTCAACAACAACAAAAGGAAATTTTAAAAGAATGTGTGAACAACTTTAAAACAATCATAGCACATTTCCAGCTCAATATTATGACAAGAATTGCTTAATAATGAGAGTCAGTAAGGATTTTTTACCTTTAAATAACTCCAATGTGTCAGAACTATGAAATTTAGATAGAACTTTTAACACTATGTGAAGTTAAATGTACTAAGATTTTGATGATGCCCAATCAGTTATTGAGCATCATTAGATCGATGTTTTGTTGATTGACACTGCTGGTTGACAATTCCTCTAAAAATTGCTCCTCAAAAGAATAAAAATTAACTTTTAGTATTGCCAGGAAGAAAAGTTCTCAGTTTTAGGAACCGCCCCCCACAAAGAGAAAAGAAACCATTTTATGGATCTGAAAATCAACCAGATATCTCCAGAACCCTTTGGAAGTGATCAGCATTGCTTGGTTTTGGACCTGGAGTCCTGAATTAACCTGAAAAGACAGGATCATATATTCTGAGTCTTAAAATGTCCTTTTACCTGAGCAAACCTACAAGCATAGGAAAGGAAGTTAATGCCAGCACTCTGACCCTCATTCAAATCTCAAGGTTTTAGGGACTTGCAAGATTCAGAGTGAGAATGCATTGTGCCCTGCACATAGAAGCTGTTTCTTTAAAACACCAACCACAGGAATCCAGCTACTGCTTACCTCTCTGCCGCATAAGATTACATTCAGCAATATCACCCAGAATAATCAGGAGAAATACTTAACAAAGAGCATGCTTTCTTAGAAGACAAAGGAAAAAGGTACGACAGTAATGTCAAAGGCCCTGATTTCTAGATATAGCTGTGCTCTGAGTTTTTTATGTTTTCCCTTTATTCCTCTGAAAAATGGGAATAAAACCCTTGTCACTGAGCCACTGGAATGTTCAGGAGACAGTAAGTTAGTAACTGGAAAGGATTTAGGGTGAAAGGTGCTATGTGAGTTTACAGTATTTGTTAATGTTATTACTTAATCAGTTCTGGCCCAATGTGGAAACAAAAGCAACTTCTATTACAAATAGCATAAGTTGCTAAAATAACCTTGGGAAAGAGAGAATAAATGAGTTTACAAAGACAAATAGGTAGCAACTGGATTATTGAGACCTCATCTTGAGGTGGTAGGCTTTTAACACTAGAAAAGTTGTTATTTTAATCTTCAAGGAAGAATCATTCGGGGAAAAAAAGTAGGCAACCTATTAATACCTATTTATGAAAGAGGGACATTTCTAGTTGCATATTAACAAATATGTTTATAAAAACAGTTTCTATTACAAGACTTGATTAAGCAGAAGTCTCCTTTAGCAGATTTTAGGAAAAGGGATATATAACAAAAGGTCCATGTGTGAACTCTGGAAACAGTCAGGACTTAACCAGACTCCAGCAGGTTCATTTAGAACCTTAGGAGCTGTGCAAAGGGAACCAGTAAGTGTATGTGCTGTGTGCTGTGCACTGTGCTAGGTTGCTTCAGTCGTGTCTGACTCTTTGCAATGCTATGGACTGTATCCTGCCAGTCTCTTCTGTCCATGGGATTCTCCACCCAGGGATCAAATCTGTGTCTTTTACGTCTCCCTGTAAGGCAGCTGGGTTCTTTACCACTAGCATCACCTGAGAAGTCCATTCAATATATACATAATATTTAACTTATTAAAATATAAATATTAACATATGTAAATTTGAACTGACACTAGCTATGACTTTACCATCTGCCTTTAAGCTATCTTCCAATCAGCTATTAAAAGATAGAATGCTGCCATTCCTGCTCACGGTTAGCTATTAATCATGGGTTGGAGCTATCAGAAATAGCTCATCCTTGCTCTTAATATTTCCCTCTTTATGGATAGAGGAGCCTGGTGGGCTGCAGTCCATGGGGTCGCTAAAAGTCCAGCACAACTGAGCAACTTCACTTTCACTTTTCACTTTCATGCATTGGAGAAGGAATGGCAGCCCACTCCAGTGTTCTTGCCTGGAGAATCCCAGGGACGGGGGAGCTTGGTGGGCTGCCGTCTATGGGGTCGCACAGAGTCGGACACGACTGAAATGACTTAGCAGCAGCAGCAGCAGAGGGGTCTACATTAAGGTAGCAGTGCTGACATTTTTGCCCTCATAGGAAGAAGGAATTATTTAATTTTATTGAACCCCTTTATCTTCTCATTCTCCTGGGAACTGGGTGCCTACAGACAGCACACATTATACTTTCCTATTTCAGACCCCAAGTTTTAAAGGAGGACTATGTTGGCTGGATGGCATCACTGATGCAATGGACGTGTCCATGGGGTCTCAAAGAGTCAGACATGACTGGGTAACTGAGCGACAATGTTGTCCAATGCTGGAAAGGCAGCAGGTAAGTCTTTCTAAATCTGAGGTTCAGTATTAATAAACTCACTCTCCAAAATCAGCTCTATCAGGGAGAAAATGGATTATGTTCTCTACCTTACCATCTTGTTTGGTGGGTCAGACTCAGCCAGAGAAAGAGATGGGCCTCGTCTTGATCCCTCTGCTGACGCAACAGCCCACATTACAGTGGGAGTCGTGGCTGCCTTTTCCAGGAAGGAAAGACAAAGGTAAGTCTCCAGAGGCTTGCAAAAGAGTATCACAAACTCAGCAAAGTTAAACTCAGCCATTGATAAATGGGGTTGGTTTGTGTTTGTTCCTGTGGCTATTGTAACAAATCACCACAAATTCAGTGGCTTGAAAACACAGAAATGTACCCTCCCACAGTTCTAGAGGACAGGAGTCCAAAATTACAGCAGGGCCGTGCTCCCTTTAGATGCCCTAAGTGAGAACCTAGTCCTTGACTCTTCTAGCTTCTGGTGGTTGCTTGAATTCCCTGGCTGATGGCTGCATCCTACAATCTGCCTCTGCGATTGCATCACCTCCTCTCCTCCTTGTGTCAAATCTCCTACTGTTTCCCACTTATAAGGACATATGTCACTGCATTTAGGACCTACTCTGATAATCTGGGATAATCCCCTCACCTCAGAATCTTTAATTTCTTAATCACACCTATGAAGACCACTTTTCTACTCAAGGTAACATTTACAGACTTTAAGAATTAGGACCTGATATCTTTGGGAAACCACTTTTTAGCTTACCACACAAATTTAATAACCACAAACAAGTATCATTTTCCCTCCTTCCTTTATATTCTGAAATTTTACAATTTATGGGTCTAAACACACAGTCTTATAGGACTAAGAAGGTGAATTTATACTCAACTTAAACCAACCAAATGATATTTATAAGGAATATATCATAAAACAATCACCTTTTCTGTACATGTGTATGAATCACGAAATTTTCAAATACATACAGTATATTTTCCTACTAGAAATATGGCAAAGTATAAATTAAAAAATATAAATAATCCCTACTTATATCATTGATATTATAAATTCAGGATCATCATTTCCTGTTGAGCTATTTTTTTTAAATCTTGGTTGCAGCATTTGCTGAAATAGCTCAAGAATTAAGAATAAAGTCTTTCATACTTTCTGTATATAAAGCATAGAATGGAATTGTTCATATCACTGATACGAATTTGGCATTTTACTATTAAATTATAGACAGTTTTCACCTTTTATCTGAGAACTGTTGCCTTCTTAGGCACACTAAATTTTATTTTACTTTATCTACCAACAATTTACTGTTGTCATATTCCATCCACATTCAAAATATAGGCCACTTGGCAGTTATTCTTACACTAAGGTGAGGTGGAGACAGCAATCATAATGAAAGGCAGGCACTTACTTTCCGAGTACTCTCACTAGCTAAGAATCTGCACTCAAGACCAGGTACCTACTCAAAACAGGTACACTGCTTTAGGATGGTCCATGCTGTAGTAATAAAATTATCTCCAGGGACTACCCTGGAATCCACCTTACAGTGCGGGTATGTGGGTCAAGAATCCACCTTACAATGCAGAGGATGTGGGTTCAATCCCTGGTCATGGAACTAAGATCCCATAGGCCTGGAGCTTGGAGCTCCTGAGCCCACGTGCCACAACTAGAGTCCATGCAAGGAAGGGAAAGCTCCTGTGTGCTGCAACTAAGACCCAATGCAGCTAACTAAACAGAACTAAATAAATACTAATATGTTAAAAAGGAGAGATCTCCAAATTCAGTGTCTCAGAGAATAAGACATTTATTTCTCTTTCATTTAAAAGATCAGAGTGAGGGTTCCAGGTCAGTGGCAGTCATTCAGTGGACCAAGATGACAGAGCTCTATCATTCAGGGCTTCTCTGGTGCTCAGATGGTAAAGAACTCACCTGCAATGTGGGAGACATGGGTTTCATCCCTGGGTTGGGAAGATCCCTTGCAGAAGGAAATGGCAACCCACTCCAACATTCTCACCTGGAGAATCCTCATGGGCAGAGGAGCCTGGCAGACTACAGTCCATGGGGTTGTAAAGAGCCAGACATGACTGAGCAACTAAGCACACACACACACACCATCCTTTCAGGGTGGCTGTTGTTGACTCCATATCCGGAAGACAGATGGTGGGAAGGCATGTCAGAGCACACCTGTGCGAGAATGCGAGCATCTGGTCACACCAGACTGCAAGGGAGACTGGAAAATATAGTTCAGCTGTGTGAGGCTCAGGAGAAAGAGGAGAAGGGGTTTTGTGGGCAGCTTGCCACCTTTACCACATGCACCATACAAATTCTGCCTCAGCAAAATAAAAGATACTATATAAAGAGTGATTATGGCTTTTGGGTTTGTCAGAAGCATTCACAGCTACGAACTATAAGAACTGATTCTGCTCAAGAGTCTATTTATGCTTCATCTCAGTAAGGGAAGAGAAAAGGAAAGAAATGCTTTATTTTCTTTGGGGATGATATAGGAGATAATATTAGCTTGTATAAGTTGTCTTAAATGATGGTAATACAGGGCTAAATAGTATATGTTGAGAAGCTTTTCTCTTTTCAGTTCTTCAATCTATTGAGGAAGGAAATAGGCCAAGGAAGTTAAACTTCTTTTCTCAGGGGGCCTAACTGTTGGCCCAGGCTGGGTTCCAAGAGCTGAAACAAGGGATGCTAACTGGTGGGGCTGTTCTTTTGCTGAATAAAGAGAAGAAAAGAAGAATTCCATGTCTGTTTCCCAGGCATAAGGAGGACCAGGAAGCAAGGAAATCTCCAATTTTCAAGTCCACTGAGCAGAATACAAGAACAGGATCAAAGACAAAGAGTTCTCCATTGAGAACCAGCAAGATGGAGCAATCAAGTGTTGTGGGCAGCTGAGCCTGGAGAGAAGCCCAGAGGCCACGGCATTCTTGAGAGGAGGTTTCTCTAAGACCCTTAAGGAGCTGAGGCTTTGACATTCCAACCCTGCCCGTTAGCTTTAGGCTTGTCCACTACCGCCATTTGGAGAAGAGTAATCCGAAGCTAAATCAGACACATTATGAGGATGCAAATCATGAAGGGAAAACAAGAGTCACAAACAAAATTAGTCGAACCACCTGTAGGACCTGTGTTGACAGAGAGATTAGCTTTCATGGAGAAGAGCTGTTATGCCATGGCAATTAAGCAACTGAATTTGCATTTTAAAAGAGTTTGATTTACTGCCTATTCCTGCCATTAACTAGCTTGTGACTTTGGGTAAATGATCGATACTCTTTAAACCTTAGTTTCTTATTCTGTAAAATGGGAGATAAAAATAATACCTAACTCATATGTTTTCTTTGAGATTTAAATGAAAGACTGTTCAACTGTATTTAATAAATTATAGTAACTCAACAAATATTCGCCAAAACTATTTCCAAAAGTGGATTTTTTCTTTCTTTCTGGGGTATAAAAACTGTTGCTTATACCTAAAAACCAATCAATCAAACCTCACCTCCATGACCTCTTAGGCCCTAGTGAGTACAAGGGGAGGATCAAGTTATGATAACCGACACAGATAGCAAAAATATATGTTAACTTAAGACGTTTCTATTCAGACATGAGTGTTCTACTACAAATCTAGATATATTTCTAAGATCTTAAGGAAATAAATACTATAAAACATGAGATAGTTCTAGTAATGTAAAAACAAAATTTCCATGGGGATATCTCAGGATTCTCTCATATGTCCCTATGTCCCATATGCTAAGAATTCATGATTCTCTGCAATTTATTTAATATTCCCCCAGGAAGCCATCTTTCCTATCGTTACTCTGTCCAGGTCAGTATACATTTCATTTTCAAGGGCTCCTAGTCCTTTCTTAGGAACCCATCATCACTGGGCATGCCTGTACATCGTCTGACAAACTGTGAGAACCGTATTAGCTGGCAATTGTGAGAACAAAAGAAGATTTTTCTAAAGGTGATGAGGCAGAAAGGGAAAGCAGATGCCTGTGAGGAACAGGGAGAAATGTCAAGGGAATTGGTCTATCTTCTTGGCAGCCTGAGACCTGATGATGAGGGGTCTGCGCCAGTGAATTACCTAATGGAAGGGAAGGATCCAGCTGATTGCTCACTAAAGATGACTTGGAAAAGCAAACTGACAGTCTTAGGGAAGAGGAGTTGCAACATAAATTGAGAGGCATATAAAATTTACTGGTGTGATAAAATGAAAGAGATTTTCCCTCCTGTGCTGGAAAATTCGTGGAATCTTCAGATTACCATAAAACTGCTTCATAATAATTATTTTAATTATAGGTTTTAAAGCATCTCTTATGTATCCTATATTGGGCTAAGTACTACACATGCTTTACTTCAGTTAATATCCTACCCTTAAGGGTAAGACCAATATTGTCCTCATTTATTCAGACTGGAAAACTGAGGTTCACAGAGGTTAAGCCCTTACCTTAGTCTTAAGTAACTTTAAGGAATGAATGCAAAGTATAGAGCAAAAAATCATCTACATGAAACGTAGCTAGGGAAAGAGATCTGTTCAAAGCTAACTTTTCAGTGATACTAAAATTCTAAGAAAACTTTACTCACATCCTCTTGGATGAATTGATAACTAGTTTTTGTGTCAAGAAAGGCACATTTCTCTGAGGTCATGTTGCAGCATTTTCAAAAGGGTTTCCCTCAAAGGTGTTTCATCCATTAGTATCAGCAAAGATCTCACGGAATGACTAATTTTTAGTAGTTGTGACCAGCAAGCCTTATTGAGTCATTCTCTTTAGAATTAACCTCTGATTCATCAGATCTGTTTTTAACATTAATTATATTTAACATCTGACATCTTCTTTACCCATTATCCACATCATTGAATACCAGGGAAAAAATAAGCCAAACCCAGATTAAGGTTAAAATAATACTCAGTTATTGGTGATTTAAATTAAAATTGAGTAACCTCAACATCCCATTAAGGAAAAAAGCAAACAAACAAACCTACATTTCATAAGGTAAAAAAGAACATAAAGTATTTTTCTTAACATTTGATGTTAATTTCATCTACAAGTTACATGATACAAATTGTATACTTTTACATAAAAAGGATTGTTTTAATGTGATCTTTCTAAGAAATGCAATGATTAGCAAGAAAGCATCTAGCTGCCCTTCCAGATCCTTGTGGCATTGTAAAATGATTGATGATAAATAGTTAAGGCTTCTAAAATTGCCACTAATATTTGTATATAACCTGTGCCTAGGCCTTTAGCTGAAAATGATTAGTATTTGAACTCCGAACATGCAGAAAGATGTCAGCAACACTATATCAGATAGACTATCTTAGAGAGAACTTCTTTTTCCCTTTGATAAAACAAAAGTACCTGTGGTGAACATTTGTTGTTTTTGCCAGTGCAGCATCTCCTCCTCTTAGCTTGATAATGTCCCTCTAACTCTCTGGGGAATACCCATCCCCATCACGTGTCATCTTGGTGGACTCAAACTACAGACCAAAGTGAAAAGGGTTGGGATGGCACTTTTCATCTCTACTCTCACTTTCCAATCAGATAGGAGTCCTAGGAAATTGGCTCAAGGATAGAAGATGGTCAGAGGAGAGTCTTTTGATGACAACTCCCCAAAGAGATTGTCCTTGTTTCTTCACCCAGATCCTTGTTACTGTCCTGCTTTTGTCTGGAGTTCTGATTGTGCTTCCATTTCTTAGATCTTAGGAGCTATTCCACTTCTACTAAATTCCACTCTTAAGTTGATAAGTTTCTGTTGCTTGCATTAACAGGTATTACTCATGTCATTTCTTTTTTTCACTGCAAATCTTAGTAAACACTTTTTCTCTTTTTAGCATCCTAAAATGAGATCACATCTTTCCTAACAGCGTTTCAGTCTTAACAAATGGAATGTTTTCAATCGGGATGAACTTTTGATTAAGAGAATCATACCATAATCTAAACTATGTCATGATACAAATAACCACAGACAATAAAAACAAGAGCTCTTTTTCATTCTTAGTTAATTTCTTCTAAACACTTAATATTTTGAGTTATCACTGGAAAACAAATAGAAAATATAACTCTTTCGTGCTTGAGCTTTTTCAAAGTCTGCCTTCTAGTGTAAAATTTGAGGCAGCAAAAATATAATTATGGCTTTGTTTTCAAGTATTGAAACAGTTAAACTATCTTTCTGGGTTAGGCTAAATGTATATCCAAAGGTGTATTATAAAGAATGAAAACAATTTGCTTAGACATTTCAGGTAAAATTCACTTACTCTCAATTATCTGGCCACCTAGATTTGAAATGATTAACAGCTTGAAGAGTTAATTAAATCAATTGAAAATAGATGTAACCATTCACTGATGAGTGATAGTTACCAGGTTGGGCATGGGGATGCCCTCCCTCAGGACCAGCCAACATGCTTTCCAGGCTGGAGAGCACTGTAGACCTCTCATTCTTCAACACCCATCATATCTGAGGTTTTCCAGCTCATAACATGTCTATACTGTGTAAAACATGTAAGTACATTTTAGGAACAATTATTAAGGGGAACACATTCAAAACTGTCATTACATTCATTATATTCAGCATTTTATATTTGCCTACTGAAAACTTCCCTAAACCCCAAGGCCAAGCTTCCATGTACCTCTTGTGATTACCCTTAAGAGTCCTTGTCTTTATCCCCATCAGAGCATTTATCCTACTCTTTTCATCTTTTAGCCAGACCTCATCCATACCAGTGCTCACACATAGAGTTTATTAATGACACGGAGTATGCATTATTACCACTCAGCCAGGTATGGAGTTGATTACTTAGTAAATAACTGATGATAAATGAATGAATGAAAATAAACAAATGACCCATCACTGTCTTCAAGTAGCACCAAGGACAGTTGGTGGAGAAGAACCAGTAAAACAACAACAATTTGCTAGGTGTTTTGATAAGAGTCGAGGAGAGGCTGAGAGTCAGGAAATGGGCACCCATTTCTCCAAATCTTCCTGAAGATGGTGTGCTGAGCCTTAGTGGAAAAGTAGTGTCACAAGTTCAAGGTGACAACAAAAGAAAGAGTAAGCTACAGGAAGGCAGGAGACCCGGTAGCTTGAGATGCTATTAAGTGAGTAACACACAGTCTAAATCAAGGGCTCTTAATCCAGACTGCAGATCCTGAAAGGTCCATGGATAAAATACAGAAGAGTCATGGACTTGGATGGGAAAAAAATAATCCTGTTTTCATTCATCTCTAACTGAAATTTAGCATTTGATTATGAATGTGACAGCTATTGTATTAGCGATAACCTGTGACCTTTTTCCTAAAAACAAATAATAGAAAATTTCATATCATAGTAGAGTCATTGTAGCTATCTTAAAATACAGTTTACACTCATTGATGATTTGAATTGTGGCAGTAATTGGATACACAAAAGATCTTTAATGTTTTATTTATTTTTACACTTTCCTCTACTTATATATATTTGAGACTTTCTAAAATAAAACATTTGAAAACATCAATAAAGAATTAGATGCAACAAAATTGGTAGAATCACAGAATTCTATAGGATCCTCTTTTTTAATATAATCTTAATGTTTATTAAAAGTTTATAGGTACACATATTTACAAGTTGCTTCAGTCATGTCTGACTCTTTTGTGGACCCCATGAACTGTAGCCCACCAGGCTCCTCTTTCCATGGGATTCTCCAGGCAAGAACACTGGAGTGGGTTGCCATGCCCTTTTCTGGGGAGCCTTCCTAACCCAGGGATCAAACCTGCATCTCTTTTGTCTCCTGCAGGGGCAGGCGGATTCTTTACCACTAGCACCATTTGTTTTAAAATACTTCGGTGGCTATTTCTCTAACATTTATTTATATTTTGTTATTCCGCATATTTTATTGTATGTGTTTAAATATTTAAAAGTATTGTTAAGAAGGGATCTCTAAAGTTCTCCAGATTGGTAAAGGGGTCCATGATAACAGAATGTAAAGGCTCTAAAGGTTTTTTAGGGTGGAAACCAGAGAATGGGGACTAATGGAAGAATAAAAGGGAAACTTAGAGCCAGTGTTTTCACCAGAGATACCCACTCAGTCCTAGAAGAATTTGCTCTGCATATTATTATTTTCCCTTTATCCCTTCTGTGGGGCTCACCCACCACAAAAGCATTATTTATGTTTAACTTTATCCAAGAAAAAACAAGGCAAAAATTTGCTAACTAATTTTCATTATATCAGAACACAGCTTAGAGTTTTTGAACTGTCACTTTTTTTCATTTTTACAAATTATGAGGAATGAGTGGCCAAATGTTGCGTTTTAGGAGATAAATACACAAATTATATTTGAAAATAAGTTTATGAAAAGAAAATCATAATGATCATAATAAATTATCTTGAATGTGTACTTCTTTTCAAAGAAGTTTCGTATCTACAATGTTTGTCCTTATAAACAAGTCTTTGAAATTGGTAGAATATGGACACAGGGGAATGAACAAAAGGAAATTGAGACATGAAGATATTAGAGCTGGTTGACAAACATAAGGACTCATTCTGCTATCTCTTCATATTGTGTGTGATGGGGGAATAATACAGGGAATAAAAGACAGCATTTCTAGCTTCAAAGAATGCCCATTTTCCTCCATATACGGACCCAAACCATATGTCTGTGATAGCGTACGTGACTGTTTAACAGTATAACTGGTGACAAAACTTCCAAAGTGACTTATTTGAGTAATTTGAACACACATAAACTTGGAGTTGCTTCATGGAAAAGGCTTTTAAGCTCCACTTTTAAGCTCAAGAGTAATAGATAACTAATAAATATTACGTGTTTAGTAGATTCTGGGCACTGTGCTAAACTGTTGTCATGTTCCTCAGGGTCACACAACAGGTTAGTGATAGATCCTGCAGGAGAACACAGTTTGAATTCCAAGCAAGAGCTCTTAAATATTGATTAATAGCCTCCATGGGGAATAGGACTGAGTCTCCTTGTTGTTTCTGGAGCAGCTAGCATGGAGTTTGGTAGACTTTAGATGTTTGAAAATTTGTAGTTGAGTGTATTTTAACTAAAGCAAGGTGGAATGGCTCCAATCTAATAAGTGATAACACTGAAATTCAAGTTAACTGGCTGTTAAACAAAGCTCCGTCTAGTCAAGGCTATGGTTTTTCCAGTCATGTATGGATGTGAGAGTTGGACTGTCAAGAAAGCTGAGCACCGAAGAATTGATACTTTTGAACTGTGGTGTTGGAGAAGACTCTTGAGAGTCCCTTGGACTGCAAGGAGACCCAACCAGTCCAGTCTAAAGGAGATCAGTCCTGGGTGTTCATTGGAAGGACTGATGCTAAAGCTGAAATTCCAATACTTTGGCTACCTCATGCGAAGAATTGACTCACTGGAAAAGACCCTGATGATGGGAGGGATTGGGGGCAGGAGGAGAAGGGGATGACAGAGGATGAGATGGCTGGATGGCATCACTGACTCGATGGACATGAGTTTGGGTGAACTCCGGGAGTTGGTGATGGACAGGGAGGCCTGGCGTGCTGCAATTCATGGGCTTGCAAAGAGTCGGACACAACTGAGCGACTGAACTGAACTGAACTGAATTCTTTCCGTTAAATCCATCATTCCAAACAACTAACAGCACAGACATGGACAAAATCACACTTAATCATCCCTTCATTTCTATATCTCAACACTGAACAACAACAAAATACATATCTATATAAAGCAAGGGAGTGAGACGATCTTGCATGTGTCTTTTTGTGTGTGCATTATGTGTGTGTTATTTATTAGAAACTCCTGTTCATCATTCAACCCCTTGGTCTCCATTTCTTTTTCTTATCACAAGGCCAGTATTTCTTCTTTTCATTATGATGTTCTAAATATTTTAATGTGAGCATACATTGGATTTTAGCCTCATTTATCATTTAATTTTCACCTTGTATCTTATCCTATTTCCATGAATCAGTCATATGGACAGATGACAAATTATTTACTCCTTTTATTTATTTCCAAATAGATTATCCTTCCTGGATGTATGACTCACATGTTCTCTATTTTTTTTACCCAGTGTTCTGACCGGAAAACCGCAGCTCTTGATTTCAAAAGGCTTGCAACTTGGTTTCCTTGGAATTACCACCTCCATGCTGCCTCTCCCCAGAGAAATCCTAGTTGAACAGTTCTGCTTGATTTACCCAAATCCTTTGGCATCTTCCAATTACCCAAGATGAGCGTTTTGTAACTAATTACATCAAATGCTTCTCAGAGTTCAAATTTTAAAATGCCCTCTCTTTATTAACAAAATGGCTGTTCACATTGTCTCAAACTCATGATGCTTATCTTAAATGAGTTATTCTTGATAAATATTGATTTCCTCTTAATTTTTGTTCTATGATTTTGTAAATTCTTGACAATCCATTCCCATGACAATACTTAGGAGATAATATCCACAGAAAAATTCAGAAACAATACCGGGACGTACTATTTCCCAGCCAGGCTTTATTTCTTCAGTGGCTCTTTGATTCAAGCACCAGTATCTAAACAAGGGATGCTCCCTACTCAAAGAGTGGTCCTCACAGCACACAAACATCTGTATGTGTATGTGATACATCTGTATCACCCAGGACTATCGACTCTGGGCTCCCCTGGGGCCGACTGAATCAGAAGCTGCATTTTTAACCAGTTGTCCAGCAGATATTCTAAAGGTTTAATCTAGTACTTCTGCTCTAAATGATTAGTAGTGCATATTTAGGGATACAGTATCGAGATGAAGGGGCTTCCCTGGTGGCTCAGACGGTATAGAACTGCCTACAACACAGGAGAGCTGGGTTTGATCCCTGGATTGAGAAGATCCTCTGGAGAAGGGAATGGCAACCCACTCTAGTATTCTTGCCTAGAGAATACCATGGACAGAGGAGCCTGGCAGGCTACAGTCCATGGGGTCACAAAGAGGTGGACATGACCGAGTGACTAACACACACACACATTGAGATGAAATCTTCACTCAAATTTGGATTCAATGAAAAAAAGGAAGGGAACTGACATGTGAAAGTATGATTACCTTAGGAGTGGGATGACTGCATTACCATTACAAACCCTTCCTAACTCTTCATCTTCTTGTGCTCTATCAAATCAACTATTATCTTGAATTTCTCCACAACATAAAGTTTCTAATTTGGCCAGGACAAACTTTGCACTGTTTTGCAAATGCTGCATGGCTGTACTTATTGTTTTAGTCAGGGTTCTCCAGCAAAACAGAACCAACAGGATGGAGAAACGGAACCCACGTGGATTTATCACAAGAAACTGTCTCATGTGATTTTGGAGGCTGCAGAGTGAGTCAGAACGTTGGAGACCCTGGAATGCTGATGGTTTACTTCCAGTCTGAATCTGAAGACCTGAGAATCAGGAGAGAAGATGATGTAGGTTCCATTCCAAATACTGGCAGGCTCAAGACTCAGGAAAAGTTAACGTTTCAGTTCAAGTTTGAAGGCAGGAAAAAGTCTATCTCTCTGTTTGAAAGGAATCAAGAAGGCAGAATTCTTTTTTACTTGAGGGAAGGCCAGTTGTTCTTTTCTAGGTAGGCCTTCAACTGGTTGGGTAAGCACCACTCACAGCAGGGAAGGCAGTCTTCCCTCAGTTTACTGATTTAAATGTTAACCTCATCTAAAACACCCTCACAGTATCACCCAGAAAATATTTGACCCAATAACTGGACACCCCATGGCCAGGCAAGTTGACACATAACATTAACCGTGACACTTTTCACGTTTTCATTGCTTGGAATTGTCCCCTTTCCATTGCATACCTGTCAAGTCAGAGCTCAAGTCTATGTTTTCCAAGAACATTTCCCTCACTTTCCTTCATTGATTTCTTCCTTATCTCAGCCTCGATAGCACTCAGAGAGTCAATACTGGGTGTTAGTCCAGCGTGATATACTATCTTAGTTTTTCTACTCTTGTTTTTGGTGTATTAGATTTGCCTCTACCCAACTGGTGATAATCATAAAAGCAGAACTTCTGTCATACTTTTAAAATAAACCTCACAGTGCTCAATACTCCTCATATTTTGGCTAATTGGTTTTTTATTTATTTTCCTAGTTCATATAAATTTTTATCTGAGTACTTTTACTAACTAGAAGATACTATAATATTCTTCCCACAAGAAGCATTTACTACTGGAATAAGCATTATTATTACATGCATACTGAGACAGTCTTAAGAGATAGCCATGATGCTGAATTTTTATTGTACCACCTATTGAGTACAAAAAAAAAAAAAAATGATACCAGTGTAGAGTTTGTCTTAACTTGCATTCCCACACTGACATAGGTTTTGCTGAAAACGCCTTGGGAAATAGTATGTTCATATAGTAACCTACTTGAGGTTGCTGCTGCTACTGCTAAGTCGCTTCAGTCGTGTCCAACTCTGTGCGACCCTAGAGACAACAGCCCATCAGGCTCCCCCGTCCCTGGGATTCCCCAGGCAAGAACACTGGAGTGGGTTGCCATTTCCTTTTCCAATGCATGAAAGTGAAAAGTGAAAGGGAAGTCGCTGAGTCGTGCCTGACTCTTAGCGACCCCATGGACTGCAGGACACCAGGCTCCTCCATCCACGGGATTTTCCAGGCAAGAGTGCTGGAGTGGATTTTCCAGGCAAGAGTGCCTTCTCCGACTTGAGGTTGAGTAGGCAGCAATTATATTGTAATGTCCTAGAGCTACTGATGCTGGGCTTTGCAAAAAGGAGATTAATGACACAGAAAAGACCATGGTGCTGCACAATGAAGACATTTATTTTCAGCTCAGAGTCTACACAGAAGGTGATTCTTCTCACCCAAAGGAGTTTAAAATGTTCACTGGTTGGTTGACTTCAACAAAGAAACAGATGGACAATGGTAGAATTTATGAGACTACGGTAACATCGGAGTCTACAACTAGGGGGAACCTCTAACACCTCCCCCAGGACAGTGATTAGCTCTCTTGAGACACCTGGAGGAGGTAGAAAGAGGTAAAGGGAGAGGCAGGAGGTTAAGTGACAAGGAAGTGGATCTCTGTTCTTAAAACTGGCCTACTGCCATTGATGGGGTTCTCAAGGCAAGAATACTGAAGTGGCTTGCCATTCCCTTCTCCAGTGGACCACATTCTGTCAGCGGACCACCCTTATGGCAGAAAGTGAAGAGGATCTAAAAAGTCTCTTGATGAAAGTGAAAGAGGAGAGCGAAAAAGTTGGCTTAAAGCTCAACATTCAGAAAACAAAGATCATGGCATCCGGTCCCATCACTTCCTGGGAAATAGTGGGGAAACAGTGGAAACAGTGTCAGACTTTATTTTGGGGGGCTCCAAAATCACTGCAGATGGTGACTGCAGCCATGAAATTAAAAGACGCTTACTCCTTGGAAGAAAAGTTATGACCAACCTAGACAGTATATTCAAAAGCAGGGACATTACTTTGCTGACTAAGGTCCGTCTAGTCAAGGCTATGGTTTTTCCTGTGGTCATGTATGGATGTGAGAGTTGGACTGTGAAGAAGGCTGAGTGCCAAAGAATTGATGCTTTTGAACTGTGGTGTTGAAGAAGACTCTTGAGAGTCCCTTGGATTGCAGGGAGATCCAACCAGTCCATTCTGAAGGAGATCAGCCCTGGGATTTCTTTGCAAGGAACGATGCTAAAGCTGAAGCTCCAGTACTTTGGCCACCTGATGCGAAGAGTTGACTCATTGGAAAAGACTCTGATGCTGGGAGGGATTGGGGGCAGGAGGAGAAGGGGACAACCGAGGATGAGATGGCTGGATGGCATCACTGACTCAATGGACATGGGTCTGAGTGAACTCCGGGAGATGGTGATGGACAGGGAGGCCCGGCGTGCTGCGATTCATGGGGTCGCAAAGAGTCAGACATGACTGAGCGACTGAACTGAACTGAACTGAACTGCCCTGCCATTGATGAGTCTCCTAGCTATCTAGGGAGCCATGTGTGTCTTCACAGAAGCTCCCAGAGCTGGGCTGGCTACATTCTCTCTGGCAATGGCACTGGGACATTAGCTTTCTATTCTTTGATAAAGTAATCCACATGTCCATGCTTCTTTGCCTAGAATGTTTCCCTCTTAAAAACCTCATCCTTAGGTAGATTGTCTACACTTAAAGGAGAAAAGAGAACACTTTTCTGTTTGCCTGTGGTTTGGGGGTCCTGCCCTAATATTCACAGAGCAGGATTAAGAGTACAAATGGAGGTCCATATACTATATGTCTAAATATTTAAAGTTTAAGCCAACAAATGCTTGCATGAAATACATTCCAACCTACATCCTTGACCTAGAAAGCCTGGCTCAAATTTAAGCTTCATCATAGCCCTTATGTATAGTTCTGTTCACAACAACAGCTTCCCTTTATCACAATCTTGGGCACAGTCTGCCCTTTGGAAGATGGACAAGACAAAGATACCAATTCAGATCCAATACACTCGGTGCCTGTTGGGTGGGCAATTCTGGTGTCTCTGGAATTTAGACATTGGTCTTAGAACTGGGGTCACAAACTCAGTAGGAAGGGAAACAGCCAGCAGATGGCTAGTCAAATCTTTGCTTCAGGAGCCCAGAGCAGCGGATTCACCTCCCCAGGTCTAAAGGCGACACTGAGGCTAGGGGTGGGAGGCAGACAGGGACCCTTGCACATCAGTAAAAAAGTTTTGCAACTGCAAATCAAATAAAATGCAGGGAAAACAATCCAGTGGGAAACACACATATACTACTCAGGTCGGCGAGTTAAAAGAGGCAGTCTCAGGAAATTTCCGTACAAACAGGCACCTTGTATTTCCAGCTGATTTTGGAAAGGACTCAAGTCTTTCACGGAGAAGGCAATGGCACTCCACTCCAGTACTCTTGCCTGGAAAATCCCATGGGCGGAGGAGCCTGGTGGGCTTCAGTCCATGGGGTCACTAAGAGTCGGACACAACTGAGAGACTTCACTTTCACTTTTCACTTTCATGCACTGGAGAAGGAAATGGCAACCCACTCCAGTGTTCTTGCCTGGAGAATCCCAGGGATGGGGGAGCCTGGTGGGCTGCCGTCTCTGGGGTCACACAGAGTCCGACACGACTGAGGCGACTTAGCAGTAGCAGCAGCAATTGGAGAAAACTCCATACATAAAAAGTGTACTTGGTGTCAACTGCATAAATAAGAATTTGGGGCATCCTGTGATTTTTACCAAAGCCCCTGAAGCAAAAGGCAGACTCCCAGGATAACCAGGATAAGATACAGAGCAAAGAATTATTAGCAGAATCTAGGAAAAGAGGAATCCAGACCATCCTAGGTCAGAAATCATGTTCTTGGTTACAGATCTGTGATATATCCTCATGGTTCACTGAATAGCAAAACGTACATAGTACTTTCAGAGTCAGGGTTCAGTCATTCTGAATATATCCCATTGTTATCTATATGAATTCTCTAGCTCATATTATAGATTCCTACACCAGCTCAGGAAAAACAACTGAGCCCCTTCTCCCCATCCCTGCCTTCAGTGACTTCAGGATGGTTGCTTAAAATTGGTATTGATGGGAGTATGTTTAAACACCATTTGTTGTAGCTGTGTAGTTGCTAAGTTGTATCTGACTCTTTTTTAACCCTGAGGACTGTAGCCCCCCAGGCTTCTCTGTCCATGGGACTTCCCAGGCAAGAATACTGGAGTGGATTGCCATTTCTTCTCCAGGAAATCTTCCTCACCCAGGGATCAAACCCACATCTCTTGCATTAGCAGGCAAATTCTTTACCAGTGAGCCACCAGGGAAGCCCATTTTTTAACACCATAGAAAGCTACAAACATTACAAATTAGGCCTGTCTTCCCCTAGAGAGCTTTTTATTATTAATTTACCAGCACACAACTGTTTGTATGCCAAAAGCAGACAAAAATATCAGGTAAGTAGTTCTCTTCTTAATGATGCTAATTCCTCAGTAGGCTACATATTTATTATACACAGCCATAATTTACATACTTATATCTAGATCTTATTTGAGGATATATAAAGTCCAAAAACTAGATTTTGTTTTCAAAGATTATGAATGAGAAATATCTATGTTTAAAAACTGCCAGGGTCATCTGATATTTTTATCCAAATGTTATTTGAAAAGAATAATTTATTGCCCAGGAAAGTAATAAAAATTAGTTTTGTGTTTAGGAAAAAAGAGAAAAAAAATTCTCCTGCACCTGGTCAGAAAGCGCTACTTGGCTTCTGAGACTAATTTTGAACAGCAGGAAGGCATTCTCATGTTGATGGTTTTACTCTGGGGTTTGTTTTCTGAAACTGCCTAGAGCATCAAATCCAAAAAAACAGGTGTGTGTGCATTTCCTATGGGAGTCTGTCATCCCTTTGGTTCCCTTCTCCTGTAAGAAATGGAAAAGCCAAGTTTCTTCCTCCGAGTCACGCTTCAACACGCTGAGGGCGGACACGGCACACCTACTCCACCTTCGCCACACGTCACTCATCATCCGCAGAGAGAGAGGCATCCAGAGGGAACAGGGCGAGGGTGATCATCAGCCACCTGAAGAACTGGGCACGGCCTCCTCAGCTGTTTTCTGTGTCTGAAGGCATAAAGTTACAAAATTTGGAAAAGTCAGAACTGTAGGGCAAACCAGCTGCATAACTCCTTTACAGGGAATGGGGATGGAAGAAAGTATTTACGGTTTTTCAGCTCTGAGCACAGTTTGGAGAATACTAAACACAGGTGCCCTGACTCCAGCCTCTTCCTGATTTATCTGCAACATCTGTGGAGAAATCCACAGCCTAGAAAGAAATTACCTTGACAACTCCTTTTACCCAAAGAACTGTTGGATTTTTCTCAACATTCCCGTATAATACTTGCACCCAAAATGCATTTGTGGAGTTGAATTGGAAAGATTTTCATTTGAATTGACTCTAACAATTCTGACCTGGGTGGGGTTAATTGGTCTAGTGAACAGTAAATATTTTGATTTCCAATGAAATTCTGAAGACTAAGTATCTTCTTTAGAGTAAGCATTATATTGTAGACACCCCATTAATTTTTACTGTGGTAGGCTTAATGATGGCTCCCAAAGATGTCCATATCCTAATCTCCAGAACCTCCAGGGAATATATGATGCGACATGACAAAAGGGGCTTTACAGGTGTGACTAGGTTAAGATCTTGAGATGGGGAGAGTAGTTTGAATTACCCAGGTGGGCCCAGATAGGCACAGGAAATTTATAAAGGAGAGGGCAGGGGGCGTGGCGGAGAGATTCACTGTTGTGTTGCTGTCCTTGAAGACAGAACAAGGGGTGTGGAGCCAAGAAATATAAGTTACCTTTGCAAGCTGGACAAAGCAAAGAAATGAGTTCACCTCTGGAACACCCAGAAGGAATATGGCCCTGCTGCCACCTTGACTTCAGCCCAGTGGAAGACATTTTGGACTTCAGACCTCTAGAACTGTAAGAAAATACATTTTTGCTATTTTAAACCACTGATTTGTTATAGCAATAGTAAGAAATTAATATATTTATGAAATAAAATTTAAAAATCCATTCAACTCTAAAGGGGGAATTTGTGTCTGAAGTCTGCAAAGTTTAGAGACCATATCATTATGTTTCATCACACACTTACTTGTCACAATTATATGCAAATGACTCTCCAGATTTTATACCCAAGGCACTTATGTTTCAACAACACTTTTTATTTAAGGCTAAAGGATAGTTTTTAGACTTAAGGGAAAACATATGATAGCATATGCTCTCCTGGGAAAGACTGAAGGCAGGAGGAGATGGGAACGACAGAGGATGAGATGGTTGGATGGCATTACCGACTCAAAGGACATGAGTTTGAGTAAACTCCGGAAGTTGGTGATGGACAGGGAGGCCTGGCATGCTGCAGTCCATGGGGTTGCAAAGAGTAGGACACCATTGAGCGACTGAACTGATGATGGCATCAGTTAAGAGAGACGTATTTAAAATACTAACGCAGACTCAGCAATGCTAAAGCAGATAGGTTGCCAGTTAATTAGGATAACTTGACTTTTTGATGAGTAAAATCTGACGTTCTTTGGAAATAGAGTTTGGGTGTGTGTGTGCAGTTAGCTGGAAGGATAGTAGGAAGCAAAATAACCCATTTTAAGAACGCTATCTAAAACTTCAAGGGAAGTCTGTGTTCTATTCCCCCACCTCAAATAAAAACAAAAGGGGGCAGTGGGAGAGGTGAAGGTTTTGAGGAGGAGGAGGTCACCCAGTAGTCATAGCTTATAAACTCTGGAAGTGAAGTTGATAAGGCACGGGCAGGATAGTGTCTTTTGGAAATCTGGCAAATAAGGCACAATCCTACAAATGAACCATAAACCCAAAGAAAAATTCCAGTTTTTAACCAATTTTTCTTTGACCTAAGAAACCGTGAGACCAAAAAAAAAAAAATTCTATAAGGCAGAAGCCTGCCTTGGAGAGAAGCCAGGGTCATCCAACTGTAGCAAAGCTTATTGTTGTTTTCATAAGGTGGATGGATGTGGATCCACCAGTGAATGAGGAAGGCATAGTCGAAGGTGGTGATTCAGTTTGCAAGAAAAGCATCTCCAATGCTCCCTTACTGTGAAGTTAACAGAAATAAGATAACAAAATTTACTAAGGTCTCAGAGGTTGGACTGCCATTTCTGAAATCTGCTACCTTGATGCAATTTTAGAAAACTAGACAGATTTGGGGGTGGAACAGCACAACTCTTGATCCAACAGTTTCTCTTTACTCAGCAAATAGAAGGCTGTGTAAAGGCCCCCCCTGGGTGTAAGTCTCAGAGCTGTGTGATGAGCCAAGCACAACAGCAAATAGGTCCTGAACCCATTTGCATCTGAGGAGGAACTTGTAAGTAGGATGCAAAAAGAGTCTGGACTTACAGTGACTAAACAACAACAACTCTTAGACAAGCAGTACTTGCTGTCAGTTTTCCAATGACTACCAAAAGCTAGAAAACTCCTTTCTAGATGGATAAGATGAGAGTGTCCTGATGCCTTCGAGGAGCTATGTTAATTTTCTCTCAAATTCAGTCGCTTTCAACATACCAGTTTGATTTTGCAGCAGTGACCAAGGTTTTCTATCTTATACTTCCATGACTACCTACATGGCCTTGCTTTTACAGATTGTGTAGAAGAGCATGCACTATGCCAGTGTTCTCTTTCTGCTTCCCCATCCATATTATTAAAGGTGCTCAACTTACACCCCAGAGGCATAGTTTGTAAACGTCATTGTTTCACAGACCCCTTAAAAATCTAATAAAAGACATGTAACCCTCTCACTCTATCCAAAGAGGAGACTCTCTATACACACATAATTATATATTTGTGTGTATATATATATACATGTGTATATATGTGTATATATGTGTATACATATATATATACATATATATGTGTGTATATATATATACACACATGCCACATATATTTGCAGGAGTTCACGAACTCCTGAAAGCCCATTTATGGAAGCCCACATAAAAAAGCCCTTGCCCTACAGGATTTTCTTCACCCTGTTATAGAGTTGCCAAGAGCTTTGAAAAGAGAGAGAGGCGTGCAATGATGCATGTGACTTTTCAGATAGCTTGGATAGTTCCATGAGCTGTTGAAGAGTCAAAAAGCAAATAAACGTCAACAGTTCTGAATCCCAACATTGTTTAATGACAACCTTCCCATGTTTGCCAACTTGCTGCTTAACAACAATCCTGTTGACACTGTGGAAAAGGCTTTCCAGGTCCTCCCAGGTAAATAAGACACTCCTACCGATCACCTGGCCACCCAACTGAACTCTAATACACACAGAATTCATGACGATGAGTCACTCTCTTTGCCAAATGTACGTTGACATAGCACAGATTTTGCCTCTTCGTAAGAGCTTTTCATGTACTAATCCCAGCAAAGATCATTATAAGAAGGCATCAATTCTAAGCAAAACTCTATGACTGAAATGAAAGGTGTTGTTTTCACATTTGTGAGAAGTGTAAATGTCTAACTTATCTGAAGCATTCCATTCCCATTGCTCTAAGGCCTTAGCATATGACTTTCTGGATGGGGGGATAGATTTTCTTTTTTTTTTTTAACTTCATTTGTTGCTGAAGTTAAGTCTCACCAATTTATGTGCAATTCAGTATGTTACTGGGAACAGGGAAGCAAAATTGAAAATTAGAACATTTATCAATTCTTTAGAAACAAATGGGACAAGTGGTAGATTTCCTGAGGTAGAAAAACATGAAGAGACAAGGGAAGCACAACTTTTGATGTTGAAAAGACAACTGTGGAGTGGACGGCAGATAAACAGCATTTTGCCCTGCTGGCTCCACTGCAGAGGTAACTTGATCACTCTGTACAACCTGGCAAGAAGCCTCGGGCAGGAGCAAAGAACTATCCCAGGCAAGTAGGGGGTGAGGCGTGGAAGTTGTTAGATTGGCTTACCAAACCCTTCCCTAACAGCCAAGAAGGAAGTGGATTACCTATGGCTGTGACTAAGGAACTTATGGCCAACAAGACCAGTTGCCTGCACAGAATTCTGCCAAGTTCAGTAGCTTCAGCTTTCATGATGGTTTTACATAAGTTTGGAAAACAGGTGGGAATATATGGTGGGGGGGAAGTCCAGGAGGTAGATTTCATTTTAGACAGTAAATGAAGATAAGCAGGATTTCCCCAATGCAGGAGAAGGATAAATTAGGAGTTGGGGATTAACATAAATACACTAACATATGTAAAATAATCAACAAGGACCTACTGTATAGCACAGGAAACTCGACTCAATATTCTGTAACAACCTATATGGGAAATGAATTGGAAAAAAAATAGATACATGTGTATGTATAAGTGACTCACTTTGCTATACCCTTGAAACGCGACACTGTTAATCAACTATATTCTGCTAAGTCGCTTCAGTTGTGTCTGACTCTGTGCGACCCCAGAGATGGCAGCCCACCAGGCTCCCCCGGCCCTGGGATTCTCCAGGCAAGAACACTGGAGTGGGTTGCCATTTCCTTCTCCAATGCATGAAAGTGAAAAGTGAAAGGGAAGTCGCTCAGTCGTGTCCGACTCTTAGTGACCCCATGGACCGCAGCCTACCAGGCTCCTCCATCCATGGGATTTTCCAGGGAAGAGTACTGGAGTGGGGTGCCATTGCCTTCTCCGCAACTATACTCTAGTATAAAATAAACATTAAAAAGTTTTCACCAAATCCAAAGTGATTAAATTAAATTATTAAATGCTAGAGGTCATATTGGAGGTAGACAGATTAACGAGGACAGAGTTCCTGATATAAGAGGAACCTGAATTGGAATTGTAGTAGGCCATGTTCAGGGACCCTGGAAATAGAGAATTGGATGCAAGAGGTACTACAAAGGAAAATCAATTATAGATTAATAATAACTGAAGAAACCACAAATTAGTGAGAAGGCATCAAATTTAACCAGGTGTTAGCATGACTGAGAATGAATTTTAGTGCTTTAACTTCTTGGGTTAGGATTCCTATTTTTTAAAAAAGCACATTCTAATCGCTCAACTATGCAGAAAACCAAAACAGTAGCTATAGTGAAGGGCGTTTTACCATTACAAATGTCAAGAAAGGATGATCTACACAGTTCCTCTTACTTGAATAGAAAGTTCTTAGAAATGTCATTCAATGATTTGCCCATAGTGTGAATGATTTAAAATGAAGACTTCTAATTATTTCTAGCTATAAATTGAGAACATATTTTATGTTAGGCAGCATTATTGGACTCTAATATTCACATGAACTTTATCTAAGAAGCTGAAGGTCTAAAAACCTGTAGTAAAAAAGGACACCTTGACTTTATTAGTGTTTCAAAACTCCAGTAGAACCTTCTCCAAAGAGTTATAATATCACACAAAAGTAGGGGAAAGACTTCTAAGAAGTCTTCTGCAGTAATGAAGGAGCTTCATTTACTGGAATTTATTTTATTTTTTTATTATTACTGAAATAGGAAAAAGTGACCTTTTTAGGTGTAGTCAGAAAGTCTGCTTTTTTAACTATTATGATTATTCACTAAAATAAGGTCTCTGTTCTATATACTGAAATATTTATTTAAAATGTGTAGCAAGGAAATTTCTTCACTATTGTATTTTTTGTTCTTAATACAGAGTGATTTGCTGTTGTAGTTCAGTCACTAAGTTAATGTCTGACTCTGTGACCCTGTGGACTGCAGCACACCAGGCTTACATGTCCTTTCCTATCTCCTGGACTTTGCTCAGACTCATGTCCATTGAGTCGGTGATGCCATCCAACCATCTCATTCTCCGCCACACCCTTCTCTTGCCCTCAGTCTTTCCTAGCATCAGGGTCTTTTTCAATGAATCAGCTCTTCGCATCAGGTGGCCAAAATATTGGAGCTGCAGCATCAGTCCTTCCAATGAACATTCAAGGTTGATTTCCTTCAGCATTGACTGGTTTCATCTCCGTGTGGACTCTCAAGAGTCTTCTCTAGCATGTTGAGAGCCCCATGAACAGAGTGATTAAGACGTACTTTAAAAAAATATGGATCTAAACTCAAGCTAAAGAACCATAAAATTTATTTTAAATCCTGCTAATATACAGTTATAATTTCGTGCACCTTTTTTTTTTTTTCTGGTTTGTAGTTTCAATTGTTGGTTATCTACAGTTGTTTTTTCTTAACCTTGGCTCAAGACACAAATTATCTACTTGGCCACCTAATGTGGTGATGGCAAGACCACAAGAGAATTTACTGGGGCCCAAAAGTTAAACATCTTTCAAATGACTCCAAAGAGAATGTCTGAAAGATGTGAACTCTGTCCTTTTTATTTATATAACTTTCTTTTTATAATTATTTAAATTTTATGGCTATCTAGATATTTCAATAATAAAAATAAACTAGATTAAAAGTAAGCCATGGTGATACATGAAAGACATAAAGAAAGAAATGTCTAAAGTAGTTTGGACTCCTCTGAAGACGAATACATTAAAGAAGCAAGTGCTATACCAGTATAATTTGTATTACCATTTATCACCAGAGCCTGGGCTATCACCATGGGCTAAAACTTTATCTAGACACTAACCTCATAAAAGAACATGCAGAATATTTATAAACTATTTTCATTTTAAAAAGCACCACATCCTCTATCACTTTTCTTTTAGTAATATCATGTATAGAATATCCTGTAGAATTTGAAATACAAAGTATAAAGAAGAAGGTGTATTGTGGTGTTAGGGTGATGAGAGTGGCTATTTAAGGACCAGGACTTGTTTCTTAGGCATGAAAAGGCAATAGCAACAACCAAGCAAGTGATGAATTCATCCTGCCAGGATTTACGAATAAACTGATGAAGTTCCAAGCAGAGTGACTCTGCATATCACTCCCATCTCTGAGAAACTGCCATAGGAAAGTTTCTCAATTATGTTTCCAGCTGAATTATCAGAAAGTGTTAATCAGAGCAGTAACTTACCCTTCAGAGAACTTCCATATTACTCATGGTATTTAGACCATACTAATTCCAAACAATGAAGAGAAACCAGGAAAGAATCAGAGTTCACTCTTCAGTCACTGGTTCTTGGAACTTACTTGAGCCAACCTACACGTGCCAACACCTTTTTTTGTTGTTAATTTGCATTAATCTCCTGATCTTAAACAGATGGAGTCTTTAAAAATTAACACAAATATTTAGGATTTTTGTCTAATTTGGTTATTGAAATGGTCAATTCCCAGACTATGTGTTGTGTATACATTCTAGTCCTATACATTATAGGCTCCTTTGGATCTTCTGCTCAGAAGCCCATGGAAGCTGCAGCTCCTACTCTGCTCTACCATCACGATCCTTGAGGGCAAATGGTTTAACTGCATGTATTTCAATTGTACCAATAAAATGAAATAAATGGGCAAAGCCACTCATGATTGAAAGGGCAAACTTAAAGTCTCAGTAATGTTCAGGTATTAATAACTTTAATGCATTAACTATTATAATTCCATTAACCTATATATTATATATATTCTTTGCAGCCAAAGATGGAGAAGCTCTATACAGTCAACAAAAACAAGACTGAGAGCTGACTGTGGCTCAGATCATGAACTCCTTATTGCCAAATACAGACTCAAATCAAAGAAAGTAGGGAAAACCTCTAGACCATTCAGGTATGACCTAAATCATATCCCTTATGATTATACAGTGGAAGTGAGAAGTAGATTTAATGGACTAGATCTGATAGATAGAGTGCCTGATGAACTATGGAATGAGGTTCGTGACATTGTACAGGAGACAGGGATCAAGACCATCCCCAAGGGAAAAAAATGCAAAAAAGCAAAATGGCTGCCTGAGGACGCCTTACAAATAGCTGTGAAAGAAGAGAACCAAAAAGCAAAGGAGAAAAGGAACGATATTCCCATTTGAATGCAGAGTTCCAAAGAATAGCAAAGAGAGATAAGAAGGCCTTCCTCAGCAATCAATGCAAAGAAATAGAGGAAAACAACAGAATGGGAAAGACTAGAGATCTCTTCAATAAACTCAGAGATATCAAGGAACATTTCATGCAAAGATGGGCTTGATAAAGGACAGAAATGGTATGGACCTAACAGAAGCAGAAGATATTAAGAAGAGGTGGCAAGAATACACAGAAGAACTGTACAAAAAAGATTTTCATGACCCAGATAATCACAATGGTGTGATCAGTCACCTAGAGCCAGACATCCTTGAAGTCAAGTGGGCCTTAGGAAGCATCACTATGAACAGAGCTAGTGGCGGTGATGGAATTCCAGTTAGGCTATTTCAAATCCTGAAAGATGATGCTGTGAAAGTGCTGCACTCAATATGCCAGCAAATTTGGAAAACTCAGCAGTGGCCACGGGACTGGAAAAGGTCAGTTTTCATTCTAATCCCAAAGAAAGGCAATGCCAAAGAATGCTCAAACTACCACATAATTGCACTCATCTCACACGCTAGTAAAGTAATGCTCAAAATTCTCCAAGCCAGGCTTCAGCAATACGTGAACCATGAACTTCCTGATGTTCAAGCTGGTTTTAGAAAAGGCAGAGGAACCAGAGATCAAATTGCCAACATCCGCTGGATCATGGAAAAGCAAGAGAGCTCCAGAAAAACATCTATTTCTGCTTTATTGACTAGGCCAAAGCCTTTGACTGTGTGGATCACAATAAACTGTGGAAAAGTCTGAAAGAGATGGGAATCCCAGACCACCTGACCTGCCTCTTGAGAAATCTGTATGCAGGTCAGGAAGCAACAGTTAGAACTGGACATGGAACAACAGACTGGTTCCAAATAGGGAAAGGAGTACATCAAGGCTGTATATTGTCACCCTGCTTATTTAACTTCTATGCAGAGTACATCATGAGAAATGCTGGACTGGAAGAAACACAAGCTGGAATCAAGATTGCTGGGAGAAATATCAATAACCTCAGATATGCAGATGACACCACCCTTATGGCAGAAAGTGAAGAGAAGCTAAAAAGCCTCTTGATGAAAGTGAAAGAGGAGAGTGAAAAGTTGGCTTAAAGCTCAACATTCATAAAACGAAGATGCCATGATCCGGTCCCATCACTTCCTGGGAAATAGTGGGGAAACAGTGGGAACAGTGTCAGACTTAATTTTTTTGGGCTCCAAAATCACTGCAGGTGGTGACTGCAGCCATGAAATTAAAAGACACTTACTCCTTGGAAGAAAAGTTATGAGCAACCTAGATAGCATATTTAAAAGCAGAGACACTACTTTGCCAACCCATGTCCGTCTAGTCAAGCCTATGGTTTTTCCAGTGGTCATGTATGGATGTGAGAGTTGGACTGTGAAGAAAGCTGAGTGCCAAAGAATCGATGCTTTTGAACTGTGATGTTAGAGAAGATTCTTGAGAGTCCCTTGGACTGCAAGGAGATCCAACCAGTCCATCCTAAAGGAGACCAGTCCTGGCTGTTCATTGGAAGGACTGATGTTGAAGCTGAAACTCCAATTACTGGTGACCTCATGCGAAGAGTTGACTTATTGGAAAAGACTTTGATGCTGGGAGGGATTGGGGGCAGGAGGATAAGGGTACGACAGAGGATGAGATGGCTGGATGGCATCACCAACTCAATGCACATGAGTTTGGGTGAACTCCGGGTGTTGGTGATGGACAAGGAGGCCTGGCATGCTGCGATTCATGGGGTCGCAAAGAGTTGGACACAACTGAGTGATTCAACTGAACCTATGTATAGTATCTTTTAAAAATTGAAGTATATTTGATTTACAATGCTGTGTTAATTTCTAGTATACAGAAAAGTGATTTATATTCTTTAACATGATAATTCATATTTTCATGTTTTCTTTTCCATTGTAGTTTCATAATTATTTTTCATTATATTCTTTTTCATATCTTTTCCATCATAGCTTAATACAAGATATTAGTTCCCTGTGCTATACAGTGGGATTTTGTTGTTTATTTTATACTTGGTAGTTTGTGCCTGCTAATCCCAAATTCTTAATTTATGCCCCCATTTCTCTTTGGTAACTATAAGCTTGTTTTCTATGTCTGTGAGTCTGTATCTATTTCGCTAATAAGTTCATTTGTGTCATTTTAGATTCCATGTGTGATAGCATATATTTATCATCCTCTGACTTCACTTAGTATGATAATAATATAGTGTGATAGTGATATATTATCTTTTTGTACACACAAAAATTAAATATTACAAATTCACAACACAATGTGAATTCCAGAGTTGGATGGAGTGCTATAATTGTTCAACCACAAACACTTGTCCATGAAGAAAATAGTTTGTTGAAAAGAGAACTTGTATTTCATCTCTAAGAAAGTTGCACAAATATCTTAAACATCACTTTTTTCAGAAGACGATAATTTAGTTAAGGGCATATGTCTTATTAAAAGTCAAAATATCTATTTTATACTTATATACAAAAATCCTTTGGCATACTCAAGATGAAAGAGACTAGTAGCCTGAGTTGCGTATTCACTTATTCTTTCAGTCAGTGCTCAGTAAACAAAGAGAAAAGCAGTAGAAGGGGAGAGAGTTCCCTTTTCCTTTCAGGCTTCAACCTGTAAATCTAAGACAAGCCACCTAATAATTTTAGGTACCCACTTGCCTAGACAAATATTTATATAAACACACTGGTGTATGTGCGGTGTGTATATGTGCTTATGCTGTTGGCTGGGTTAGGGGTGTTATTGTGGGGAGGTAGAGAGTGGAACTGATACTTACACAAGCTAGGGGGAGAGAGGAGAGAGGTGAAGTCACTTGCTTATGGAGATGGGATCTGGACCTGGGTTTGTGCATTACCTTAAGTCCCATGCGCTTTCATTATACTGCACTGCCTCCCCGACAACAACCCTATAAAATAACCTCCTCAACAACTGAAAAGATCTTAACTGGTGGTTTTCTCAGAGTGTGGAAAGTCGAAATCTCTCCATGGATTATCAACAATTAAATGCCCTTTCAAAGCAAGTGAAGTGTGTTAGTCATTCAGTCATGTTCAACTCTTTGCAACCCCATGGACTGTAGCCCTCTATGCTCCCCTGTCCATGGAATTCTTCAGGCAAGAATACTGAAGTGAGTTGTCATTTCCTTTGCCAGGAGATCTCTCTGACCTAGGGATTGAATCTGGATCTCCTGCCTTATCCTTGGAGAAGGGATAGGCTACCCACTCTAGTATTCTTGGGTTTCCCTGGTAGCTCAGGTGGTGAAGATTCCACGTGCAGTGCAGGAGACCTGGGTTCAATCCCTGGGTTGGGAAGATCCCCTGGAGGAAGAGAAGGGCTACCCACTGCAGTATTCTTGCCTGGAAAATCCTCATGGACTGAGGAGCCTAGCAGGCTACAGTCCACGGGTTCGCACAGACTGACATAACTGAGTGACTAAGCACAGCACAGCAGCACTCCTGCCTTGCAGGCAGATTCTTTACCATCTGAGCCACCAGGGAAGCCGTATAAGCTAGGAACGTTTGGTCAATTCCTTTGAAATAAGGCCATCTTGATATTTTCATTAATTGATTCATTGCTTCATTTTTTGATATCTTTAGTCTTTATTTCCTTTAAAATATTTACTGAGAATCAATTATATTCCAAGCATTGCTCTTATCATAATTATTTTTCCTTTCAAGTAACTAGCAAACTAGAAAATAAGTTACTGTAATTCTATAGAGAAAATAACTCATGTACACCTGTGTCTGCTTTACTAATATCGAAATGATAACCTATTTTTAAAGAGTACTGAAACAAATGCCACCTAAATTAGATATTCACCTGGGGGTCTATGAGTCTTAAATAATTAAGTCAGTGATTAAATTATAGCAAATTGAAGAAACAAGCGTCTAGGCAGTGGTGGTTGGTGGGGGAGAGAACTGTGAACAGACACAAAATGAATAGGGTAATTTATCTACCTTTAAACTGAAACTGTATCGAAAAGCAAACTTGTCTCCTTATACACCCTTCCTTTTCTTCACAAAATAAGATGGTGGTCTTTAAAGAAGTTACGAATCTCTGTTGCTATCCAAATTGGGAGCTCAAATTTGAAATATCCATGTCAGCAGCTGACAATACTTCCAAAGGAAATTCCAATGTATTTTCTCTTGTGTAGTCAGCTCCTTTTAAGAAACCAGAATTATGCTTGAGGTGTACGTACATAACAACCAAAAAACCCACAACCCTGATAGAAAAAAATAAATCTTTTCTCCAGGGATGACTGACTGTTCCTTTGGGAGAAGTGGACTGCAGAGTGCTACCCTTGAATTTGCTCTGGGGGACATGGGCACCTTCCTACCTGCATCCCAGCCCAGTATTCCTGCAGATCCCAGGCATCAGTGGAGGTGTGCCATCGTTTTACATTTAAATGGAGTGGATTTGAACCTTATCTGCAAGTGATAGAAGCCCCACATTGCTCATAGTTTTTCCAAAAATTCTGGCAGGGGAAAGAAAGAAGGGTAAGGATGGTGTATGCTTTTCTTGGTCAACTCAGGCTCTGAGTCACTTTTCAGTTTGTGATGGACTGTGATGCTCTCCCCAAGAACGGTGTCTGTATGGTACCACGTCACCCCTGAGGCAGAATACAGTGCTTTCTCCTTGATTTATCCCCTAAAATATCACACTAGTTTGTGTGAGTGTGTAGAACATCTTAGTGAAGGTTTGAGGATAACAAGGGAATTTAGTTAGCTCAAACTACCGCACAATTGCACTCATCTCACTCACTAGCAAAGTAATGCTCAAAATTCTCCAAGCCAGGCTTCAGCAATACGTGAACCATGAACTTCCTGATGTTCAAGCTGGTTTTAGAAAAGGCAGAGGAACCAGAGATCAAATTGCCAACATCCGCTGGATCATGGAAAAAGCAAGAGAGCTCCAGAAAAACATCTATTTCTGCTTTATTGACTATGCCAAAGCCTTTGACTGTGTGGATCACAATAAACTGTGGAAGATTCTGAGAGAGATGGGAATCCCAGACCACCTGACCTGCCTCTTGAGAAATCTGTATGCAGGTCAGGAAGCAACAGTTAGAACTGGACATGGAACAACAGACTGGTTCCAAATAGGGAAAGGAGTACATCAAGGCTGTATATTGTCACCCTGCTTATTTAATTTATATGCAGAGTACATCATGAGAAACGCTGGACTGGAAGAAACACAAGCTGGAATCAAGATTGCTGGGAGAAATATCAATACCCTCAGATATGCAGATGACACCACCCTTATGGCAGAAAGTGAAGAGGAACTAAAAAGCCTCTTGAAGAAAGTAAAAGAAGAGAGTGAAAAGTTGGCTTAAAGCTCAACATTCATAAAACGAAGATCATGGCATCCGGTCCCATCACTTCCTGGGAAATAGTGGGGAAACAGTGTCAGACTTTATTTTTTTGGGCTCCAAAATCACTGCAGATGGTGATTGCAGCCATGAAATTAAAAGACGCTTACTCCTTGGAAGAAAAGTTATGACCAACCTAGATAGTATATTCAAAAGCAGGGACATTACTTTGCCAACTAAGGTCCCTCTAATCAAGGCTAAGATTTTTCCAGTAGTC
Organism: Oryx dammah; assembly: GCF_014754425.2. Taxonomy (NCBI): domain Eukaryota; kingdom Metazoa; phylum Chordata; class Mammalia; order Artiodactyla; family Bovidae; genus Oryx; species Oryx dammah. Next base: position 34,795,209 of record NW_024070211.1, on the reverse strand, counting down.
ATGTATGGATGTGAGAGTTGGACTGTGAAGAAAGCTGAGTGCTGAAGAATTGATGCTTTTGAACTGTGGTGTTGGAGAAGACTCTTGAGAGTCCCTTGGACTGCAAGGAGATCCAACCAGTCCATTCTGAAGGAGATCAACCCTGGGATTTCTTTGGAAGGAAGGATGCTAAAGCTGAAACTCCAGTACTTTGGCCACCTGATGCAAAGAGTTGACTCATTGGAAAAGACTTTGATGATGGGAGGGATTGGGGGCAGGGGAAGAAGGGGACGACAGAGGATGAGATGGCTGGATGGCATCACGGACTCGATGGACGTGATTCTGAGTGAACTCCAGGAGTTGGTGATAGACAGGGAGGCCTGGCGTGCTGCGATTCATGGGGTCTCAAAGAGTCGGACACGACTGAGTAACTGAACTGAACTGAAACTCTTCTGACTTCCCTGGTAGCTCAGATGGTAAAGAGTCTGCCTGCAATGCGGGAGACCTAGGTTCAGTCCCTGGGTCAGGAAGATCTCCTGGAGAAGAAGATGGCAACCCACTCTAGTAGTCTTGCCTGGAGAATACCATGGACAGAGGAGCTTGGTAGGCTACAGTCCATGGGGTCGCAAAGAGTCAGACACAACTGAGCAACTTCACTTTCACTTTCATAGGGCTTCTTGGGCTTCCCAGGGGGTTCAGTGGTAAAGAATACACTTGCAATGCAGGAGAACTGGATTTGATCCCTGGGTTGGGAAGATCCCCTGGAGAAGGAAGTGGCTATAGTTGGGTTTTAAATAACCATTTGCTTTTTCTCCATTATACTTCATGGTCCTTGGTATTACAGATTTCACTTTTTCTGCCACAGGATCACAGGCAAAACCTTCTCCACATTGACGGGTTTGTGGACCATCAGTGGGTTGCCCAACAGTCTCAAGATCCAAATCCTTACTGGTCATGCCAGGACACTCTGATTAGGGAAGGGACAGGAACTTAGAATTTCTTGAGTATGTACTCTATGTCCTGCATGGTAGATCTACATTCAAAGGACTGAGCAAGCAGGTCCTAGTGTTCCTGATCTTACAGATAAGGGGGCTGAGATCAGAGAAATAACTCACATAAAATTACATGGGTATTGGAGGCAGGGCCGGGGACTGTGCCCAGATCTTCTAGCCAGCAAAGCTGTAATATGTGCCCTTTCATCAGATTGTGGTGTTAGGGAAAAAAAGATGTTAAACTGTATTTTCCAGTATAGGATACCCCCACCCCCACTGCTGGGGAACTTTGTTTCTGAGACTTTCTCAAACAGCTTCTCAGCTTCTCTTAGCAAGTGATAAGGTTTCACTGTAAACTGCCTGGAGCAAAGAGCCTCAGGAGTCCAAAAGAACCCTTTCCTATGCCAAGCAGAGGGAGATTCAGCTGTTAATTTCAGAGATCAATAAGTAACTACTGCTGCTGCTGCTGCTAAGTCGCTTCAGTTGTGTCCAACTCTGTGCGACCCCATAGACGGCAGCCCACCAAGCTTCCCTGTCCCTGGGATTCTCCAGGCAAGAACACTGGAGTGGGTGGTCATTTCCTTCTCCAATACATGAAAGTAAAAAGTGAAAGTGAAGTTGCTCAGTCGTGTCTGACTCTTAGCGACCCCATGGACTGCAGCCTACCAGGCTCCTCCATCCATGGGATTTTCCAGGCAAGAGTACTGGAGTGGGGTGCCATTGCCTTCTCCGAGTAACTACTGAATTGAAAGATAAAAAAATAATAATAAAACTCTAAAGTCAGTTGAGAGATACTAAAGTTAATGGCAAATTGCATATTCGAAATAAAAATTTTGGGTTGATGATAGGTTTAGAAGAGGTAAGAGGATTAGTTGGAGACAAAGGGTGGTAAATGTGTATACATATGCGTTTATATACAAGTGGATACAGACATCCACACTTTTATGGCCTGCCTTTAGAAAACCACTTAACCAAGAATTGAGCTTCCCTGGTCGCTCAGCTGGTAAACAATCTGCCTGCAATGCAGGAGACCTAGGTTTAATTCCTGGGTTGGGAAGATGCCCTGGAGAAGGGAAAGTGGATTCTGGCCTGGAGAATTCCATGGACTGTATAGTCCACGGGGTCACAAAGAGTCGGACACGATTGAGCAATTTTCATTTTCACTTAAACAAGAATAGAGAAATAATCATTGTAGCTGCCCTACTCTGTGTGTGTTGTAAAATATAAACATAAAAATGTTTAGAAAGGTTAATGTTAAGTGTATAATTCAGCATATTCACACTAGTATAACTATCACCACTAGCTAGCTAGAATTTTATTATTCCAAACTCCATACCTACTAAACAGTAAGTCCCCATTCCTTCCACCCTTTAACCTTGGTCACTATTCTACTTCTTACCTCTACGAATTAGACTGTTCTAGGTACTACGTGGAAGTGGAATCAAACAGCATTTGTTCCTTTGTGCTAGGCTTGTCTCTAAGGTTTTCCCGATTTGATTAAGAAGGGTAGCTCTCTGGTACCACTGACTAGTGGCAATAACTTCTCTGGGGTGAATGGTTTGATCATGTACAGGGATACCTATGATAAAGAAACTTTATAAATATGCAGATTAATCAAGCAAGAATAATGTCTGTTTTCATAAACATTGGCACTTTAGCAGATCAGCAAAATTCAAAATTACAAAAGGAGAGCTTTATGTATACATTCTGCATATGTACATGGCAATATTTTGACACTAGGAGTGAATATCAAACTTCTGTTTATTTAGGAAAGTTTACCAAGTTCCTACTATATTAAAGATATCAAGATAATGAGGTAAACATAGTGTTCTCAATAAAAACAATGTGAAAATTGTGTTTTTTATGCTTATCAGCCATTATTATGATCATCCCTCTAAAATATTATATACAATAAGATAGCTTAAAAGGGTTAAAAACTGGTTTTTAAATAAATGGTTTACAAATATTATTTGTAGGAAGAAAGTCGTTTCTACTCTAGGGGAAGCACTGCAGTTTCATATAGTGGAAAGTATATTAAGAACAATATAATTCTGCCAAAATAATGCTTAGAAATTGAAAGGCATCTTACAATCTATAGATGGAATTGGGTAAATTGAATAAAATACAAAGCGTCTTCATTTTTTTCCTGAGCTTGTTTGCCTTTCTTTCAAGGGAAGGTTTGTTTGTGTGTCTACATGTGCGTGCTTTAGTTTTAAGAACTTGTTTGACTCTTCATTTCTAGTGCTGATAATCGTACAAGCTTAGAATTTAAATGGTGCAAAACTCTGACCTTCATTTTTTATTCTCTCTTTGGACCATCACTGGGGAGTGTGGAAGTTGAAGCAGAAAGAAGGTCTGAAATTGGTGATGCACAACCCGAGCCTTTCTCTATGCAAGACTCCGTAACATATCTGTGTTTGAATCATGCCTCTCCCGCTTATCTAGCTTTGTGATCCAGCAGGCTACTAAACCTCCCGGTGCCTCAGTTTCCTCAGTTCAGTTCAGTTCAGTCGCTCAGTCGTGTCTGACTCTTTGCGACCCTATGAATCGCAGCACGCCAGGCCTCCCTGTCCATCACCAACTCCCGGAGTTCACTCAGATTCACATCCATCGAGTCAGTGATGCCATCCAGCCATCTTATCCTCTGTCGTCCCCTTCTCCTCCTGCGCCCAATCCCTCACAGCATCAGAGTCTTTTCCAATGAGTCAGCTCTTTGCATGAGGTGGCCAAAGTACTGGAGTTTCAGCTTTAGCATCATTCCTTCCAAAGAACACCCAGGGCTGATCTTTAGAATGGACTGATTGGATCTCCTTGCAGTCCAACGGACTCTCAAGAGTCTTCTCCAACACCATAGTTCAAAAGCATCAATTCTTTGGTGGTCAGCTTTTTTCACTGTCCAACTCTCACATCCTCAAATGGTGAACAATTATACACCTCATAGTGTTATGAGTGTTAAGTGAGTTTAAAGCACCTGGGCTTTCCAGGTGGCTCAATGGTAAAGAATCAACCTGCAATGTAGGAGACACAGGTTCATCCCTGAGTTGGGAAGATCCCTTGGAGAAGGAAATGGTAACCAACTCCAGTATTCTTGCCTGGAGAATTCCATGGATGGAGGAGCCTGGTGAGCTAAAGCCCATGGGGTCATAAAGAGTCATACATGACTGAAGTAACTGGCCATGTACTAAGCACTTATATTAATGCCTGGCACATACTAACTACTCTCCACTGTTAACTGTTAACCCTTGAGCCTCACTTCCTTGATGTTCTCTCTAGACTCATGTGTTTTCTTCAACTTTCTTAAACTACCTTCTTGGTTTATCACACGCCTATCCAAGCTGTCAGCAAAGCCTGTCCATTCAACCTTCAAGATACATGCAGATTTTACCATTTCACACGACCTCCATTGCATTTGAAAAAAAGTGATAGTTGCTCACTCATATCCAGCTCTTTGCAACCTCATGAACTGTAGCCCACCAGGCTCCACTGTCCTTAGACCTCTCCAAGCAAGAATACTGGAGTGGGTACCATTCCCTTCTCCAGGGGATATCTTCCTGACCTGGGGATCAAATCTGAGTCTCCCACATTGCAGGCAGATTCTTTATCATCTGAGTCACCAGGGAAGCCTCTGGCTCAAACTATCAACTCTTTCTTGAATAACTGGGGAAACTTTCCACTGATTTCTCAGTTTCCTTTCTCCTTTCTTCTGATATTTTATCCAGAGTAGTTCCTTTAAGTAAGTTGTGGCCTGTTATGTTACTCCTTTGCTGAAGACCCTTCAATTATTTCCCATCTCATTCAGCGAAAACTTTTAAGTCCTAGCACAGCTTTTCAGGTGGCATCTTATCTGGCTTGACTACCCCTTAAATCACCTCTTTTCTCTCTCTGCTCTGTTCCAACCGCTGATGCCTTCGAATGGCTCATATAGCTTCCTGCTCTTGCTACTCTCTTTTCACGAAAACAAGGATGGCTAGCCTTGTCCCTTTATTTCTTTCAGGTATCTTATCAAACAGGCCTGCCTTCCCTGACCACCGTGTGGAAGCAGCATCCATTTCCCTCCTCACTGTTTCCTTTTTCTATTTTACTTTTCTGCTTTGCACTCTTGTTATTGTTCAGTCACTCAGTCACGTCTGACACTTTGTGACCCCATGGACTGCAGCACACAGTTCTGTTCTTCACTATTTCCTGAAGTTTGCTCAAACTCATGTCCACTGAGTCAGTGATGCCATCCAACCATCCTGTCCTCTGTCGTCCCCTTCTCCTCCTGCCTTCAATCTTTCCCAGCATAGGGTCTTTTCCAGTAAGCTGGCTGTTTGCATCAGGTGTCCAAAGTATTAGAGCTTCAGCATCAGTCCTTCCAATGAATATTCAGGGTTGATCTCATTTAGGATTGACTGGTTTGATTTCCTTGCTGTCCAAGGGACTCTCAAGCATCTTCTCCAGCACCACAGTTCAAAGGCATCAATTCTTCAGCACTCAGCCTTTTTTATTGTCCAGCTTTCACATCCATACATGTCTACTGGAAGAATCATAACTTTGAGTATATTGACCTTTGTTGGCAAAGAGATGTCTCTGCTTTTTTAATACACTGTCTAGGTTCGTCATATCTTTTCTTCCAAGGAGCAAGCATCTTTTAATTTCATGCTTGCAGTCACTATCCTTGCACTTGTCACTACCCAGTATATTATCTATTTTCTTTCTCCTTGATATGAGAGATAATTTTCATTCAGGCTGTATCCCAAAGGCCTAGAACAGTATTTGGCACATTCCAGAGGCTCAGTAGACATTGAATAAATGAATAAAATAATGTGTCATTTTCTAAGAGTGACTTTGTTGGTACACTCATTTGAGTGATTGGACTTCCCACTGCAAATGGATTTGCATTTATTTATCAGTCTGTGAAAGACTGGGTTAAAAAGAGCTTTTTTGGTTTTTTTTCTATCATAAATTCCTCCGGAGGTTTGGACATGGTTTCTCTTACTCACTTGTTCAGAGCCAATCAATGTCACCCTTTAGTCTGCCAAAGTGGTTGCTGAGTGATGAGGCATTTTATCCCTCTGAGCACTTAAGGTACTGGCTGTGTGGCATGTACAGTTGCTGCTGGCTATGAGCAAAAATTTAAAATTGATCAAGCCAGAATCTCCTAGTAGGGAGCACAGGCAAGGAATATGTGGACTCTGGGTCAGCTCAGAGGGTCTTTCAAGTCCCCCCTTCAACACTTGTGCAGGATTTTAGTGCTCATGAAAGCAGAGCACCCCAGAGAGTTGGCTGTAGTCTAATACACTGCAGAATCCCCACAGGGCTTCAACCACAGCTCTGCAGGGAGAACTGAGTCTCTCTGGTGACTAAGCTCATCATATACTTTTATAACTTAATTTTGAATAAAATATTATTTGAACCAAGAAAAAAGTCCCATGTGGATTTTGCTTTTAGAGCTGGAGAAATAAAGAGCTTGGCTTTCTCTCATTAAGATCATTTTTGTTTTCATGCTATAGCGCTAATATGTGCTGTGTGCTAAGTCGATGCAGTCGTATCTGACTCTTTTAGACCCCATGAACTGCAGCCCTCCAGGCTTCTCTGTCCATGGGATTTTCCAGGCAAGATTACTGGAGTGGGTTGCCATCTCCTCCTCCAGGGGATCTTCCTGACCCAGGGATCTTGCCCTAGTCTCTTATGTCTCCTACACTGATGGGTGGGTTCTTTACCACTAGCGCCACCTGGGAAGCCCAGCACTAATATAATGATTGCTTAATAATCTGGTGGTCATACTCTGCTTGGCTACTATAATATACACAATACCAACGACTGGATGATTTAAAGAAGAGAAATTTATTTCTCACAGTTCTGGAGGTGGGTAGTCCAGGCTCATGGATTTGCTCCTGATGAGAGCTCGCCTCCTGGCTTGTGGATAGCCACCTTCTGGCCATGTTCTCCTATGGCTTTTCCTCTGAGCAAGTTCCTGGAGAGAGAGAAAAACGGGGAGGGAGAAGTCTATCTTTCTCTTCTTACAAGGGCACTAATCTCAGGAGGGCCCCCACACAGGACCAAATCCAAACCTAATTATCTCCCAAAGGCCCCCACCTCCAAACATCATCACATTGGTGGTTAGGGCTTCAATACATGACATTCAGTCCAAAACAGAGGTTAAGAGCTTTGAAGGCAGAGTGACCTGGATTCAAATCTTGGTTGAGATAACTACAAAGTACATTTAGGCAAATTCAGGTAGTTCAGATGACAGTAAAGAATCTGCCTACAGTGCAGGAGACCCAGATTCCATCCCTGGGTCAGAAGATCCCTTGGAGAAGGTAATGGCTACCCACTCCAGTGTCCTTGCCTAGAGAAATGCATGGATGGAGGAACCTGGTGGGCTACAGTCCATGGGGTCACAAAGATTTAGACACAACTGAGCAACTAACACTTTCACTTTTAGGCAAATTACTCAACTTTTCTGCTACTGCTACTGCTGCTAAGTCACTTCAGTCGTGTCCGACTCCGTGTGACTCCATAGACAGCAGCAGCCCACCAGGCTCCCCCATTCCTGGGATTTTCCAGGCAAGAACACTGGAGTGGGTTGCCATTTCTCCAATGCATGAAAGTGAAAAGTGAAAGTGAAGTCGCTCAGTCGTGTCTGATCCTCAGTGACCCCATGGACTGCAGCCTACCAGGCTCCTCCCTCCATGGGATTTTCCAGGCAAGAGTACTGGAGTGGGGTGTCATCACCTTCTCTGCAACTTTTCTAGGCCTCGGGTTTTTAGTACTGCCCCCTCTATAGAGCAAATATTTAGGTGGCAGCTGTCATTTCTGTCTTTTAAATGCCTTTCTTTACCTTATGTAATTGCTGAAAATATTTTGGGAATTAATATCAGAAATAAAAACTGTCTTATTTCTGATATGTATTAAATTGTAAAATGTATTATCCTCCCAGTGGAAAATGGCTTTATCAGTTCAGTTCAGTTCAGTCGCTCAGTCATGTCTGACTCTTTGCAACCCCATGAATCGCAGCACACCAGGCCTCCCTGTCCATCACCAACTCCTGAAGTTCAATCAGACTCATGTCCATCGAGTCAGTGATGCCATCCAGCCATCCCATCCTCAGTCATCCCCTTCTCCTTCTGCTCCCAATCCCTCCCAGCATCAGAGTCTTTTCCAATGAGTCAACTCTTCGCATGAGGTGGCCAAAGTACTGGAGTTTCAGCTTTAGCATCATTCCTTCCAAAGAAATCCCAGGGCTGATCTTCAGAATGGACTGGTTGGATCTCCTTGCAGTCAAAGGGACTCTCAAGAGTCTTCTCCAACACCACAGTTCAAAAGCATCAATTCTTTGGTGCTCAGCCTTCTTCACAGTCCAACTCTCACATCCATACATGACCACAGGTTCTTGTTTGTTAAGGTGCCAATTTTCATATTATGTAGGAAATGTATGAAGCATTGTTTTATAATCATAAAACAAATATTAGATTGTAAGAATTTTATACTTAGAAACTCTGCACGTGTTGTACTCAGTCATATCCAACTCTTTGCAACCCTATGGACATATAGTTTATTTTAAATCAATCTAACATGAAAGTAGAAAGTAAATGTGTTCTGAAAAAAATATATACATATCTATTTTATTTATGTGAAGAAGTTAGCCAAGTTCTAATCATATAGTAGATGTTTAAGAGATGTTAACTTCCCTTCACCTCAATATCTACATAAACATTAACATAAGTTTTATATAGAAACCCATGACCAAAATGTTAGCATTTTAATTTTTTAAATGTCAGTTTCTATTTTAAACATTTTTTACTATTAACACTTTTTCATCTGCCTGACTTCCAAAATTTCTAATGCAGGCAGTAAGAGCTATGACAATTCTATTATCTAGAGTGGGCCCTTTAAGTTGTTAATCACTATTATGCTATTCTTTTTCAAAAATGTTCACTGCCAAATTCAATTGTTTATTAAGTCAGAACTTATTCAGAGCCTGCTGTGGAACCTCCCTGATGGTCCAGCCATTGAGACTCTGAGGTCCCACTGCAGTGGCAAGGTTTGATCACTGGTAGAGGAACTAGGATTCTGTATGTTGTGTGGTACAGCCAGAAAGTCTTAGGGAGAAAAAAAGTGTGCTGTCTGCCAGGCACTGCACTAGGCAGTGGGTGAATAAGGCACATAAGATCTCTCCCCTGAAGCAGGTTAAATTCTAGTGTGGAATAACAGATAATAAGCAAACAGCCAAAACAACTTCAGATTTTCAAGAGTACTAGAAAAAAGCCAAAGAATAACAAATGAGATATATATTCCTTTCCATATCTGGCCAGGGAAGGCCTCCCAGAGGTAGCACCATCTGAGGTGAAACTTGAAATTTGAAATAATCAGCCAGGCAAAAGGCAATGAGAAGCACTGTATTGAGAGGGGAGTGCAACCCCACGGCCCCCAAGGCATCTTAAAGAGAGTTAACTCTTTAAAAAACAGTGGGTAGGCCACTAGGAACATAACAAATAAGTGAATCTGGAAGGAGATGATGGGTGAAGGAGGCAAGGGCCAGATCAGATGATGTTATGTAGTCCAACAGAAAATTATAGGTTTTATTCTGAATTAAGGGAGAGAGTGACATATTCATACTTTTACTCCATATTAAAATGACAGTGACAGACTTGGCAATTGTGTGCTGAATCTGCTGCAGAGGCGAAGAAACGTGAAGGCTAGGAGCCCAGGCTGGTGGCTTTTTCCACCATCCAGACCAGAAGTAATGGTGGTTTAGACTAAGGTGGTAGCAGTAGAGAGAAGGAGAAACGGAGAAATCAGACTCTTCAATTTGAAACTTGAGCAAATGAGAAAAATTGCTGGAGGGGGGAAACTTTGCACAGGTTTTGACAAGATGGGGAGTTATCAGGAGTTCTGTTTTTAATACGTGAAACTTGACATGTTTATAATATACAAGTAGAAATGTCAAATGTTGTTGGATATGGGTCAAGGATAAAGACATATATTTAGGAGCTGTTGGCATCTAAGTGGTATGTAAATTCACTGGGTTAGGAGAAAGTATAGCAGGAAAAATTATAGTAGGCACTTGATCAAGTTCTGTAGCACTTCAACACTTAGAGGTCTCATTTATTATAAGAATGATCCAGGAAAGAAAAATAGTGATGGAGCACTCAGAAGAAATAAAACAAAAGAATGTGTTATTGAATAATATCAATGATTGCTAGCAATTCCTGTGCCAAATACTGTTTTAATTGCCTTAAACTAACTTAGTCCTCATACTTTCAAAGGGTAGACAATATTATTACCCCATTTTAAAGGCACAGAAACTAAGGCATAGTTAATCAATTTGCCTGTTTACACAGCTTATAAGTGGCAGATCTAGGACTCAGATGAAAGTTATCTAATATGAAAGGCAATATTCTTAATTGGGACCTGATATTGGTCCTCTAATTTGCAAGTGAAAAGTAGCCTTTTTACCCCCTTAATAGTATCAAATCTCTCTGCAAGATAAAATAAGATGACAGGAAAATATTTATTGGACTTGCAACATGGAGATAGATTGCTTCAATGGAGAAAACTTTTCAAGTGGAACATTGGTAACAGAAGATAGACAGGGCTTAACAAGTCAGCAGGAAGTAGGCAGTAGAAACCACAGTGTTAGATGGCTCTTGTGCAAAGTTCTGTTGCAGAAAAGAACAAAGCAATGGGGCTGCAGCTATAGAGGGATTTGGACTCAAGGGAGGTATGCTGGTTAGGTCATCTGGGAAGCAGACCATCAAATGGAGATAGAAGTACAAGAAATTAATTGGAGTAATGCCTTTGAAAGATAATGAAGAGGGAGCAAGAGTAGGCAATGAAAGCTTTGAGATAATGACACAAATTTGAGACCTGTGAATGGAGGAGGGAAAGGCAAAGAGGATTTCATCAGGAGAGACTACTGTGCACCTCTGAGAATGTCTCAGGAAGCTCTGTCATCAAGACTGCCCAGAGAAGAGTCTTCATCAGGCGGAACGGCCAGGACTCAGAAGCCTTGCCACAGTCACTCTTTGGTTAGGATTATCTGAGAAAAGTCTTGCCCTGACTTAAATGCTGCAGTGGATGGCCAAGGTGCTGCAGCTGGAGTGTCTCAGCTAACTGAGCTCCTTATCGCCGATCAGCAAGATCTGTCTTAAAGGCAAATCTGAGTGTTTAGCTCCATGGCCATCCCAGGAGGAGGGCTGATTTTGTATATTGACTTTATATGCTGATGAGAATCAAGGTAAAACAGAGATAACACAGTTACTTAAAGTTTACAAACACTAGAATGGGACTTAACTTTGCCTCTAATGCCAGAATTTTAGGCAAAAAATTTTCCATTTAAATATTCATTTAATATTTATTTAAATGGTCCCAACAAAAGTATTATGTAACAGAACCCCAAGCCCCGAGGAATATTAATTGGAATGAGGTATTCCAGAGGTCTACATCTCAACACCAAGACCTGGCTCTACCCTACTGTGTGCCAACTCCACTGCTGGAAACCTCAGGCCGAACAGCTAATAAGACAGGATCATGGTCCCACACATTAAAAAAAAAAAAGAAATAACAAACAAAATGTGTTAACAGGTGAGATGTATGGAGAGAGTAACAAGGAAACTTAAAATACCATATGTAAAATAGATAGGCAATAGGAATTTGCCGTATGACTCAGGGAACTCAAACAGGGGCTCTGTGACAATCTAGAAGGGTGGGATGTGGAGGGAGATGGGAGGGAGGTTCGGGAGGGAGGGGACATGGGTGTACTTATGGCTGATTCTTGTTCATGTTTGACAGAAAACAACAAAATTCTGTAAAGCAATTATCCTTCAATTAAAAAATAAAATGGAAAAAAGAAATGTGTTACAGATGAAGGGGCAAGGTGAAAAACTTCAAGACCTAATAAATGAAGAGGAAACAGGGAACCTATTTAAAAAAGAATTTAGAGTAATGATAAGTTTCAAAATATTAAAAATAGAATGGAGAAAATGCAAGAAACGTTTAACATCTTTAACAAAGGCCTAGAAGAAATAAAGAATAAACAGTGATGAACAGCACAATCAGTGGAATTAAAAATAGTCTGGAAGGAATCAAGAGCAGAATGACTGAAGCAGAAGAACAGGTAAGTGAGCTGGAAGATAGAATGACAGAAATAACTGCTGAGGAACAGAATAAAGAATGAAAAGAACTGAAGACAGTTCAGAGACCTCTGGGACAATATTAAACATATCAACATTCAAATTATAGGGGTCCAGAAGAAGAGAAAAAGAAAGGGAATGAGAAAATATTTGAGGAGATTTATAGTTGAAAACTTCCCTACAATGGAAAAGAAAGTAACTACCCAAGTCCAGGAAGCCCAGAGAGTCCCATACAGGATAAACCCAAAGAGAAATATACCAAGACACATATTAATCAAACTAACAAAAATTGAATACAAAGAAAAAATATTAAAAGCCACAAGGAAAAGCAAAAAATAACAAAGGAATCCCCATAAGACTAACAGCTGATTTTTCAGCAGAAACTCTGCAGGCCAGAGAGGAGTGGCAGGATATATTCAAAGTGACGCAAGAGAAGACCCTACAACCAAGCTTACTCAGCAAGGATTCTATTAGGATTTGATGGTGAAAGAAGGAATTCCTGCCATATGGGACAACACAGATGAACTGTGAGGACACAAAACAAGCCTCAATAAATTTAAGTGGGTACTAAATTTAATCTTAAGAGCTCAAAACACTTGGCAAATAAATGTCATTAAAACCTTTTTATTACTATGCCTGTGAAATGATGATAGAAAGTTACAACTGCAAAGTCTGTAGTGATGAAGTACCAAGGTGAACTGTGTAAAAGATTACAAGTTTAGTGACCTGAAAACTAAAAAAAAAAAAAAAGAAACTATTTTTGATACTGAATTGATGATGAAGCCAACAGACATGGGTCAAAAGTATTGGAAAGCTAACTCTGTGCAAAGTACTAGTCTTGTTACCTGCTTAACTAGATACAAGGTCAACTGCATAAGTTGCAAAAAAAAAAAAAAAAGATTCATGCTGTGTATATTGTTTTCACTGGGCTGGAAGACTAAATACCTTGACTGATGTTTTGAAAACACACACACACACTGCAAAATTTAAAAATCTTCATAGGTTACCAAAAAACAGACAAGATTTTTCTATACTAGATCAAAGTATACACACCTTTTACACAAACACACCACTTGTGGAACAACACTTTACTATATTTCCCCTCAGAGTTAACGGGCTTCCTATTAGAGGCAGAGTAATTCCTGAGATCTCAATTGCTTGGGGATTCTTGGTAAAATTACTCCAATAATCTGAGGCAGCCTGAAAGCAATAATATAGCTAGCATACAAAAATATTCACGGCTACTCCCTGTTCCCTGGGAATTTAGATGAGTAATCCCATATGGTTAATAGTACTTGTTAGGTATGGTTGAGAATGATTCCAAAACAATAGAAATCACCAAGGAATAATAAGAGGGAGTTAAAAATGGAGGGAAATTTGCCTTTCTGAAGAAAATAAAACTACTGGCCATTTTGACCAGTGGTTGCCAAGACCATGTCTTATTCAAACACACTTAGATGCTGATTTTGTTCAAGGACTGACTATGAAAAAAATTTAACTCATTCAATTACCTGTTTCATAACAACACAGTAATGATCTCAGTACAGACAAGTGATTTCTTTCTCTTGTTAGGCTATGGATTTTTCAGCTACTATAAAGCTATCTGGGCTTTCTAAGTGACTCAGTGGTAAAGAATCCACCTGCCAAGCAGGAGCATGGATTCAATTCCTGGGTCAGAAAGATCCTCTGGAGGAGAAAATGGCAACCCACTCCAGTATTCCTGCCTGGAGAATCCCAAGGACAGAGGAGCCTGGCGGGCTACAGCCCATGGGGTTGCTAAAGAGGCAGATACGGCTTAGTGACTAAACAACAACAAAAATGGGAATTAATATGAGCAGTTTCGAGGGGAGAGAGCAAGGATGACAATGTGTTCCCTCTCTGGGACTCTGTATTTGTGAGGTGGTTTCCTTCCGGGAAGGGCAGGGTACTGGACTTTATGTCAGTTCTGGACAATCCCATGAGCGCTACTTTTGTGTGAGGACCCGAGAAGTGAGATAAGAAAGGTCTCAGACTCATAAATTAGGAACAGTAACTGCAGAGCAAAACTGATTTTGCGCACCCAGGCAATGGGATTAAGTTAATGCCACAAGCTCTATGGTTTGTGAAAGGTAAACTTCTGGCTGAAGAGAACAGCAATAATTATTCAGAATTCCTGAAGTAGGCCAACCATTTGTCCAGAGGGCAAAGAAATCCTGCTTGACTAGCTTCCACTCGAAACCAGTGTCAACTTCCTGACCTTATGAACTCCCCAGAACGATATTAGGTGGCCAAGGAGGAGCTGTTCTCTTTCGCTGCTTTTTTCTCTCTGCTTTGCTAAAAATCAGAGCAGGCGATGTGGTTATGTTTGCCTTGGCATTCACATATTGTTTCTCAGAGAATTGTTATATTTGATAATAGACTTCCATCCTCCATAAGGTGGCAGATATTTTTCTTTCTCCTTCTTAAAATGATAGTGTTCATTAAGGGAATTCTTAAAGTGGCTGGAGTTAGCAGGTGACTATGTACATGATTGTAGATGTACTGTCTACATTTAAGAAGACATTATTGTATCGTTAGTGATCTACTGCCTTTCCTCTGAGTATTTTCTGAGTGGGACTGGTGACAGTTGGTCCAGGAACTGGAGAGAAGTAAGGAAAGAAATATGACTGCCTGAAGTAGCAGCTCTTAAAATGTGAGATATCACAAATCACCTTGAAAATCAGGTAAAAACTTGGAAGTACACTCTTGGCAGAAAAAAAAAATTGTTTAAGCTTACAAAAATTTATATAGAATCTCAGGAATTTCAGAACCCTCTTGATATGCATCAATGAGCCCTCACTCCAAAGTTTATGAATATCAGGTGAGTCCTATGACAATAAAAAAGGCTTTCCTGGTGGCTCAGATGGTAAAGAATCTGCCTGCAGTGTGGAGGACTTGGGTTCAATCTCTGGGTCAGGAAGATCCTCTGGAGAAGGGCATGGCAACCTCACTCCATGGCAATTCTTTCCTGGAGAATTCCATGGACAGAAGTGCCTGGTGGGCTATCGTCCATGGGGTCACAAAGAGTCAGACATGACTGAGCAACTAACACTTTCACTTACCTGTATAATAGAAGGGGTGAAGAAGTTAACCCCTACCAAGCTTTGGAAGACTGAACACCCCACCATCCTTCAACCTAAGGCTAAAGTCTTTAGGGCTTCTCAGTCAGCACCACTACTTTTTAGTGCTGTTACCAAGAAATATAGGTGGGTCATCATGGGAAGTGCTGGGTGCAAAGTAAATGCTCTACTTTATCTTCCTCTAAATGTTGAGCTCTTAAAACTTCAACCACAAATAGTGCATTGCAAAACTCACTTGGAGCAATTGGTAGTTCACTTGTGAGAAGATACACAGGATTTCAAAACTGGCTTTAGCTGGATGATTTTGCAGTTGCCTATATGAAATGATCTGTCCATTTTAGCTTTGATCTTAGGGAAAGCAGCCACATCTTGATACATTCCTCATAATAAGCAGCTTGGATAATACTCCTACTCCTGAATTCAAAGATTAAAAGTATCTGGAAAAAGAACTTGCCTTTTTCCTCTTGAGATATTCCCTCCAGGGCAGGCCGAAGGTATACTAGCAAAGAAGGAAAACTTATCATTTTTCTATCCATAGTATCCTGAGCTGTCAATTCAGCAGCTTTCACAAGAACTAAACCTACTTTACAAAAAAAAAGCTTGAAAGTGTTGTACCATTAGCCATTCTGATTCTAGTCCATGCCAGGAAGCAAAGGTTCTTATTATACCATGCTCTATTTTTGATCTAATCCATATCAACAGCCTGAAGTCTCAGCATGGTAATGCTGGGGAAATTGTTTGATGATAATTGGAAACTGCACTGCCTTGCCCCTTAAGTGATACAATCTGACTGTCACTAGGAGTGTCATTTGGAATTTAAAGAGTCAGGAATAAGAAAAGTGGACATCTGAACTCTCTGTGGAAGGCACTGCAGCAACTCAGAGTCTCTTGTGAAAGTACTCCCGTTGGTGAGGCTGGGATATAGAAGGAAGATGTGGATCCCTACCCTCGTGTTTGAGAGCCTTCAGACAACTCAGTCTACCACCATCATTCAGATACCCAGACTGCAGTACCTTGACTCTGGGGCAGACAACATGGTATGGGAAGAAAAGTCACCCTACCCAGCAGTTATTGAAAACAGTTAAATAGAACACCAGGCGTTAAAACCTGGTACCTTCTTGTCATGATAAAGATTTTAACAAGAACAGGAAATGGCACAGCACAAATCCGTTTTCATGATAATGATCTCATGAATGCAGAGAGCATAGGAAATGGAACAAATGTAACCCATTCCATTACCACCTTCAAACGGTAACCTCCTTGTCCTAGTCACATGCCCTACTTCTGGTCCTGATGAAATCACAAAGGAAATCAAGAGGCTGAGTGTGGCACGGGCAGGGGTTGGTGGGGGGGGCAAGCAAGACAGCCCCCGTTTATGTGTGCACATGTGTGTGTGCCCACACATATTTCCTTTCTTGAACTCTGTTGCAGTAGAGAATTCCTTACAGCTGATTCCCTAACTTTGACCTGCTTTCAGCAGGTCAGATCCAGAATGAACAAAGAAAACTAAAAACCAAGGAGTCCCCAGGGAATAGGCAGCTCCCCTTTAATAACAGGCACCTTGTTTATCAAGATGAGGAAACCTTGACTTTGCCTTAAATAGAAGCTGTAAAAAAAGATGATTGACTGCCTTTCCTCCTTCTAGCACTCCCACCTCCTCAGCTTCTTGAGGAAAATGGAGCCTCTGTTTCATGATGTGCTGTCTCTATCCTGTCTAAGTGAAGTGCAAGTCCTCCAGGCATGGCCGACTCTGTGCAATCCCATGGACTGTAGTCTGCAAAGCTCCTCTGTCCATGGGATTCTCGAGGCAAGAATACTGGAGCGGGTTACCATTCCCTTCTTCAGGGTACCTTCCTAACCCAGCGATTGAACTCCAGTCTCCCGCATCACAGGTAGATTCTTTACCATCTAAGCCACCAGGGAAGCCCAATCCTATCTCAAGAGATTGCAGGGCTCATTGCAGATTGATTAGGGCTCATCTGAAAATATACAGAAAGGTCTTGGGAAAGCAAGGAAGCCAGAACTGGTTGAGGGTGATTACGCCAGGTCAGAGTCACTGCTGCCATCCATTCCTCTTTCACCTGGCCATGTTTCCCAGGAGGATCTGCTCTCTGTGAAAAGCTCTTTAATACTATGTGAAATCTATAATAAATCTTCTCACCCCAAGATATGAGGGGGAGTAGAGAGGCACGATGGCTGAGTTTGCCAAATAAATACTAGAGAAGACGAGAGCCAGATTGCCTGGAGTACTGTGCCCACACCCTGCCTCAACCAAATGTCACTCACTCTGCTCAGCTGGCTAGTAACTCCTTACATGGCATCCAAGTAGCTGTTCTATACATTTTCTTCCACTGGGGATTTGTCCAGGCAAGCAAGCCTGAATTCACTTTATATTTCAGGCATCCCGGATGTCTGTCCTTTCCAGATGATATATCCCAATTACCAAACGGCCCTGGTTGGTTAATAAGGAATGCAATAGTCTTCCTTGCCCTGGTTATATGTCACTTATTAATGTGATGTTGGGAGACTCCCAGGCGATTTCACATCTTAAGACAGCAATCGGTGATCACCTTATCAGACACCAGGCAAAAAGTTTTCTGTGGGTGCAGCAGTTTCCTAAGTGTCCTACTTTGAATCCCAAAGCAGGTTACATTGGAATTACCTTTTCAAAGAAAAGGGAGCCCTCAGTTTCAAATGGTCTAAAAATTTAAGAAGGTTATAAGCACTGAGAAATAATCATTTGAGATCAGTACTGCATGAGAAAATGAATAAGTTGGAAAACTGGTTTATGTATTTTGGGGTCTCTTAAACCCCCGTAGGAGGTATTAACTGATTGTATATGATTGTGGTGAGTCACAATAATGGGTCCCTTTTGCTTAAAAATATTCTACTTGCTATTAAAAAGTGATGTGATTGGGATAACTAGAATCTAGGTCAGATTATTGAATAGGCTTCTATCCTCCAATTTTTTCAAATTCTGTTTTTCATTCCCAAGTGGCCACCTTACATGCAAGGGTATCTTTGCAACATAGTAGCTTTCATTCTTTCACTGTTCTATGGGAGACTTTGTGGTGGTTTAGAAGAACTGAAGCACAACAGCATGGGGAGGCAGATCTCACTCACTGTACAGCCTGAGGATAACCCCTTGGTATTTCTGAGCCTCAGTTCTTTTATTAGTAAGATGAAAAACTGGGTCCACTTGGTATTGAAAGTCCTTTCTAGCTCTCAAAGAGACATTGGGTTTCTATGAAATTTAAACCAGTGACATCCTCATCACCTCCTTTTGTTGTTGATGTTGTCCTGTGAATTTTTGATGAATATCACTTGGAATGTCCTTTTTGAGAGGGTGTAATCTTCTCTTTCCACGAATTTTTAAATCTCTATTTCTTGCCTATTGTTCTTTATCTTTACAAGTAAAAGGTACTTTGTTGTTTCCAACATAACATCGGTTTGGTTCCACAGTATCTTTAAGAAATAAGGACATGAGAATAGGGAACAAAATTATGAAGAGCGTTAGATGCAAAGTTTGCAAGGCACAAAATGGACCTATGGTGGGAACACAGAGGAAGAAGGGTTTTTCAGTAGGGACACTGAATGTAAAATCTCCAGAGTAAGGGAATTACATCTTAAAAAACTACAGCTGACTAATGAAGGGATGAGTTTGTTTACATCAAGTTCTGAGCTGTATTTGGTGAGAAGACTTTTGACTTCTGCTGAGACATCAGGCCTCAGTTATTATGAAAATAATAAACCATTCTCCTGACATATAGTTAGAAAGAGAATGTTGGAAGTGATTTCCCAAATCAGAAGCATGAGCCAGACCCAACTGTCCTGCTGTTGATTAATGCCATCTATACCTAATCCTGAAATGCCCCTAACCAGAACTACCCAGCTGGCAGAGCTGCCACTGTCCCTGCTGTCCACTCTGTGCCAGCATTCTCTTGGGTAATCCGCCTCGGTTTCAAAGGCTCGCATGCTGTGGGACCAGATATAAGACTTGCCTCAGGCTCGTGCAGATAATTAATCCCGACCACAGCAAGGTGCCATGAAGTGGTATCGCGTAAAAAGGGAGCTTTTCTCTGATCTTATCCAGGGACTTCATGCCATTTAAAATTACCCCACTTCAGCATCCTATTTCCCAATTCCACAGTCAACTTGGTTGTTTATTTGAACATTTGAGTTCACCTTATTTGAAATTACTTCCCATCTAAACCAATTTACCAGGGATCCAAAGCACTTACCTTGTGGTGTGCAAAGGATATACTGACGGCCTTGTGTGCAAAGACAACTGGCAACAAGAAGGCATCTCTATTAGTCACTTGTGACTATCATGCTTCTCTGTGAATCAAGTGATATTTTCTAATAGGACTTTAGACTTGTGATTTTATCCTAAATTGGCCTCTGGTGCCAATATGTCTTTGAAAGTCAAAGTGTCAGTCACTCAGTAGTATCTGACTCTTTGTGACCCCATGGACTGTAGCCCACCAGGTTCCTCTGTCCATGGGATTCTCCAGGAAAGAATACTGGAGTGTGTTGACATTCCCTTCTCCAGGGATCAAACCTAGGTCTCCCGCAGTGCTGGCAGATTCTTTACTGTCTGAGCCACAGGAAAGCCCGATAGGTCTTTTGCCAAGCTAATAAAGTGGTGATCAAGCTGATGCAACTTTGTTTCCAAAGATTAGGAAGACTATGGAAAAAGTGAGCTTCCTTTGTGGCTCAGATGGCAAAGAAATGTGCCTGCAATGCAGGAGACCCCTGTTTGATCCCTGGGTTGGGAAGATCCCTTAAAGAACGAAATGGCTATCCACTCCAATATTCTTGCCTAGAGAATTCCATGGACAGAGGAGCCTGGTGGGCTGCAGTCCATGGGTTCGCAAACGGTCGGACACAATTGAGGAACTAACTCACGCACACACACAGAAAAAGTAAACCAAACACTACAAGTGATAATATGCCCACCTACTACAGAAACAAAAATAAAAGAATATAGAAAAACAACTCTTCTAAAGATTGTATTTTCACTACCCCACTTGTCAATGAAAAGTATATTCCTACACATCTGGTAATCTTTACCAGTCCTTTAGAAAGATAGCAGCCAGAATTAGTGAGGTAATTAAGGAGCTATAGACACATAAGAGAAGATTAGTATTTGCCATCTCAACTCTGGATTTAGGCATGTCGTTCTAGATCAGTATATGTTTTATTTATGATCACCTAAAATATGTTTGAGCATTTATTGCTTATATCCATGCATTTGCACTATGGAGAGAGCCTAAGATATGGGTCAGAGGGCAGTTTCTACACAAGATAAGCTAATTAAAGAAGAGTCAAATACATGTGATCATGTTCATGTTTGTACATATCTCTAAACTCATTTTATGTAAGAAGAGCACATTGGTCAAATCGGAACCAAGTGTACAACCAAGTGTTCTCTCTGAAAATGGTCCAAGGGCTTCATTAGCTTTTATTAAAATGGGAAAAGCTTTATATATAAAGTGGATTTTGAGCTGAGTATTGAAGAAAGTTCAGAAATGAATGTAGAGGAGTGTGACTAAAGGTTTATAGGCAGGTCATGAAGAAGCAAGTAGGAGAAACAGAAGTAGAGCAATAGCCAGGAATAACAATGGGGATGTTGACAGATGACCTCAAAACCCAATTCAGGCACCTAAGGGGTTTTCAGAAAAGAATTATGTGATCCCAGCAATGGAAGCCAGGCAGCAGCATTTAGATCAACATATCTGCAGAGAAAAGGGCACTGAATATGAATAGTGGAGCAATAAGTGGTAGCTGAGACCAAAGATAATCAATACGCAGAACAAAAATGCAACTAAAACAATTGGGAATAACAAAACAGAGTGTATAAAATAAACTCTGAATTCACTGAGGAATTTCCAGGGCCGAATATCTTTTAATTTTCAAGGAATAGGAAAAGACTGCTGCTAGAGTTCAAAGTCTGGCTTAGTCTTCGGTCAATTAACTGAAAAGTTCTTCCCTCCTTTTCCCACTTCTACCCTCTACCTGTGGAAATGGAATTTTTTCTGATTTTGCATAAAGTATAACATAAAAACTTATGTTTAATATAATCTTTTTTGTCTAATTCAAAAGGAATTTCAATTTCTTATGATGATTTTAAGTTTATTATTAAATATTTTCACAGGGATGATTGAGGAAAGTATGAAAGAATAATGTTGAAAAATTATTGGGTGTCTTTAGTGCTGGTTACTATGCCATGGACTTTCCATATGTTTCCCTATATATTCAATAATTATTATTTTCTATAGTTAGTCCAGTTCATCCTTTTTATTTTAAATAAACGATTGCATATTTTATATAATATTGTTCATCAGCTTAATTATTTTATCATAGGAATGATTTAGGGCAAAAACCAGTTCAAACTAATAGCCACATGAGAATGAAGATCTTAAGTAAAATTAAGGAACTGAGGATTTGGGGGACGAGTTTAAAATGAAGATATATAGTTAGATGCCTAGATAGCAATTTTACTTTAAAAGAAGAAGAAGAAGAAAAGGGTCCAGGAACAGAACAGTCCCATTCTGTAGAACTAGAAAATTCTGTAGACATGCATGATTGGATTTTAGGAGATATACTAAGAGAGAAGAGCTGATATTTTGATTCATTTGCTGTAATTTTGAGACATTACGGAAATAATTTTAATCTACTGCTATTTCCATGGGGGGTGATGAGCAAATTTTGTGGATGATTAGGAATCTTGAGCAATATTAGCATAGATGCAAGATAATCTTAAGCAAGACTTGTATTTCTGTACATAACTGGAAAAGCTAGGCCTTTTATCTAAAGATATATTTACTGATAGATTCATTAGTTATAAAGGAATTTTATCTGGAATCTATAAACATATTTTGAGGAAATAAATGTTTAAGTCACTATGCACACTCTGAAAGGAGCATCACGTTAAAACCCCTAAAGATATATTTTCTCTAAGAAGCTTCCAATTAAGATTGAAGACAGTTACTCCAGAAGAGAAATGCCAATGCATTAATTACTCTTTTCTTTTTGTAGGATCTCTCTATGTACATGTCTGTGTGCTCAGTTGTGTCCAACTGTATGTGACCCCTTGGACTATAGCCCACCAGGATCCTCTGTCTATGAAATTTTCTAGGCAAGAATACTGGAGTGGGTTCCCATCTCCTACTCCAGGGGATCTATCTGACTCAGGGATCAAACCCACCCACATCTTTTGTGTCTTCTGCATTGGCAAGTGGATTCTTTACCACTGTGCCAACTGGGAAGCCCCTCTATGTACATAAGATTAGATAAAACAGTAATTCCAAGCCATATTAATGGAGTAAGAAATGTTTGCTGTCTTTCAAATAATTTAACCACTGTTGCTAAGCAATGTCAGATGCTGCAGCTGAAAAAAAAAAAGCTGAATATATACATTGTATATACATATATATATAATTATGCCAAATATTGCATTTTATTCTGTCTTAAATAATACAGTAATTTGGAGTTTCTAAAATTGCTAAATGTAATTACCAAATAAAAGGAAAAATTAATCTACTCTAGCTATCTCATCTTCTGGGAGTGTATTACTATTTGCAGAGTAGGCTTTCTATACTGCCATCTTATATAACAGAATAAATAATACAGTAAAAAGTATGTAAGCAGGAAATTCCTCTAAAGGAAGGCTGGAGAGGGATAGGTGTTAACCAAAGTTTCTACAGTGTATATTAGAATCAATGGGAAAGAAGATATAAGGAACCTTTGTAGTAACATTACATGATATACTGTATTGAGAATTACAGGGCATATTTACAATAACTACATATTTACAATAATTTACAAAAACTAAATATTTACAATAATTCAGCAAAAATAAAGACCTAAATTCAGGATACTCAAACTACTAATGGCATCTGAAATAGGGATGGCTATTCATATAGAAAGCTTCTGGAAAATTGGATCAAGTATTATAAATGCTTAGCAGCTGGATGGATAGTCTTTTAAGTTTTTCTTTTTTTAAGTGCATCCTACCAACTTTTCTTTTGATTATTATTTATGCATTTATTTTTGGCTGTGGTGGGTCTTTGTTGCTGTGCAGGTTTTTCTCTAGTTGCAGCACTCGGGGGCTACTCTCTAGTTGAGGTGCCAGGCTTCTCATTGTGGTAGCTTCCCTTGTTGTGGAGCATGAGCTCTTGGGCATAGCAGTGGGTGGGTTCAGTAGCTGCAGTTCCCAGGTTCAGTGGTTGAGGCACATGGGCTTAGTTGCTCCACAGCATGTGCAGTCTTCCTGGACCAGAGATCAAAGCCATATCTCCTGCATTGGCGGGTGGATTCTATACCACTGGGCAACCAAGGAAGCCCCCTACTGCCTCTTCAGTGATATTTACCATGGTGCTTTCATGTTTAAATGAGCTTAAATACACCAAATATAAGCATATAAGTCATGATTTGGAAATTTAATAGATGCCCAAGAAATGTTTTTCTTCAGTATGTTTTCAAATCTGTTACCTTGTTTTGTTTTAACAACATTCCTATGATACAGGCAAATTTGGCCTTTAGACTTATTCACATTTTACTGTAGAAAATGAGCTTGCTACCTGACCAAGGAGAGTAATATGGAATTTCTATTCAGATAACTCTATTGCCTTGATGTTCTTTCCAATAAAGTTTGCTGCCTTTCAGGACTAGAAACATGACAGACTTAACAAAAAGTTGGAAACGACCTTGCAAAGAAGAAATTATTTTGCAAAGACAGAGATGTGACTTGCCAGGTGAAGACGGTGCAGTTTTATAATCCTTCTTGTTGGTTGGGTCAACATTTGTAATCTAACCTCTCACTTACACTTTAGAGAAATAACATTTCCTCTTACAGTATTTTTATACATATTACATGCTTTCAAAGCTGTTCTTTACCACATATCTCAAAGAGAAACTTAAAAATATCCGAGTTGCTATGGAACATGATGTAAATTCCTCCTGACCCCCATTTCTCACTTTTTCCCTAAAAACACAATTTTTAAAAATCACTTCCAACATTTGACAAAATGAGGGGACTGTACTTGTGATTTCCTCTTCTTTCTTTCTTAGAAGCCTTGTGTTTGTATGCTATGACTTCTGTGTGGGTGTGTCAAGTGAATATATATACCATCTTTTCTTTAAAAGTGATGGTCTTTATGTTGCTTAAGACAGATACTGCTGTAAACTAGTTCATTTTAGCTTTTATTCTTCTAGAGAAAAAAGTACTTGTTTATTAAACAAACTTTAATCAAAAAATTGGTGAGAAAGTGCTATGTCCTACCAATTTCTAAGAGATTTATTGTATTTTTGATACAGCTATGTCAGCTCTGCTAGTGAGAGTTACACTAAAAAGTTCAATTGCCAATGCTTGTTGTTTCTATTCCAAAAATGTCAATTCATTGTTTGAAATTCTAAAAATTATTGCTTCTTACATTGCTTAAAAAAAAAAACACAATAAGTTATTGACTTACTGAATTTTTCTAAAATTTAAAGCGCTGCTGCTGCTAAGTCGCTTCAGTCGTGTCTGACTCTGTGCGACCCTATAGATGGCAGCTCACCAGGCTCCTCTGTCCCTGGGATTCTCCAGGCAAGAACACTGGAGTGAGTTGCCATTTCCTTCTCCAATGCATGAAGGTGAAAAGTGAAAGTGAAGTTGCTCAGTTGTGTTCAACTCTTCGCGACCCCATGGACTGCAGCTTTCCAGGCTCCTCCGTTCATGGGATTCTCCAGGCAGGAGTACTGGAGTGGGTTGCCATTGCCTTTTCCTTAAAGCAGTCCAGACAAGTTAAAACTAAGCTAAACAGAAAACAGTAAAATTTATAGTTGAGGTTCTAACTCTTCTTTCAAAATTGCTTCACATAACAAGATTTTAAGTACAGTTGGCCCTCCATATCCTTGGGTTCTGCATCCTATCCACAGATTCAACCAATCACAGCTCAAAAATATTTGGAAAAAAACTCTAGATAGTACCAGTAAGCAAAATTTGAATCTGCTGTGTTCCAGCAACTATTTTATAAATCATTTGCATTGTATTTACAACTACCTACATAGTATTTACATTGTATTAGTTATTATAACATATACAGGAGGATGTGCAGTATGTTATATGCAAATACTATGCCATTTTATAGAAGGGACTTGAGCATCCTTGGCTTTTGGTATTTGAGAGTGCTCCTAGAGTCAATCTTCTATGGCTAGTGAGGAGCAACTGCACTGTAAAGATAAGGTGGTATTTCTGTCACACTTCCAACATCATCTGTTACAATTCTGGACAAACAATAGATACTTTACAATTGTTTAAAACAAATGCTTGCATCAGCTGTCTCTTCCTTGCTCTCTTACTGATTTATTTTGGGCAAAGCACACTGATAGGAAGTTGTTTCAGTGTTTGTCAATTAGAACATTTAAAGATTTAAACATTGAGTTTAATATGGAAGGAGGATGCTAGAGCTGGCCAATAGGAATAAGTGATTAACTCTGAAATAATGAAACGGTGCTGCAGTAGCCATAACAGTCAGTTTTATGCTTGCAAGGAAATGATGAGTGGGAAATTTGTGACACCTGACTAAAAATCAATGCTTATGGAAGGTGATATAATAGCTTTAAGCTGGAAAAAATTAAGTACAGGGGAAATCAAAGCTGACACGGTGAAACTGCACAGAAAGAAGTGGGTAGAATAATGACAATGTCAGGCAACTAATGTAGCTAATGAGGCATAACGTGATGGCACTAAAGATCTCACGTCCTCTAAAACAACTAGTTGATTTAGCTGACTAATTTCCTTACCTCTTCTACTATATCTCTTAAGAACACCCTGGTGGTCCCCTTATATGATACTTTGTATCATTTCTCAGAATTCTCAAAAGACTCATACTAGAAGGATACACTTGGAAAGAGGAAGTAAATGCCAAAAATCAGGTCCTTAACTTATTTATTGATGATCATCTAACTCCAAAACAAATCTCAAAAGTTGTTTTCTGTATAAGAGAACATGAAGGAAAGAGAAATGAAGGTAAAACATACACCTCTATCTTTTATGGCTCCCTGAGGAAAAAAATACTAAAATGAAATATTTGTACTATGTTAAGAGAAGAAAATGGGGCTTCCCCAGTGGCTCAGCAGTAAAGAATCTGCCTGCAATGCAGGAGACGTGGGCAGGAGACACAGGTTCGATCCTTGGTCAGAAAGTTCCCCTGAAAAAGGAAATGGTAACCCATTCCAGTATTCCTGCCTGGAAAAACCCCATTTCATAGGGTCACAAAAGAGTTGGACATGACTGGGTGCCTAAACAACCGCAAAGGAGAAGAAAGCTTAATACCAGATTTTAAAGTCTATACGTATGCTACGTTTTCTTTATGTTAAATTATTTCCAATCTCCTGATTGGGTTTTAAGGAGATCAGACAATATCTTGCTTCACGTTCTTCTTAGAAATAGTAAGAAAGGGTTATTGAAGTGGCTAAAGGAGAACTCTAATTAAAAGGGATTCAAAGACATTTGGATGCAGCCAAGCAAACTCCTTAAAATTGCAGGAGAGCTATTGTTTTCAAGGTAGCAGTCACTGCCTTTCTCTGAAAACTGATTTAACTTGGCTGGGACAGGCTTCCCTAGCTGGTGCGTTAAAGGGTCCCGAACAACACAAGATGTTTTATCTTGGTTAAGCTGATCATTTGTCCTACTTTAGCAAGTGATGCAAATTTCCCTGCAAAGCTCTTTGCTCATTAGCTCATAATTAGGGTTATAAATCTGGAATCACCAAACACATCCATGAAAACACCACAGTACTGTAAAAATGGAAGTGGGCTCTTTCTATTCTGTAGGAAGTAGTAGAGAATTTGCTGCAATCTATTCAATTTCTGAATGCAAAGCTAAATGTAATTGACATTAATTTAACCCCTAGGAAGAAGAGGATTGGAGAAGGAAATGGCACCCCACTCCAGTATTCTTGCCTGGAGAATCCCAGGGACAGAGGAGCCTGGTGGGCTGCCATCTATGGGGTCGCACTGAGTCAGACACGACTAATGCGACTTAGTAGCAGCAGCAGCAGGAAGAAGAGGAGGAAACAGTCTGGATGGCATGAAATCACTTTAACAGTGAAAACTGAAAGCTTTAAATGCATTTCTTAAAAAAATATTTTAGAATTATAAGCATTCTTTATGTATGAATTATTTTTAAGTGGGTCTTTCACATACATTTTCACACACGAAGATTTTTGCCAGTAAGCACTATGCTGCTAGGGGAAACCAGTGGCCTGGGAAACTGGTGGCCTGAAGGTACCAAGCGATTAGTCACAATTCACACAGTATACTGAGTCAAGAAAAAAGCCCAGTAGAGGACTCAGCAAAGCCCAAGGCCCACACTCCACCCTTAGTATACAGAATTCTGGGGTGGATGGATAACTAGAACTACTCTTGAGACAACGGAGAGTTGCAAAGTCACGAGAAATCAAGCAATTCTGCTTTCATTTACTTTTAACATAAAAATGCTAATTCTAGGCCAGCTACTTATATACTTATACTACATCTTTAATTCTCCACTGCTTGCAAATTATTTGCAACGGTATGTTTACAACTTGTTTATAAATATGACCCCTCCTCCCTCAAAACTCCTATTAACTGATACCAGCCCAGATCATGCCCTTACATGCTACAGATATTCTGTTTATTTCCGAGCTCCACCCAACTTGTTCATTTTCCTCATCACTCAAGATGTAGAGAAAGTTAATTCATGTCAGTACCGTAACACATAGATTAACTAAAACTAACTTCAAGATTAGGGCAGATGCGTCTTCTCTATAAAAGTACCTGGAATTGCCCTTATATTCCCTGTTTGTCCTAATCCCTGTGGCACTTAAATCACAAAGAAATTGAGTAGTTTATTTATCTTACTACTGAGAATATGTTTCTTCTTGCTCAAAAAAGTGGTTATGTTGAGACTCTAAATGATTCCAGTCTTAGCAGAGGAGTCAGGATGAACTGCTTAGTGGTCTATTTACTCCTTCGAAGGTGAAATTTTTCTTCCATTATTCATTGGGATCTCTTTTTGAAACTACAATGAAGACTTTTGGCTAAGATGAAACTATTAGAAATACATGTCCTCTGAAAAGAAAAGACAATAACAACCCCCAAAAAGCCACATAAAATGAATGTGACATCTATTTATATTTTATCCTTAGAAGGTAACTTTCTAAAGATGTGACCACAGTGGAACCTTAGTGTATGCTAATAGGTAAACAGGAATATATTCATCATATAACATCAGCTAAGAGACCAAATGTGCATGGTAGGCTCAAATAAAATATATTTTATTTTGTATTTAACTCCTTAAAGGTCTTTAGTAGTCTGACTGCAGATGAAAATATTTAGAATGATGTACATAGGTATGAGGACTAAATCCAGTCATTGTGAATAAATCATATTGGTACTTAAATTCTCCTCCAGCTTTTACCTTAAAAAATCAATTTAAATATATCTTTGCTCACTTCCCCATTCTTTAATTTATTAAAGACCTACATATCCATTATCCTATCCCTATATGGGGTATTTAGCACTAATTTAACATTTCACCAATATATTCAAACTTTGCTCCTTGGCCTTTTGGTAAAGTCAAAAATTGCTATAAAATATAAGAGGTTCATTTACTGCCTAGAAGTCTCTCAGAAAACTCTAACAACTATCAGTTTTTCAAACTAGTAGAAGTACCCTGACATTTTCTGAAAAGCAATTGCAAGCAGCATTTCTTCTGGCAGATCCATAGGCACCATCCTGTGTAAAGGGCTTCAGTTCAGTTTGGTAGTTACCTAAACTAGAGCATGGGACACAAAAGATATTTTCCAGAGATACCAAAATGGAAGAGGAGAATTACCTTTAGATGCATTTAAATACTGAAGACTGAGTCATAGAATAGAAACAAAAATATAAAGGTGAAAGAAATGGTTTAGAAGTGGCTGCCCTGATGGCTTAGAAGGTAAAGAATCTGCCTGCAATGCAAGAGACCCAGGTTCAATCCCTGGCTCGAGGAAGGTCCCCTGGAGAAGGGAATGGCTACCCACTCCAGTATTTTTTCCTGGAGAAGTACATGGACAGAGGAACCTGGTGGGTCACAGAGAGTCATACATGACTGAATGAGTAACAGTACATTGTTAGGGGAAAGAAAAGGAAAACAGGAAGAAAGAAAAATAAAGCAAATAATAGAAGATATCAGATACTCTGAAGCTTCTAACTTTAGCACTCCATCAGCATTCCATTTTACTCACTCCAGGAGAAACAACCCTGCTTCTTGGTCCATCTCTCCCACCTCTCAGGGAAGCATCCCTGAATTCCAAGGTCATATTCTGACCATACTCCTCTCTCATCCCTGTGTGTCATCAGCACTGCATTTGAAGAAAAAGAGGGGCTAGATCCTCTTATTCCCAAACACTCACCCCCATCTCAAGATTTCTTCCCTCTGTTTCCTATGATTTATAGTGTATTGTAAAAGAAGTACTTACTAGGTCTTGTTTTTCCACTAGAATTAGGTGTTTTACATTCACTGGAGTGTAACCTGGACAGTGAAGTAAAAAATAATTCCTTGGGTTCTTGAAGATTCAATCAATGACTCCTTTGGCTGCCTCTTTATTTGTTTTTTTTTGTTTTTGTTTTTTTGTTTTTTTTTTAAATTGGAGTATAATTGCTTTACAATGCTGTGTCAGTTTCTGCTGTACAGCAAAGTGAGTCAGCTATGTGCATGCTCAGTTGCTCAGTCATGTCCAACTCTTTGCAACCCCATGGATTGTAGCCTGTCAGGCTCCTCTGTCCATGAAATTCTCCCGGCAAGAATACTGGAATGCACTGCCATTTCCTCCTCTAGGGATCTTCCCAACCCAGGGACTGAACCCACATCGCCTTTGTCTCCTTCAACCGGCAGGCAGATTCTTTACTACTGAGCCACCTTGGAAGCCCCGAGTCAGCTATATGCATACATATATCCCCTCCCTCTTGAAACTTCCTTCCATGCCTCACCCTCATTTCACCCATCTAGGTCATCACAAACCACTCAGCTGAACTCCCTGTGTTATACAGCACCTTCCCATTAGCTATTTATTTTACACATGATAATATGTGTGTGTGTGTGTGTGTGTGTATCAATGCTACTGTCTCAATTTGTCCCATATTCTTCTTCCCCTACTGCTTCTGCAAGTCTGTTCTCTACATCTGTATCTCTTTTCCTGCCCAGGAACTAGGTTCATCTGTACCATGCCTCTTTATTATTAAGACAGAACACGCTAAATGCATGGAATCTATGAAACTAAAATAATTAACTACACAAAACTTATCTTTAGATCTCAACCCCAATTCTGTCTTTTCTCCCTTGGGGAATCTCCACTAGAAAACTTTCTGCCCCCTGCTACCTCAGGGACACTGCTCTCTGAGTTGAACTATCAGTGAGTTCTTTCTTCAGGGGGATTGGCATTTTAACCCTTGCATCCCATTTTGGAATGGAAAACTTTGCCCCAAAGACATTTCAGTTATTCCACCATGTTTGTACTTAAGAGACAGGCTCTGAAAGTTGACTTCCCTCATGAAGTTTAAGGTGGTGGTGGTGGCGGGTGACTTTTGCTCATGCCCCCTGTTGTCTTCCGTACTGCAGGCCATGCAAGAAACTGCTCCAGTGGCAGCTGCTACATGCCACTTTCAGGAGGCAGAGATAATCATGGACCTTGGGGCTCGGCTGAAATTATTCTAGTTAAAACTAAGACATGGTGAACAAAGCAGGGCTTTATTCTGCTTCAAAGCTAGGCCTCCCCTCTCTTCTTTCTTCTTTCCTTATCCCCCTGATGCTGAGGTGGCTGGACTATGTGCAACGTTCATGTCCTACAAGGCTGGTGCACATAGGATATAAGCTGGTGCGAGGGGAGAGAAGTGTGTTTCATTTAGACCAATTCAGGAAAAACTGTTTACAGTCCACTTAAAAAAATTCAATATTAGAATAGCCTTACTCGGTCTTTTGTGAGGGTAGAGATACTTAAACAAACTGAGATTAACCATTAAATATCAATGGAACCAAAATTGGAGCCACTTCTTATTCACTGACATGGTAAAGACTGTCATAATACAGGACAATTTTCTAAACTGAATCCTAAGTATAGGTCCTCTGTCAGTTGGAAAAGTCAGGAAGATAAATTTAAGCTGGAAGATGCTCATCATGGACCTGGTATCTAATTCTCTTTAGGTCATTCAAAAACACAGAATAACTAATTTCAGGTTTTCTATGAGGGAAGAAATGATTTCTTTGCAAGCGAGAAACAGAAAGCTTCAAACTTGAGTTATGTGAAAAGAGCAGGAATTGAGGATGTGAACGAAACACTTAAACTTTTAACATGAGGGCAAATGTCATGATTATCTAATTCAGCCTTCTAGATTTTACAGACAAGGAACCAGATCAGTTACATAACTTTTCAAGGCATTTAGAGGGAGTCATTCACTTCAGTTTGATGACTGGTTCCCTCATTTTTCAATTGTGGGACATTAAGTATGTAACTTTATCATAGTTTTCTGTCTACAGAATTGGGATGATTTTATAGTATTACCTCATAAGGCTATTGCAAGTAACAAATTGTTCATTTCATATGTATAATCATATATATAGTCCACCCAAATCAGTATATGTAACCAGTCTGCACTCAATTATAGTTCTTTCCATAATTCTCCTTTGACTTGAGGGATTGTAATTTTACTCATGATTTACAGAATAATTTTCAGAATATAGAGA
The DNA here is from genome assembly GCF_014754425.2 of Oryx dammah. Taxonomy (NCBI): domain Eukaryota; kingdom Metazoa; phylum Chordata; class Mammalia; order Artiodactyla; family Bovidae; genus Oryx; species Oryx dammah. The sequence continues at coordinate 34,763,270 of NW_024070211.1, read as the reverse complement.
GATCTTCCACTTATACATCTGGAAGAAATAGCATCCCTATGAATGTCAGAATTAAAATATATTTAATTTTAGTTCTCGTCTGAAATTTAAGTGGATCTTTAACAAGAACTTTTGCCAGACTCGAAAACAGGTAGTAATTCAACACGTCGGACAAGCATTTCAAGTCTGGCTGAACCTTGAAGAACGGGAAAAAAGGAAGTGGAGGAGACTCCCCCATTGAGCGGTAATACCTCCCCACCCCGCTCATAACTCAGACAGCTCTGTGCTTTGAAGAGCAGAGGGATAAAAAGAAATGATAAGAAAATTAAGACTTTCTTGCAACTCTGCTTTTCTTAGAATTTCTCTTTCCATGAAAGTCTTCCTTTCTCTTTTCAGTTCTTAGCCTATCATTCAAGTTCATGAAAATTTCCCAAGATACTCAGCCCACAGTCACCTCTTAGTCTCATAAACTTCTGGCCCTTATCATCATGCCATTAATTTGGATATTAATCCAAAGCCACCCTCTGATAACTCCTCTGCTGCTTTAATATTTTGCTATTACTTTCCCTGTGTTTAATATTTTGTTTCCCAACTAGATTGCAATTAACTCGAAGTCCCTGGAAGATACCTTCTTCTTCTTCTTTTTTAATTGGTTGACCAAAGAAAGAAAAGGCAATGCAGAAAAAGAAAGTAAACACTGTAATTCAGAAGAATTCGCCAGAACAGCTCAAACACCAGCTTTGCTCCACAAGCCCCACCCCAAAACTAAGCAGGACTGAAACGGCCAAAGCAAAGTACTAACAAAGCTCAGTAAATATTTAGCTTGAGTACAGCAATACACTGCTAACTAAACTTTTTGTCTCCAATCTCTCCTGTCCAATCCATTCTTCACATGACTGCTGGAGCTATCTTACCTATGCTATTGAGGCACTCAGTAATCAGTTGCTTAACTGAATTTATTAAGCATATATTTTTTTGCTAGGAAAAAATTACGTTGGTGATTTAACAACTGGATCAATGTTGTGCTGTCAGTGAAAAGACAGAACTTTGGCAATTTAAAGTATAAGAATGTCAACTTAGAAACAAGGTCTGGTATAAGGTATCTGGGTCCTTTCTAAATTCATCAGGACAACTGCAAACCACAGCATGTTTCTGTTCACTGCTCTCTTAGCAACTCTGGAAAATACTCTTTTTCTACATCACACTATACAAAACATATAGTTTGACCATTAGTGATCTTACTGGAATAATACTGATGTTAGAAACTGTAATTCAAGAAATATTACACATAAAATAGGTTCATTCATTCAATCAACGGGTAGATATTCAGTACCTTCTACATTCCACATACCAAGACTGATAAAATTACAACAGACAAAACAAATACTAGGATGTTATGAGAAACTAGTATCTTGTTAACTACAACAAAATAAATGCATATAGGTAAGATCATACCTTTTGAATCAGTAGAGCTTAAGCAGGAAACGGATGGCACATTCAAATGAAGGAAGTTTGAGAGGAGTATAATGTGAGCTTTTGTGAGCTGGGTAGGAGGAAACTCCAGGGCCAGTATCTCTGTGAGCTATTTGTGAAGAGAAGGGCTCTTCATGACCCCTGTCCTGAAGGCACAGTGGGGAAGGGTGCTCGTTATTAGAACTGGAGACAGAAAGCGTGCTGGTGAGGAGGTAGGTGGGCAGAGCTGGAACCTTTGACGTGGGGCAGGGACCTGCAGTACACATGTCCCTCTCATTCTGGGTGCTGTCTCCTATGCCTGTCTGAAGGTCAGACAGTGAGGAGTCTCACTGGGGGGATCCACACAGTTCAGACACCCCAGCTGCAGAGAAATTGCAGAGAACAGAGCATAGATCCAGAGATGATGCTGTTCGGCATCCTTTTTAAAAACTTCACCACAACTAGGGATGCAGTCAGTATGGGTTGGTTGAACAGCAAAAATCATTAATGAATGAGTGACTTAAAGCAGTGCATTTTTAAAACAGCACATTCTACTGAGATTCCTAAGGCAAGGTGTCAGAGCAGCTACCAAGATTGATACTTTTTATAGAAAATGGAAAATTAAAGAAGCAAGAAGAAAAAGATCGTTTAGCTGTATACTACCACTACTTTCAGCCATGTGTGTCCATTGCTTACCATTTATGCCTAATTACCACGTAGCACAATAATGTGCATTAAACATATGTAATATTCACTTTACAGTAGTCACTTTGCAATGTTAACTTTACACAATTAGCTCAGTCTAAATTGGGGCAGTTTTTCTAGGTTTTGACTCATACAGGATGGTCTCTCTTTTAACTCAAAATAAGTAATTTGCTTCAGTGATACTCTGTCCAATCATATGGTCTCCAGGACCCAGGAAATGGAAAAAAAAAAGTAGTACAGCCTTTCAAAGTAATATTACTTACTTTAGTTGTGCTCAGAGACAAATCAAAGTCCAGGATTGGGTTATCAACTCATTCCAGTCAAGATATTAAGTAGGGAAAAGCTCATGCCAGACCCTTTATAACTCTTAAGTCATGGAACTCAGAATGCAGTCAACTGCCACCAGAAGGATCAAATGGGCAAGGGGTGTGCTATCTTTAGCAAATGCATTCTGGTCTCTAAGACCACACTCCATTTTTTCACACTTGAACAAGTTCTTAATTGTAATGTAAACCTGGAGACAAGCTGACCTACCCACAAACACCAACGATTAAGGTGATTATGATGTGTTAGTACTACATGTTTGGATTTCCAGTAATGATTCAGACATCTTATTGCTGAGTTTTTGCATTCATTGCAAAGATATTTCATAAATTTTTTTCCTTGATAAAGGGAGAATAGATTTGGGTTACAGACTCTAGATCCTTTAAATTGCCAGATAGAATGCCTGAAATATACTATAGGTTGTTCTAAAAAGGTTCAGTTTAATTGTATCAAAAGCCGTAATTCAGCAGTAGGCCTAATACTATAATTAAAGGAGGTTCAAGGTACTATGTGGTATGCATTTAAAGGATTAATCTACTTTAAAGAGATGTTCCTTTGATCCCAGTGAAGAGTTGAGTTGCTATGCCTCACATCTGGATAAGGATCTATACTCAGAAACGTCAAAGTGTGAACATGTGCTGGGACATGGGCCATATTTCACAGCCTTACAAAATACAAGAATGTCAGGGATTCCACTCCTCCTTGGGGATTCCTCTTCTAGGATCACAGGACCCCTTACAGTTACTGTCTCCTCACTGCAGGCCTTCACTTGTGATAAGAGGGGAGGAGGTTATATTAAGACCCACGATGAAGCCAGTGAGAAAGCAACATGGCAATGTGTAGAAAGGCCAATTGTCTGCATTTTCACGTCATCCTTGCCTGCTGATGTGTTATCTGACCTTTAGACAGTTTGCCACTGTTGTAGAGAAGACTGCTAAATTAACCACTTAAATATCAACAGGCATTCACTGACTATCTGTGGTAAACAAATGATGGAATTATGACAGCTTAGGGTATTTTTTTATGGGTTAAAAACACTTCCTATATAATAATATAGGAAGTATAGCTACCCTATATTGCTTGCCTAATTTCTACTATATACTTAATCAGGATTTTAATTCATTGATCAATCTTGTGAGGTATACCATATACCCATTACATAGGTGGGGCTTACCTGGTGGCTCAGATGGTAAAGAATCCACCTACAATGCAGGAGACCTAGGTTTGATCCCTGGGTTGGGAAGATCCCGTGGAGGAGGGCATGGCAACTCCAGTGTACTTGCCTGGAGAAACCCCATGGACAAAGGAGCCTGGTGGGCTGCAGTCCGTGGGGTCAAAGTCGGACACGATTGAGTAACTAAGCATGCATGCATATTACATGGCTAAATGGAAACAGACTTGAACCCATGGTCACATAGTACACACAGGAGGAGGAGCCTGGATTTGAGACCAAGTCTGCCTAGTTCTAAAACTCACATGCTTCTCACTATTCTGTAAGCCTTAGCAACACATTTCAGCTTTTTAGTTATGGTTTTTTTTTTTTTTTCCTCCATGGAAATTTCCCAGTTACCGCATACACATAAACCCACAGCTTATCCCTGACTCTCCTCCTGCTCTCTGTTCCTCTAAAACATCTGACTCAGAGTAATCTTCCTGAAGCAGCAAGATACTGAGGCTAATGAAGCAGAAGTTACTATTATGTCACTTGGGACAACGACCTATGGGCTGTGGTCAGTAGATTACAGCCTGGAAAGGTCACAGTTTGGGGGGGTCAGAGGTGATGATTCATATGATATCTTCTTTTATCATGATGGGTTTTAAGAAATGTCAGAAATGTCCAGTCATCCAAGTTTTCTAAGAAATCTGCTGGCAAAATAATAGTTTTTTTTTTCCACCAAAGTTTAAAAAAAAATCCACTTAAAGTGTTCTGTAACCCATTGTTTAGGGAGGACTGTCAGGAGTTAACAATTATAAATTTCTCCTTCCCAAGACTCACTCTGGCACCTGTGGCTTAGATCCCACCCCTTCCAAATTCCTCAAGAAACCTGTTACCACATGTTTTGCCTTCATCTCTAGAATCTTTAGTTTCTGCTTCATTCCACTTTTATTTTCTTCTGCCTTCACATTTCACCAAAAGTTTGCTCTGCTGTCCCCTCCAGCTACCATCTTCTTTCTCTCATTTTCATTGTTGAGCTTTTTAAACAAGTGCTCTCAGGATGCTGCCATCATCCTTGCCTCAAGTAAGCCTCCCTTCAGCCTCTGACATTCTGGCTCCCATCCCACCACCCTTTCCTGAATATGTAGATTTTTTCTTTGCCAAATACATCGGGCACTCTTTACTCTTATCTCTGTGTCACGTTTAATTTAACTGCTCAGTCCTCCTTGAAACACTGGCTTCATTCTTGGTTTCCTTTTGTCTCTTCCTACAAATTTCAGTAGCTTTTTTCCCTTCTATTTTCCCTTTGTGTTTTTAAAAAATTTTTCTATTTTAGAGTTTCTATGTAGTACTGACTTAATCTTTTTTACTAATCTTTAGCAGCTTTATTGAGATATAATGGACATACAGTAAACAGAACATATTGAAAATATTCAATTTGATGTTTCAATATATTTATACACCAGTGAAACCATCACCACAATCAAGATAACGAATGTATCCATCACCCCTACAAAGTTTCTTTGGCCCCCTGTAATCCTCTCTCCTCTCCTCTGCCCCCCTCTTCTTCCCTAAGCAACCAATTATCTAGTTTCTGTCACTATAGATTAGTTTTCACTTTCTAGAAGTTTTATAAATGGTATGATTCAGTATTCACTGTTTTATCGACCTGACTTTTTTCACTCAGTATAATGATTTTGAATTACTACTGCATATATCAATAATTCATTCTATTTTATCCTTGACTTTGAATTCACTGTATACATAGTATACTAGGATTGGTCCACTCATGTCAATTCTAACTACTCTTTGATAAACATGTGGATTATTACCAGTTTTTTGGTTATTACATAGAAAACTTCTGTGAAAAGGTTATGTTCAGGTTTTCCTATGAACTATATGCTTTCAGTTCTTTTGAGTAAAAATCTTGGAATGCATAAATCATGGGCAGTATATTTACCTTTTAAGAAGCTGGTAAACAAATCTCCAAAGTGCTCTACAGTTTACATTCCCACCAGCAGTATGAGAGTTTAATTTCCTTCAAATCCTACCTAGTATTTATATGACCAATATTTTAATTTTAGCTGTTCTAATAGGCGTATAGTTGTATCTCATTGTGGTTTTAACTTGTATTTCTCTAATGACGTTGAACAGCCTTTCATATGTTTGTCATCTGTATATCTTCTTTGGTGAAATGTCTTTTCCAACTTTTTGCCTTTTTGTTTGTGTGTTTGTTTTCTTATGTTGAGTTTGAGAATTCTTTATTTATTCTGGCTACAAATCCTTTATCAGATATATGACTTTCAAATATCTTTCTCCCAATCTGTGACTATCATCATTTGTCAGAAAGGCTATCCTTTCACATTTAATTGCTCTTGAAAATATGTCAAAAACCAGTTGTCCATATATGTATGGATTTTCTATTTAATTTCAACAATAACAAATAATTGCTTTATTTGTTATAGCAATTAGATCACAATGTCTTCATTGCTGCAGCTTTATAATAAAATAAAATTTTAATTTCTTCACCTTCTTTTTCAAGTTCCCCAAGTGTGGCTGTTCCTGTTGGAACTATTGTTGACTTGAACTTGAGCTTTCTCTCTAAACATGACTGGCCTTAATTAATTCTGGAAACTCTCTCCCAATTCCCATAGACACTTTTTTATTTTTATTTTTTATTTTTGCTAAAGAAACTTAAAAAAAAAAGCAGAACCACTAACCCCAGTTTCTCTTTTTCTAAGCCTATTGCTCTGCCACTGTACAGATGACTATAACTCTACTTGGAAATCTCAATTCTTCAACTTTTCTGAAATTCTCAACTGACCTTCCCCATTAGTTCTCCCTTCTACTCCATGGGGTCGCAAAGAGTTGGACATGTTGGACATGACTGAACACACACACACACACACTCACACACACACACACTCCACTGTGTCAGCACTGCCAACATTCTCCTGTCTGTCCCTCAGACCTGAAACTTCATCTGTGACTTAGCTCTGTCCTACTTCCCCTAATCCAATAAATCACCATACCCTGGCCATTTTGCTTTCATTCAAAATAATTTTCATTTATGGCTTCTTCTCTCTTCTTATTGTTAATTCACATTTTCACTTTTCTCATGCCCGAATGACTGAAAACCTCAGACCATCCCATTTTCAGACTCTCCCTGCCCCAAGCCATTTTCTCAGATTTATCTTTCGAAAGCAAATTTGTACTCAAGGCAAACCCCCACCCAGAAGTTTTCCTTTCTAGCTGTGTTTTCCTCTAACTCTCTTCACTTGTTCCAGTCTAGCTGGTTTTTTTTTACTTTCATTTACACACGAAACTAGCTAGTTTTCAAAAAAGTGTTTTCCAAGTAGAGCGGAATTTTCAGTAACATTTACTTAAAGACATTGTAGCAAGGCTGTGAAATCCAGACATCATCACAGAAGTTGGTTCTCTGTCTTTTTACTCTATTTAGACTATACCTTTAGAGTTTTCTATGAACTGAAAGGCATCCAGTCATTCGACATTGAAAGATTTTATTTAAACTTGTCGCTTGCCATCTAATCACACAAGAGCCTGCTGCTGCTGCTGCTGCTAAGTCACTTCAGTCGTGTCCAACTCTGTGCGACCCCACAGACGGCAGCCCACCATGCTCCCCCGTCCCTGGGATTCTCCAGGCAAGAACACTGGAGTGGGTTCCCATTTCCTTCTCCAATGCATGAAAGTGAAAAGTGAAAGTGAAGTTGCTCAGTTGTGTCCGACTCTTTGCGACCCCATGGACTACTATATGTTAAAAGAACAATGAAAATAAAAAAAGGTCTAGAGTAAGTTCTCTCACATCTCTAAGAAACAAAGTAGAGCAATTAGACTGATCATCTACAGTGAAGAGGACAGATGTCTATAGCAATTAAAGGAGAATTTTCAGAAGTGACAGGTTACTAAATACCTGCTTTCTTCAATTAAAATTCAACAAATTTAGTGAAGTTCAATTGAGATAAATGCCCAATTACTCTTTAGACTTCCTGACCTTAACTGAAAGTCACAGGCAAGTACATTTGTCAAAACAGAAACAAACTATAAAAGTTTACTTCTTTGTGATATTTTGCAGAAGACATAAGAAATATGAAATAAAACATTTTCTCATAAGTATATTTCTTCAGGGAAAAGATCAAGTATTCTGAGAATAATAAAAAACATTAGGAACATCTATAGATACATAGGGGTGTGAACTAGGAAACATACCTTCTCCTGGTTTTCAAGAATGGTGATATCCTAAACATGTAATTATTCAGATTGTGAAAATACCATGATATTGTAAGGGACAATATCACGGTCAGTCTTTCTGGTATAAAATTATTAATTCTTTCAAGGCAGGTATTTATCTTTTTCCCATTAGCACTTAAAAAAATACCTTATAGTAGGCGCATATATATGTACTTAAAAATTGAACTCAATAATACTATTTTACAAAAATTAACAACACTGACACAGTTAAACAACTGGCTTCAAAGGGTCAATTTGATGTGAATTTGCAGGAAGAAAATAAATGAAGCAATACAATTCTAAGTTCAACTTTTTCTAAGCTAACAAAATAAAATGGAAAACCTGTATTAGAGCAGGGCACCTGTGAGATAATTTTCAACCATGTAACATAGATATATTTATAAATGTTGCTAAACAGTCAACATTAAGAAAAAATAATAAACTGAGTACACTGTAGTAGTAGAAAGATATTTTTCCCCCAAGGAGGGCAAGTGTTTTTTGAAACCTGCATGTTTTCAAACACGTGCAGGTTCAGGTAAGGCACTTGTGTGGGGTAAAGGTGTCATAATCAGAACACTGGGGGCCTGAGCAATCTCACAGTTCTACTTCATTTCAAAGTCTAGGAGAACTGAGTTTCCTAGAACTCTCATGAGTACAAGATGACCAGCTTATTTTTTTATCTTCCCATTTCATGGGTGAGGAATGAGGGTCAGAGAAAGGTGGTAGCCCTGTTAACCTCACATAACAAGCTAGCCCAAGCATTGCCTGACTACCCAAGGTCTATATTGCATTAACTTTCACCTGCTCAGGAAAGTGCAATGCTTTGTTTGGATGAAAACACAAGAATTCAGGTAAGCCAAACCAAACAGCTTAGCCAAGAAGATGATTCAGCTATTTAGGACTTGGGCAGGCAAATGGGGAGGGGGTGGGATGAGAAGAACTTGGCTATTCCTCAGAAAACCCAATTTCCTACTCTCCCAAAATCATCAGGAAATTTTAATTTTTAATAAAAGACAGGTGATGATGCAGAGTAGGTAAAGAAACAGTTTGAAAAGAGACAGAAATCAAATTTACAAGTGGTACATGGCATGTGATTTCTGATCATTTTAGAAAGCCAATTTGAACATCAAGAGATTTGAACAGACTTTAAAAGGAATGGAGAGGGAGAAGAGAGAGTGAACTTGTCCATTTAAGCATGTTTTTTCCCCCAGTCCTTACTGCTCATCTGAAAACAAGAAGTAGAACAGGTCAGGAAAGGGGTTATGGTTAACACTGCAAGATGAAAGATAAGCAGCCAGGCAGTTAGAAGCCAAAGCATTTTATCTAGAAGAGCAGGTCTGGCCTTGTTTCCATCTTGATAAGAATTAGATTGGAGAGCTTGTTTGTCTGTAGACTAGGATGGGGTGGCCAGGCTTAAGAAAGGGGACAGGGAAGTCAGGGGCTTAGTTATGGAGTTGTGGCAAACCACTAATGTAGTGATAAGTGCTCCTTTTGTGTTGGATGTCTACCTGAACTTTGAAATTGTTAGACTTGTCTGTTTAGATAACATGGCTGTGTTTCTTTCAAATGTTCAGACTTAAATATCTACAAAGTTTAAGTGACCTGAACAGGCTTATTATCCTCGTTTAAAATATTAAGACAATGGCTAACTGGTTAAGCCACTGACTCAAAACTTGAAGGAAATGATATTAACTCCTCTTTAAAAAATTTTTTTTCAGCAGTTTATTTTTAATTGGAGGATAATTGTTTTACAATGTTGTGTTGGTTTCTGCTATATAACAGTGCAAATCAGCCATAAGTATATATGTTTCCCCTTTCTCTTGAGCCTTCCTGCCCCTCCAGGTCATCACAGAGCGCCAGGCGGGCTCCCTGTATTATATAGCAGCTTCCCTCTAGCTATCTATTTTACACATGGTTGTGTATATATGTCAATGTTATTAACTCCTTTTAAAATGGTATGCTTACTTTTATTCTGAAGCATATGCACAAAATACTCTGGATTACATTTAAAGTTATGCTTTTATCCCTCTTCAAACCCCCAACGGATTACAATTATAGGAGTTTCTACTTTCTGATGATTTAACTGCTTGAACAGATTTTTAAAATATAATTATTAGAATCAAAAACTTCTGAAGTCATCAAGTTTCATTCTTGGTGTATTTAAAAAACAGACATGGCTGCAGGTTTTCCTGGGGTTTTACTTGCTAACTGCTTTTAGTATCTCAGTTTCTCAAAGAAACAAGAAATCAGAAGTTCAAAAGGAAATTAGTTATTTTTTGAAAATAGGCCTTCAGAATTATTTTAGTGGCTAACTGAAATGAATTTAGTGTGATAAATTTACTGCTTATGCCATGACCTGCCCAAGTAGGGTTTGAATATGTCAGATGATTAACACAGGAGGAAGCATCATAAGGTGGATATAACTCATACATTTTGGGGGGTTTATAATCTATACTTGGAAAAGGAAATGGTAGGAAATATACTATACTTGGAAAAGGAAATACCATTCCAGTATTCTTGCCTGGAGGATCCCAGGGACGGGGGCTGCCATCTATGGGGACGCACAGAGTCTGACATGACTGAAGCTACTTAGCAGCAGCACAATCTATACTATCTGAGAAATAAAGTAGAACACTTGTTGTCCAATGGTTAGATAAGTTTGTATAAATGACAGGGGGGAAGAAAGATCTTAAAACAATATGTTCTTATCTTGGCTACTTTACAAATTGTCTGACATTTTGGGTCTTATCTTCTCTGGACCTGAGGCTGTCCTATAGGTAATTAGCTGGACACTGCACTGATGACCAGGAACAGTGTCCACAGCACCTTATAAAGAAAATACCCTTTCTAGAATGCTCTCGATTTAAAATCTTATAACCTCTTGCCTTGGGCTATTTTGTAAAGTTGTAGTGGTACTGAAAGTCTGAGGCCAGAAGAAATTTTAATGGTAATCAATAATGATAATATAAAAATAATAGCATCCCTCATTTATAGGAAGCCTCCCAGGTTACAAGAGTCTATAAGACATTTTGCATAAGCTGTTTTTCCATTGGTTATAAATATGCTCTAACTAGTAGGCCCTTTCTCTATTTCCTTTCACAAACAAATTTTGCCTAAAAGAATTATACAGTGACTCTATATCCTAAATTCCAGGATGCTTTTAACTTTTTCTTCTAAAAATAATATGTGTATGTATATATACATGTGTATATATGTGTGTGTGTGTGTATATATATATATATATGCTATATGCACACACACAATTTAGAAATGTGTGCAAATTTAAAAGTGAAATAAAATGCATAATCAAACCATTGAGCTATGAACACTTTGATGTATAGCTTTTTAAAAATTGTCATATATACATATGTACACATTGTTTATTCACAATGGAGGCATTGTGTTCATTTGGTTTATAATTTTTTTCTAATTATAAATTATCAATGCTTTTCCATAATGTTAAATAGTTACCAGTTTTTCATGGTTTTGTGTGTGTGTGTGTGTGTATGCGCGCGCACTCACATGCTCAGTTGTGTCTAACTCTTTGCAACCTCATGGACTGCAGCCCACCAGGCTCCTCTGTCCATGGAATTTTCCAGGCAAGATAACGAATGGGTTGCCATTTCCTATGCCAGGGGATCTTCCTGACCCAGGGATCAAGCATGCATCTCTTATATATCCTGCATAAGCAGGTGGATTCTTTACCACTGCACCGCCTGGGAAGTAGTAAAAGGTACGCTGATAGCAGTTATCATTGTTGCATGTTATCATAAAGCATTTCTTAAATCAATCTCAAGCCATTAGATATTTATTTTTGTCTATATTTAACAAACACTCAATATAAATATAGTATTTATTCACTTAATTCTTGTCAAACTCAATTAAGCTGTAACAGTCTTTTCTGATTATGGTAACCCTTTTACTATATTACAGATAAGGAAGCTGAAACTCAGAAAAGTTAAGTAACTTACCCAAGGTCACAGAGCTAGTAAGTGGCAGACTTACATTCAAGTTTAGACAGAGGAGCCTGACAGGCTACAATCCATGGAGTCGCAAAGGGCAGGACACGACTATGTGACTGAGCATGCATGCACTTCTGGCTGTAGAGTGAATCCTCGTAACTACTGTGATATAGTTACTATCATAAATAAAGCTGGCAATGAATCTCATTTCTTTTTTTTTCTTTTTTGAGAAAATCCCTAGAATGAGAATCCTGAATGCTGGCTTTTCAAATGCATTGGCAATTGAATTTCAAAAAGTTGATACATTTCTTTCCCACAAGCTGTATATTTCTAGACCTTAGATAAAACTGAGCATTTTAATTTAAAATTAAATCTGCTGCTGTTGTAGTTCTCATTTGCAATCCTCTTGATTTAGTGGACTTTGTTCAGTCACCTTTGAGCACCCTTGGCCTTGGGTTATTTTCCCTCACTTGCTTCTCATGCAACTCTTTGCTGTTCAGTATGAGATCACCCTCTGCTACTCCCCTCTAACTTGTGTTAACATTCCTTCTCTGTTTCCTTCACTGATACTTTCCCCTGACCTCCTTTTTAATTTTAGTGTTTCTTAACTCTCCACTTGATTCTCTTCTCATGTTACAGTCTCCCTGGGAAATCTCATCCACCCCCACGACTTTAACAATTTAAATGCTAATACCATGCAAATCTTATCTCTTCCCAGACATCACCCCTAAATTCTAGACTTATATATGTAACTATCTATTACACATCTTTACCAGGGATGTTCTCCAGGCTTTAAAAAACAGAATATATTTAAAATTGAACTCAACATTTTCCCTCTAAACTTCCTCTTCATCTTGTATTTACCATCTGAATTTGATGTTACTATCACACAACCAAATATTTAACGTGAGACTCATTGTAAACTAGCACTTACACTGTAGGGTAAGGATGAAGAGCAATGATTTTGAATCAAGTAAATCTGGATTTGAACCTTACCTATGCTACTTAAAATCTGGAAGACCCTGGAAAAGTTGTTTAAACTCTCTAAACTCCAATTTTATTTTCTATAAAATGAGGATAAAAATACCCACTCTGCCAGGCTATTAAGAAGAAGAAATGGGATGATATATGTTACAGATGTTCTCAATGGAGTTCCTGATATACTAAAACACTTAATAAAGAGTATTGCTATTGGGGGAATAATGTCTCACCTCTTGATAGGCAGGAAGTTAACCAAGAGCAATGAGAGGCAGCCTCTTCAGCTAACCATCCAATAACCACCTAATCCCACCAAGAAATGTATCAGGCCTGGAGCTAATATGCCCCCTAACATACTCCAAATTTGTAGCTAATATACTCCAAAAATAGTCAGGGACCATAAAATCCCCCACCCGCTGACTGGTAGGACCTTCCCTACTCTTGCATACCTGGCACTATCCTGTACTAAAGTAACCTTTGGTGGCTACTGAACTCATTAACTGCTCATAAATATCCCATGAATACATGCATCTAATTATAACCAACTGAATTATGGGAAACACATGAGTGGTAGAGCATCTTGTTACATAACCTGCAGCTGTCAATCAAGAACCTCATGGATTATGCAAAAGACCTGGCTTTAAAAACTCTGTATCCCAGCTCTCCAGGGCCATTTGCCTCCCTAGGCATGGCACACCTCGCTCTTGAGGTGTCTCTCTGTTCATTCTTTGTGTGTGTGTTCAGTCGTGTCCCACTCTTTGCAACCTGTTCTTTCTCTCCTTATTGATAATAAACTCTCTTGCAGTGGGTAAGATCTTGGATTCTTCTTTGTCCTTACCAAGAACCAAGGCTCACCAGAGGAAAAGTCTCCAGATTCTCCTTCTACTAACACTCTCACATTCAGCTGATTTCTAAATCTTGTTGTTTCTAACTTCACTCCAACAATCCTCTCTCTACCATTACTACTGACAATGCCTAATTAGGATCTAGTCATGTAAAGTGTCTGTCTGCAATGCAGGATACATGGGTTCGATCCCTGGGTCAGGAAGATCCCCTGCAGAAGGAAATGGCAACCCACTCCAGTACTCGTGCCTGGAAAATCCCATGGACATAGAAGCCTGGTAGGCTACAGTCCATGGGGTCATAAAGAGTCACACACGACAGAGACTTCTCTCTCTTCTCTCATGTCTACCTCAGTGATTGCAATTTTCTCTAACTCAGTGGTCCTCTCCATTTTGTCCTGACATCAACACATAGGGTGATGTTCACATATGATTCATTCCCTCAAATGCAGTCAATGTCAAGTATAATTCTAGAAGTGTAGGCTATAACTCTACTCCTTTCTTTCCCATGCCACGAGAAACATACTAGAATAATAGTTAAGAGTGGTGCTACTAAAGAGAGTGACTTAAATCTGCTCCCATTTATTTCAGTTCAGTTCAGTCGCTCAGTCGTGTCCGACTCTTTGCAACCCCATGAATTGCAGCACACCAGGCCTCCCTGTCTATCACCAACTCCCGGAGTTCACTCAGACTCACGTCCATTGAGTCGGTGATGCCATCCAGCCATCTCATCCTCTGTCGTCCCCTTCTCCTCCTGCCCCCAATCCCTCCCAGCATCAGAGTCTTTTCCAATGAGTCAACTCTTTGCATGAGGTGGCCAAAGTACTGGAGTTTCAGCTTTAGCATTATTCCTTCCAAAGAAATCCTAGGGCTGATCTCCTTCAGAATGGACTGGCTGGATCTCCTTGCAGTGCAAGGGACTCTCAAGAGTCTAGTATGATACAAATTTGAGTACTAGATTTTCAGTAGCAACTGCTTATAGCCCATCTGTGTACAACTACATCATTGTCAAAAGTTTTGTGTTAACCGGTTTCCTTTCCCAGTTTTCTTACCCTACACTAATCCCATCTTCCTCTTTATTGTCAAAGGGAGCTAGTTTCTATTATGTAGACTTGACAAATGTTAGGCATTTTCTCTGGTGTAAAATACAACTTCCTTTGGTTTGGCACACAAGGCCCTTCAGACCTGGCCCTGTTTACCTTCTTCAGGCTTTTCCCCTTCTATACTTCACCTTGTATATGATTCTTGAAACAGCAAAATAATGGCATACTCATCTCCCTTTTCTTCATCCCCCCCTCACTTCTCATCCCACTGTAATCTGCCTGAGCCTTCAGATACTCCCTTGGTGGTGACTTTCATCCTGGGAGCTCATGACCTACGTGTTACTAAGTCCACCGGGGAGGGATCTTCACTTGAAAGCAATGGTCACTAGGAACACTCCCCTTCCTCCTGATTCTTTGGCTGCTCCTTTATTAACTGCATTTGGGTTCTTTTTTTTTTTTTCCTACCCATACTTCAACATTCTTCCCCAGAACTCTTTCCTATGCAGTTTTACTTTATTTTTTTGTTTTTTTTTTCTTAATATTCTACTGTCTTTAGGAGATCCTCTTTATGCTTTGTGGTTTCAGTTACCATCTGTATGCAAATATCAACAAATCTTTTTTTTTTTTTTTTCCTTTTAAGCCTTACCTCTTTTCTGAACTCTACATACTCAGTTACTCATAGGACTTTCCCACTTGATGGTCTTATAAGTAACAGAATTATACACAGTGTCTCCAGAAGGACTTCATTATTCCCCTCACCCTCCCAAACCAACTGTATGCTCATTCAAGTTGCACACTTCTATAAGTGGAATCACCCACCAAATTTCTAAACCAGAAATCTAGGAGAATCTATACTTGATCTCTGATACTCTTTTATGAAACATACATTTCAACCAGTTATCATATCTTGATTATACCTCATTAACATCTCGAAACCCCACCACATGTCTCCAGATCCACTGCTACACCTTAATCCAAGCTTCCATCATTTCTTACTTAGATTAATTTATCTTCTTCCTCCAACTCTGCTGCTCACTGATTATCCTCAATCCTCAACCAGTTATTGGACCCCAATTCAAATCTGATAATATAACCCTCATAACTTAAAACCCTTCAAGATAAAGTTCAAAGATTTAACGTGATTGATAAGGCTTCAAGACTTGGATCTGGCCCCTCCTTCCAGACCAGATTACTTCCCATGTTCATTCTCATACCATATAGTCCAGCTACACTGAACTTTTTTCAGTTCCTCATGTCTTTTTTGTTGTTGCTGTTTATTTTTTGTCTCTGATTTTATCTGCATAGGATCCTCTCCTTACCTGCTCTCTTCCTTCGCCTGGTTGCCTGGCTTATTCCTACTCCAGAGCTCAGGTTTTGTAGGATTGATTATGTCCTCCCACTATAGATTTCTAAGGTCCCAGTACTTTCCATATCATTATGTCACATTTCTTTGCTGAAAGTTTTCATTGTGTATGACTGCTAATAATTAGATTCAAATTGGGGAACTATAAAGTACCATCTATACACACTAGTTTTTTGGCCTAGTACTTTAAGTGCACAATCATTCACCAGTTTTTTGATATAGAGCTATGACTTTTGATTTGAAGATGAGTATGTTGACTGATGAGCATGTTAGCCATCATTTTTCTTTACCACAGTGCACTATGTGTAAGTTCTAGTTTCACCTTACTCAAAGTGTAGTGATGACTTAAAATAGAGTAAAAAGTGAAAAGACTTTGCCAACCAAGTCTGAATGCAAAATTTTCTGGATTTTTTTTTTCCTTTGAGTCTTTTCTGCTTTCTATCCTGATTTTGATAGAAATGTTTTTTATGATTTCTCTTTACTGAGTCTTTCCAAAATACTCAACCGAATTTTCAAAGAAACAACTCTTTCATTTTACAGTCTATTTCACTGAATTATGTAAGCAGTGTTTAATTATATTACATGGTTACAATAATAAATCAACTGTCATAAATAGTTTGGGCATAAACACAACTCATTCTTGGCAAGCATGCAATTCAACCAGTGAGAGAAGCGTGTAGGCTTACTGGAGCATAGCCTACTAGCTGAGAGCTTTCACTGAACTCAGAGTATTAATCAGTTTGTTTTGCAAAGGCAATTGATAGTATTAGCCAAGTCAGTTAAGTGGAGGTCTGTTACCAGTGCTCTGTTAACACAGTTTTCTCTCTTTACATTGACTGTATGCATTGTGAGGACAGGAGAAGCATGCATATCTTAGAAACAAAACACCTTTTTTTTTCCCACCATGATGTGTTCACCGCCTTCTGCTGGCCACATAATATTTGCTGAAGGACTGACTATTCATAAATAGGTGGAATACCTACTCTTCATAGCCTGTCTTTCCTCCAGTAGAGCTCAAGTGTCAACATCTTAATTTATAGACTGACTTCCCTGACTTATCTTTCCATCTTCCAAAGTAAAATGTATAACTTCCCTTTTCCTGCCTCCATCATACTTGACATCCACTTTCAACCTATCTCTTTTAAATACTCTTGCTAACATTTTGTTTCTATTTCCCTTTAATCTATTGCATACCTCTTATAGTCAGGAAATTATTCTTATGTCATGTTTAGTATATAAATGGCACATATAATATTTCCAAGAAAGATAAATAAATAGCTCTGCCATGTACATATACTTGTCATCACTTTAGATGAAGAACCTGAGCCAGAAAGATTAAATAGTGTAAGTAATATTACAAGGCAAATAAATCTTGGGGTCTCCTTGGTCCATGGACCCCAAAGCCCATTTTCTATTTCAGCTCTGTCTCCTTTAACCACCTAGTAAGTCAAAACCTCTTCCAGGAACAGAAGTAAAGCATTTCCTGGCCTCAATCAATTTTTGTTACTTGCCAGCTGTCTGTGAATATTAATATTATCTTTGCTTAATTCTTTCATAGATGCATAGGTGAATAGCAAGGAGGAAGTGCAGATGATGAATGCCAAGGAAAAATGATACAAACTTGAGCAATAAGGTGGAGTATGTGGTCTGAATTAGAGGAATGTGGAAATTGAGGTGGGAAAGATTATACAGAGCAAATCAGACCCAAGGATATAGATTTACCCTATGGCATTACTTAACCCATTGAATGAGAACATTTGTATAAATTATCCATTCCATTGTTTCTCTCCATGGGGGATACTGTTATTTTCCCTATGTGGTTTGGGAAGTCTTCTGGAGTAGATTGATCTCAAGTGGTATCTTGGATGATAGGAAAAAATAGCTTAGGGTTTGGAAAAAGACATCTAATTTGCACGCTGAAAAGTCAGTGTTATAGAAGGAACTGGCACAAATTAAAAAAAGGCAAACATGGATGATGAATAGAGTGAAGAAAGTGCCATTGCAATGCTGTAGTCAGTAGAGAAGCTCTGCACAAACAAGCAAGAAAGGCACAATATCTTTATATTAAAGATTTTCCTACCTCCAACTCCAGACCACTGACTCTTATATTCCCTTTTGACTTTGTCCAAATCAGATATGCCCAATACACATCTTAGTTATTCAGACATCATGGCTAATATAAAATTTCTTAGTTATCAAACCCATAGCTTCATATTTTTATAAAAATTTAGACATGAAATCAATTCTCCAGGTTTCTAAACACTTTTATAGATGATTTACTCTCAGTATATTTAATAATGTAGCAGGTCAACAACTTTTGTGTTTCACCACAAATTGTTTCATAATCTGATTAAAACACTTCCAGAATATACTACTATCTTTGCTACTGCTACTCATTTTTAGTTTTATTCAGCAAAGATGCATATCCTGTGGTTAATGTCTTCAATATCATTATCTCTGTAACATCATCTCTTTTATTTTTCTGTATTATTTATAAATTCTTAATCCACAGCAAGGTGGGTGTGGTCAGTGGCCTCTCACTTTCCAACTATCAATTTATTTCAATTACTTTAACACAAATTTCCTTCCCCTAAAATGAAACGGCTATCTTCAATGAAAATTAAAAATACAAAATTACATAAAAAACAAAATAATTATAAATATTATCTCAATATAGTTTATCTTCATATTTGTATTGCCAGATCATCACTTGTTAATGCCATGCTGCTGCTGCTGCTGCTGCTGCTAAGTTGCTTCAGTCGTGTCCGACTCTGTGCAACCCCATAGACGGCATCCCAACAGTCTCCCTGTCCCTGGGATTCTCCAGGCAAGAACACTGGAGTGGGTTGCCATTTCCTTCTCCAATGCATGAAAGTGAAAAGTGAAAGTGAAGTCGCTCAGTCGTGTCCGACTCTTAGCGACCCCATGGACCGCAGCCCTCCATGCTCCTCCATCCATGGGATTTTCCAGGTGAGAATACTGGAGTGGGTTGCCATTGCCTTCTCCAGTGCATGAAGGTGAAAAGTGAAAGTGAAGTCGCTCAGTCATGTCTGACTCTTGCGACCCCATGGACGGCATCCCACCAGCCCTCCATCCATGGGATTTTCCAGGCAAGAGTACTGGAGTGGGCTGCCATTGCCATAGGTTTAGGCAATTAATTAAACTCTTTTAGGTCTCTTGTCACTCCAACTAGAAAATGAGGTGGACAACAGCATCTACATCACATGATTGTTTTGCAGATGAAAGAAGAAAAGCATGGATAATACCACAGTGACTTTTATATAACTTAATAAAAGGTAACTGCGTTCATTATTACAACACAGGATTATTTATATAGTTGAGTTTATCCATTAGGATAGATCAAATATCTGCTACTGAGTCCTTGGAAATGTGGCTATTGAAACATGTCTAGTCCAAATTGAGATGGATTATAAATGTAAAATACAAACTAGATTGCAAAGGCCATGAAAAATAAAGAAGGGAAAAGAAAAGTAAGTTTTGTAAGTTTTCATGTGATAATATTAGGTATGTTGGAATAAATGAGAGGGTGTGGAGAAAAGGGAAGCCTCTTACACTGTTGGTGGGAATGCAAACTAGTACAGCCACTATGGAGAACAGTGTGGAGATTCCTTAAAAAACTACAAATAGAACTGCCTTATGACCCAGCAATCCCACTGTTGGGCATACACACCGAGGAAACCAGAATTGAAAGAGACACGTGTACCCCAATGTTCATCGCAGCACTGTTTATAATAGCCAGGACATGGAAGCAACCTAGATGTCCATCAGCAGACAAGTGGATAAGAAAGCTGTGGTACATATACACAATGGAGTATTACTCAGCCATTAAAAAGAATACATTTGAATCAGTTCTAATGAGGTGGATGAAATTGGAGCCGATTATACAGAATGAAGTAAGCCAGAAAGCAAAACACCAATACAGTATACTAACACATATATATATAGAATTTAGAAAGATGGTAATAATAACCCTGTATGTGAGACAGCAAAAGAGACACAGATGTAAAGAACAGACTTTTGGACTCTGTGGGAGAGGGAGAGGGTGGGATGATTTGGGAGAATGGCATTGAAACATGTATACTATCAAGTAAGAAATGAATCGCTAGTTTAGGTTTGATACAGGATATAGGATGCTTGGGGCTGGTGCACTGGGATGACCCAGAGAGATGATATGGGGAGGGTGGTGGCAGGGGGGTTCAGGGTTGGAAACTCATGTACACCTGTGGTGGAATCATGTCAATGTATGGCAAAACCAATACAGTATTGTAAAGTAAAAAAATAAAATTTAAATTAAAAAAAATGAAAAAGAAAAACAAAAAGAAAAAGAAACTGAGACTGAGAATGTACTGGATTCCAGAACTACAGGCAAAAAATTATTCACAGCAGTGAGGCTTGCTGATGAAAAGCAAGTACAGGTTCTTTTTCTTTGGTGCTATTAAATAAAGAAAGTTTAACTTAAAAAAAATAATAAATAAATAAATAACAAACACTATTCAGATTAATTTCACTTGTATATTTTAAATGTGGCTACTAGAAAAATTTTATATCAACACATGAAACTTGTATTTGTGGCTGCTGCTGCTGCTAAGTCCCTTCAGTTGTGTCCGACTCTGTGCGACCCCATAGATGGCAGCCCACCAGGCTCCGCCGTCCCTGGGATTCTCCAGGCAAGAACACTGGAGTGGGTTGCCATTTCCTTCTCCAATGCATGAAAGTGAAAAGTGAAAGTGAAGTCACTCAGTCATGTCCAACTCTTAGCAACCCCATGGACTGCAGCCCACCAGGCTCCTCCATCCATAGGATTTTCCAGGCAAGAGTACTGGAGTGGGGTGCCATTGCCTTCTCCGGTATTTGTGGCACATATTGCATTTCTATTGCACAGCAGTGTGATACATCATAATCACCAAGTCTTGAATGGGTTTAGGTTTACCTAGAAGTATTGTCATAAACTTTCTATTTCAGGTAAAATGTTGATGCCCATAATTAACTTTATTAATTTTTATAATATATATACATTTAATATATTTTGAGACCTGTTATAAGGTATCATAGAAGATGTTCTCTGTTAGTATAACAGATTTTAAATAATGTATCCATTTTTTATGATGTGAAATTCTTTCCATATTATATTTGAAAGTGTCTTCCTACATAGCTTGCAAAAAAATAATATCAGGCATCATATATTTTATGCATCCAGTTAATTTATATATGTGTGCATAGCTAAAGATTTATATGATAATAAATGGGAAAACTTAGTTAATTTTACTACAAGGCAGGCAGGTTACCAGAAGACCAGTAATAGAATGTGGTTAAAAAGTGGTCCCAGAGAAGCCTATTTAAGTAAAAGAGATCATTTAAAGCTGTGTTGGGCTATAGGGTTGTGCTATAACTGTACATCCTGCCTTAGTGTGACCTTGAATATCATCTGACTGTGATGAAACCCCAGTTCCCAGTCGTGTGATTAGCTGGTAGTGGAGAAAAAAGACTTATAGAAATAAATTCACCAAAGCCTCATGGTGAGGACTCCTGTTTCTGTCTCTGTAAATTAAGATGAAACGTCTAGCTCAAAATGAGATGATAATACATGGTAGATGTATTATCCTCTAAGTGCAAACATACACCTTTTTTTTAAACACATATATGCCACATTTAGTAAAAAAAAAAAAAAAAACAAACAACTAAATGGTAGTCTATTGCATATATCACAAAGAAAAACAAAAAAACTGTTGAAACCTTCATGAGAGGAGACACACATGACTGGATACCACACACCACCCCAGTCGAAATATATGGGGATTCACTCTCTGGCCAAGTGGTGTCTGTGTTCGTGCCTGTTTGAGGTCTTTGGTTCTGCTCTGTGTTTCTCCTAGACACATTCAAATTCAGAGGAACTGAAAATTGAGGATTATTTCCCTTAGAATTTTTTTGTAGCACAATTTCAACCTTTTTAGTTATCTTTCTGAGAACTTCCCAACAGAATTTTCAAAACCTCTCTTAAATCCCACCTTTTCTATGAGGCTATTCCTGGCCCCAACACATTTCCCCAGGACTTGCATTTTGATTCTTTGTCACAGACTTTCTTTATAATCATTTCTGTACATGTCATTCCTTCTATTGTTTTATGCATTCCTTGATAAACCTCTTCCTACACGTTAATCTCTTGAGTTTGACTTTGTGGTGGTGGTGGTGATTTAGTTGCTGTCATATCAAACTCTTGTGACCCCATGGACAGAGGAATCTGGCAAGAACTCCTCTGGAATGACAAGCGGAAGGGGCTGTCATTTCCTTCTCCAGGGGATCTTCCCAACCCAGGGATTGAACCCAGGTCTCCTGCACTGCAGATGGGTTCTTTACTGATGAGCCACCAGGGATGCCTTTTTACTGTACACTTTCTCTGGATGATCTCATCCACCCTGTGGTTTCATGTTACCATATATATGGTGTGTGTGTATGCACATGTGTGCATGAGTGTGTGTGTGTGAATGTGTGTGTGTGTGTATATATATATATATATATATATATATATAGTAAGCATAACATATACTTTATATGTTATATATGTGAAGTATCAAGTGGGGTTAATATGAACTTAAGCTTAGATCTCTCTCCTGATATTTAACTAGTATCTTTGATTTCCTACTAGACATCTCCACTTGGATGTCACATTGGTATTTCAACCTCAACTTGTTCAATATATTCCTCATCTTTCTACCCTAAAATCTGTTTCTCCCCACTGTGATTTTAATCCTTTAATAAAGGAAGGGGTGATAGAGGATGAGACGGTTGGATAGCATCACACACTCAATGAATAGGAGTTTGTGCAAACTCTGGGAGATAGTGAAGGACAGGGAAGCCTGGTGTGCTGCAGTTCATGGGGTCGCAAAGAGTTGGACATGACTTAGCAACTAAACAACAACAACAAAGTCACCGCCAGGTACTTACTTTTCTGACTCAGAAACTAGGCTATCCTCCTCAATTTAACCCTCTTCTTCATCACCTACATACAACCAATCACCGGTCCCACACTTCTAGTTGTTAAATATCTTTGAAGTCTAAGCACATTTGTCCAGTTCTGGCCCACTCCCTTAGCATCAGTCACCATTACATTTTCCCAGGATTTACTAGAGCAGTATCTACTTTCTGCCTGGCATCCCTCCAACCTAGTCTCATATTAAAGCCCAAGAAACTTTGCAAATCTAACCATGTCACTCTCCAATAGAATCTTCACTAGTTCTTATTTCCCTTGGTATAATTTCAAATTCCTTGAATTAAAACAAAAACAAAAGCCCTAAAAAATGACTCTACTCACCTCTCCAGTTTTATCTCTTGCTATGTCTCTATTCTCATCTTATACTCTAGCCATATTGAACATGCAATTTCCTGAAGATTCAGTTCAGTTCAGTCGCTCAGTTGAGTCCGACTCTTTGCGATCCCATGGACTGCAACATGCCAGGCTTCCCTGTCCACCAACAACTCCCGGAACTTACTCAAACTCATGTCCATTGAGTTGGTGATGCCATCCAGCCATTTCATCCTCTGTCATCCCCTTCTCCTGTCTTCAATCTTTCCCAGCATCAGAGTCTTTTCCAATGAGTCAGTTCTTTGCATTAGGTGGCCAAAGTATTGGAGTTTCAGCTTTAGCATCAATCCTTCCAATGAATATTCAGAACTGATTTGCTTTAGGATTGACTGGGCTTCCCTGATAGCTCATTTGGTAAAGAATCCTGCTGCAATGCAGGAGACCCTGGTTCTATTTCTGGGTCTGTCTGGAAGATCCCCTGGAGAAGGGAAAGGCTACCCATTCCAGTATTCTGGCCTGGAGAATTCTATACAGTCCATGGGGTTACAAAGAGTCAGACACGACTGAGCAGCTTTCACTTTCTTTCTTTCATCAGATGACTTACTGAAAATGTAAGCAATATGCTCCCGAAGGTTACTGTTCCCTTTTATTCTCTTTCTGATTCTCCTTAGTCCTCTCCCTCTTGTCCATCTGTCTGTTGGTTTCTCTCCACCCTTCTCTCCAGGAGTTTGTAAATGTCTTCCCTCTGCATAGAGTCCCCTTTCCTCTCACTTTTCCACATGCATTAAATTTACTTCTGTTTATCCTTTTGGACTCAGCTTAGATGTCACTTCTACTGGATTGTTTTTATTTTTTTTTCCCACTCCAGTGCTAAACAAGGTTTCCCTTCTACTTATTTTCACAGCATTTTACTTTTACATTTATAGTAATAACTATCCCTGGTGGCTCAGTCAATTAAAAGAAAAAAAAAAGCTACCTACAATGCAGGAGACCTGAGTTCGATCCCTGGGTTGGGAAGATCCCCTGGAGAAGGGAGTGGCAACCCACTCCAATATTCTTGCCTGGAGAATTCTACGGACAGAGAAGCCTGGTGGGCTCCAGTCCATGGGGTCGCAAAGAACCCATGACTGGGCATGCCTGACCGGCTAACACACAGCATGTTTTATTCCTAACTGTTTTCTTCTTCCCTGTAGGATAATTTCTTTGAGTACACAGTGTGTGTCATATTCAATATTATGCCCTAAGCACACAATCTGACATATTGGAAGTATTGAATAAAAGAATGAACTCCCTATGCATGCTAAGTCGCTTCAGTCACGTCTGACTCTTTGTGACCTTATGAACTGCAGCCTGCCAGGCTCTTTTGTCCATGGGGATTCTCCAAGCAAGAATACTAGAGTGGGTTGCCGTGCCCTCCTCCAGGAGATTTTCCTGACCCAGGAGTCAAACCTGCATCTCCTGCGGCTCCTGCTTTGCAAGAGGATTTTTAACCCCTGAGCCACCAGGAAACTCCCTATAGTACTTTGCAAAGTGGCTTGCCTGCAGTAGGCATTCTAATCCCTTAAATTTTAGTTGATCTTACCAGTGAATACTGTAACAGGAACCAAACATGCACAAAAGAAAAAGATGGTATAGAAAGGGATAGAGCTTATAGTCTCCTCAAATTTTCCAAGTAGATTCTAATGTTAGACACAGACAGAAAACAGCAAAATTCTGTAAAGCAATTATCCTTCAATAAAAAATGAATTAATTAAAAAAAAAGCATCTACACATTCTGTCTTCTTAAAGCCTCATCCTAAAGGCTAATTTTGTAGACATTTGCTTAGATTTCCCCAAGGACACAAGTGGTATTGCCAAGAATCCCAGAGTAAGTAACATTCATTGAGTCAGAATTGTAGAATGAAAATATGTTGTTCATATGAAAATATGTTGTTTCATACTTGTTTCTGTTCTTCTAGAAGTATTTACCAAGTAATTTCTTCAGGGTTCTCAAAAGAAAAACAAACAAACAAACAAAAAAATCCTTACATCTTCAAATGATAATAATTTACTTCCTTCACCTTGATAGAATCAGGTTTAAATCTAGGTTTTGAAAGGTATATATGACTCCATAACTACGTCTTCTAAATATTCCATGTTTAATATTAATAAAATGATCAAGGACTTAGACCCATATGTAGCCTAACTTTACGTGTAGTAAAACATCAAAAGGCCTTGCTGTGTCATGAATTAGGTGTTACTACATATCAATCAGGCCTGTTTCGTACAGTGATGAATGCAGTGGGATAGGTCATTCATTCTTACGGTCATTCAGATGGCCAATGATGTCGCTGTCCTTGTTTCTCCAGATTAGTTTTATTATGGAGTTTGGCCATAATAGCTGGGCAAATGGGATGAATTTAGATCTCACAGATGAAAACAAATTTAGAAGTTAAAGCTCTTTTCCCATCCTAGACTATTGCATCTGTAATTTACACAGGTTCGAAATAGTGAAAGTAACCCTTACTTAAAAATGAGAAAAGTTGAAAAGGTCTTTGCTTCTGAGAAATACAAGGGTTATTTATACCCCAGCCTACAGAGAAATAAAGAACAAACAGTAGATCAATAGAAACCAGAGTTTACAGACTTAAAATGTAACAAGTGAACAAACTATACTAGTTGGTACCTTACCCCTGTACTGGTGTATTATTACAGGTGACATTTGCTAACCAAAAGCAGAAGGCTGAGAGATCGTCATCCCTAATGCTTAGATATGCCAGGTTACTATGGAACACTAGCATTGCCCAAAGCTGCTTATAAACCTCTGTGTGGTGACTAATAATTGTAGTTGGGTTATACACATTTTGGAAATGTGGCTGGCAAGGCATACTGACCTCAGGCAAGAATACTGAAATGTGTAGCCATTCCCTTCTCCAAGGG
This sequence comes from Oryx dammah, assembly GCF_014754425.2. NCBI lineage: Eukaryota > Metazoa > Chordata > Mammalia > Artiodactyla > Bovidae > Oryx > Oryx dammah. The sequence goes on along the minus strand of NW_024070211.1, from coordinate 34,736,978 downwards.
ATCTTCCCGGCCCAGGGATCGAAACCGGGTCTCCTGCATTGCAGGTGGATTCTTTAACATCTGAGAATCATGGAAGCACAATATGAGCCACATGATCATACAAAAGAAAACACATACCCTCCATTAACTGGGTATTTTGGGAGGATTTTTTTTTTAACTGGGATTATTGTACCATATTTTCTGAGTCACATACAGGAGTTTAAAGTAACTCTTCCAAGCATATCTAACATAACTCACCTTTAAAAACCTACACCATGAAGATAATCTACATTCATAAAATGACATGTTAGCAAATTTTTGCATGGCTTCAAAATCGCCACACAATATCAAACTCTTCCATGTTAAGCTTTTTATAGTTTAGAAACTATAACCAGGATAAATTAAGAGGAGTTCAAACTGTAGGACAAAGGAGCATGTTACTAATGATGAACAATATCATATTTAATATGGTGGCAGGTATCTCAGGATGTTTAATAATTTTTAAAAAGCCAAAACCACAGTTTTATAATTAAGGCAGAGAATGGTTTAATTATATAATATCATGTGTCCATTTTAGAATTTCAATTTTAAAAAAGTATATATTAATAACAGTGCTAATTCAAAAGAATTAAGCAATAGCTCACTTCATATCTCAAAGGCCTGAGAAAGCTACTCAAATTCTTCTTGGCAAATAAATGTTGTTGTCCCTTTACATATGCCTGAAGCAGATTTTTTCCTCCTGCTCATTATGTGATCAAGTGATCACATTCTTAGCTATAATCAGACCTGTCAGAACACTAAAGAAGAAGGCAGAAGACTCCGGGCTTATACTTGTAACTTGGAAAATATATTAGCATTATACATTGGTTATAGCCAACCTCTACCATTTGTTAGGATGACTACAAAGTAATTTGGCTAAGAGTTTGGGAAAACCTGAGTCATTGACTGTCCCAGTTTTTATTTTTTTTCCCTTGAGTGTTATCAAATGATAGTAATATATATGCATGTTACAATCTGATGCAAATAAATAAAACAAGAAAGGAGGTGGGGTGGGGTGGGGAGACAAAGGATAGACTGTTTGAAGGCCAAAATATCAGGTTACTTACTTATATCATAGAAGACAAGAGAACATGATGGTCGGCGTAACTACAGCAACCATCCCTGAAGACTGGGGAACTTGTCAGGTCAAAGCCAAGAAATTCCAGGTGGTTGTACATGTCTCAATCCTGAGGGTACACAACATGAAGCTGGATTTTATCATAAATATATCACTCACTTCATGATCGCTAGAGTTGAAACTGGATTGAATCTTGGAAACTCCCTTATGCTACAGAATTAATGACGTTATAACTTAGTGGATAGATTTTAGCACCTGGCAAGAATAAGCACAATGTCCAGGCCACTCACTGAGTTTTGAAAGATACCATAAAGTGACAACTTTTCATTGCAAACACTTGGATATCATGGCCAGTGCTTCCAGTACCAATATCTTCCTATTACTCATGACAAGTTAGCTCAAGGTTTTTTTTAAGATACAAAAGAGTTGGAAAACAAAGTGTAAATACTAGAAATTACATTCTGCAATAAGAAAAGAAAATGAGTATGGGGATATGGATAGTATGATTTAGAAACAGGCAAAGAATGCCATTAATTATGAAAGAAATTTGGTAAATAAGCAAAAGTCCACACTTCGAAAAATCAAGTATGAAAGCAGTCTTCAGAAGACCATGTTTAGGATAATTGATCCATCCTTAAAATTTCTGCAGAAAAATTTTAATTCCAGATTATTTTTGCCCTGTTACTTAATGCTGTTTCTTAGCCTTCCTGACTATGTCAAGGAGTTTTATCTGGAATCATTTTGTTTAAATATCACAATTAACAAAACATTACTTATAAGGTATGTCTGTTGAAATATTATTTCTTGTTATCACTACCTTGTAATACTTTCCGTCCTTGTCCATTTGGGCTGATATAACAAAATACCACAGACTGGGCAGCTTATAGTACAACAGACATTTCTCACAATTCTGGAAGTCCAAGATTAAGCAAACAGTTTGTTCCCATTCTGGTGAAGGCTCTCTTCCTGGTTCATAGCTGGTGACTTCTTGCTGTGTGGAAGGGACTAAGGGGCTCTGGGAGGCCTCTTTTTTAAGGGAATTAATCCTTCATGAGGCTCTACTCTCATGACCTAATCACCTCCCAAAGGCCCCACCTCCTAAGACCATCAAACTGGCATTAGGATTTCAACTTATGAATTTTAGGGGGACACAAACATTCAGACTGTAAATTTATTGTTCCTGTTTAAGAATGGGACTTATCAATCAAATGCTGAACAAAGCTCTTTTGGAAATGAAGCCCTGGACTAAGTATAGCTGGACTAGTTTTAGCTTTTTCACTTATTGGGGGTATTTATGAACAAAACCACAACTAACCTGAACCTATTTCATTATTAATAAAATATCAGGTAGATGACACTTTCCATGATAATTTTGAGAGTAAACTAGATAAAGCCATTTACCACTGTGCTAATTTTTAAAGTATTTTTTAACAGGCACAGTTAAAACTCATATTCTGTTTACAGTAAATTACTCATATTAAAAGTGATTTAAAAAAGTGATTGTACTTCAGATTAATTAGAATTGTGACAGGATGAACAGGTATCAAATGGTACAACAGGTTATTTGAGACAAGTAGGGAAAGAGAAAAAATGTTGGTGTAGACACAGATGAGGAGGGGGTTGTGGAGACAGATGAGGGAGGTGAGAAAGAAGCTGGAAAGAGATGTAGATGAACTGTGACCTCATGAGAAAAAACAGGGAGTGAAGGAAAAAAATAGGATAGAGAAAAAAGGTCACTAAGTCCCTACACTGGGATAGTCCTCTTCCAAGAAACATGTCCACTTTGACTGCTCTAACAGCCAAATGGCCCAGGTCTCCCCATTCTGATTTCTGAATGGGTAATATTAGAGTTAGAAACTCTCCCATATCATTTGCAAAAGCTGTGTGGGTCGCCATCTCTTCAGCTTTTATATCCAGCAAACCAGAACCAATACATGGGCCAGGCCATTGAGATAATAGGGGCTTTATTCCCATTCCCCCTTGGTTAGACTCTCCTCCTTCCCCATCAAGGGATTTCATAAAACCCTCCCAGGGGAGACAACCTGATTCTGATCCCAATTTCCATTAGCTCAGGCACCATGACTAGGCTGCGAAACTATTGTTTCTTTAGTGATAGGCTTACCTAAGGACCAGAAAGGCCCCAAACATACACCCTTACCTTACTTCATTGCTATCTTTGGTTCTTCCTGTGCATTTAAAAATCTTGCTTCTTTGCATATGTTCCAACGGGTCAGATGATCTGGCTCATACAGCTGTTTTAAGGGCTTCTAGAACAAACAACTCAACACCAATATGGGCAGTAAATGTTTTTACTGTTTTGAGGGATTTGTCCTGTGCCTGACTAAACTTCAAGCTAGAAGCAGTTGGTCTGATCTAAGACATATTTGGGGATGAAAGAGCAGCAGCAAAGAAAAGGCTGTTTTTCTCAGACTGAGCATGTATCTATTTTCTGGGATCTCCTTTCACTTTCTTCATTTTAATACAGAATTATGGGCACATTATCCTGTTTGTCAATTCCTCCTCTCTGCCCGATAGGCTAGTTTATGGGAGCACCTCCCTGTCAAACGACAGAAGGGGAGCAAAATTCAGTTTTACCAGTTATTATCATTGTTGGTATCTCCAGAGAGAAGTTAAAAAAAAAATCACATGGGAAACTGTTAGGAGGGCTATTAACAAAACATGAGGTTTTGTTGAATGTTTCATAGATCCATCTTAGTACTCCCTAATAGCAAGAGTCAGAGTTGCTAAATGCTAAAAATGAACCTCCTTCACCAGGTGGCTCGCACCACTGGGCTTGAGCATGCTGATAAAAAGTCTTACACGCATATCAAGATTTCAATTATTTATCCTTTCTCTGATGCTACTGCAATAGAAAAACCAAGAACAAATGGCAGGCTTAAAAAAATTTTCATTTTGCTTTTGTCGATACTATAGGAGAATCTAACATTTCTGGCTGATCTTGAAGGAATTCTTCATAAAGTGAACACTGGGAGTAATTTATTAAGTTCATCTATTTTTCTAAAAATTAGTATTTTGGATGAAAGGTTGGTCAATGAAATAATATTTCATTTGTAGTTGTCCTTCTCTGTGGCAGGTGAAAGTGAAATTTTGGGGGAATGTGATCAATATCCATAAAATTCTAATAGTTATGAAGGAAAATTCTAATAGTCATCTCAAATGTGATGGTGGACTCTAACATGGTGTGGGGGATAAATGATAGCTAAAGCTCAATAAAATGATCTTATAATCATATGTGCTCTTTTATATTTCCAGTTATGGGGACAACTGTAACAACAAACTTCTTGTGTTAAAACATATTTGTAAAATCTGAGGCAATTATGACTCAAGCAATGGTGGTAAAACATGAAGCAGAACAGAAAACCCATGTTTGCCAATGTGACTGACCAATCTTTATGACTTAATCCTTGATTTCTTGGTCTGACTCCTAAGAAAAGCTGGTTTTGAATATGGTGATTGACCATTACTTGGACTGCTTGTGTAATTCACTCTGTCCTCTGGAGCAAGTCACAGCTTTTTTCCCTCAGGGTTTACTTTTTTCTTCTATAAATAGGGGATCGGCTCTGACATACATAATTTTAAGATTTGTTTTAAGGGTAAAATCAGATATATATGAAATCTGCCTGAAAAGAGATGTCATCCTTAACAAACCGTAGGTTATTCTGTTCTCTGCTCTAGCAGATTACACAGTAGTGATGGAGGTTTCTGATTTCATGCATCCACATCTCTGGGTCAGGTAGTGTGACACATATATACAATGGCAGTGATAACTGAAGCCTAATATGATTCAACAGTTTTCTGTATTTGAACAATGTGCTTGTGTACAGAATTTTCACCAGAAAGTTTTTATAGCAAACTTTTTATGTCAGAAGTTTATTTTATTGGTAAAATATTAAATAATATACAGAATTAAAAACTGCACTTACACTTCTGAGGAGAAATAAATCTTGGACAAATTATATGCTTGTTCCTGAGATTCCCTAAATTTATTCCAGTAGCTGTGCACTCAGACAGTACAAACCTTTATAATATAATCCTTTTCACAAAGTATTACAAAGTTTCTGCAGCTTCTTTAATTGTACTCACATACAAACACACACTCACACATGCATATTACAACACTCATACACGTATACACAATACCCACATACATGCACGGAACATGTATGTGTGTGCATTAAAAACAAATGAAATACAAGTCCCACATTTTAGTCTGCAGTGATAGAACTGTTAGTGGAGGTCTCCAAATTGGTGTATAGCAGGGTGACTTGTCACACAACTGCAAAACCTGTTTCAGTATTTCCATAGTAAACCTCATTTTCTGAGGTTTGGTATTTGAGCCTTAAAAAAACTACATCACACTGAGCAAACCTGACATACAAGGTCTGGAATTTTAATTTTACATATATATTTATATATATATATATATATATATCTTTTTTAAACAATAGTTTTTATTTTCCCAAATTATTAGTTTGAAAAAAAATGAGGTTTACTGGTTTGACCTATCTTTTTTTTTTCGCTTCTAAAACTTAAAATATCCTAGAAACTGTCAAGCAATTAGTTTTTAAAGTAGTCTAATTACCTTTGGTATTGTTAAAGAAAAAAAAATTCTAAAATGGCCAAGACATATACTGTACAAATGCAGTAACTGCCTTTTAAAAAAATGCCAAAGAAATGTTATCTTTTTAATCAAAATATGTATTTACATTACAGCAGTTTTACTACAGGGACACAGATATAAAAAAAGAAAATCAGAATGCTACATATAAATAGGTAGGATATGAAAAATATCTCTTACTTAAGTTGTATGAAAACAGGAGTGCTCCAAATAGTTCTTAAAAATTTTCTCCAATAGGTGATAAGCGTTTAAAATTGAGCTAAGTGCTTTACTTTTATTTTAAAGTTCATTTCCAAAGGAGAAAAGAGAAATAGAAAAAAATATTAGGTTCTTAATTTAAAACACTGGACAAGGGTCTAAGAAAAAAAAAATTCAGTCTCTAAGAACTTCAACTTTAGGATACATTTCTCAGGCAAAAGATTACTAATTTCAACAAAAATTTAGTCTAAATAAAGATATCATGAGATTAGACCAGTGGTTTCCACATTCTCTAATCTTTTGACTGTGGTGTGTTTTTCTTTTTGCTTGTTGTGTCCTTTAACATACCATAATTTTCAAGAGTTTCTTTTTGTCTTTAACTAAAGAAAGAATAAGAAAAATAACCGTCGTTTTTAAGACTTCAAGGAAAGTATTGCACTTGTACAGAAAGTAAAGAAAAACATCTTTTAAACTAAGTAGCAGAAGCAATCGCTCTGGGATTACAAATAACACATGGTCTAAAAAGTTCAACTATTAAGAGCAAATGGGGAGCCTGGAGAGCCCACTCCAAACCTGGAATATTATTATAGTAATGTTAAAGCATTTTCTCCCAGCTGGAAGATAGTTAAGACTTTTTGCTTTAGATTTTTAACATCTTTCTAAATTCTTGCAAAAAAATTGTTTAATCTCTCATAACACATATTTTAGGAGAACAACCAAATCAGAACATAAAATCCAGCAAGAAAGGAAGGAAACATATCATGTTCTTATGATTACATAATCTCTGAAGTCATATTTTAGATACGCAATATTTAAAAGTGAAAGTAACACATGGGTTATATACCTTACTTGTTTTAATTCAACTACTTTTTTAAAAAATAGAAAACTACACTTGAATATAAAAATATATCAGCAGATTATACAGCCAACAAAAATCATACACAAAAAATTAAGACTTAAGAGACCTATGAACTGGAAATAAAAACTTGACCTAATCCTCAAACTAGTAGGGGGAAAGAGAGGCAGAGACAATGATGAAGGGAACATGGACAGAAAATAGAAAGGAGGTGGTGAAAGCAGGCAAAATTTAAGAGATCACAAAAAACTTCGATACACATAAGGGGATGTGATTTATGTTCAATATCTGAGAGTATACTTGACAAGTCAAAATGTTTTATCACAGTTTCAGATACTGAACTACTTAAACACACACACACACACAAAAGAATAACAAAACAAAACCCAGAGTCTTTCCCTTGTTACAGTGTATTCATGAAAAAAAAAAAAAAATCCATTTCCAGTAAATTAAGTAGAATCCTGGTAAGTGCATAGTTGGGGAATCAGTGACCTCCACCCATTGAAGAAGCTTTTCTTACTGTGTGTCACTTGAGGTAATTTAAAGGGCCAGATTAACTGCAAACTGGCTTATCTAAACCTATAAGAAGTTTTATGCTGTACTTTTATGTGGCTTAGCAGAGGGCCTCTAAATTTTATATTTTATTCACAATAAAAAGAACATCTTAGAAAACTAGTCATTCACGTACCACTCTGTATGGGATAAAGGTTAATTCACAATAAATTTATACAGAAAATATACAAATGCAATGTTATGGGAGAAAAACCCCATAAACAGAATTAGGAACTTATTTTCAAAGAGTGTGTGTGAAAAATATCCACAAACTTACAGTACAGCAAGAGAAAACTAAAAAGCTAGAAATATAATGTTACATAAAAAACCTTATGGAAATTCCAAAATTTTAGGTTTCTGCAATAAATGTAAAAATATTCAAGGTGTCATTATTTGGCCTAGCAATACACTATGATAAAAAGAAACACTAGCATATCACAGCTTCTTGGTCATATGACATTTGCTTTGAATAACAAGCAGCTCATTTCTTTTTTAAAAAGCTGTCATATTTTAACACATCCATTGCAAGTAATACACAACCATGGTAGGAAACCATTTGCGATTATACTTTGGAGAACAGCAGTATGATATGACTCCTCAATTCTGTTTTGTTTAAGGAGAATTAATGGCCTGCTTCTTTACATCATTCCATACAACATTAACAGGTTAGAAGAGGACATTCTAAGACTAGCAGAACACTAGACTATAGGTGAAATTCCAAAACAATACTGGATTTTATTCATTCAAAATTCCACTAAGAAAGCCCTGTTTGATACTAGAACTTATTCTTCCTTAAAAACAAAACAAAAATACATACCATACCATAATGCAATTCACAGCTACAATTTCCCTCCATCTCATATACTACCTGCATAATCTTGTAATGGTATTCAGAAATACCATCAAACTAAAAAGACAGCAACATCTGGTTTCAAAGTTTTCTTTTACTTTAAGCAGATGAGCTGAAAGTCTCTGTATGGGAAATTCCTCTAATGGTTTTGACCTAAGAACATGAAGATGACTTATATAGTAATTTTAAGTGGTTTTTAAAAATGTGTAATATGTGTTGTAGAACTAAACAGCTAACCAACACTCAATGCATTTTAAAAAGGCACAAACATAAATAAATTTTATAAGTATTTGATACATTAAATTCAGGATCTTAAGACCAGTTACTGTATATTTTAATTATTTTGCAGAAACTGGAGGTTTAAAAACATTTCTAAGATAACTTTTGTATATATAAACTTCAATTTCACCCCCTACTCTTTTTTTCTTTTGCCTCTGGGGAATTTTCTGTTTTAGAATAATTTTCATACAGACAATATTTACTGAAATAATATATAAAATAGAATGAAAGATGATCACAAATTATAACTTATCCCTTTTTGTAAAATGAATAATTCAAAATTAAAAAATAACATAGCCAATACCTCCTATAATCAAGTTCTGTCTTGAAACCAGGAGCATAGAGTTTTTTATTTGTATTTTTGCAGACTTCTCTGTTCTTTTTCCATTCACCTTAAGGAATCAGTTTAAAAATAACAAGAGTAAAACATCATTTTCACCTAAATGCCTTCACTGATGTAATTTTTGTCAAACATTTATAAAATATCATAAAAACTTCATGGTTTTGTGATGTCTAAGACTGAAATACAAAACCCATAAATAAAAACAATACCGAGCTCACTAAAACATTGTTGCCTTTCTCCATTTGCCAACAAGTAAAACTTGAAAACTCTTCCTATTTAAGAGTAATTTGTGTTTCTTTCACTTTAGAGGTTATGTGAAATCAGCTTAAAAGTTTTTTTTGATTCATTGTTTTGATTTGTTCTGGAAGTACATAGTAAAAACTCAAGGTTTAAGTTGAATAGTTGTGACTACTCCTAAAGATAGACTAGTAACTTTAATATTTCTCTATACAGTCTGATAAAGTAAACCTATTAAGTTGCTCAGGTATTAATCATAATTTTAACTCTCTATAGGCTCCTGTAACACACCCAATTACTCTAATTTCTTTTTTTCATGAATTTTCTTTAAAAGAATGTGTATGTATACTATGATGCAGGCACACAGCAGCTTGTGTGTATGTAGGGGATACAGGCCCTCCTTGTAGCCAGATGTGAAACCTAGTCTCTCATTCTCCCATTTTGTCCTTCCAGAAGATTCACAACAGAATGTTTCAACAACTTGAAATCTCTTCCAATTTGCTTACTGGTCACTTTCACTATTGTAAAAAGCCAGGTTAGAATGGCTTTAAAAAAGTGATCACCACTTTTAGAGAGGCAATACATATCTTTTAAAATGAGCTGGATATAAAATTCTGGGGAAAATTAGGGCAAAACAACATGATGCATTTTTGCCAAACTGGAAAATACAGAGGCTAACCTATTTACATGCCCCTCAAATACTCTAATGTGAAATCTCACCTAAATAAACTGAGCATATAACTGTTATGTAAAACTTGATTTATTTGGTGTCTGACCCTCATATTTATTTTTAGGTGCAACCATCTTGCATATTTCCTTTTGTGAAGAAGCATGCAAATATAGCCATCCAGAGTTTCCCAGAAAGCACTGTGTCCACAAAAATTCTATCTAACTTACACATTGGAATTGACCTTGTCCTCATTTGCCCCTGCTACACCCTAAGCCATCTTTATCCCTAGTTGTTCCTCCTATGAAGCTAAGAAAGTACAAGTAATACACTGGTGGAAACTTTTTGAAAAAAGATTTTCAAAAAAATGGAATCAGAAAGGGAGAGTGCCATTAGTACTGTCCTCAGCGGGTAACTCTAAAATTCTGTAGGTCCACTGAATTCAGTTACATCCCTGGGCAGGTAGGTACATGATTGTTCATATACTGAAAAAAAATTAGTAAGCAGGAAAAAAACTCATAGATGATGCCAGCAGAAATTCACACATAGCCAAAATCATGAACATATTGATTGCCATCCAAATGTTTCCTTAAATTATAGTAAAACACAAAATCACTAACCTTAAATTATTTACCTCCCTCCAAAAGGAAAAAAAAAGAAATTCCAATTATATATGAGTGGTTGGGATAGATGGGGTAAGTCTCAAAGACACACTTCACCTATGAATAATACATTGTATATTCAAAATGTGGTAATGTACCCGAGCATGCAGGGAAAAAAGTGACAGTTAACATTCTATTTAAAACTTCACATCTCCGATTTGGTGCTTTGTCTTAGATGTAAAGGAATAGTTTGGGTATTATTTCTCCAAAAATAACTGCCACAGAGAGCCAGTGAAAGAGAGCTGAGTTGTAACCATTTTTTGCCTAGCTCTAGCTGTGTCAGTGCTTAGACGTTGCTTACACAAGTGAATGGCAAACTGAAAATGGGTGATGAACAGTACTGGGGCCAGACCTGCTTATCCATCATAGTGCTCTAGTGTTGCTAATTCTCACATCATTCTGCACTAAAAAACACAGTTTCAACATCCCATTGAATGATTTTTTTAGAGCAGTCATCACTTACTGCTTAATGTAATTTTAACATTCAGAAATGGTTATCAGACAATCCAGTCATGGTCAGGCCTGTCCTCTCTAAACACAAGCAGCGAATTCTCCCTCCAAGTGGGCCCCCCACAAATGAATTTAATCAGTTTCACTCAGTTCCTCCCCTCTAATGCTGTTAGACTGCAAAGAAAATACAGAACACCCATATAAATGAAATTAAAATCTGTCCATGAAATATGCCAATGTATACATGAATTAAAAGAAGAAAAATTCTTTAGTAAGGGATTGAGATTCATAAGAGCTTATATATATTGATAGTTTCATGTTTTCAAGGCAGAAAAGTGTGGACATGAACACTTTAGCTTGGAGGTTCGGTTGCATTCTAGACTCCAAGAAGGGTAAATATAAGCTTCTGTTTTTATCTATAATGCACTGGTTACAAAGAAGTTGCTTTTTCCTTGTACCAAAAGTGGTAAATATTATTGAAGAAATACTAGAATAAATAGCCCTAGTTCCATAACCTTATGTGGTTCAAGTTACCATACTTGGGTCAAATTAGCAACTGCTCTGAGGAGATTTTGAAAGAAATAGCCTACAGCAAGATTTTTAAGACTTTCCACCAGAAGAATAAAAGATGAACAGACTATGGACAAAACACGGGGTGGGGGGGGGGTGGCGGCGGGGGTCAAAGCTTGAAAAATAAAACCAGTGAAAAGAGAAATACCATAAAAGGGATTTCTGGGTGAGTTTTTCCCCCCTACTGTTAGCCTAATTATATCGATATTTTTCTGCTGACTGGTTAACACTGATTAAATGCTGATACAGTGACAATCGTAAGCATACATTTTAGAAAGGAATACGTATACTATGCTGCCATCACATTACAGCTGTAAAAGAAAACTTCCCAAACAAATTTAAGAAAAGTAGAGGTCCCTTCTGAAAACTACTGAATGCCTCTTAGCCACTCTTAGACCATATGTTATTCTGAAAACTAGATAAAAACACTATTTGTTAAAGGTGTTCAAAGTAAGGCTGCCAGGGTGTCTATAAAATGCAAGTCATCAAAACTATGGAAAAACAGTGCTTAAGTTTAGAAAAATAAGATCATAGGACCTCAGATGTATTGTAGCTGTCCTTAACTACCTGTAGTTTATAAGTTTTGCTATATGGTACAGGGTACAACATACCGTATTATAAATTCCACAGGGGAAGTAAACATAGAACCCACAACAACTACTCATCCAAGGAGTTATCATGGAAAATAATGTATGTGTGTGTTCCATGATCTGTAGAGGAAAAGGAAAACAATTTACATTTTGAAACAAATTGTTCTTTGACTGATGAAATTACTTATCCCATTTAAAACTGTGAAAGTCCAACCCAGAAAATGCTAATCTTTCCTGCCTTTACACAATCCTGAACATCAGTGGCAAATTAGAATCCTTAGATGAATCTTTATGAATCAAGTGATTTTTTTTTTTCTCAAAGCATGATATACCTTATATCTATGCATGGCAGAAATGAACTGCTCTTAAATTCCCACACAATAAACAAGTCAAGCTGCTAAGGAACAATGTCCCCTGTCTCTTCTCTCTTCCGTTTCTTCCTTATTGTAATCAGGCAGAGCAAATGACACTGCGTCCACAAAATAAGAACTAATGACAGTAACAATATTAAAAAAAAAAAAAGGTATGTCAACATCTGAGGAAGCTGGGATTGTAAGTGCAGTATTTCTTCATGTGCAGTTCGTTACTTCATAGGGGTCCCCTTTGGAATGAAAAGGCCTAGTGGAATGTGTGCTCCCCTCGAACAATGTGTGATGAAAACTCATAACGGTCCTGGCTTCTATAGCCACAGATGTTGCATTCCAGTGGGTCCCGGTAGCCATGGCAACCCATGTGAATGGTGTACATGACATGGTCTAGGAAAAGGACTCGGCAGTGCTCACACTTGAAGGCTCTAATCTGTTCACCTTCTCCATTGAAGACCTTGTAGATGTCCTTCAGTGAGCCCTTAGGAGCCTTGGTGGTATCCAAAGCCTTGACATCCTCCTTCATGTAAGCTGGGCTTTGTTTCCTCTTGGGATTTAAGGCAGGGTTTCCTTGGTAAGACTGGTGGTCATCATGGCTGCTTTCTGAGTCAGTAGAATCTAGGCAGCTATTGCTGGGAGAGGCCTCTCTTTCCTGGGGTCGACTCTTTGGTCTGATGAGAGAGATAGGGCCATCCATGTTGTTTTCATGACTATCGGAGGTTTCCCTGCTAATGGGTCTTTCTATCCTATTTGGATGATAGACCTGAGAATAAGCTGAGCTTATAACCGGGGCCACCTCCGCGATTGTGCTTGGCGGGTGCTGCATCAGAGGGTGAAGGGCCTCAGCTCCAAGGTAGGTGATTGCATTGTTGATGGCTTGGTCCATCATATGAGACTGCATCAGCTCAGCCTCCTTCTCATAGGTTAAGTTCATATCAAAGTGAATGTCTGGGTAGCTGAATCTCATGATCTTCTCTCCTGAATAGAAGAGGGGGGAAAAGCAAAAAGGTTGGAAAAAAAAAAAAGAACACAACACAATGAATAGCTTGGCTAAGGATATATACTAATCACTTTCATTTTCCATAATATGGTATATCTTATTCTTTAGATCAAGTATTTAGGCTCTTTAATTCTGCTGAGACTCACAAATATTCTTAACCTACAGAGAGGATTAGTAATAAAAATGTCACAAGCCATTTGCACTTGTTCTAATGCCATCATGAAAATTTATCTCGCCTGAAAGGTATGATTGAGTGTGTGTTATCTAATTTTCATTCTCTATCAAAGTTTCCACTTGTCTAGAGCTCAGAAACTGTAGAAGAAAGAAGAAATACCAGGTAAAAATAGTCAGAGATTTACTTGTTTTTGCATATTTTAAACATCAGTGACCAAGCCTCAAAGATCATAAAAACGAGAGTGATATGGTTATCACACCTGTGTTATCTCACTATCGTGTATGGTTAATTTGGTTGATTTAGCTGCTATGTTAGAGAAAGATTATAGACCAAATATATGTCATTCTGGAAAATTTTTAAATGCCACAATTAAAATACTTTTTAACAGTTTAATTGATAAACTGAATGAAATTTAGGGTTATATAAAAATAGGGTATTTCCCAAAGCACTTACTTATTATAAACTTGAAAATGATTGTTTCATTGTTTTGCTTCTTGAAATGGATAATCATTCATTTTTGCATCACCCCTTTCTTATTTAGACACATATGTTATTACTATATGAACACCCACTGTTAGTTTTCTATATATTTTCTTGACAGAGAGATCTGTAGTTTTACTTTTTAACATTTACTTCAACTAATTTAATTTTACTTCAACACTGTATATTAACATAATATCTAAGCTTAACCAATTAAAGAGTTGGTGCATAAAACAGTAGTTTAGGTTTTTCTCCTTCAAATATTGCCAGCTTTGGACAGAGTATTTTCTCTTTTAAAAATTCTTCCATTAAATCAATGTGTTCTCCTACTAATGCTTACTTTGACTAACATGTGCACTGATCCATAGAATTGTATTCTGGAAAAATACTTTTATGTGGCTAGTATTATTTCAGGTTTGAAGGAAGGTCTCCCAGATGAGAGGAAGGTAATGATCAGAGTAATGAAAATTGAAAAAGAATATGAGTAATTATTTCATAGCATACAATTAAGATATTGTAGTGTCAAGAGTTCAAAAGTTAAGTTGTGCTCTGTTTAGTCACTCAGTCATGTCCAACTCTTTGCAACCCCATGGACTGTAGCCCACCAGTCTCCTCTGTCCATGGGGATTCTCTAGGCCAGAATACTGGAGTGGGTTGCCTTTCCCTTCTCAAGCGGATCTTCCCAGCCCAGCGATCAAACCCAGGTCTCCCACATTGCAGGCAGATTCTTTACCAATTGAGCCACCGGGGAAGCACTGTTTACAGGGTGTGACAACAATTTAGGGATTATTTATAATACAGTGTGATATGTGGTAAGGGGTCAACTAAGGAATAAAAAACTCACAGTATTAATAAAAGAAAGCTTCCTGAAGACAGTGACATCACAGAATGAATGTGATGACAAATATTAGCCAAGTAAAGGAAGGGTAAGGGTTGGAGAAGCTGGTAGGAAGGCTCAGAGGCAGGAGGGTATGACTCATCCTAGGGATTACTAACACTCTGTATATGGCTGAGAATGGAAACAGATGAGAAAGTTGTTATCTGATAATGTATGGCTTATTCAAGAGCTAAGGAATTTGAAATCTATCCTGAGAGAGGTAAGAACTGAAAGGGTTAAACAGGAAAGTGACTAACTAGATAATTATTTAGCAAGATGATTTAGGAAGTTGTTGCTACAGGGATGTAGAGATCATGGGTGGCTTCAACTAGTAGAATAGCAGTGGAAATGGAGAAAACTAGATGGAATGGAGAAAATACTAGAAAATATTGCTAGAACTTGCTGATTACCTAGACACAGAATGAGAAAAAGAAAGAGGTTAAGTATTAAGCCAATGTTTCTGGCCTGGGAAACTTAGTGGATGGCAATGGGATAGAAAAGATGGTGAATTCAGATTGGGGAAGACTATGAGTAATAGTCATGTCTAATAAGTACTGAGATACAGTCTCAAATTCAGGAGAGAGATTTGGGCTTGAGATACAAATATAAGAATCATCGGTTAATAGAAATTAGCTTCTGAAGCCAGGGGAATAGATGATATCACAAAGGCATAGGTAAAATGTGAAAAAAGAGAAGGTCAAAAATGGAACCTGGAAGAACATCAAGATTTTTACACGTGCCCATAGACTAGGGCAGAGACATTACTTTGCCGACTAAGGTCTGTCTAGTCAAGGCTATGACTTCTCCTGTGGTCATGTATGGATGTGAGAGTTGGACTGTGAAGAAGGCTGAACGCCAAAGAATTGATGCGTTTGAACTGTGGTGTTGGAGAAGACTTTTGAGAGTCCCTTGGATTGCAAGGAGATCCAACCAGTCCATTCTGATGAAGATCAACCCTGGGATTTCTTTTGAAGGAATGATGCTAAAGCTGAAGCTCCAATACTTCGGACACCTCATGTGAAGAGTTGACTCACTGGAAAAGACTCTGATGCTGGGAGGGATTGGGGGCAGGAGGAGAAGGGGATGACCCAGGATGAGATGGCTGGATGGCATCACAGACTAGATGGACGTGAGTCTGAGTGGACTCCGGGAGATGGTGATGGACAGGGAGGCCTGGAGTGCTGTGATTCATGGGGTCGCAAAGAGTCGGACAGGACTGAGCGACTGAACTGAACTGATAGACTAGGGCAAGTGAGATTAGAGTCCCATGCTTAGAGAGCCCTGGGTCTCACTCCTTATGAAGGAATAACGAATGTGGAGGGCCAAGGGGATGTGCCAACCTGGAGCTTACAACCTAGACTATACTCTGGGTGCCCAGCATGCCAGAATTCTTTGTCCAAATGGCCCAGAACTTGCACTGAGAGTTGCAGAGTCCTCTTCACAGTATCCATTCCCCGAATACCAACTTTGTTGCTGGTAGGTACACTCTAAGGCCTGAAGAATGGTCAGTGCACTACTCTTTATGGGCTGTGAGTGGGGTGGGGCGTGAAAAGAGTTTGGATGTGTAGACCAAATGTCTACACATACATGCATGAGGCCCCTCTTTGATGCTGCATAGAATCAGGAGTG
Organism: Oryx dammah; assembly: GCF_014754425.2. Taxonomy (NCBI): domain Eukaryota; kingdom Metazoa; phylum Chordata; class Mammalia; order Artiodactyla; family Bovidae; genus Oryx; species Oryx dammah. The sequence goes on along the minus strand of NW_024070211.1, from coordinate 34,720,463 downwards.
GGTTTAAAAGAGGGGACTGACTGCACACCAGGGGGGTTTTTGTTCTGCGCATGCCTTCAAGTTCTGGTGTGGAACTCTGAGGAATCTGTGAGTTCTATATTATTTGAACTCAGTCTTCCAGATTAGGTTAGAACACAATAGTTTTAAATTTAAGCCTGATTTATAATATTAAAATAATTAGGCATATGAATTGACTCCTCCATTAGGACTGTAGAACCATTTGCATAACTGTTAGGGGGAATCCATTAAGAAGATTGAGAAGGAGCAGTCAGAGAAGCTGGAAGAAATGCAAGAGAGATCAGTGTCACTGAAACCAAGGAAAGAGAGAGTTTCTAAGAGTATTAACTATTCAGTAGTGAAAATATGCTCCAGTCTGAAAGTCCTCTGGACTTGGCACTATAAAGAATAATTTCAGTAGAACATGAGGACAAAAGCCAGGCTGTGTAGGCTGGAGAATGAGTAGAAAGAAAAAAAAAATTATAGAAAGCAATCACAGAGAACTCTTTCAACAATTACATCTTTGAAGAGAAGGAGAAAGTTAGGTAGTTGCTGGAAAAAGACCTAGGTTTGAGGTTAGATTTTTTTTTTTAATGATGAGAATTTATCACATTGAATGCCAAAAGAAAAATGCCAATAGAAGGGACATGTTAAAAATATATGTGAGAAAGGGGGAAAATAATAGTGCAAGTTATCTGAGGCGCTGGGATAGGAGAATTCCAGGGAACAAGAAGAAGCATTAATTAGAAAGAAGGATGCTGCTTTCATCCATGAAAGAAGAGAGCATTCATGTGGGTGCACATATCTTACAGGATTAGTGATAGTTGAAATCATGTCAACTGTTTTTATTTCCTAAGAATCTAGATGTAATATCACCAAGGTGTGAGATACCATCTTTTGGGAGAGTAGGGAAAGGCTGAAATGGCCCTATGTGTTGCATATGAGAAAAGACTGTTCAGGGATGGATAAAAGGAAGGCTGCCATATAGTAGGGATGGGACAACTGGTATTTGAGATCAGTTACTCATTTATTTACAGTGATGACAATTTATAAGGCTGTGGGATTTTCTCTAAAATTACTAGCAGCTATGTAGATGTGGAAAAGGGTTCAGTTGGCTTCATTAGAGGGTAGGCATTTTACTAGTAGAAAGACAGAAGGACAGTAAGACAACAGAGTCATGGAATCCAAACTGGATAAGAAAGAGAGGATGAAACAAATACACAGCAAGTTCAAGGATCATTGGCCTGGAGAGCTTGATAAAATCAAAGGAGAGTATTTAACGAGGAAAGTGATAAAAAGAAATTTATAGTAAGTGAAGAATGATGATATTTCTCATTTCAAAAGGCATCATAAAAAAAACTACTATGCAATTGTTTGTTATATAGTTGACCCTTGAACAACATAGGTTAGAACTGCACAGGTCCATTTATAGGAGGATTTTTTCCAAGAGTAAATACTATAGTACTCCATGATCCGTGGTTGGTTGAATCCATGGATGCAGGAAGGTGGATATGGACAACTGTGTGTAAGGAGGGTCATCTGTAAGTCATATGCAAAGTTTTCACTGCATTAAGGCCATTGCCCCAAACCCTGTGTTGTTCAAGGGTCAACTGTGTATTACCACTAGGACAGAATCCAAATAAAGAGAAAAGTATCATCAATTTCTAATAAAAAAGTAATGTTCTTATTTTAGAATAATTTTTTTTAATGTATCCCTCTTTTCTACGGGATGCAATTAAGTCAAATTGAGAGTAGCATCTAAGTCATAGGAAACATGAAAACATTACAAAGATGAGAACTAAAACAGAATAGTAATAAATTTCATATTTTTCCAATGACATAGACATTTAATAGACATCCAGCAAATTAACAAATTTTGTAAAACAGAAGAACTGGCATTTTAAAAAGGTTATTTATAAGCAGGAAGAAAGAGAGACAGAAAGAAAAGTGACTCAGGGCCCAAAATAGATCTGAGTATACTCTCAGGGGCTAGTTTTAAACTGTGGGTGCTGCTAAGTCACTTCATTCATGTTCGCCTCTTTGACACCCTATGGACCACAGGGTGGTCAGGCTCCTCTGTCCATGGGTTTCTCTAGGCAAGGATACTGGAGCAGGTTGCCATGCCCTCACCCAGGGAATCTTCCTGACCCAGGGATTGAACTCATGTCTCTTAAGTCTCTTGCATTGGCAGGTGGGTTCTTTACCACTAGGGCCACCTGGAAAGCCCCAGTTTTAAACTGACCTAGCGTAAACTATGATCTTTGGGCTTCTTTCAATGAATTTTGTCAGTTAACTTCTCTAGCTTATCTTAAATTCATATTTTGGTGATTAAGAAATCTTCTCTAAGTGTTTACTGGAATAGGAGAATTTTATCACCCTTCCCCCTATGAAATAACCAAAGAAAAGGTTTTCTCTGTTACTACTCAACCCTCATAAAGATGTTCCACAATGTATTTTGACACTAGAATGTGAGAATCTGCTTATTTTTTATCTCCTCTAATTTTTACTCTATATAAGTCTATAAGAATATATATTATATATATATAAATAATGAAAATTCTTTATATTGAATCTGTTATTCATTCAGCTCTTTTTGAAAATAGCTAGATAATTCTGTAACCTCAGAGATAATTTACGACTATAGTATTATAATATGCAGAATGATGCCAACTCTGAGTGTAACAAAGAATATCTGAGGGCTTGGAAATGAAAGTCTAATATATCATATCTAGTCTTTTCAGTTTAAAACATAAGCTACATGAAAACAAAGATAAAAATATGAACTGTAGCTCCAAATATGAAACATCTTGAATGCAGATTGCTGAATTACTTATTTTAATGCAAAATTGAACAAAAAATTTCTCTTCATTCTAGATTAAATACTTAGGGGGGATGCATGCTCAGTTGTGTCTGACTCTTCGTGCAACCCCTTGGACTATAGCCCTCCAGGCTCCTCTGTCCATAGGACTTCCCAGGCAAGAATACTGGAGTGGGTTGCCATTTTCTCCTCCAGGGGAATCCTCCCAACCCAGGGATCAAATCCGTATCTCCTGCGTCTCCGGCACTGGTAGACAGATTCTTTAAAAGCATTAATTTTGTGGAAAGAAAATGGATTAAAAACCTGGCTAATAGGCTACATCATTTTCTTTAAGTATTGTTATTTGTTATTATACTTTATGTTAAGTATAGGCCATGAGGGCTACTTTGGGCTCTCCTGATAGCTCAGTTGGTAAGAATCCACCTGCAATGACGGAGACCCTGGTTCAATTCCTAGGTCAGGAAGATCCCCTGGAGAAGGGATAAACTACCCACTCCAGTATTCTTGGGCTTCCCTTATGGCTCAGCTGGTAAAGAATCTGCCTGCAATGCGGGAGACCTGGGTTCAATCACTGGGTTGGGAAGATCTCCTGGAGAAGGGAAAGGCTACCCACTCCAGTATTCTGGCCTGGAGAATTCCATGGACTGTATAGTCTGTGGGGTCACAAAGAACTGGACATGACTGAGCAACTTTCACTTCCTTTATGTAAGGCTTCAATTTGAGATAACAATGGAGTCCTATCACTCTTTCCTTTTTCTTAGGCCCACATGCCTAAGGGTATGTAGTGTGTGTGTGTGTGTCTGTGTATAATGTCACACATACTTTGTGTGTAGTATAATGGAGAAAAGAGATGACCATTTATTTCATGAATTGAAACATACCATATATATTCATATATACATGGGAACATGCCTTTGCTCATTAAAATTAGCTTTTACAGAAATAAAACCCTTTGTAATGCTTACCCACAAACTTTTGTGGAGTGGAGCTTTTACGTTTTCCCATATTCCCTGTGAGCTTCTCTATGACAGCAGGTCTCTCAAAAGGCACCAGAGAAATATTGTTGTCCATAATAGGCTCTTGTTCCTTACAATCTTCCATAGGAGGTACTATATAAAACCATACAAAAAATGTAATCTGATAATTTCTTCAACATTTAAAAAGATGCAAAGCTGGACTTTCCACCTCAACATGTGTTATACAAATATAAAAACTAGCATGGTAGAGTAAAAGCAATTAGAAAGAATAACCTCTAATGTTAAAGTATACTGTTAATTTTACACACACACACACACACAGAACTTGTTTTTATCCAAGTCTCTCTCAGATCAGTGACATACACTGTTGTCACTGCTGGTGGCCAACATGTTCTTTTTCTCATTTTATTCCTCTGAAAGTGTTTTTTAACACTGATTAAAATCAATACTAACTTTAAGACTGCATTATTCTCAAGGCTTTTGGAGTTTATTTTTCTAAAACAATTTAAGCAAGTCAACTTGTTTCAGAGGAAAGGTTATACAGACACACAGAAGAGCAGCATATTTAATCAGTTTTTTTCACCCATGTATTTTCTTGTAGCAGATTTTCTATCTGATGAGCTGAAAGAGCAGTGAGCCCTGTTGGCTGTGGCTACCTACCTGCACAAAGCAGCCTTCACGAAGGAGATCCAATTCTGAACATGTCCATGCATAGTAAATGGTGACAGCTTTATGATTGTAATTTATTTTAAAAAGAGCTCTTCAGCAGGATAAAAGAATCCATTTCCAAATTGGCATATTTGCTCACTAAACTACTGTTCTAATTCATCTGACATAAACTCTCCTGAGCTGCTCCCTTTTCATCCCATCTGTCTAAGTGGCTGTGGGTTAATATATTGGCTCATAGATACTGACATGAGATATTGACATGTATGGTATAGACACAGACCTTAAAGTTATTTTTGAACAAAAATACTTTCAAAGGACATTTAACTAAAGATAGAGTAACACTGGAGACAGACTGCACGTGCATGCTAAATCACTTCAGTCGTGTCTGACTTTGTTACCCTATGGACTGGAGAGCACCGCCTGGCTCCTCTGTCCATGAGATTCTCCAGGCAAGAATACTGGAGTGGGTTGCCATGCCTTCCTCAAGGGGAACTTCCCGACCCAGGGACCGAAGTTAAGTCTCTTATGTCTCCCGCATTGGCAAGTGAGTTCTTTACCACTATCACTACCTGAGAAGCCTGAATCAGTGGATTAAAACCAACATTTGCAGAAAAGACCATAACTTATTATTTCTTGATTACTGTTACTTTTTAACAATTGAACTTGTGTTAGCACTGTTTGGAAATCTAAAGGTTTCATATCAGGATATCTTGTTCATCATGCACTGTACAATGATTTACAGAATGGTAGCTTTACCATGTGAAACACAATGCATTATCCTTTATAGGCGCAGACACTAAAAGTAAGAAGGCAAGAGATTAAAGTTAAGAGTGCACAATTCAGGTGACCTATTTAATAACCAATACAGGTTATAGATTTTGAAGAAATGAAAAATGGCATCAGAAGATGTAAGTCAGACCTGCTTAAAGATATAGACATTCAATCTAAGTTTTGGGTTAACCTAGTATAGGCAGGTGGATGGGCCAGAAAAATTCAATCTTCAATCTCTATTTTAATGACAAGGGATCCTATAATTTTTAAATCTTAATTTGGAAAATTTTCCAAGATGAGACTTAGAAACAAAGAAACACTTGTATACTGCTATAATTCATGATATACAAATGAAAAAAGTATGTCTCTAGACATTACTTTGGAGAAGGCAATGGCACCCCACTCCAGTACTCTTGCCTGGAAAATCCCATGGGCAGAGGAGCCTGGTAGGCTGCAATCCATGGGGTTGCTAAGAGTTGGACACGACTGAGTGACTTCACTTTCACTTTTCACTTTCATGCATTGGAGAAGGAAATGGCAACCCACTCCAGTGTTCTTGCCTGGAGAATCCCAGGGATGGGGGAGCCTGGTGGGCTGCTGTCTATGGGATCACACAGAGTCGGACACGACTGAAGCGACTTAGCAGTAGCAGCAGACATTACTTAAAACATGTCCTCTCTTAGGAACAGTTAAATAAGAAAAAAAAAAAAAAACTTAAAGCAAAGAATCAATGTCCATAGGAATTCAGGTAAGGGGGTCCAGGAAGATATGCTGGGTATTCATATAATTAGATATAGATTACTGTCAAAATTTTAACTTTTGCTTTAGATGTTGACTTCACGGGCACTTACTACATCATCAAAAAATAACTATTTAATTGAAATACAGGCCATGAATGGGCCCAAGATGAAAATATGTCATGAAACAAGATCCGAAATAAAATATGGAAAGAAAATAATGTTTGTTGTTGTAAATTTTGCTAAAAAACAGCAAAACTGGTTAACAGGGTTTGCCCCAAAATTGAATATACTAATTAGTTTTGAAATGAGTTGTCTAGAACTTGGCAGTTTTGCTTGAGTCTCACCTTGAATTTTCACATTTGCACACATTTAACACTCAAAACGAAACCTGGGTGTGGGAACTGTCCCATACCACATCCACCTCAATTCAGGTGATTTGTCCCAAGTTCAATGAAGCTCATGTGAACTGAAAACAATGACTTTGGTAGAGCTCTGGTCTTACTTCTACTTCACAACAGACTTTTACATGTCAAATAATAGTCTTGTTCTACCATACTGGCAATAATAAAAACAACAGACTCACCCTATATACTAAGTACTTTTTTAAGGCTTTCCATTTAATAATCTAATTAATGCTTTCAACAACCCTCTGAGACAGGTGCAATTACCATTTCCATTTTACAGATGGGGAAACAAAGACCCAAAGATGTAATTTTCTCACTGTGCTTTTAAAAAAAAAAAAATGTAGTTGATTTACAATGTGTTTTGAAGTACAGTTCATTTACACTGTGTTTTAAATTGAAGTATAGTTGATTTACAATGTGTTTTTATTTTTTTCAAAAAAACTTAATTGAACCATTTTCTCAGTGTTTATATCTAGGTAGAACCTAAGTGGTGTGACTCCAGAGCAGGGCTCTTAGCCACTATTTGAGTATTGACTTTGTGTAAACAAGTTTGAAATACATTTAAGGTTTCCATTGAGAGAAGATCTGATACATTTTATATATTATGTAACTAATCTTCTCAATTATTTGCTTTCATGAGTCTGGGTGCAACTCATCAAAATGTTTCCAGATATACATTACTTGAAACACAAAACAAGTTCTCTAGTTAGTAATGTATTAATAGTATTGTGTGACATTCATCTAGGCTAAGAAAATATCAACTTCACTTACAAATTTCATAACCAAATATCTTTCTTGACATTGTTTTTGAAGTTATAAACAGCATAAAATGTATTTATCCTTGCATTATTTCATTATCTCATCATATTGATAAATCACAAAGATAGAACCATACAAGTGTTTCCAATATTGCTATTTTGCCAAACAATTCACTCAAATTTCAAATTCCAGGAAGACACACTCTGAGAGACCTAGATTAGGTCACATGTCCACATCCCCCAGAAGAGGGCTGGGCACTTAGACCGACAGTCCCACTCTGCCTTCACCCAATGGGAGAGGACAGCTCTCGAAAGGAAAATGGAAGCTTTGTTAACTACAGGAGAAGAAGGGTAAGTATGATAAAGACAACACATGTCTTCTATTTTATCACAGATTTTCTCCATGTTGCAGAACATAAAAAGAAACTTTTCATTTATCTTAATTATATTCTTGACAACAGTGGACAGTGCCCATACTTGAAATTACTCTTTCCATTTTCCCATCCTCTAGTCTCACTCAGCTTCATTGCACTTCTTTTCCCCCCCTTCTTAATGTCCTTGTCTTTCTAGCTGTCTCATTCCATACTTAACTATATAACCTTATAAAACCTGTTTCTTTAGATTGCTACCTATATAAGAATGGCTCCCACATCTTTATTGCCTACTGAGACTTCTCTTAAGAGCTGGAGATCTATATATTCAGCTTCCTTTTAGACAGTTTTTCTTGGCTGACTCTCACAGGTGCATAAAAGATATTGTGTTCAAAAACTGAAATCTCTATTTCCCTCCCCAAACTTTCTCTTATTTTCCTAATTTCCATCTCAGTGAAGAGCACTATCTACATGGCCATCCATACTAGAGCCTTGTGGCAAATCCTAGCTTTTTGCCCATTCATGCAGTCTCCTCCTCCCTCCTCAGATATATACTCATGGAGATACCAAATGCCTTAGATGCTACATCGATAGTTGCTCTCAGTGTTTTAAGTGTTCTGAATATTGATGGCTACTAGGCCCAACTCAACCAATCAGGAGACTGTTGCCATGGTCTACATGGTCCTATCTTGACCCTTCTGTTCTCCTGTCCACATTTCTAGCAATGAAATATAAGCATAATAATATTTTTTAGGATGAAGAATAAAATTCATAAAATTCTTTGCTTAGCACAATAGGTCCTTCACTGCCTTTCTCTCTCAGGCCTTATCACCTTCCAATTTTTCTTGCCTTTACCAACCAGGCTCTAATTATACATAAGTACTTGGAGGTCCTTAACCCACCATGCTCTTTTAGACTTCTATTTCTCTATACTTGCTGTTCTCTCCACAAGAAACACCCCTTTCCATTTATTTAGCTTGCTCTTCTGCCTTTCAAAACTCCACTCAAACATAATTTTCCCTAGAAATTCCTCTTGGACACCCACTGTGACTTAGATACCTGTCCTCTGTGCTCCCATAATGCTTATCACTCAGTGCTGTAACTGTTGGTTGACTGGTCTGTTTCTTCTAAGAGTTGGTAAGTGACCTCAAGTAGGGACTGCATTTTATTTGACTCTGTCTTCAGAAGATGTGAGACAAATAAGAATCAATGGATGTTTACTAAACAAACATCTTGAAATGCTGTCACTCATTAGAAACCAGAGAAAGAAGCTTACTAGGAAGTTTATATGTTACCAATTATGCCTCCATCCTTGCAATAAAGAAATTCCCTTTACCAAATAATTCAAAACATAAACCTAAGAATATACATTCTTGCTTTAAACTTGGCCATCTTTTTGGTTCACAGTTTCATTTTTGTCTTCAGGCAAGGAGGAAAAGCTAATTACATACTTCGCTTGTTAAAGCTTTTTCTTCAAGCTGAGAAGACTTGAAAAATGAGCATAAAATAACTTTTAAATAAGATAATCTGCCATAAAATGCAATTCATTTTTATCTTTACTTCTAAAACTGCAAGTCATTAATTTCCTCCTTTTTATCAAACTTGAGAACTTTTGATCCTAACTTGTAAATATATACTTTTTTCCTGCTGCTCCTCTTTATCTTTTCCTTGGCATTCTCACTCCTAGTCTCTCCTCACACTCCAGTCAGGCATCTATCCTATGTTCTACATCGGTGATGCTGTTTTTTAAAAGACACAGATTTGATTACCCCAGTGAAATTTAAAAACTGGATTAGCATGTAAAACTCTACCTCTGCATCACAACCTACTATTCTAGTCTCATTTCCTACCATCCCTTGAACTCCAACTGCGTTCAGTATCCAGAAACTTGTTAATGTTCATTTATACCTCTAAGTCTTAGCTTATGACAACTTCTCATTTGGGATGTATACTTTTTGTGAATCTGATCTGTGCAATTTTTTCTCATCCTTATGTATGCAGCAAAAACTTCATTTAAGAAACTTCCCTTGATTTCTCCAGAGTTAGGTGACTTTTGCATCTCTGCTTCAGGAGAAGTGTTTATACACCTTTATTTAGAGCACTTGCTTTATTTTGTTTATCTTCTATGTATTTCCTACGAGACTATAAATATAAGAACAAAACTATGTCCATGTATCTTTATATTCTCAGAACATTCCATAGAGCTTGGCACACAGCAAGCCCATGATAGGTGTTTTCCTGAATTGAAGTGAAAGAAAGTCTCTTTGACTTCAGACAGACTTCCTCACTAGAAGTAAACCAACATGGGGAAGAACATGTTTTGGGAAAGAGAGGCTAGGAAATATAACAATGTCAGTTATGAAGAAGAAAGAATAGTCATTAATTTCAAAGAGCTAATGGGTGACCACAATGATGGCAACCCCCATATCTACAGCTAAAAGAAAAGGCAAAATAATAGACCCAGTGTAATAGAATAGTTAGACACTGTGGCTCTGGCAAAAATGAGACACATGCCAAGCCATGTATATGAGAAAGGTTAATGATGATCACTAGTAGCATTTTTATCTATACTCTCTCTCTTATGGCAATTATCAACTCCTACCTCAGACATTACACATGTTAACAAAAGGAAGCAGAGGTTAAGGATAATCTCAACTTATTATTGCAACACATTTAGAAAAAGTGTAGCATGAAATAGCAGTCATACAAACTTATATGGTTTATATTGGATGGTTAAAACTCCATCTGTTATTGAAGAACAAATATTTGGGTCTATAAATGATACCAAAACCTATGTGCCCGTCCCACACAGACACACATACTCCATCTTACTTTATCTCCTGCCCTACCCAGTACCCGAGTGTCTTACCAATTTTCCATACTCTTCCAATTTCAAACCATCTGTAAAGGCATTTGCCTGTCAAAGGCCAAGCAATCTGGGGAACAGAGGTTGATGCTGAGGCTGTGATTGTTTAGAACTCTTTTTACCTCAGAATATATCTGTTAAAATTTTTTGGCACCACTTATTCTATAGCTGATTAATCTCTCAACAGATAGTTACATGCTGGCTATAATTACTTATATATACCTTACCTCCCTAGAAAAATATATGGTCTTTAAGGAGAGATTCTATTTCATATACACATGTGCTTGCAACACAGTTTCATAAATAACTGTGAATGGAAAATTAGTTCATAAAACTAATAATCTGGTCAAATATAAAAATCACAATGAAAAAGCATTACACAGAAAAATTAGTAGTAGTGCCATAAAGTGTCTTAGAAAACTCTGGCATGCCCCAAGCCTCCATCAGCTACCTTGCCTCAAAGTCACCTCTAGAAGCAACAATTTGAACAGAAACAATGTGCTCAGTAAATGAAACCTCAAAGATCTAAGTTAATGTCATAAGTAACATAACTTTATAGGGGTGCTATATTTATTTCTTAATATTTAATTAAAAATAACTATTTACTGGGCTTTCATTGCCCATCCAATCACATTTAATTCTCACACCAAGACTATGATGACACAGACACACACCACACAGCCAGACCAGAGTTGCTGGACTCCTAGGTCCACAATTTTAACCTCAGTGCTCTGGATCCTATGTTGCCATCATAAGCCCAGTGATGCAAGCTTACAATACCAAGTTTACAAAGATTTAAAACACAGATTTTCAAAAATGTTAATTAACGATAATATAAAAACAAAAGGACTCATTCACAATAATGATAGAATTAATAATATAAACTACCTTCAATACAAAGAAAATTTTCAGTTATTCAAGGTAACAAAATAATAACTGAAAAAATTTCTGATTCATCAAAAAGTAATCACTAGCTGTCCAATAAACACAATTCCACAGTTCCACAATCTCCCATAAATAATCCTTGAGATGTCTGTAAATACAAAAGAGATGCTTATATAAAAGTGACTACAGGATTTCTCAACTGTACTATTTATACTGACCAAATCTTTCCTAAATGAAAGATATAAATGTATCAATAAGTTACCATTTTTATATATGCTTATATGAATAATAAAATCAATCATTATAAAAATATAATTTGTAGGACCAAACAGATGCTCCAAATCTAAAGACTTAAAATTCGTAACACTTTGTGAGGCTGATTGACTAACATTATTTTTTAGTTATAGAGAATTTTTTAAAGACTTTTTTTTGATGTGGGCCATTTTAAAAATTTTTATGAACTTATTACAATATTTTTCTGTTTTCTGTTTTGTGTTTGGCCTAGAGAAATGTGGGACCTTAGCTCCCCGACCAGGAATTGAAACTATTGAAGGCAAAGTTCTAATCACTGGATCACCAGGGAAGTCTATGGTAATAGAGAATGATTAGTTGAATAAACCTGAGGGACTGCTTGCCTACTTGTTATTGTGTATTGTGGAGGTCCAGATGTTTTGTTTGGGTTTTGATTTTTGTGGAGGGCAGTGGTACCTAAGTTTGGTCTAGATTGTTTGGTATACTTGTAGAAAGCAAAATCAGTAACTTCCAAGATAAACCACAAAACAAACTGGAAACATTTTCAATTATATTACTGATTACTTACCTAAGAGAAATGTAAATAAAAAAGTAACCAATTACTTATTTTAGAAAACCTATAGACTTACATGATACCATCTTGAACTATTTGATGCAGTGGATGAAAAAGACCAAACAGTACTGTACTTTGGTATATTCAAGGCCATCTGCCATTATGATATTAATTCAAACACAGGCTATCAGAAATAAACTGGGTGTATCATAAGAACTCAGTATAACTTGTTTGCGAAGTGTCCCAAAGTTTAACTAATTTCAAGCACTTAAGAAGGAAATCCAATACAAAGTGAGTATGATCTACAATTGCTCTAAAACACAGTAAAACTTTACCTTCATGCTGAAGGGCAGACAGAACTGTTTAACCCCTAATAAAAGACAAAAGCAGCAGGGGAGAATGGAAATGGTGAAAGCCATGCTACCCACCATGGTGACTCATGACCTGCCCGGCGGCCTCCATGCTGACATTCTGGAGATAGTTGTGGCAGCGTTCCTTGTGCTCCTCCAGTGAACTGCGCTGCTTGTAGCTTCGTCCACAGTAGTTGCACTTGTGAGGTTTACCCACTGTGAAGAGAACTCAGGGTTAGTGTGCTGTCGGGTCTCAATCCAGAGCAAAATTACCAGCTAACTTTTGATAGTCTGGAGGAAGCAGTTATATACTTTTCAGACTTAAATCTCTTCCTCCTCCACACTCCGATTTAGGTGATTAAAGATAATAAACTTCTACCAAGATTAAGCGACAGCAAGCAAAGGCAGAGTGTACCTTTGGCGACAGGGGAAATACTGAATCAAAATCGTGCTGTCTCCTACATCAGAAGAGGCTGATGATCAGTCTTCAAAGTATCAGACTCTTAACATTTACACAATTCTCAAAGCTTTGACTCATTCAAAAGACAAATCATGAGTGTCCTAGATACATGATGAGAATTATTTTTATTTATTCGGGTTAAGGATAGAAGGTTTTACTGAGGGAAACTAAAATACAACAACTCGAAATGTCATTGACTAATGAAAAGGTTATTCACCAGTACCAAGAAGACTAGAAAGAACTCAAAGGATGAGAAAAAATACAGATAAAAGCAGAGTTTCTCATTTCTTTCCACCTTGGTAATAACTATTCACACATGCAAAACTACGCAGCACAACAGTTTATTCTCCCACCGCAGCACTGTTCTTACATTACCAAGAACGTAGGTGCTTTAGGTTAAGGCTATTAACAGTAACCACTGAAGCCCTAACATATTTAGTTACGGTGACAGTGATACTTAATTATGCATTTCACATTCAGGAAGTGAATTATTTTCTAATAGCCATATCTCATGATACTGGTAAATTACTTCAGTCTTTACATTAAAGAAAAAAACTTTAAAAATTTAAGAAGGAAAAAAAAAACACATTTAGGGAAAGAGGTGTGTTTTAATGTATGACTCTTCACAAGGGTATCACAAAATACTTTGATTTTTCGTTTTGAATGGATGCATAAAAACCATAAAACACCAGGGGGTCTGCTGGCAGAGCCTTTGGTAAAGCACACAGTGACTCAGGTGAGCTGCTCTCATTTAACTCCCTTAGGAATCATTTTGTTTTGCCCAGAGAAGACAGACGGCTCTTTTTCATGGTCCAAGAAAGCATCCCTAATTCCAGGTCCTTTACAAACCCATGCTATTATAAACATACTGGTCATAAACAAACTGAAATACTTTAACAAGACAAAGTATTCACAGCTACATAAACTTTCACTACACTGATTTAAGAAACAAACCAAACCTTTAGATTGTATTTGAGGGGCATATAAACTCATATCAGTTATTTCACAGTCAGTTTTTTCTAAACTGTCTCAAAAAACAAAACTATCTAAGGCAGGATTAGTCATTTCTAAAAATACCAGGCAAAGTAACTTCTGTTCATCAGAACCAAGAATTTCTGGGAAGTGAACACCAGGTAGCTTTGTATATCATGAAGTGTTGTAGCAATGAGAGAGAGAGCATTAGGAAATACAAAAAATACTTTAGTCAAAAACATTAGTGTAAATGATATAAATATATTTATAGGTAATTGCATTCTAAGACATGTGTCTTGGGGCTACATACGACAAAAATCTTTGATGAATTTGCTTTGAACAAGTCTACTGAGAAATTAATAATACTTAAGCATATACACTGTATTTAATGGCCCACTATAAATTATTTCCACCAGCTCTGTCTACCCCTTTGTAAGTCCTGTTGTATTGTGTCCTATGATACCTATGTTTTACTGTGAACATATCCTCCTATAATTTCTTCCTCTTATTTCTCTAAGCAACTTGACACCTTTTTAACTTAATTAAAACATAGTTCCAGTCCACTCGCCTTGGCTCACAACTCTTTATAAACGCCCAACTCTCCAGATAAGGAGAAAGAGACATTATACATTTTAACCTTCTCATGTAGAACTCTATCCCATCAGCTTCTCTTACTGTGTTATCAATTTGTGTAAAACCATCACTCTCTTTTTCATCCCATCCTTGTTCTCTGTGAGTGTAACAGGTGTTTGAGTAAACTGCTCTCCATTTCCCCAAATCTTCATCTGCATTCCATTCCAGCAATCCACATATTAGGTCTCAGGCTGGACTTTCACATCTTGTGTAACTATTCTACATCCAAGAAATTTGGATATATTTCTCTCAGGTGATACATCTTTACAGAAAGCCTACCTTATACCAACCCCAGGATGAGGCTGGAATGTCAAGTGGAGAGAAAATTGTCATGGTGCCTATCTTCATGAAAACAACAGTCTACCGAGGAAGACAGACATTAAAGAAATACACAAGCAATACATTACAAATTGTAGATTCTATGGATCTAAAGAACAGTAAGCTAGTATAATATGGGTACCCTGATTTAGTTTGAGAAGATTGGCTGGAAAGGTCTGCCTGAGGTTGAACATTTGGGCTTATAGCTGAAGAAAAAACAGAAGTAAGATAATGGGGATGGGGCAGAGGGCAGAGGAGAGACAGTGTTTCCAGGAACTGCTGTCATCTCTTTCTATTTACTCTCATGTTCTTAGCTCCTTCAAAGTCTAGATTGTGTTCCTCTACTCTTTTTTGAAAATTGTTTCAAACATTATCAACAGTCCCTGCCAAATCCGATGGCTCTACTATCCCTACAAGATCATTTCTTTTCAGTTCTTTGATATTTCTTTTTTCTTTTCTTCGGTTTTATGGAGATATAATTGACAGACAATACTGTGTAAGTTTAAAGGGCACAGCAGAATGATCCAACTTACATACATTATGAAATGATTACTATAGGCTTAGTGGACACCCATATTTCCTAAAAATCAAGGTCATGAAAATATGGTTTATATTTACTCCCTATATATTTATATATAGGGAGTTTTACTGTATAATAGTTATCAACTCTATGAGTTAAAATGTATAACATAGGTATATACACAGAAAAGGACCACTCTTTTGCTACTTTTCTTTTTACAAATATTATTATTTACACAGTGTCACTATCTGAAACAGCTTCATTTAGTATTACTGAAACATTTTTTTTTAAGTCATCCATAGTCTCTGATGTGCTAAATCTGGTAGATATTAATCATTCCTGCTGCTGCTGCTAAGTCACTTTGGTCATGTCCGACTCTGTGCAACCCCATAGACGGCAGCCCACCAGGCTCCTCCATCCCTGGGATTCTCCAGGCAAGAACACTGGAGCAGGTTGCCATTTCCTTCTCCAATGCATGAAAGTGAAAAGTGAAAGTGAAGTCGCTCAGTCGTGTCCGACTCTTCGAGACAGGCTCCTCCGCCCATGGGATTTTCCAGGCAAGAGAACTGGAGTGGGTTGCCATTGCCTTCTCCGTTAATCATTCCTAAATCTTCCTAATTCCTTGAACTCTCAAAATCTCACTAGTCTTGAATCTTCTGATTTTAGCTTCTGGCATCAGTTTTTGGGTCCTCACTCCCTGGCTTCTCAACCTTCTCCTGCCTGACAAATATATATGAACCTATGGGTTTTTTCTTAGAACAGCAGTCTCCCACTTTTCCCTCTTAAGCCTTCATTTCTATGAAATATCCAAATCAAGTCCTGAATAACTTCCCCCTGTTTGGAAGCTTTTATTTGTCACAAATATTTTAAAAATGATCATGGTCATGGGAAGCTATGGCCAAGGACATAGTTTCCCCTCTGTGCTCTCACAGCACTCTGTCCACATTACTCTTGATAACTGCACTGTAATTACCCATTTGATCTCTGCTTCTCTTACCCAAACAACAAGCTCTGTCATGAGGACAGAGGTTGTGTTTTACTCAATTTGGAATTATAGTGGCAGTGCAATGGTAAAGAATCTGTCTGCTGATGCAGGAGATGCTGGTTCAATCCCTGGGTCAGGAAGATCCCCTGGAGGAGGAAACGGGAACCCACTCCAGTATCCTTGCCTGGAAAATCCCATGGCCAGAGAAGTATGGAGGGCTACAGTCCATGGGTCACAAAGAGACACACACAAGTGAGCACAGAAGCAGCAGCATGTCTTGTATTATTAAACATAAGAGGTGATCAGTATGTATTTGCTGAATAACTGCATTTTGAATTCTTCCTTCCAAATACCTTTGTAGCATGGCCTCATGCATATTTCTCTGAAATCTAAGATTCAGCATATCCAACATTATCTTCTTCTATGAAATTACTTTATTCTGACTAGTCTTTTGTGCAAGAATTACCACGTTTTAATAAACCGGACTCATGACAAGGAACCACTACTGCTGCCTCCTACCTCCTTTCTCACATCCAAACTATTATTCAAGTTTACCCCTCCCTTTTCACTCTCAGAACCAATATCTGAGTAAAAGTCTTCCTTATCGTGAACCTGAGAGAGCTTAATAAGACTTCAAAGCAGGTGTTTTCTTCCCTTGTGTATTATTTTACTCCCCTCCTCAACAATGTTATTGAACAAAGTCCACAGCCCTGTACCTGGCATCAGCATCCTACTCTGGTCCCAAAGGAAACATCCCATCTTCTACCCCAGGATCCAGCCCAGACTACCCTGTACCTTTACACTTCTGAGTCTTAGTTCTTTCTGGAATGGCTTCATACCACTTCTACCTCTTGAAATCCTACCCATCCTTTCAATCTCCCTAACCATGTTCTGTCCAAAAGCAACCTTTCTCACTCAAGAACTGTAACTGTACACACTTGGGAAACTTAAAACACTCTGTCTTGAGTTATCTGTGGTTATATGTGATTTTTTTTTTTCTGGATATATGTACACTACAGTTCCACAGGTTTCCCTGGTGGGTCAGTGGTAAAGAATCTGCCTACCAGTGCAGGAGATGTAGGTTTGATCCCTGGGTCAGGAAGAAGGAAGGAAATGGCAACCCATTCCAGCAATCTTCCCTGGGAAATCCCAGGGACAGAGGAGCCTGGTGGGCTACAGTCCTGGTTGTTGGAGAGTCGGATATGACTGAGCAGCTAAAGCAACAACAACAGTACCACACAATCTGAAGTGGGTTGAATCCACAAATATGGAACCTTGGATATGCAGGACTGGTGTAAAGTTATAAGTGGGTTTTCCACTGCAAGGGAGTGGGGGTTGGTTCTCCTAACCTCTGTGTTAAGAACTGAGTTTCTTGAGAAATTGAAATAATGTCTTGTATCTTTGTAACCTCAAAGAGTTTAGTAAGATGATTTGTTCAAGAGCAAGGACTAATAAGTGGTGTTTTCATGAATGACATCACTTCCTAACTTGTTAAATATTTTCCTCTCACTGGTTTTTGCTGCATCTTTTTCTAATTTTAAAAGCAATGCATCCACATAGAAAAATTTAAAAGTTACCAAAAAAAAAATCCATAATTATATAATTTCCAGATAGGTATCTTTAACATTTTTATATTATTCTACTGTAATTTTTAAACATGCACAGATAGATTATGTTATGAAACTGGGTTATTTTATACATTGTATCATACAATCTATTTATTTAACTGAAAAATACACCTTGAACATTTCCCCATGTTATAAAATAATATTTTTAGTGCTCCCACTAGGTAACAATTTATTCCCCAGATTCCAGAATTATGATATGTTGATTTAGTTTGCCTTAGTATCCTTAGTCCTTTTCTTAATAATTATTTTTTTTCCTTTTTACCATAGTTATTATGCCCATACTCAAGAAAATAAAGTAGTTCTACAAGGCATTTAATAAGTCTTCCTCTCACCCAACCCCCATCTAATAACAATCTATTTCTTTGTTTTCTCTCTTTAGAGTTTCTATTTATTTGATATTAGACCTTTTAGGCTGTTTCTTGAAATATCTTTTCCCTTTGTATTAACTATCCTTTTAACATTTTAACTTAAAAAAATTCCTCCATTTTTCTTTGAATCTTACTGGGAAGTATTTTCTGTCTAACATAAGTGTCTATGAGCTCTTTCCTTTTTCTTAAAAATAGTATTGTTTTCTTCATGGATATAACAACATTATCTGAACAAAATATTTTCACTTTAAAAATGTTCTTTTTTATACTGTCTATTTTCTCTGGCTTTTTTTCTTTTTATACAGGTATCTGTATTTGAGGCTTTCCTTAAGTGTCTTGGCCTGAATGTTGATTGTCCATTCATATTTATTAGTGAGGCACAAAAAAGGTAACTGGAAGTCCAGGAGACACAGGTGAGGTTTGTGAACTATCACAGAGTGACCAAGTAACAAAGCAATCTTTTTATTGTCAGACCCCTAAAAATAAATATCCATGTCTTTTTTCTAGAACTTTTCAATTCCCTTTGAGAAGATGCCTTCAATTTCCAGCCCCTGTGGGTGGGGGTGGGGGGGTGTTGAGGAATAGGGGCGATATGAAGCTAGATAGTATTTCGGAAGTAAGGCAAGATATGGGGCCAAGAATCTAAATGTACAATTGCACTCTTTTACATAATCTCCCTGCTTTAAGTTTGCTTTATCCCTGTGCGTGTCAGACTCTTTGTGATCCCATGGACTATAGCCCACCAGGCTCCTCTGTCCATGGGGATTCTCCAAGCAAAAATACTAGAGTGGGTTACATGCACTTCTCCAGGGGATCTTCCCAACCCAGGATCACACCCAGGTCTCCCGCACTGCAGGTGGATTCTTTACCATCTGAGCCACCAGGGAAGCTCAAGAATACTGGAGTGGGTAAGCTATCCCTTCTCCAGGGGAACTTCCTGACCCTAGAATCGAACCTGGGTCTCCTGCGTTACTGGTGGATTCTTTACCAGCTGAGCTACCAGGGAAGAATTTTTCCCTACTCTCTACTTTTCCTGGAATCCCTAAGGTAGAACCTTTCCAATTCAATATATCCAAAAAATAAATGCTATTTTCTTACAATTGGTTGAATCCTGGAGAATCCCAGGGACAGGGAGCCTGATGGGCTGCTGTCTATGGGGTCGCACAGAGTTGGACACGACTGAAGTGACTTAGCAGCAGCAGTGAGAGAGAGTGGCTCTGTGGCCTGTTTTGTATTCAGATTTTGAAATCCTTTTATATTTAATCCAGAGTTTCATCCCTACCATTAACAGTTCTATTTCTTCAAAGCTCAGAGATTTTTCAGGATTCTCAAGCATCAGATGGCTTGCTACTCATCTTTTATTCCCTTCTATAATCACCCAAAGTTCCAGAGCTTCTGGAACTCCCTCTGTCTTCTTTCCAGCTTCCCCTTGGCCACTATTCAATCCTTTCCATTGTCTTTGATCTTATGGGTTTATACCTCAATAAGTGTCTACTGTGATTTCAGTAGAGCTTAAAGAGTAAAGACAGATGTAGCTTTTCATTTCATCATGTTTACACAGCAATAGACAATATCACCGTTAATTCTGGAATTCTATGGCAGAAAGTGAAGAGGAACTGAAAAGCCTCTTGATGAAAGTGAAAATGGAGAGTGAAAAAGTTGGCTTAAAGCTCAACATTCAGAAAACAAAGATCATGGCATCTGGTCCCATCACTTCATGGGAAATAGATGGGGAAACAGTGGAAAGAGGGTCAGACTTTATTTTTCTGGGCTCCAAAATCACTGCAGATGGTGACTGCAGCCATGAAATTAGAGAGATGATGTGGGGAAAAAGGTGGGAGGGGGGTTCAGGATTGGGAACTCATGTACACCCGTGGCGGATTCATGTCAATGTACGGCAAAACCAATACAGTATTGTAAAGTAAAAAAAAAAAAAGACGCTTACTCCTTGGAAGAAAAGTTATGACCAACCTAGAAAGCATATTCAAAAGCAGAGACATTATTTTGCCAACAAAGGTCCATCTAGCCAAGGCTATGGTTTTTCCAGTGGTCATGTATGGATGTGAGAGTTGGACTGTGAAGAAAGCTGAGTGCCGAAGAATTGATGCTTTTGAACTGTGGTGTCAGAGAAGACTCTTGAGAGTCCCTTGGACTACAAGGAGATCCAACCAGTCCATCCTAAAGGAGTTCAGGCCTGGGATTTCTTTGGAGGGAATGATGCTGAAGCTGCAACTCCAGTACTTTGGCCACCTCATGTGAAGAATTGACTCACTGGAAAAGACTCTGATGCTGGGAGGGATTGGGGGCAGGAGGAGAAGGGGACGACAGAGGATGAGATGGCTGGATGGCATCACTGACTTGATGGATGTGAGTCTGAGTGAACTCTGGGTGTTGGTGATGGACAGGGAGGCCTGGCGTGCTGTGATTCATGGGGTCGCAAAGAGTCGGACATGACTGAGCGACTGAACTGAACTGATGGCTCCGGAGAAGGAAATGGCAACCCACTCCAGTACTCTTGCCTGGAAAATCCTATGGATGGAGGAGCCTTGTGGGCTGCAGTCCATGGGTTCGCAGGGAGTCGGACACGACTGAGCAATTCACTTTCTTTCCTTCTATAGTTCCTGTTGGAGAAGGAAATGGCAACCTGCTCCAGTGTTCTTGCCTGGAGTATCCCATGTATGGAGAGGCCTGGTGGGCTGCAGTCTATGGGGTTGCAAAGAGTCGGACACGACTAAGCAACTAACACACACACATGGCTCTGGAAGAAAGTGCCATAACTCTCTATTTTGCTAAATAGAAGCATGACATGATAGTAACGCTTAGCCTCCAAAACATAATCACGTATTTTTAAGACAAAGGAATGTGTGGAAATGTAAAACTGCTTCCTCTATTCTATTCTAATCTGCTATTTAACTGTCTGTTATAAAACAAGATTCTCTGCCCATATTCAAACATTATCATTTGCAATGATTCTCAAAGTATGAACTGCATGCTACCTTATATTAGAATGACCTGGACTGCTCTTAAAATGCAGATGTTTGGGTACCATTCAGTTCAGTTCAGTCGCTCAGTCGTGTCCGACTCTTTGTGACCCCATGAACTGCAGCACACCAGGCCTCCCTGTCCATCACCAACTGCTGGAGTTTACCCAGACTCATGCCCATTGAGTCGGTGATATCATCCAACCATCTCATCCTCTGTCGTGCCCTTCTCCTCCTGCCCTCAATCTTTCCCAGCATCAAGGTCTTTCCCAATGAGTCAGCTCTTTGCATCAGGTGGCAAAAGTATTGGAGTTTCAGCTTCAACATCAGTCCTACCAATGAACACCCAGGACTGATCTCCTTTGGGATGGACTGGTTGGATCTCCTTGTAGTCCAACTGACTCTCAAGAGTCTTCTCCAGCACCACAGTTCAAAAGCATCAATTCTTCGGCGCTCAGCTTTCTTTATAGTCCAACTCTTACATCCATATGTGACTACTGGAAAAACCATAGTCTTGACTAGATGGACCTTTGTTGGCAAAGTAATATATCTGCTTTTTAATATACTGTCTAGGTTGGTCATAACTTTTCTTCCAAGGAGTAAGCTTCTTTTAATTTCATGGCTGCAGTCACCATCTGCAGTTATTTTGGAGCCCAGAAAAATAAAGTCAGCCACTGTTTCTACTGTTTCCCCATCTATTTGCCGTTCTATTCTATGGTTACTAGGAATAAAGCTTCTACAAATATGTGCAGGCAAGTCTTTGTGTATATGCATCTTTTCATTTCTCTTGGTTAAAACCTAAAAGTGGGATTCCTGGGTCATATGACAAGTACCTGATTCACTTTTTAAGAAACAGCTTAACTGTTTCTCAAAACAGCTGTATCACCAAGCATTTTCATTATAAACTTGTTCATGATATATATGCATTATAGTTCACTATTGCTGTAGGAGCTTTAGCAATGTCCTGTTTTCATTTTGGATGATGGTAAATTGAATGTTCACTCTTTGTACTGGTTAACCTTGGCTAGAGGTTTACTCATTTTATTGACCTTTTCACAGAATCAGCCTTTGATTTCATTTTCTCTATTTGTTCTTGCTTTCGTTATTATTTCCTTTCTTAACATACTCTAGACTTATTTTACTCCTCTTTCATAACCTCTAAAGAAGCAAGTTTAATTGGTTTAAGACCTTTCCTCTTTTTTAACACAAGGACTTAATTCTGTATGTGCTCCTCCAAGTACCACTTCTATTCTCATCATGTTCACGCTTCCTTTATATTCCTGAACATAAATAGCATATTTCTTATAGCTGTTTTATCAACCCTATCTATTAGTCCCACAATTTGGTCATTTCTTGATCTCTTTCAACTGACCGATTTTTCTACTGACTGTGGGTAATAATTTACACCTTCTTTGCATATCTCTTCATTTTTTAATGGGTAATGGACATTGTAAATTTTACATTAGTAGGTTCTAGATTTTGCTGCATTTCTTTAAACTATGGTTTACTTGCTCTGCCATGAAGTTACATTACTCAGATTCAGTTAGATCCTTCCGGTATTTGCTTTTATGCTTCAAGGCAGATCTAGAGAACTCTTTCATCTTTAGGCTAATGTAGCCTCAGGACTATGGCAGTATCCTTCTGAGGACCTAACTCAATGCCCTGCATATGACAAAGTCTTTCCACACCGGCTGCCGAGAATGAACTCCTTTTCAGCTCTGCAAGAGCTCCAGGAATTGTTTGGCCTTCTGTTTTCTAGTGTTTCTTTCCCCAGCTGCAGGAAGTTTCCTAATACATATAGGTAAATCACTATTTAACCAAAGAGTAAAAAAAGGCCCTCTGAAAAACTTTTTTTTTTTTTTCTGTGCAGTTTCCCCATCTGATACTCTGCCTTGATGTCTAAGTACAGAGGTCTCCCTGAACTCTGATCTCTGTCTCCTCACAGTGAGACTGCCTAGCTCTACTTGGGTCTGCCGATCCTGCACTGTGGCTTAGAAACTGCTTCTAGGAAGTAAGCCGGGGTCATCATAGCCCTCACTACCTTTGTTCTCAATGTCTTAAAGTCATATAATATATTTTATCTGGTATTCTAGTTGTTCAAAGCAGGAGGGTAAATCTGATCCCTAATCCTTATCATGATTGGAAGCAAAATTTATATTAGTGTGTGGTGTGTTTAGTCGCTAAGTCATGTCTGACTCTTTTGTGATTCTATGGACTGTGGCCTGCCAGGCTCCTCTGTCCATGGGATTTTCCAGGCAAAGACACTGGAGTGGGTTGCCATTTCCTTCTCCAGATGTATATTAGCAATTAGGTTAAATACAAAGAAATTAAATACCAGTAACTTTGTAAGTTTTACTGTGACTACACTTCTGGTAACTGAAATAAAGTTTCTTATAAATGTAATTCTAAGAATATGTTATAAAACCAAGTGTCCTAAAACACAGAAGAAAGTAAGGTCAGTGTTCCAACCATCTCAAAAGTTAACATATAGTCTCTTCTTTGACATATTGCCCCTCACAAAAATCCTACACTAATCAAAAAGGAAAGAATTATCACTATAATCTGTCAGAGATATACAGACTACTGACCTGAACAAGGAATTACAAATGAGAGATGCAGTAAAGAGAACTTGGGGCTTCCCTTGTGGCTCAGTGGTAAAGAATCCACCTGCCAAGGCAGGAGACATAGGTTCAATCCCTGGGTCAAGAAAAACCCATGGAGAAGGAAACAATAACCCACTCCAGTATTCTTGCCTGGGAAATCCTGTGGACAGAGGAGCCTGGCCAGGCTACAGACCATGGGTCACAAGAGTCGGACATGACTTAGTGATTAAACAACAATAACAACAAGAGAGAGCTTGACAATTCTGACAACTATTCAATTAGAAAAAAATTTGCTAGTATTTTCTCCATCTGTCATTATGAGAAACTAGAAGAAATATTGCACCTATACTCCTAAGAATCCCACATACCTACCCAAAAGAGAGAGCAAATCAAACAGCCATAAAGAATTGTGAAGTAGAAATGTTTACCATAAATTCATAGGGTGTTATGAAGTTACATAGCACAACCAAGTCTTGTTCACTTATATTTTCTTGAAATATGTCACTTCAAGAGTAATCCTAGTGAAACCTATAAAACAAATTACAATAGCACTAATTCAAGTGGTAAATGTTTTATTCTTTATATAGATGTATGTCTGTTTACACATACAGAAACATGCTAAGAAACACATCTATATACAGAAAATATATTTACCATTTGTCATGAAACACATAAAATCAGGAACAGAGCATTATGCACAGATCACATTCATTTTCCCTTAATAAAATTAAATATAGCCATTTCCTATAAATAAATGCTCAAAATAAATTTGATATGTTTTTCTTGGTCATTTCTTGTGCTTAGTTGCTCAGTCGTGTCCGACTGTTTGTGACCCTATGGACTGCAGCTCACCAGGCTCCTCTGTCCATGGGGATTCTCCAGGCAAGAATACTGGAATGGGTTGCCATGCCCTCCTTCAGGGGATCTTCTCAACCCCATGGATCAAACCCAGGTCTCCCACATTGCAAGCAGATTCTTTACCGTCTGAGCCACCAGGGAAGCTGAGTATTTCTTACAGAATTATAAACTAATCTAAAGAAAGATAAGCCCTGAAATATGGCAAATTTGTCATTAATTTTTTTTTCTGTTTTTAGTACCCATAAGTTATATTTGCCTAGTGGAGGGCACGACAACCCACTCCAGTATTCTTGCCTGGAGAATGCCATAGACAGAGGAGCCTAGTGGGCTACAGTCCATAGGGTCACAAAGAGTCGGACACAACTGATGCAACTTAATACACACACACAAGTTACACCTGATCTGAATTAATGGTCAGTTTTACTATATGAACCTTGAATATAAACAATTTTAATGTTCTTGATCCCTTCTGCTATAATGCTGCCTCAAAAAAGATTTTACCAATTCATTCAGTCTAGTAGTATACAAGAGAACCATTTCACCATATTCTCAACAATGAGTACTTTCATTAAAATAATAAATTCTCCACTAATGTGCTAGCTTGTGACTCTTGAGTTATAGCAAGGTACTCCTGGGACCTAGAAGCATATTTTTTACGCAGGATATTTTAAAGCAAGATAGGCACAAGATATTTTAAATTTTGAGGGAAAATAATAATACTCAGCTGACTGATTGGAATAATTGGAATAATAACAGACGACTCATTGGAAGAGACGCTGATGCTGGGGAAGATTGAAGGCAAAAGGAGAAGAGAGTGGCAGCAGACAAGATGATTGGATAGCATCACTGATTCAATGGACACAAACTTGAGTAAACTCCAGGAGATAGTGAGGGACAAGGAGGCCTGGTGTGCTGCAGTCCATAGGGTGTAAAGAGTCAGACACAACTTAGCAAGTGAACAACGAAAATGAAAGTAAATTATGTAATAGCTGGGCATGGGGATTAATGACTAACAAGGAGTGGATGGTCCAAGGCACAGCCAAGGACCATTAACATCCACTGGCAATTAATTCCCAGCATCAACTCATTATTGCTATTATGAACTGAAAATGGAAAAGAAATATAGGCATATGGATTTTTTTAAGGGTGATGCAGTTTTAATTAATATGTACAAGGCATTCATAGAGAACTTAATTTTTGTACATTATCCAATCATACTACTGTTCTCATCTCTCATGGTTCCAAAGAGGCAGACACAACTTAGCGACTGAACAGCAACAAATAATACTCAGCACCCCTCAGGTGCCACGTGAATTACTTGCTCACGGTTTCAACATGACATCACATTACATTTCTTTCATTAACATCATCTTTGTGAAGCTAGGTTTCAGCAGTTGCTGGAAGACAGGCAAGTACCCTGTGAAAATCAGCGTGGAACAGGAAATGAGAGAGATCGTATTGAACCTGATTCCCAAATTGTGGAAGTTGTGCAGTTCCCAACAAGGTGTGCAATCCCATTAGTAACCATGACTATTGGAAGAATGAAATAAAAACATTTTGTCTTTCAGTTTAGTGTTAGTCATTCAGTCATGCTTGACTCTTTGCAAGCCCATGGACAATAGATCGCCAGGCTCCTCTGTCCATGGGATTCTCTAGGCAAGAATACTGGAGTAGGTAGCCATTCTGTTCTTCAAGGCATTGTCCCAATCTAGGGACTGAACCAGGGTCTCCCTCATTGCAGGTAGATTCTTTACTGTCTGAGCCATCAGGGAAGCCCCAGCTTCCTCAATTTAGGTATACTATTTTTCAAATGGCTATCAAATGGTTGGGACAGAAATACTTGGGTCGTTTTGAACTCGACTACTTAATAAATGAAACTGTTAGATATATGTATTTTAGGCCTAAAGGTACTGGAAAATCTTACTGAGACACCAAGGGCACTGTGAACCAAGAAAGTTTGGGGAATCTCTGTGCTAAACAACTTCAATATAATCATATTTCTTTTTAACTTGCATTAGTGAAACTGAACATTAAGCAACAAAAAACACTCATTTGCATGCCATTCTTTCAAATTATCTATTCAATAGCTTTACTTATTTATCAATTACATTATTATTGTTATTGTCTTTCTCATTGATTTGTTCAATCTCTGTATCTATTAAGGCTAATAAACCTTTGACTCACTTCTTATAAATACTTACTTTATGACTTTATGATGTTTAGATGTTTTTCATTTTTATGAGTTGAAACTGTTAGTAATTTTCCTCTGTGTGATTTATTTCACTGTTTCAAAATTCTGCCTGATACAGAATTTTTGAGAAATATCTACAACTATTTTTCTAAATCTTTAGAAATATTAATGACTCTAGATTTTTTATAGATTAAGTAGAAAGAGAATATTTTAGAAAGAAAACAAATTCCTATCTGAAAGTGAGCTATTTTCCAAAGAGAACCTGTTATGTTAAATTATTTCAGTATAATTAGGTGCCCATCAAAAATTATTACAGTAAAATAACTCTGAAGGCAGAGTTTATCAATGACAAGGAAGGAGAATGTTAAGTATTCAAATATGTTCATGAATTAGTACAATTAGGTGGACTTCACAGAGATCCACAATGTATATATGAGGATACAAGGTTCTTTTAGGTGATTAGATTCAGTAACAACCAAATAAAATCTGTTTAGCCCAATGTTTTTCCCAAATTAGTTTGAATATAAAAGTATTTGATAATAAATTTAATATAACAACTATTAATTTCTCAAGTAACTATTTTTCTATGGATGTACACTGAGTACCACTGCACAATGATAATAAAATAGGCACACACTGCCAGAATTAATGTATTTTATTGTTTGTTCTTTTATAGGATTTGCCAAGTATTGAACAAGGACATATAATTCTTGTATCATTCATTTAACATACATTTATTGAGAGTCTTAAAGTGCAGTGGATACAACCCTGAATAAGACAGACGTTAGCCTTGATTTTACAGAGCGGACATTCCTTAACCACTCAAATATTTCCATTTGCTTTATAATGTAGTATACTTAATTTTCAAATTAAATTAAAATCTTAGTATAAAGACACAAATACCATGGAAAATAGTACATAAGTGTGGATGAGTCTTTTAAATGAAACTATCACAGAAAATTGAAAGTAAGATAATTTTTTTTTTATTTTTAGCTCATGGTGGAAAAAAGCATAATTGTAAAAAGAAAAAGGTCTCATGTAAGGTTATTTTCATGATTGTATATTGTTGACATCTACTTTTCCGTCATTTTGCTTAAGTAACAAGTTTCACAAGACTACTTTAACTTAACACATGAAATAAGGAACCTAAATGGAACTGAACAAAATATACACTGTGAAATATTTTGGCAGTGTTAACAGTTCTGATTTTCAGCTCTTCTTTATCATATAGAATATAATTACTATTTATTTCTATCTCTGACTATAACTACTTAAAAAACAAAGATGTTAGAATCTCAGAATTTCTGCAGCTGTTTTAAGTATATACCAGTCAGTTGTATACACCAGACATATTTACCAACTATCTGAAGTGTGGTATGTACAATCACAATAATGACCATAATATTTATACACCACTGAACTCAGAGATACGTCTACTTCTTGCATAACAATTGTAATAATAATTGTTTAACTAACTGATTGATTGATGAATATAAGAAAAGGAGCTACTGAAATTACAAACATGAAAAAGCTATAACATAGCAAGGACATGATGGAACAGAAATCTAAGACACAAGACAAACAGATATATTTGATACTGTTTCAATATTACAAATGTGCAAAACAGTTACTATGGGAATAAAATAGATAAAACCAAAGAAGAACTTTCTGGGCTTATGGAATAAATAAATAATCCCATGACCGAAGCATTTCTTTTTGATATGATTCCTATTCTCTCTTTAAACAACTTTTCTTATCTGATTTTCCAATATTATAATAACTCAGGGAAGTAAGCAAGGCTTTCATATATTGTAATAACACAAATAAAAAAGAAATTTGGTTATCAAAGAGATCCAATTATATTCAAAGTAGGTAACCTGTTATAATTTATGGAATATTCATACAGAGTAAAGAATGATATATATACATATATCCATATTATGGTTTCAATTTATTTTCTAAGAGAGCCCTAACACTTACCACCTATGTATGAACCCTAGGCTGAGCTAAATAAGGCAACAGTCATACCTTAGTCATAGCATTTTTGTGAAAATTATAAAAATATGCATACAGAAAACTTAACAAGGTACTTGACATAGTAGACGCCTAATAAATGGCAACTTTTCTTCTGCCTGTAGCCTTCATCAGCTTATACATTATATAATTAACTTATTATGTTTATTATTAAATATAATAATTATCAATCTTACTTCACTGAAAGGTTAAGTTTCAAGGTATTTTTTCTTCATTGTTGTATGTCAAGCACCTAAAAAAATGACTGACATATAAATAAGGGCTTCTCAGGTGGCACTAATGGTAAAGAATCCACCTGTCAATGTGGAAGATGCAGAGACACAGGATTGATCCCTGAGTCGGTGAGACCCCATGGAGTAGGAAATGGCACTCCATTCCAGTACTCTTGCCTGGAGAATCCCATGGACAGAGGAGCCTGGTGAGCTATGGACCACAGGGCACAAAGAGTTAGACATGACTAAAGTGACTTAGGATGGACGGATAGAGAGCATTTTTAAATTTCTTCACATGGTACCAAGGACTTTCAACTGAGAGAGGCCATCACTTAGGCCTGTTATGTTTACTATCCAGCAGTGAACAAACAAGAGACTCTTGAGCTACATCTAATTTCACAAGAAAAAAACATATATGTAAGTATACTGTGTCATATCACAGTAATCCAAGTCTATGCCCCAACCAATAATGCTGAAGAAGCTGAAGTTGAAAGGTTCTATGAAGACCTACAAGACCTTTTAGAACTAACATCCCAAAAAGATGTTCTTTTCATTATATGGGACTGGAATGCATAAGTAGGAAGTCAAGAAACACCTGGAGTAACAGGCAAATTTGGCCTTGGAATACGGAATGAAGCAGGACAAAGGCTAATAGAGTTTTGCCAAGAGAATGCAATGAACGCCCTCTTCCAACAACACAAGAGAAGACTCTACACATGGACATCACCAGATGGTCAACACCAAAATCAGATTGATTCTATTCTTTGCAGCCAAAGATGGAGAAACTCTATACAGTCAGCAAAAACAAGACCGGGAGCTGACTGTGGCTCAGATCATGAGCTCCTTATTGCCAAATTCAGACTTAAATTGAAGAAAGTAGGGAAAACCACTAGACCATTCAGGTATGACCTAAGTCAAATCCCTTATGATTATACAGTGGAACTGAGAAATAGATTTAAGGGACTAGATCTGATAGATAGAGTGCCTGATGAACTATGGAATGAGGTTCCTGACATTGTACAGGAGACAGGGATCAAGACCATCCCCATGGAAAAGAAATGCAAAAAGCAAAATGGCTGTCTGGGCAGGCCTTACAAATAGCTGTGAAAAGAAGAGAAGTGAAAAGCAAAGGAAAAAAGAAAAGATATAAGCATATGAATGCAGAGTTCCAAAGAATAGCAAGAAGAGATAAGAAGGTTGTCTTCAGCAATCAATGCAAAGAAATAGAGGAAAACAACAGAATGGGAAAGACTAGAGATCTCTTCAAGAAAATTAGAGATACCAAGGGAACATTTCATGCAAAGATGGGCTTGATAAAGGACAGAAATGGTATGGACCATACAGAAGAAGAAGATATTAAGAAGAGGTGACAAGAATACACAGAAGAACTGTACAAAAAAGATCTTCATGACCCAGATAATCACAATGGTGTGATCACTCACCTAGAGCCAGATATCCTGGAATGTGAAGTCAAGTGGGCCTTAGAAAGCATCACTACAAACAAAGCTAGTGGAGGTGATGGAATTCCAGTGGAGCTATTTTAAATCCTGAAACATGATGCTGTCAAAGTGCTGCACTCAATATGCCAGCAAATTTGGAAAACTCAGCAGTGGCCACAGGACTGGAAAAGGTCAGTTTTCATTCCAATCCCAAAGAAAGGCAATGCCAAAGAATGCTCAAACTACTGCACAATTGCACTCATCTCACATGCTAGTAAAGTAATGCTCAAAATTCTCTTAGCCAGGCTTCAGCAATACATGAACTGTGAACTTCCAGACATTCAAGCTGGTTTTACAAAAGGCAGAGGAACCAGAGATCAAATTGCCAATATCTGCTGGATCATTGAAAAAGCAAGAGAGTTCCAGAAAAAACATCTATTTCTGCTTTAGTTCAAGCTGGTTTTAGAAAAGGCAGAGGAACCAGAGATCAAATTGCCAACATCTGCTGGATCATGGAAAAAGCAAGAGAGTTCCAGAAAAACATCCATTTCTGTTTTATTGACTATGCCAAAGCCTTTGACTGTGTGGATCACAATAAACTGTGGAAAATTCTGAAAGAGATGGGAATACCAGACCACCTGACTTGCCTCTTGAGAAACTTGTATGCAGGTCAGGAAGCACCAGTTAGAACTGGACATGGAACAACAGACTGTTCCCAAATAGGAAAAGGAGTCCGTCAAGGCTGTATATTGTCACCCTACTTATTTAACTTATATGCAGAGTACATCATGAGAAACGCTAGGCTGGAAGAAGCACAAGCTTGAATCAAGATTGTCGGGAGAAATACCAATCACCTGAGATATGCAGATGACACCACCTTTATGGCAGAAAGTGAAGAGGAACTAAAAAGCCTCTTGATGAAAGTGAAAGTGGAGAGTGAAAAAGTTGGCTTAAGATCAACATTCAGAAAACGAAGATCATGGCATCTTGTCCCATCACTTCATGGCAAATAGATGGGGAAACAGTGGAAACAGTGTCAGACTTTATTTTGGGGGGCTCCAACATCACTGCAGATGGTGACTGCAGCCATGAAATTAAAAGACGCTTACTCCTTGGAAGGAAAGTTATGACCAACCTAGATAGCATATTGAAAAGCAGAGACGTTATTTTGCCAACGAAGGTCCGTCTAGTCAAGGTTATGGTTTTTCCAGTGGTCATGTATGGATGTGAGAGTTGGACTGTAAAGAAAGATGAGCGCCGAAGAATTGATGCTTTTGAAGTGTGGTGTTGGAGAAGACTCTTGAGAGTCCCTTGGACTGTAAGGAGATCCAACCAGTCCATCCTAAAGGAGATCAGGCCTGGGTGTTCTTTGGAAGGAATGATGCTAAGGCTGAAACTCCAGTACTTTGGCCACTTCATGTGAAGAGTTGACTCATTGGAAAAAACTCTGATGCTGGGAGGGATTGCGGGCAGGAGGAAAAGGGGACAACAGAGGATGAGATGGCTGGATGGCATCACTGACTTGATGGATGTGAGTCTGAGTGAACTCCGGGAGTTGGTGATGGACAGGGAGGCCTGGCGTGCTGCGATTCATGGGGTCGCAAAGAGTTGGACACAACTGAGTGACTGAACTTCTCTGATACTGTATAATTGACAAATGTGAAAAATATGTATTAGCTGACTCTATAGAAATTAGAATATGTCAGTGTTTTCTTTCCTTTCCTTTTGATGAGAATTTTTTTTAGAGTAGGTACATTATACCATAAGGCCCTCATCATTCAATTAATCAACAAGTATTTTTTGCCAAACACCATTCAAGGAGCTGGGAAAACCTTAATAAGTAAGACAGAAGAGACAGTCTCAGAAACTTGTATTCAAGTGGAAGGAGACAAGTAACATAGGCATAAACAAACAAAAAAGATAACCACAGATTCTGATTCAAGTTTTATAAGACTCTAGGCTAGAGAGAGCAAGACAGAGAGGAGCTAAGAGGATGCTTTAGCTAGGGTGTTTATGGGACGGCATTATCTCCAAGGAGATGACACTGAAGCAAATATCTGAAGGATACAAGGAACCATGCCAAGAACTGGGGGAAGAGCTGAAGGTAGAGACGTCTAGAGTCATTAGTAGAAAACCGCAAGAGTAGGATAAAAATTAAGAAACATCAGGCAGCAAAGAACACCAAATGAGGGGTAAAGTGGTATATGCTCAAACAGGAGAGGTGGGCAGAACTTCTACTGGCCATGATTAACAGCTTAATTTTATTATAAGAACAATGCAAAGCCATTAAAAGATTTTAAGAAGAGAAATAGCATGATTTAAACTGTGTTTTAAAATAACAATCGGGCTGTTATATGAGGAATAGATTGGAAAACAGGAGTTATGGTGGCTGAGAGCAAGGAGTCAGGCAAAGCAATTCATATCCAAGCTTTTCCTGAATAAACTGGGAATCACGTAAAATATGCATAATGTTGTTATAATGGTAAGATTTTTACTATAACATAGCATAATTCTGAAAAGCACGCTCATATAGATAACTTATTCTATTCTTCAGTTCAGTTCAGTCGCTCAGTCGTGTCCGACTCTTTGCGACCCCATGAACCGCAGCACACCAGGCCTCCCTGTCCATCACCAGCTCCCGGAGTTCACTCAGACTCACGTCCATCGAGTCAGTGATACCATCCAGCCATCTCATCCTCTGTTGTCCCCTTCTCCTCCTGTCCCCTATCCCTCCCAGCATCAGAGTCTTTTCCAATGAGTCAACTCTTCGCATGAGGTGGCCAAAGTATTAGAGTTTCAGCTTTAGCATCATTCCTTCCAAAGAAATCCCAGGGCTGATCTCCTTTAGGATGGACTGGTTGGATCTCCTTACAGTCCAAGGGACTCTCAAGAGTCTTCTCCAACACCACACTTCAAAAGCATCAATTCTTTGGCGCTCAGCTTTCTTCACAGTCCAACTCTCACATCCATACATGACCACTGGAAAAACCATAGCCTTGACTAGACGGAACTTTGTTGGCAAAATAATGTCTCTGCTTTTCAATATGCTATCTAGGTTGGTCATAACTTTCCTTCCAAGGAGTAAGCGTCTTTTAATTTCATGGCTGCAATCACCATCTGCAGTGATGTTGGAGCCCCCCAAAATAAAGTCTGACACTGTTTCCACTGTTTCCCCATCTATTTGCCATGAAGTGATGGGATAAGATGCCATGAAGTGATGGGATAAGATACCATGATCTTTGTTTTCTGAATGTTGATCTTTAAGCCAACCTTTTCACTCTCCTCTTTCACTTTCATCTAGAGGCTTTTAGTTCCTCTTTACTTTCTGCCTTAGATTTATTTTATTCTAAAGTTTTATATGTCCTCCAGCATTCTGGGATACTTTTATTCATTTAAGCATGATACATTTCTTTAGTTTTATTATGTTGAGCATTTTTGTGTGCTTGTGTGTGTGTTTAAAATCTAATTCAAGCAAGAAGCTCAAACCCAGTGCTCTGTGCCAATCTAGAAGGGTGGGATGGGGTGGGAATTGGGAGAGAGGTTCAAGAGGGAGGGGACATATGTGTACTTAACTGCTGATTAATGTTGGTGTATGACAGAAGCAACTATCCTCCAATTAAAAATAAATTAAAAATCTAATCCAAATAATACACTGTTGGCAAAATGAAAATTTAAAAAGTAATGTAAAAGAATAATAATCTTACTAAGATAAAACTTGATATAAGGGATCATACACATAATATTTCAAGCTATAGACTGTGGTGATATTATCATCTCTCTCTTTAAATTTGACTCTACTTAACTGTAAAATAAGGCCCTTAAAATAGTGCTTGTCACAAAATAAGAGCCTGTTAAATGTTAGCCAGTAACTTTAATTTTTACAATAGCCTGACATTTATCATATGCTATGAAACATAAGCCTAACCTATCTCCAGTAAATTTAAAAAACTAACTTCCTAGTTAATGTAAGAATTTTCAACCAAAAGCACCTGTAGATTCTTTCATTCATTCAATCAATACAGCATAAGGGATACAGATGCAAAAGAGAATACAGTCATGTGTTTCAAGATGCAGAATTTAGGATGTTTCATTTTTATCATATGAGTATTATCATCATATTTTTGTACAATTTAAAAAGAAACCGTGTTGATAGATGATTTATGATACCTTAAGTAAAAATTTAATTATATCCTAAATATATTTTATATGTTTATAACAAATGATATTGGGTTATAATATTTACCTCATTTGTATGGTTATCTGCCATTTGGGAATTTTCTTACAAGATTTGGCAAGACAATACAGGCTGTGGATGAACAAGTTTCTTTGACTCACATGCATGGATCAAGTAGGAAAAATAAAAGGAGAGGGTGGAGGTTAGCTTACAAAAAAAAAAACAACAAACCCTCAACAAAACAGAAAACAGTGTGATGTGCCTTTTTGGACACTGGGTGAGTAAAGAAGCTGGCATGCTGCCCTTATTTCTGCCATGGAGTTCCAAACATGCCAGGCCTGCAGACTCAGCACTGTGCAAGGAATAACATGAAATAGCCACAAGCTCACCCCGTTCACAGTAACAAACAAGTAGGATGCAAAACTGAATTACTAAAGCTGTCTGCAGAAAACTGAGAATGAAAAATAGGTCCCTAGTTACTGCTTACTTCTTTAGAACTCCCGAGAACAGAAAAAGGTAAGGAGGCAAGGTTCCAGCAGTCAACTAATCTGACTTGGTCTTTGAACCAAAATGGAGAGCTATGTCAGACAAGAATGTGCTAGAGAAGAAAGACTGCTTTTCCATTACTCCTTCTAGAAATAAGTGTCTAATTAAAAAAAAAAACTTTTTATTTTATATTGGAGGAACTCCCATGGACAAAGGAGCCTGGTGGGCTACAATCCATGGGGTTGCAAAAGAGTCAGACACAACTTAATGACTAAACAACAACCGCCAGCGAACAATGCTGTCATAGTCTCAGGCGGGCAGTGAAGGGACTCAGACATATGTATATAAGTATTGTTCTCCCCCAAACTCCCCTCCCATCCAGGCTGCCACATAACATTAACCAGAGTTCCCTGTATTATACAGCAGGACCTTTTTGGTTATCCATTTTAAATACAGTAGTGTATATATGTTGATCCCAAACTCCCTAACTATCCTTTGCCCCCATCCTCCTCCCACTCTGAAACCATAAGTTCTCTAAGTCTGAGCCCATTTCTGTTTTGTAAATAAGTTCATCTGTGTCATTTCTTTTTAGATTCCTCATATAAAGGCTATCATACAATATTTCTCCTTCTATGTCTGAATAAGTGTCTGAAATTTAAAGAAGCATGTTGTGTATACCTGCTTAAAAATTTAATGCTACTAAAAATTTAATTTCTTTTATAAGGAACATATAAGGAAGAGTATATAATGATTATTTGGGGGAAAATATGTTCTTCTGGGCAGAAGTCACATGAATTGTCACTGCAGCTGGCCTGACTCAAAGTGGCTCCTCCCTCCATGGGCAAGGTGTGTGTTTGAATCAGGAATGGAGACACCAATTCCATTCCCTCTCTCCAGTGTTTATTGCGAAGCATACAGAAAGGCTCCACAGGTTAAGTGTCAGCACTTGACGGGTGAAATCAGCAGAGCACAGTTATGCAAATCAAGTGTGCAACTGACGCTGCTTGTGTAATTATCAATGTAATCCTCCTCTATCAACCACCTCCAGGAAGGAAAGGAGGGGTAGGGGGTGGGGAAAGTTCACACTTGGGAGATCACCCAGAAAGTGGGCCAGGTGCCAGGTCTACAATCAGGTGAAAACAGTTTCTTCTCAAGGGAAGTCTGCAGTACAAATTATACTACATTTTATGCACCATCACTACTATGAAGGAGCTGCACTAGACTTTAATTTCTATAACCAGCAAAATTTAACCCAATATGTCTTATCAGTATACTGGTCATGTCTCAGAATTTTTAAATGGATGTCTTTAGCAAATCTGGTAGAAAAGTCATGGTGATCTGGTTTTAAAACAATGTCAATATGGAAATAACTGACAATGATAGTCTTTTGGCCACATACCCAACTTTCAGAAATTAAAATCCTTCTTTAACAAAATAATCAGTCCTATTAATATCTAAAGGTCTATAACTGAGCAAATCCATGTTATAAAAAGCAGTTCATATGTAACAGAAACTTAAAGTACTTAATTATATACTTGTTTACCTCAAAAAATAAAGTGGGATAATATTGAAGCAAACATTGAAGGATTAGGGGAAAAAATCTATTAGAAAAACTGTGGAACGCAGAGGAGAGACAAGAGGGGAAGATATATATATATATAAGAAGGAAAGGGTGTATTTCAGGAGACAGTTAGTGATTATAAATGCCAAACTGCTTTGGAGGACAATTAGTTTATGGAATTTCTGATCAACCAGGAATTTAAGGAAATGATGTGACAGTCCCTTAATAAGGAATGATAGTATATCTGAGGGCATAATCACTCACATGGCAAACTAAAAGACTGTCCCGTGTTAGAATACAGAACTAGAGCATTTGACATTCACTTGTTAAGCAATAATATGGTCAAAGGTTAGCACTATCTCAAACCCAGCCAGATGCCACTTTTGAATTTCACTTTCAAGAAAGTTGAAGAGAATGAAAAAACTATATTTTCTTACCAGCTTCTCTGACAGCATGTAGTTTATACCTTAAAAATGCCTGCTAGTTGGTTTAATATTGTACTAATGTGAATATCCAAATATATTCATAAGCAGGGAAACAGTCCTTATCTAAAACAACTAACAATGGATGTTGTTGGTGGATGTTATTAACAGATGGATTCTTATATGTTACATCTGGTCCAGTTGCTTTTCATAGGACAAAGTAGCTTTAACCTGACAATTAGATATAAAGAACAAATTTCTTAAGCAAAATTTGTCAAACTTGAATAGATTACAAAACTGTGTTGTGAAAATCAACATAACTGAGGTGTTTTGGAAATAAAGTAGGCATCTGTTCAGAATAATGTAGACTTATTGATCTTAAGCCAAAAGATTGTGACACTGGAAGGTTTCTCAAATAGTTCTTACCTCTAGGGTTATATGCTATAGATATATCACATCAACT
This sequence comes from Oryx dammah, assembly GCF_014754425.2. Lineage (NCBI taxonomy): Eukaryota > Metazoa > Chordata > Mammalia > Artiodactyla > Bovidae > Oryx > Oryx dammah. The sequence continues at coordinate 34,682,744 of NW_024070211.1, read as the reverse complement.
AACTTTACAAAGTGTTTATTCTTAGGTCATATATTCAAGTAATACTGATTTAATTCAATAAATACTGATTTAATTGAAAGCTAATTTAATTGAAAGCTTAAATCAGAAAAAAAAAATTCCTACACTTCTCTGCTTACTCAAGGATATTTTATTTATATATCTCTGAACAATAATGTTACAATAAACAAGGAACAAGAGACAATGAATACGCTTCCTTGGGATATTAGGATTTTTCATTTTCAAATGAAAAGATTCTCTTTTTAGCAATATATATATATATATATATATATATATTGGTAAGAATGCAAGTGTAGTACAGGCTTTCCTGGTGGCCCAGTGCTAAAGAATCCACCTGCCAATGCAGGAGACCCAGGTCTGATCCCTGGGTCAGGAAGATCGCCTGGAGAAGTAAATAGCAACCCACTTCAGTATTCTTGTCTTAGAAATCCTCTGGACAGAGAAACCTGGTGGGCTACAGACCATGGGGTCGCAAAAGAGTCGGATGAGACTTAGCGACTAAACAACAACAAAGCCCTGTACAATTCCATGGCCAAAACTAAATTTTAGATATGGCATAAAAACATTTGAGACCGTGAAAAAGGCATTCTTACTTTTTTCTCTTTACAATTTATACAAAGAAATTTATAAAGCATACATAAGTTTCCATATATTAAAAACACATACTCTTCTATTACATTTTAAATATTTAATTTGAGCACTGTATTAAAGTACATGAGAAATATACCTGAAGTTCTAATTAGGAAAATATATGCACCTTTCTTTCCTCCTTGATTAAAAAATAAGTATGTTAAGTATTGCTTTGATTAATAGGGGTCCAGGGCTTAATTGAAACACTATTTCCCCAGTGTACTGGGTAAATAAAGACAATTAAAAGAAGTAATATATAATGTATGAAGCATACTAATCAAATTTCTAAGGAATGAAAGGACTATAATCACTTGTTAAACTAAAAATCTAATAGACAAAACTAATAAAATAATTTTTTGTAGCAGGCACACTGATTCTCTGATTTGTCACTAAACACTGACAGAAATACTATGTTATATTATAAACTTATGTAAAGAAAAGTAGGCAATTTGTGTGTAAATCTAAGGTTAATGGGTAAAGTTTATACTTAGCCAACATACTGCCATAAAATAAAGGAATTCTAATGAAAAACCCAGCATCAAGACCAGTAGAATAGCTCTACACTAAAATAAATGAAATAGTTTTAAAAAACAAAGAAATAAACACTGATGATTGTTGTACAGAAAAACTTAGATTGCATTATTTCACTTTTTTTCCCCTGAATGGACAATATTTCAGAAATGAAATATAGCACTGCCATAACTAATAAAAGGAAAGTTCTGATTTTTCCCATTATTATCTTAAGAAGTTGGAAATAAAAACTAGGCTTTGTTAACAGGGATTATCTACTCCTGAGAAAAGATGATCATATCAATCTATTTCTAGAAATATTATTATACTGCTTAAAAATTATTGTTAGAAAACAAACTTTTCCATGTCAAATACTGGAAAATACTACCAAAATATCTGTGCTCTTTAAGGAGCCCAGATTTATTAATTATTCATAAAATCGGGCATTTTTTCAAAATTAAAAAATGTTATCAATGACTGTAATCAAAATTTAAAACAAGCAATCAAATCAAGTAATCAGGGCTTTGTACACTTAAGCCCATCTTTTCATTCAGATATTAACTGGTAAAAGAGAAGGAGGGAATATTCAACACTGTTTTACACTTTCACTGGTATTCAGCAACACAGAGAGCTTTTTCAAAAATATTCTTTAAAAAGAAATGCATTTTATGTGAACAAACTATATCTGGAATTAGAATGCAAAATCAGAAACTCTCTATATCAAGGTTTTCTCTGAGATTTATGTTAGCAGATAGTTGCAGAGAAGTGATGCTAGTCCTAGGCAGGTCATCTGAAAATCTTTTAAGATCTCTTCCATTTTATGCAAATCTGTTTTGAAAGTTAAAACAAACAACAGCAAACAAAATAAGTTGGGAGTGGGGAATACTCTCTCATTCTGTAAAGTTTGGTCTCAGTGACTAATGAGGAGCAAAATCCCAGGAGAAAAGATAACAGATTATATAATATGAGCAGCACAGGGAGATTAAATATTAAATTAAGTGATGTAACAAAGTCACACAGCTAATTTGCAATGAGCCTGTTCTTAAACCCAGATGTCTTGACTTTTTGACTTCCAGATAGTATTCAATTTATCACTTGGAGTTAATTTTACACAGTTTAGCAGTGAGTGAGTGAGTGAAAGTCGCTCAGCTGCGTCCAACTCTTAGCAATCCCATGGACTATGCAGTCCATGGAATTCTCCAGGCCAGAATACTAGAGTGGGTAGCCTTTCCCTTATCCAGGGGATCTTCCCAACCCAGAGATCGAACCCAAGTCTCCCGCATTGCAGGTGAATTCTTTAGCAGCTGAGCCACAAGGGAAGCCCAGAGTTTAGCAAGACAGAGGATAAAATAAACAGATGAGGTTGTATCATTTATTCCATAGCATGGAGTACAGATTTTGGAGTTTGACTGTCTTGGTTTGAATCCAGGCTCTGCCTGTGTGACTTCTCTGTGCCTCAGTCTCCTCACCTATAAACTAGGAATAATATTAACAAGAAGGTTTTCTGTCTCTCCAATCCTTTGAAAAACACTGAAATGCTGGTGCTCACAGGCTGCTCTTTGGTATGCCCACATAGACACTTCTGGCAGTTGAACTGGATACTTACAATGAGTCAGTTATGATTCCATCCAAACTTATTTATGCCAGCTGTACCTATTACTATAATTAAATAAATTAACCAAATACACATATTCTAATAAAATAAGTACAGAAAGAAAGTTATTTCTTACCACTCTGGAAAGATTCAATAAAAATGAGATGAAAATAACGCTGATAAATTGGAGGTAGGCAATGGAAATCTTAAAAATTAGTGATAAAAATCTGATAAATTTAATAGAAGTCTGATTGTTTCACAAGGTCTTCAAGTTTTTAAAGAAACTGAAAGTGGAATTAGAGATGATGTTTTATGAGTGTGGTTTAAGTCAGATAAACTACATGGAATTCCAAAACCAAATTCCTCACTGAAAGGAAAAGACTTGGCCTTTTTATTGAAAGCTTCTCATATTGCTAGATTTACTGTTTTTAATTGATAAACTACCTGGTTTTGCTCTTTCAGGTAAGAGATTTAATTAAGCGAATAATCCATAGAATGTGCCTCGTACAATACAAGGCTATAGAGAGTTCAAGAAATTCCAGACATGACCTGTCATAACCTAACTATTAAGATTATACAATCAAAATCAAAACCCTGCCTTGTGTCCTCTAGAGCAGTGGTCCCCAACATTTTTGCAACAGAGCCTGGTTTTATGGAAGACACTTTTTCCACAAACTGGGGGTGGGGGTATGGTTTCAGGATGATTCAAGCATGTTAACACTTATTGTGCAATTTATTTCTATTATTATTAAGATCATCAGACATTAGGTCATGGAGGTTGGGGAACCCCTTCTCTAGAGTATGCAAGAGAATTCCAAATAGAAACTTTCAGCTTGCATGGGACCTTATAGGGCTTTAAAAAAAAAGAGGAGGAAAGAAAAGAGCTAACATTTTTTGAATGTATACTATATTTGATGTATCCATCCTAAAGGAAAATTAGTCCTGAATATTCATTGGAAGGACTGATGCTGAAGCCAAAACTGCAATACTTTGGCCACCTGAAGCGAAGAACTGACTCATTTGGGAAGACTCTGATGCTGGGAATGATTGAAGGCGGGAGGAGAAGGGGATGACAGAGGATGAGATGGTTGGATGGCATCACCATCTCAAAGGATATGAGTCTGAGTAAGCTCCGGGAGGTGGTGATGGACAGGGAAGCCTGGAGTACTGCAATCCATGGGGTCGCAAAGAGTCAGACACGACTGAGTGAATGAACTGATACTGAACTGATACTGATACTATATCCCAGATATTTTTCTAAGTGTTTTCTCATATTTCTCTATGACATATTAAATGTCATAGAAATATGTAAGTGCACATCAAAACCAACCTCATTATTAACCAATCTACTGAAAGGAAAATGATCTAATCTAAAACAAAGGAAACAAAGATGCAATATAAATACCCTAGAACACAACAGCTAACTAAAGAAAATAAAACAATGAGCACTCATTACCCAAAGTAAGGGTTGGTATGGAGGAGGAGGAAGCAAGTTACTTTGTACTAATGATATTATTCACAAAAATCTGACATTAAAATCAAAATCATTATGTTACACTTAATACCCTATACTAGTAAGTTTAAGCACTAGTTCTTATATTTAGCTTATCTGTGACATATTCTCTTTTACCTCCATAGCCATTTTTCACCTTTTGCTGCTCTGCTTCTTCAAAGAGCTAATTTCTATCAGCTTCATCCATAGGCTCCTTTGTCCCCTGGCTTCTGGTCATGCTCATTTAACATAAGGTATTAGCAAAAGAGACAGTAAAGAAGCTGCCTGCCAATGGAGGAGACAGATGCAGGTTCGATCACAGGGTCAGAAAGATCCTCTGGAGAAGGAAATGGCAACCTACTCCAGTATTCTTGCCTACAGAATCCTATGGATAGAGGAGCCTGTGGGCTATAGACCATCGGGTAGCAAAGAGTCAGACACGACTGGGAGGCTAACATACATCAGCAAAAGAGAAGAAATGGAAAGAGTGAGGCCAAGCTGTTTATTCCTCAGTCACAGGTTAGTAGGGGTATATTCCTCCACTGAAGGTCAGTTTCAAAACCATCTCCTACCTCTCCTAATTTCAGTGACCTCTTCCAGGTGGCGCAGTTGGTAAAGAATCTGCCTGTTAAGGCAGGAGACACAGTATATGTGGGTTTGATCCCTGTATTGTGGATACATCTCCTTCCCGACAGGAGATGTCGGGAAGATCTCCTGGAGGAGGAAATGGCAACCTACTCCAGTATTCTTGCCTGTAAAATTCTATGGACAGAGGAGCCTGGCAGGGTGCAGTCCATGGAGTCACAAAGAGTCGTATGAGACAGTGCAAGCACACACACACACAACAAACACTTTGGACATGGGATTGCTAATGGCTTCCTAATACTGCAGCCTTACAGTATTCCAACTGTCCCCTGGTTTCTTTTATGCCTACTCTTTCTCCTGTAAATTTCAGTGCTTCATCAATGTCTCCTGCATTTTCTCCATTTGAGTGATCATTGCTTTCCTATCATGGCCCTGATGCTAGTTATTGGTAGCAGGAGTGTCCCAAGGCCTCAGAGTCCACAAGGCATTTTGACGTTGAGTTTCTCATGCTTAAAGAGAACAGGAGGGCCACCTGTCAGGAAGTTAGTGAAATCCTAGTAATTCTATGTATGTGCTGGCAACCTGATTACTCAGATTATCACTGATGGTGTCATAGAATGAGGAGGTGCAGATGAAAGGAAGTCTTTTGGAGCTGTGGTCTTTATTTGCTAAAAGGACAGTAGTGGTGTCTGTGTGAAGACTGTAGAATTACATGGCTACTTCTGTTAGTCCAAAGGATTATATGAAGGAGAAAGAACAAATTGAAGGTCCTGAATCATCTTTAAAATAGTCCTTATCTACTTAAGGCTCGGGTAAATAAGGCTGAAGATCAACTCCAGAATCTGATTTGAAGGGGGATGGGATTGCCATACTGAATAAACTGGGCAAAACCAATATCATTAGGTCTTTTTCTAAATCTGTTTTTAATAATTTTATTTTTTAACTTCCTGTCTGTGCTGGATTTTCATTGCTTTTCTCTAGTTGTGGCAAGGGGTGCTACTCTCTAGTTCCAGTGCATGGCCTTCTCATTGTGGTGGCTTCTCTTGTCGCTGAGCACTGGCTCTGGGGCATGTGGGCTCAGTAGTTGTGGCACACGAGCTTAGTTGCTCCATGGCATGTGAGATCTTCCCAGACCAGGGATCTAACCAGTAACTCCTGCATTGGCAGGCAGATTCCTCCCCACTGGACCACCAGACAGGGCCACTGTTAGTTCTTGATAATGGGGTAATGATGGGGAAAGAGTGAAACACTTACTGATACTATGTGATGAAATACTGAGGCTCAGAATGTTGAACTCCTAAAATCCTACAGAACATGACTTGCCAGAAGACATATTTGTCTTCACGCCTCCCCATTCCATTTAAGGAAACCAACTCTCACATAAATCAGCATTCCCATATAGTAAGAGGACTTCCAATTGGTTTGTAGAATGGCAGTTCTTTTTAGAACTCATTTCTATTACCATTCACAATCCCCAAGCTCATGACCAGTTAGATCCTAATATAGCCAAAGTCAAGGGATATCCAGGACGTAACAACCTTATACACTGAAATAACTGCAAATCTTTACCAATTTTTATCAGTAGGAGTCCAGTTAGTATGTAAGGGAATGGATTGATTCTAAGGATTTTAAATCAAGAAGGTGAACTACAGTGTTAGATCAGGCCAATTTATCTATAGGAACATTCATCTGGGATTTAGTATTTTATTGTCTTGAGCAGGTGGGAGTGACTGGTTAATTGAACCTTTGATTCAATGATAGCTTACATAGTAAAAAAGTTGAAATGGCAGAATATTCTTGGCATAGAAAAGTAAAATTCCAAAATCTCAAGAAAGTAAGAATATTGGAAAAGGATCTATTATAAATAACAATATGCCACAAAGGCCTGTGGGACATCTTCAACAAAAAATTACACTGGTGAGGAAATAACCAGCATGCTTGAGAAGCTTCCTGGTAACTGTCTTCTCTAGGCTGGAGAGAACAATGATAGATGTTGCAAACAGATCTGAGCTTCTTAATTTAAAGGTAGGCAACCCACTCTAGTACTCCTGCCTGGGAAATCCCATGGACGGAGGAGCCTGGTAGGCTGCAGTCCATGGGGTTGCTAGAAGTCGGACACGACTGAGCGACTTCACTTTCACTTTTCACTTTCATGCATTGGAGAAGGAAATGGCAACCCACTCCAGTGTTCTTGCCTGGAGAATCCCAGGGACGGGGGAGCCTGGTGGGCTGCCCTCTATGGGGTCGCACGGAGTTGGACACGACTGAAGCGACTTAGCAGCAGCAGCAGCATTGTGATCTTCTAAGGTGGCAGAAGATATGTGGTAGACATTAATTTCAGGAAGGTGAGGCTACCTTAACAAGCCACAGGGATAGGATAAAAAATAAATGTGTTTTGTGCCACAGGGTTCTATGGAAATGACTAATGGGTTTCAGATTCCCCAAGAATGAAAAAGACACTTAGAATAAATACCAAGCTGCTAGCTGTCTTACATGGACAGAAACCCTCTAGGTCTTGTGGGCAAAAATACTACTTCAGTCACCATAGTGGGATTCATGATCTCTTATCCACTGCCTAGACCTAAGTATATTCACATATCCAGAGTCACATAATTTTAGGTGGAGACAGAGTCTGTGAAAACTGGCCATCAGTTCAGTTCAGTTCAGTCGTGTCCAACTCTTTGCGACCCCATGAACTGCAGCACGCCAGGCCTCCCTGTTCATCACCATCTCCCGGAGTTCACTCAGACTCACGTCCATCGAGTCAGTGATGCCATCCAGCCATCTCATCCTCTGTCATCCCCTTCTCCCCCTGCCCCCAATCCCTCCCAGCATCAGAGTCTTTTCCAATGAGTCAACTCTTCTCATGAGGTGGCCAAAGTACTGGAGTTTCAGCTTTAGCATCATTCCTTCCAAAGAAATCCCAGGGCTGATCTCCTTCAGAATGGACTGGTTGGATCTCCTTGCAGTCCAAGGGACTCTCAAGAGTCTTCTCCAAAACTGGCCATGGCTGTATGCTATGAATTTTCCTCATAGCTGTTTCAGAACCACCTGTGGCCATTTATGACAGTGACTGTGAACTGGGAGAAGGATAATACCAAATCCTCCCACAGGTTATTAGACAGTTGTATTATATTAGCTCTGAATTGCCATTAATCCCTGGAACCCAAAATACGACTGTGGCCCACCAGTCAAAGTGGGAGCTTATGGAGGCCAAGACATATATGAAGATTTCACCCAAGCCCATCTTACAGTACCACAGGAATAAGTGCACTCAGTAATGGAAAGAATCCTTACATTGGTTCCCTGACCCAGGATAGGAGGGCTATCATAGAAAGACAAGAACAGTGCTGTCTAATGCAGAATGAATCACATATATAATATAAAATTTTCTAATAGCCACATTTTTAAAGGGTGGAATTAATTTTCATAATAGATTTAATAAATGCCATTTCGACATGGTGTTAACCGTATGTGTGTGCTCAGGCTCTGAGTCATATCGGACTCTCTGTGACATTATGGACTGGAGCCCACCAGGCTCCTCTGTCCATGGGATTTTCCCTGGAAGAATACTGGACGGGGGTTGCCATTTCTTTCTCCAGGGGATCTTCCCGACCCAGGGATTGAACCTGTGTCTCCTGTATTGCAGGCAGATTCTTTACCACTGGGCCACGGGGAAGCCCATATGTACAGGTGCTTAATAGCCACAGATGGCTAGTGGCTACCACACTGGAAATCACAGCCCTTAGAACTGTCACTTCTTCCAAGACAGTAAACTAAAACCAAAAGATGTTGGGGTGGTCATTCCTAGTACAAACCCATTTAAACTGTTTGCTAGGCTAATGCAAGACCTAGATGGTTCTGTGGATGAATGAAGCTTTAGTTATACCAGAATGGCAAATACAAAGCAGTTCTAGCTATAGTATCTTTGTTGGAGCATATTAACACAGCCCCTGACATCATGCATGGAACTACCAACTTAATTTCTTTTAAAAGTAATTCCTTATCAATAAAGATAATCAGAAGCAGTTTGCCTTTACAATGCAGTGACAACATACTTTCACCATCTTACCCTAAGGCTAGGTCAACTTCTCCTCTCTTTGCCATAATATAAGGCACAGAAATCTTGTTCATCTTGACATCTCACATAACATCAACCTGGGGCATTACCTTCATGGTATTATACTAATTGGATTTGGTGAGCAGGAAGTAATAAACGCTAAAATGTCTCATCAAGATATAGGCCAGAGGATAGGAGGTGATCTCTATGAAAAGTTTAGACCCCTGCAGCAATGGTGAAATTTTAGGGGCCCAGCAATGCAGGCATGTGGAAACAGAGCCACTACAGTAAATGATAAGTTGCTGTACCTTGAACCTTTCATCATGAAGGAGGCGGCAGAAAATGTGGTGCCCCCTCTTTGAATTTTAGAAACAAGATATACTATGTTTGGGTATTCCACTCTGATGCACGTATTCAAAAATCCGCAAGGCTGTCAACCTTGAGAGCGGACTGGGGCAAGAAAGGTATACTGAGACTGCAGTATACCTCTGCTGCAATGAAAGCTGCCATATAGATCTCTGGCTCTAGGATTCAGCAATGCCACGATTTTTGGAAACACATGTGTCAAGCAAAGATGGTGTGTGATGTACTTGCCACTGCAGGATCGGAGTGCAGACCCCCAGTGGAGGAAATGTATGTGATCTTCTCAATAATGATTTGCCATTTGAAAAGTAGCTCCTAATTTGCTATTGGACTCTTGTTAAGACTGAGTATTAGGATACGAAACTCCAAATGACTGTGCGGCTCAAACTATACAAAATGAACTATGTGTTAATCTGATTCAACATACAAAATAAGATGTACACAAGAGCATTTCACTATTAAATGAAATGGACCACACAGGTCTGGGAAACCCAGGTATATACTTCATGAGCAAGTAGCTTACGTGTCTCTGATACCCGCCACTACTGCTTCACAATATCTCACAATCTGGCCTCATGAGGTGTTCTCAATGACTGATTAACATAGGATAAAACTGCATGAACCCAGCCTGTGAATGGACTGCATGGCATTTGGTACTAGCTGCAACTATTGTACTAGAGGCCCAATGAAGAGGGCTCCCCCTAAATCCCAGTAGTGAAAAGATAACCCCTCCAGCTGTACAGTTTGCATGTAAGAAAAGATAGATGAGGAAATGATAGATGGCATGGCCATATACTCAAGGACTTGGAAAAACAAGACTGGAAGGTTGAAGATAGGTTTGGGGGAGAGTTATACATATGTGCCTCTCAGAACTGGTACAAAGTGTGACAATGTGGTATCTTACATGAATTCCCTCCAGAGGGCATCTGTTGTGGAGGAGGCTCTGAGTAGTCTGGAAAAGATGATGTGATGGGTGACTCAAAACAATCAGATAATCTATACTATGGGTATCAGATTCTTTACCTAGCTACCCTAGTGCCTGCTTAAGTGGCCCACATACAAAGTGAAAAGAGGGGCAATGATGGAAACTCTATAGACTTCAACAACATAGATTTCCCCTGCTCTGTGACTAATTTAACTACCACAGCTGCTGAGTTCATCACCTTCCAATGCTGGGACCCTGATATGGCACTGTTCTCCAAAGGGATCAACCAGTCAACTAGTGACTGGCAGATTACAATGAACTTCTTTCTACCTGAAGGAAGGAGAAATTTATTCTCACAGAAATTGATAGATATTCAGGATATAGATTTACCTCCCCTTTGGTGCTTTTGTATGCTCCTCCTCACCTGGATGTAACAGAATGCCTTTAACAACCACTATAGTATTCCTTAAAATATTGACTTTAAGCAGGAAATTCTGTACAAGGCAAAGGAAATACAGCAATGGTCCCAAACTATTTCCAGATTTCACTAGCCATACCTTGTGCCACATTATTGTGAATCATTTGGCCAAATGGAGTATACTGGCCCACAAGTGGCATGGTTCATGTATGATTGCTAGCTGGGAGAAGTTTGAGTATGTTCTATAGGATATGATAAATGTCTAAACTATCTTCCCCATTGCCACAGTGCATGTTTGATTACAAAGAGGTTAAGGTAGTAGTGGCCACAATACATCAAATAACCCATTTAAAGTGTTTTCACTTCCTTGGGATTGCTAGTTTTGGAGATCTCAATGCTCAAAAGTTTCCACCAGGGATCAGAGTTCTGTTACTATTTTATTGAAAGCTGAGACTACTCCCTGCCTATATGGAGCTTTTCAAGCTACTGAATTAACAGAAAGAGAAGTAGGCTATTGGCTGGTAAACTTGCCAGATTACTAAAGTGATTTGGGGTTGTTGCTATATGATGTGGGCAAGGACAACTAAGTTAGAAGCTCAGCAGATTTATTGGAACATCTCTAACAAAAACTTGTCCAGTAATTTTGGTTATTGAAAAGCTATGGTAATCCAAGGACAAAAAGGTCTCCAAATACTCAAAACGTTTAGGAATTAGGCTGTGGATCACCCATCAAAGAAGCTTGTCCAGCCCAGGTGCTAAGAAGAGGGTGAAAATAAGGGGAAGATGGAATCAGCAGTGGAAGAAGAAAGTTATAATGACCAACTTGAGCTTTCTGATCAGTTAGAGAAGCATGGACATTGGCAGCTATGTTTTATGCTTCATCTATTATGAACAGCATTGTATTTCAAATAGTATTTCAAATTTAAAGTATGTATGAGCTGATATCACACCTTAATGAAGCAGTAGGTGGATGACACCCATCTGTCCCTTTCATCTCTCTATTAAACTCCCCTTATTAGCTAATATGAGCATATCTGTTTATATATCTGCAAAAGCCATAACTTAGTATACCAAATTGCAAAATCATAAGGGCAATTACAGAGACTTATATCTTTTTTTTTGAAACTCAAAGTAGCAAAGTATTTATTTACAAAATTTACAGTTTCATAGGGAATGCCCTAGCTGTGAAATGGTTAGGGTTCTGTGTTTTCACTGCAGAGTCACAAGTTTGATCCCTGGTACAGGAACTAAGATCTTACAAGCCATATAGAACAGCCAAAAAAAAAAAAAATACAGTTTCTTAGAAACAGCTTTAATCTATGCACATAAACTTTATAATTATATTGAACCATATAAATTATGGTGTCTGGCCTTGCCAAAGCCAATGTAAGGGGCTTACTTTTGAGCACCATCTTTCCCTCCCCTCACTCCACTAGACACCAAATAGGAGCCTCTAGATGAGCCATGCCTAATATGTATAAAGAAACTGAGTGTAGCTGCCCAGTTCAGTCTAATAAAAAAACCAAGGTATCTTGATTTCTTAGACACTACCCACAGGGATAAACCTCTTAAAAGAGCAAAAAAGAAATCAAGGAAACAGAAATTGAGATGAAGGTTAAATGTCTTCTGGAGGTGTCACCAGACAATGAACCTTCTAGAAGGAATCTAGCAATCACCAGGTAGAGTAAATGTATACACCAAACCATGATACTAAAAATGACACAATTTTGTAAATTTTGTGAAGAGTGAAATACATGCTTACAGCTATATTTTTGCCTCAACTTCATTCCCATGGAAAGCTATGTTGTATATTAATATAATCCTTGGTCAACTGACTAATGCTTTAATAATCCAGAGCTCATGGCCAGCTAAAGGAAATAACTGTCAGGTCTTAAAAGTATCTTTCAAAAAAGAATACTTCTTATAATAAAACAATACCACTTTAATATATAATTTTCACAGCATAATTTCTAAATAAAATATAATATGTCATGGTTGGAAATAAGTAAACTGCCCTAAGTCAGGAAAGAATATAAAGCATATACTTAAAATATTTTAATATTTCATTAATTTTATTTTTTAATCAAGTTAATGTCTAAATAGTTTTACATATTTCTCATTCATGTTAAAAAACTGGGTAAAGCCTTAAGGATTAACAGGAAAAATGTAAATAAAGATAATACAAGCATTACCTCATAACCCACAGTACTCTGTCAATTTGTCAATGTAGATGAAAATGTCACTTTCATCATATCTTCATATTAAAATTAAATTTTAATATGTCATTATGAACAGAAGGAGCATATAAAACTGGCTTGAGAGTATTCTATATTAATTTTCCACCTTTAACTTCTTGGTTATAGCAATTCATGCTAAAAGTCAAATGAAATTCATTCAGATTTCTAATCATTCTTTTGCTTTTATGTACTATATTCTGGCATTTAAAAAAAAATCAAACAGTCTAGATTTTTCTAATGATTTATGAAGCAGAGAAAAGTTTCAGAGAGCATCCAATGACTATGGTTTGGAAGTTAAAGAAACAAGGAGAGTTAAAATGAAATATAAAATACTCTCACAGCTAATTTTCTAATGAACATAATATTTTCAAGTTTAAAATAGTTATATTTGATACCCCCTGAAGTCCTAGCCCAGGTACTCTATCAGTCAAAAAAAGTCACAGCATTCCTCTCCTCTATGCTAACATCAACATGTAACTATATATTTTTACTGGGTTTTCTGTTATTCTGGACTAACCACAATTACTTCATTAATAATTATAAAATTGAAAATTATAGAAAATTTATGTAACAGCTGTTTTCATCAGTGGCTTGAAACTCTTCAGTTGACAGTACTCCTTTCTGCCAAGTCTATAAATCTAAAAAAGAAGGGCCAAATGCATCCTGCAAAATCTGTCAGTTATTCAATGTATACAAAAAAAATCATCTACCTCATTCTCAGCTATGTACCAAAGCTATAAGTTACTTTGAATTATTCTATAGCACACTTCTGAATTCCCACATTTTAGTTTTCTTCTTAAAGAGCTCGTGGCACTTACCAGAGTGGGTCCTGAGGTGTCCTGTGAGGGCGTCCCTTCTTCTACAGGCATAGCTACAGAAAGGACATTTGAACGGCTTCTCTCCAGAGTGTAACTTTATGTGTCTCAGAAGGTTGCCCTTCTGAGTAAAAGAAGCTCCACACTGGTTACAATGAAAGGGACGTTCACCTGCAGAAGGGTAAAGAGGTGGGGAAGATCGAGTAGGTTATATGCAAGTGACTAACTGGTTCTGCAATGTTAACCAGAGCCAGTTCTCTGTGCTAAGAATGTTCATCTCCCTCCTATGTCCTCTAAACCTTTATCTTCCTCGAATTTGCTTTGCTAATACCAAAGTCCCAAACTCTAGGTCAAGTGCCATTTCCTTTCTTCATATAAATTTCACAGGATTCTTGTCACTGACTGGAAAGAACAACAGTCAGAACACTGGCCACTGGTTGAAAAACTAGGTGCCATCAATTAACTGGTTTTACAGGTTGCTTTACATACAATATTTCAAACCACAGGATGGCATTACTAATTTGGTGTTAAGAACTTCAAATTACAAATAAACAAGTGGAAGTTCAAATATCGAAGCATCTGATTATAGTCACAGATTATAAGTACTGGAGCTGATCATGACTCTTGGTCAATCTGACTGTAAAATCTTTCTCTCTATATTGTACCATGTTATTATCTCTTTTTTAAAAAATGACAGAAACTTTGAGCTGAAAAGGACCTATAGTCTAACTCTCTAGCTGATCATTTTCTTATCAGGGGGCCAAAGAGGTTCAATGAATGAACTGGGTTACAAAGCTCATTACCACAAAAATCTCAAAATAGAGCTTAGGTCTATCAATTTACCCAGTCACTAACAATAAAACCTGTGGCAAATTGTCCTGATACAATCAGAGAAAATCCAAAGAAAATTATTCGTCCAGATATTTCCCGTACATGTATTCTCTTTTTCTTGTGAAAATAATTTATTTGATGGGAACATTTTCTACTATTACTGATATTGCTCTGAAATTGTTTTAAGCCAGAATCATCAGTTGTCTGTCAACTGATACCCATCAACAGGCTATCAACAGTCATCCAAGGTAAAAACATGTAGTTTGGTGAGGGTATGAAACTGGCAGGTAGGATCAAACTAATAACATCACCAAACCATCATGAACTACTCCCTTTAAATGTATCTATCTTAAGATAGACATAAAATAAATTATAAATAACACAAATCTGAAAACTCAACACTAGAATAAGAATTAAAAAACAATTCTCTTTTGATTGAATTAGACCATGTCTCTACTTGAGGTTAGATAATGACTATAATTTTGATAGTTCTCAAAAAATTTTACACTGAACTGTCATGTTTCTCATCCTTAGCTGAAACATTCATAATAACAGTGAACAATGAAACTACAATATATTTGGGGGAGGACTTTAAAATAATACAAACTCAATGATTCTTTTCATTAAAGAAAGCTAGGAGGGATAAATAAAGTCAACTATGGTCACCTTCTAGCAGTTACCACTGCACATTCTATCATATAGATTATAAAGCCTAAAGAAAAATGGACAGATCAGATGTATCTTGAATTCTGTAGTTCTTGTTCATTTTGGAATTCAATGATATATAAATATAAAGTAACCTGTGTGTGTGGGGGTAGCAAAGTTTTAGGTTTTTCTTTGGCAATCTTATGATGTAAGTTTACAAAAAGTCCCTATATTGATGGTTGAAAGAGAATTATCCATAATGTTAACACTACCTTAAATTTTATCTAGTTTATTTTGTTTGATTCATTTGGTAAAACTGAAAAACTAGCACTAAATACAGGTTAAAATGGAGACATTTAACCTAAAGCCTCTCATATAATATCTTATAAAATAATCAGTTTAAAAATAAATTTAATTTTGGTAAGTCATTTTTTAAATTTTATACACACAGACATACACACATATACAACTTAATTCTTTGACTTTTTTCAATGGAATAACAGCCTGAAGGTTTTAAAAATCATAATATTCTACTCCCCACTCATGTCATGGAATTAGTAATAAAAAGGAAAGAGGATTTTATTATTGAAATTAACTTTTTAGAGAGTAAAAAAAATAGCAAATGCAAATTACACATTTTAATCAATATATTTGATTTAACTTTTGAAATCTATGTAAGGTTTCCCAGGCAACCACAAATTAGTACTCAATAACTTTAAAACAAATTAGTATTTGAACAAAAATACTTGAAATCACATTTGCCTTGGGAAAATACTCCTGGTAGAATGCTAAATTTGATTTTATTTAAGCCTCCTACAATCTTTGAGTTGAAATATTTTAAAATTCCTAATTTAGGTTAGTGAATTCATCATTCAAAATAACGCTAATCTGAAAAATAACAGTAAGGATCATTTTTTAAAATAACTGTTAATTCACTTAATTATGAGACTAATGCCAGGGTAATTTAGTTGTTACATTTACAAAATACTCCAGATATCCTCAAGTATTTTTAATAAGAATTATTTCTGTATTTATATGATCATCTTAAAGGGGTAGGAGAAATGTCTAATTATAGCCAGAAACATTGCCCTGTTGCTGAGTAAGTCTTAGTGAGAAGGTGTTTGCTAATTCTGTTCCCATGCCATGGGAAGGGAAGAAAGAGGCATGAGGAAGGTAACGGTCATGAGCCCATTTTTGGTAAGAGGAAAGAGACTATGGCAATAATGCACTTTGATTTCAAGCAAATGAAGCTTTGAGAAATAATGATTTTCCTGGCCTACACCTTACAGAGATGTGTGTAAAATTATCTGATAATTAACTGAACAGTTCAGTTGACTAACTGTATTGTGTATATAACTTGAAACAATACATCTCAGTTATTTTTTAATAATTTGTTTTTCTTTTAATACACAGACTGAATCAATTGGTCCTTTTCAAGTTGGTTTAAATATATATTAAATATTATATATTGTCTAAAATATATATATTAATCACATTCTTCACAGGTAAACAAAAACAACTTTCAGGAGAAATTTACAAACTTACTAAACACATCAGTAGCACTACAGAGTTTAAGTTCGATTCAAAAACATTAAGTAGGCTATTGTGTCTGTGATAATCTTCTGATGGGTGGGCAACGACGTCAGATTAAGAACTCTGGATTCAGAAGAACAATTAAGATGTAGTCATGTAAGCACATTATTGTTCATTTTCATCCTAAATCTGTTTCTTTTTTTAAAATCAATCTACTCATCTAGTCAAGGACCATTTTTATTCACTGAAGGAAATTATCTACTATTCTTATTACGGAATAAATTATATTTCAATATTTTATATATTTTCATAAACACATTTCTAGATCTGTGTTTATTCAATTGAAACGCAAATATACATGCATCAGTTTACTTTGGTGAATCAAAGGCAGAGGGTATGCCTCTGTGGGCTGGAACCACCTCCTACAAATATGAAAAATCCCAACTATGTGTAGAGAGGGCTTTGGAGCAAGAGAATGGCTCCACAAAGCTGCAATGGACAAAATATGGTGTTGAAAACTTAAGTTACAAAGATGAGAGTACTCTACCCCAAAGAGAGGCAAAATTAAGAATATTCTATATGTATAGTGTTTGTATCAATTTGTGTTCAAGCATGAATTGATTTACTACCCCTGCTTCTTTTCTTCTCACTTCATTCCCAGTGAAGAGTGCCTGGAGTATCCGATGACAATATTACCTGATTACCTACTAAAGTAGCAATACCAAAGAGGTAACACCAAGCCATTAATAAGGCACTGGAATTGACACTTTAGTAGAGTATGAAAGAAGAAGAAAAAGAAGTGAATTAGAGCTGATACTCCATGTCATTTTAATAAATTGGGTGATTGTGTATTTTTTCCACTATCAATTTTATATTAGACATTCTGTGAGCTAAAAACACAGAAGCTTATGTTTCTCAAAGGGATTTAAGGATCGAAGACCGTGTCTTTTATACTAGCAAGCTATAAATAGTTGGTGAAAGGGGGAAGTTCTAAAATGAAGATAGTTCATCAAATTAAGGATAAAAAATTTGCTTAATGTCTATATTTCAACTTCATTTTTTGCCAATCTAAAGAAACACAAATAGACTTTCCATTCTCACAGTGCTAAAATGGAATTGAAAATGTCATGACCCACTAAGACACATAAACTGGGTCATCAGAAATACACATAAAAATGGCTAACTTAAAGACACATCACAATTTTATGGTTAACAATGTGTGGCAGGTAGCCCAAGCACCTCTATGAATTGTTTAGTAACTTTTAACAAAAAACCACCCAGATCTTAGAAAAGTATAAAAATTTCCCAATACTTTAATAAATATTTATTAATATTAAAAATTCATAGAGTTCCAAGAATATTTTTTTTAATCTATTTAGTTTATTTTCCTTGTCAGCTGAGTGAGTCTTATATTCCCAGGACTCATGGAAATCTGTGTAACTATTTAGAAATAGTTTCCTGGTGGTTCAGACAGTAAAGCATCTGCCTACAATGTGGGAGACCTGGGTTCAATCCCTGGGTCAGGAAGATCTCCTGGAGAAGGAAATGGCAACCCACTCCAGTAATCTTGCCTGGAAAATCCCATGGACAGAGGAGTCTGGTAGGCTATATTCCATGGGGTCACACAGAGTCGGACATGACTAAAGTGACTTAGCAGCAGCAGCAGCAACTCTACTTTACCATAGTAAATATCGAATGGACAGTACAGTAGGTGGGTAATTATTTCTGTACTTATAAACCAACAATCCTCATGAAAGTCACTGTAGATACAGTGAAACATCAATTAACCTAAATTTTCAACAGAGTACACTCAAATTTTTTGAATGTTCTTAACTCAGACCAAAAAAGGTTTATTAAAAATGTTACAAAAATTGTTTAAATATATTTTTCAGCCTTAAAATGAATACTATTTGCAATTCAACTGAAAAGTCACTCTAGTAATTTTATTTAGTTTCTACATTGCTAGATGTGAGATGGAGACATCCCAAAGTGTGTTATCTCCCTCAGTATAATCTCTCTGAGATGACGGATACATCGTAACTTTGTGGATCTCTTCTTTTAGACCTGCAATTAGAATAACTTCATGACCATAGAAACAAAGTAGACTCATATTTTACAGTCTTTTTCTTTTCTTCTTATCAAACATGATACTTAGCTTGATCTTTTAATTTTTTCCATGAGACATTTCTAACAGTTAAAAGAAAAATCATCTTCACTAGTATTACAAATATTACTATAAATTCTAAAAAATATTATAAAAATATGATGCTATATAAAAAGGAAATTCAAAACAAAAAGTAAAAATATAACTGACTGTATGGTTGGATAAGAGTGTAGGCCCTGAAGTTGATGATTTCAATTAAGGTAACAGTGATTCTAAGGTGTAGTTTCTCACTATAATGAAACTATCAGCCTTAGAGTACTGATATTCGAAGCACAAAATATTTGAACAAAACTACTTTGGACATCAGGAGACACTGAGCCTAGCCTCAAAATGCACTTAACTACCTAAGGGATAATGGATAAATCAATTAAATGTTTTGGGCTTCATTTTCTTCATGTGTAAATGAGAAGTTTGGACTAAGAAGATGTCAATGTTCCCAGGATCTCTCATGTTTTAAGCATCTACTTACTAAATTGATTACTTAGAAGTCTTTAAATCAGTCTTTACTGAGATTTATCTCTCTTCCAAAAGAGTGTCATATTTTAAAACTCTGAGTGTATGACTTATTACTGTTTTGCTCTATTAATACCTCTCTGAATTATAGTTTAAGATATCATTACCTTTAAATCAAATTTCATATGAATTTGAAACTTTTTAAGAGTCAACAATCCACCTACCTTATCACAGTATCATTTCTTGTGTTTACATCAAAAAGAACTTAAACTTTTTACCAAAGGATTTAAAGAGATTTAAATAAGGCCTTCTAAATGAGTTGGTTTTTCACATTACTTAGATGTCTAAAAGTATATTAATCTGAGGTCCTTTTCCTCACCTGATTCTATGATTACACATTCCGACCACCCTTTGTTACATTCTACCCTATGTTATCTCCTTGCAGGAGTTGTAGTTAAAAATTACAGGAAAAGGGTGACATCCTGGAACTGGGGAAAATAAGTATCTGTCTCCTACACAGACCCATGGAAGGCAAAGACTGATTGTATTTCAAGAAGTTAATTAGATAAGGTGAAAATGATCCACTATTATATAAATGCATGAGGACCACATTATAGGATAAACGTTTAGCTAGCAAACTCTATTCTCTGCCCATGGGTATGGTAAAATATGTATAGGAGTACAAAAGATCAAGTTACACAATGAAATTCTCCTATACCTTTTGAACCCTCATCATATTATTGCTATATTAAGAACTGTGGAAACTGAATCCCAAACTTCTTTTTGAAATGCTATTCAGATCTGAAGGCTGGAAGTCAAGACCCAGGCTACTTGCTGCTTTTCAGCAATCCAATACTAGCAGAATTCTGAAAAAGGAGTTTCACCATTGCCACCCCTGAATAAAAAGGAAAGAGAATAGATGTCAGGTAATATCAACATCAGATGTCACAGGCAGTCATCAGGTTATTCTTTCAGCTGCTTACCAGTGTGACTCCTTTTATGTACCATAAGCACATTGGGCCCAATGCAAACCATGCCACAGACGTCACATTTCAGTTTACCATTCGGAAGCCGGATTCCTCCCTCGCCTTGAAGCTCCTGGACTTTCCTGTTGTCTGCCACCTCGCTGCTTTCAATTAGGGGTTCTTCTAGGCTGCTACCCTCATCATGGCCCCTGATCTCATCTTCACGGCTCAGGGGTTTCCTGTCACACTCTTCATCACTCTGCATTTCTAGCTTTACTGAATTTGCTGTAATTTAAAGAAGAAAGGAAGACATTTTGAGTGCGTGTTATGTGTTGTCACCTACATCTCTTTCCCACACATTGCCATTCTATTAACATGGTTAGAAATACTGTAGAATACAGCATATTCTCTGTAGAATAAAGTCCATCCCTCATGCAACATTATACGTGCTTTGCTCCAAGGTATTCCAGTGAAGCTTCAGTATGAAAGTGAAGATGACCTAGGGAAGCTCAAGGTAAACAGAATGATGCTTTATTTTTACACACATGTTTTTCTTTAATTCAGGGGTACACTTTTTAACTGGTATTGTTAGATTTTTGAGTTTGTCATTAAGGTGACTGAGACAGGATTATGAAAAGGACAAGTTGAGATACTACTTAACCCACTGAGCAACACCTCTTAACTACACACACACACACACACACACACACACACACAAGTCATAGTCTCTGTATTCCGTTAAAGCACTTGTGTAAACCTGCCTTTGAAATGAGCAAGAGAAACAACTCGGGATATTAAGCCAGCAAACGTCTTAGACACATGAAGTCATCCAGGCAAGGCAAATATTCTAAAAATCAGACTAAATAATACAGTCAGTTGAGAGCTATATAGATGAAGGGCAGAGTGCACAGAACTCACATGCTCTTAAGCTACTCTGCTTTTTTATTTCCTGTGTGAAAAAAGTTCTCCATAGAACATATTAGTCTACAAATCAAAGTATTCCAACTTTAATCTATGCACACCAAAAAGCAGTGAATGACAGGAATGGCATAGCATGCATGCACACACTTGTGACTGTTAAGAAATTTAATGCCTTCTGTTTGCTGTTTTTGGATCATCCCACAGAAAAGTAGGAATTTTGTTAGCACAGCCCTCATGCTGGATTGCTGACAGAGTCCTTTCACAGAGCAGAAGCAAGCTTTAAGAGAATACCAGGTTTTATCCACTGATCTTGAAAATTTCTCAAGAAACCATATCAAAGTTACTAAGCAAAACAAATTATTTGGTATTACTTGAATAGAGGAAATATTTTCATAAAAAGGAAGTACATTTTTTTTTTACTGCAATTGTTTTCTTAGAGAAACCACCCCTTCTCTGCCTCGTTGTTAGTTCTTATGACAGGCAGCACATACTATCAAAATGACTCCTCCATACTCCCTCCATGGAACTCCCCTGTGAACCACAGGCAGTGTGGTGCAACGTGGGGATCACTAGATTTAGTTAGGAGAACTGGCTTTGACATTTACTGCAATATAATCTTGAACTAGTTATTTAACCTCTGAATCTTATGTCTTTCATTTACAAAGTGGAGATGAATTCACATAACAGAATAAAGTTTAAGCACAATAGTTTAGCTATTAAGAGCAAAGTTTCTAGCAGTGGCACTTAGTATTATAAAAGGAGTGTCACGTGGTGCATATTACTAAGTTCTCCATGTCCTCTACAAAATCGGGATGATAATGGCACCCACTTCCTAGGACAGATGTAAGCATTAAATGTCTAAATATACAAAATGGGCTTACTATTATTTTTCTTTGGACAAAAGTGTTCTTATTCCATAAAGTTTTTGTAAAGATCAATTAACGTAACAGTACATAAACTGACCTAAGAACTACAAAGGGATATACAGCCTTCTTGCCTCATCTCTAATAGAATATGTATATCTTGGGTTTTACCCTATTTACAAATTAGCACTGCTTTACTGGGTTTTGAGAAGAGTATGGACAATATTTTTCCATCTTAATATTTCCAATATGCTAAGATATATGTGGCATACAAGAAGTATTTCAGGTAGTATTCCCTGAAGCATTTTAATTAACTGATTAAGAATTTTCTTTCTTTAAGGTATTTTCTTATATGTTTAAAGAATCCATTAACAGAATAACAAAAAATTAATCATCGTAAAGGATTAGATTTAGAAAAGGAAGAGGAACCAGAGATCAAATTGCCAACATCCACTGGATCATCAAAAAAGCAAGAGAGTTCCAGAAAAACATCTATTTCTGTTTTACTGACTATGCCAAAGCCTTTGACTGTATGGATCACAACAAACTGTGGAAAATTCTTAAAGAGATGGGAATACCAGACCACCTGACCTGCCTCCTGAGAAATCTGTATGCAGAGTCAGGAAGCAATAGCTAGAACTGAACATGGAACAACAGACTGGTTCCAAATAGGAAAAGGAGTACGTCAAGGCTGTATATTGTCACCCTGCTTATTTAACTTCTATGCAGAGTACATCATGAGAAACGCTGGGCTTGATGAGGCACAAGCTGGAATCAAGATTGCCAGGAGAAATATCAATAACCTCAGATATGCAGATGACATCACCCTTATGGCAGAAAGTGAAGAAGAACTAAAGAGCCTCTTGATGAAAGTGTAAAAGGAGAGTGAAGAAGCTGGCTTAAAACTCAACATTTAGAAAACGAAGATCATGGCATCTGGTCCCATCACTTCATGGCAAATAGATGGGGAAACAATGGAAACTGTGAGAAACTTATTTTGGGGGGCTCCAAAATCACTTCAGATGGTCACTGCAGCCATGAAATTAAAAGACGCTTGTTCTTTGGAAGAAAAGTTATGACCAATCTAGATAGCATATTAAAAAGCAGAGACCATTACTTTGCCAACCAATGTCCATCTAGTCAAAGCTATGGTTTTTCCAGTGGTCATGTATGGATGTGAGAGTTGGACCTTAAAGAAAGCTAAGCACCGAAGAACTGATGCTTCTGAACTGCGGTGTTGGAGAATACTCTTGAGAGATCCTTGGACTGCAAGGAGATCCACTACCAGTCCATCCTAAAGGAAATCAGTCCTGAATATTTGTTGGAAGGACTCATATTGAAGCTGAAAATCCAATACTTTGGCCACCTGATGCGATGAACTGACTAATTTGAAAACACCCTGATGCTGGGAAAGACTGAGGGAGGGAGGAGAAGAGGACAACTGAGGATGAGATGGTTGGACGGCATCAGTGACTCAATGGACGTGAGTTTGAGTGAACTCTGGGAGTTGGTGGTGGACAGGGAGGCCTGGTGTGCTGCAGTCCATGGGGTCGCAGTCAGACACGACTGAGTGACTGAACCAAACTGAGCTGAAAGGATAAAAAATTAAAATTATGTCCTTTTCTACCTAAATCACCCATTCCTCAGTTCTGGTCTCAAAACCATAATCCTTGTCTTCTATTTAGAACTGTGTATGCATGGATGTGTATACATGTGTATATACAGGTCACTGTTTTTACACAAATTGAGCTGACTTTAACTTCCCTTTCTTCAGTTAATAATATCTGTTCAATATTTTCCACATTAGTACAAAGAAATTCGGGCTGCCCAGGTGGCTCAGTGATATAAAGAATCCTTTGCAGGAGCTGCAGAAGATGTGGGTTCCATCCTCGAGTTGGGAAGATTCCCTGGAGAAGGAAATGGCAACCCACTCCAGTATTCTTGCCTGGGAAAACTCATGGACACAGGACCCTCGTGGGCTATGGTCCATGGGTCACAAAAGTGTCAGATACAACTGAGCAACTGAGCACACAGGCACAAATACAGAAATCTACACTGTTCTTTTCTAATAATACCTGCATAAAATCTATTTACAAATATAATATATTCACCAGGCTATTAAGATTATTTCTTTAGTGCTATTATAGACAATATTATATAATATGCCATACAAAACTGTTAATCTGGTAAAAACTAGTTATTTTACTTTAGACTTTTAATCTGCATTTTTTATTGTGAATGAAGTTGGGTATCTTTTTCATGTTTAAATGTGTTCTCTCTCTTTTTCTTTTTTTTAGAAATGCCTATCAAAATTCTTTGCCCATTTTTCCACTAGGTTGTCAGCCTTTCTCACTGAATTTAAATGCTTTATATACTAAGGAACTTAGTCCTGTGTCTGATATGTTTTGCAAAAACTTTGGTATATCTTTTTACTCCAGGGTATTTTTTTGGCATATATGTTAAATTTTTTACATTTTGAATTTTAACATTTTTGTTAAACATAACATATTTAAGCCATAACAATTATGACTTCTGGATTCCGTATCTTGCTTCAATAGTTTTTCCATATTCCGAGAAGTTCTTCCATTTTTTTCTGAGAAGGAAAACTGTTCTAATCAGTGTAAAAATACTACCGGTTACCCTACATAGTCCCATGTTTCATTTGTAACTGTCACATAAAGGAAAAATTAAGAAAGAAAACAAATGAAAAATATGACTTAATGTAGCATGATTTCATATACCAGCCTGTGAGCAAATTTTAAAGTCATGTACTAAAGATCACAAATTTCACGGCAATGCTATCACTTACATTTTTGAACAAGTCAACATCTGATAAGCTGCCTTTAATGAGTATAAAGTCTACCCACATTTCATTTTGGGAACTGAAGAAATATATATCTAAAAGAAGTTAAGTCTGAACGTATGGGCCTCTTCAATCTCAAAAGAGTGCAAATTTATGACTTGATGTTCTACTAAATTATCTTTTCCCTCAGGAGAATATTAGAATATGGACAGTAAAACAACATTAAACATTAGTAAAAATGTCATTTTACAATTTATCAGGGCTTCCCTGCTGGCTCAGTGGTAAAGAATCCGCCTGCCAATGCAGGAGACATGGGTTTGATCTCTGGTCCAGGAAGATCACGCATGCAACAGAGCAGATAAGCCCAAGTGCCACAACTACTGAGCCTGTGCTTAAGAGCCCAGGAGCCTCAAATACTGAGCACCCAAAGGCCACAATTACTGCAGCTTGTAAGCCCTAGAGCAAATGCTCTGAAACAAGAGATGTCATCACAATGAGAAGCCCGTGCATTACATCTAGAGAGTGGTAGCCTCTGCTTGCAGCAACCAGAGAAAAGCCCAGGCAGCAAGGAACCCAGCAGTAAAAAATAAATAAAATTTAAAATAGTTTAAAAAGCCCAGTTTATGAGATGTTACCATTAAGGTTAGAACTTTCTTTTCTATCTATAGAAGAACATACTTGAGATGAATATCCAAAAGCATATTTAGTAGAACTAAATATAAAAGAAGTGGTAAACTATAGTGAGAAACTAAGATAAGAAAGCTTTCTAAAGTGAACAATGCAATGAAATAAAGGAAAATAATAGAATGGGAAAGAATAGAGATCTCTTCAGGAAGATTAGCAATACCAAGGGAACATTTCATGCAAAGATAGGCACAATAAAGGACAGAAATGGTATGGACCTAACAGAAGCAGAAGATATTAAGAAGAGGTGGCTAGAATACAGAGAAGAGCTATACTAAATAGGTCTTAATGACCTGGATAACCATGATGGTGTGATCAGTCACCTAGAGCCAGACATCCTGGGGTGCAAAGTCAATCAGGCCTTAGGAAGCATTACTAGGAACAAAGCTAGTGGAGGTTATAGAATTCCAGCTGAGCTATTTCAAATCATAAAAGATGATGCTGTTAAAGTGCTGCTCTAAATATGCCAGAAAATTTGGAAAACACATCAGTGGCCACAGGAATAGGAAAGGTTAGTTTTCATTCCAACCCCAAAGAAGGACCATGCCAAAGAATGTTCAAACTACCACACAAGTGCACTCATATCACATGCTGGCAAAGTAATGCTCAAAATCCTTCTAGCTAGGCTTCAACAGTATGTGAACTGAAAATTTCCAAATGTACCAACTGGATTTAGAAAAGGCAGAGGAACCAGAGATCAAATTTCCAACATCCACTGGACCACAGAAAAAGCAAGGGAATTCCAGAAAAACATCTACTTCTGCTTCATTCACTATGCCAAAGCCTTTGACTGTGTGGATCACAACAAACTGTGGAGAATTCTTCAAGAGATGGGAATACCAGACCACCTGACCTGTCTCCTGAGAAATCTGTATGCAGGTCAGGAAGCAATAGAACTGGACATGTAACAACAGACTGGTTCAAAGTTGGGAAAGGAGTACGTCAAGGCTGTATATTGTCACCCTGCTTATTTAACTTACATGCAGAGTACATCATGAGAAACACTGGGCTGGATGAAGCACAAGCTGGAATCAAGATTGCTGGGAGAAATACTGATAACCTCAGATATGCAAATGACACCACTCTTATGGCAGAAAGCAGAGAGGAACTAAAGAGATTCTTGATCAATGTAAAAGAGAGTGAAAGAGCTGGCTTAAAACTCAACATTCAAAAAACGAAGATCATGGAATCCAGTTCCATAACTTCATGGCAAATAGATGGGGAAACAGTGGAAACAGTGAGAGACTTTATTTTGGGGGGCACCAAAATCACTGCAGATGGTGACTGCAGCCATGAAATTAAAAGACACCTGCTCCTTGGAAGAAAAGCTATGACAAACCTAGACAGTATATTAAAAAGCAGAGACATCACTTTGCCGACAAAGGTCCATATAGTCAAAGCTAAGGTTTTTCCAGGAGTCTAGTAAGGATGTAAGAGCTGGAACATCAAGAAGGTTGAGTGCCAAAGAACTGATGCTTTCAAATGCAGTGCTGGAGAAGACTCAATGAGAGTCCTTTGTACAGCAAGAAGATCAAACCAATCAATCTTAAAGGAAATCAACCCTGAATATTCACTGGAGGGAATGATGCTGAAGCTAAAGTTCCAATACTTGGGCTTCCTGATGCAAAGAGCAGACTCACTGGAAAAGACCCTGATGCTGGGAAGGATTGAAGGCAGAAGGAGAAGCAGACAACAGAGTATGAGATGGATGGTATCACTGATTCAGTGGACATGAGTTTGAGCATATTTCGGGAGACAGTGTTGGACAGGGAAGTCTGGCATGCTGCCGTCCGTGAAGTCACAAAGATTTGGACATAACTTAGTGACTGAACCACAAAACTATAGTAATCTTTTCTCTAACAATATTATACTCTGAGGAATTATATATTTGCCTTGTATGAATATATATACTATTGCTATAGTAAATAATGATTAATATTTATTGATATAGTAAATCAATAAAATGCAACACATTTTAATATATTCATGGCATAGATATTTTCATAAATATGGTGGATGTGCTTATTCACTCAGTCATGTCCAACTCTTTGAGACCCCATGGACTGTGGCCCACTAGGCTCTTCTGTCCACGGGGATTCTTCAGGCAAGAATACTGGAGTGGGTTGCCATTCCCTTCTCCAGAGATCCTCCCATCCCAGGGATCAAACCCAGGTCTCCTGCATATCAGGCAGATTTTTTACCACCTGAGCCACCATGGAAGCTAAATATGGTGTCCTATTGTACAAATAAAATTCCATTCTAATTAATATTTAGCTCATCTTACCAAAATTAAGCTGAAATTCTAAGATAAAAGTGATTACTTAAAATAATCAGAATTTTAACTGTTAAATATTTTTCCTACTCAAAGAACCTACAAAATTTCTCCTATTATTTATTTTTACTACTTAGGATTTTTCTAATTAATCTAGGGCATGTAATATTTTAACTATTAATGATTAAATTTGTGTTTGGGAAATGTATACTCTAAATTATAAATTACATAATGACTGTAGTTACATGAAGTCACTATAAATTAATCACTGAATAAAAATCAAAGTAGTGGCGTTATCAAATTTTTGAAATTAAACTTTAACTCTTTATCATATAGTATTCCCTGGTGGCTCAGACGGTAAAGCGTCTGCCCGCAATGCGGGAGACCTGGGTTCGATCCCTGGGTCGGGAAGATCCACTGGAGAAGGAAATGGCAACCCACTCCAGTACTCTTGCCTGGAAAATTCCATGGACAGAGGAGCCTTGTAAGCTACAGTCCACGGGGTCACAAAGAGTTGGGCATGACTGAGCAACGTCACTTCTTCATTCCTTTTATAATTTGGGCATTCTGATACATGGCTAATTCCTTCTAAGATAAGAAAATGTTAGTATAAGTGAAATCTTGTTACTATATATCAACAACAAGAATTACTTTTCAAGCTTATTTTCTTGATAGAAAATGAAGAATGTAAAAATTCAAGCATATCCATGTGAAATGATACACAGCTTTATATATTGAGAAGCATTAACAGTTTAATGAAAACAATATTTTGTCAGAATAATTAGCAATGAAAAAAGGATGTGAAAAAAGATTTTAATTGATCAATTTGTTCTTTGTTATTCAATATTGTAGCCACAAATAACTATGATATATAGATAGGTAAATATTATCAGTGAAAAAATAAAATGTTTATTATAGGTATCTTTTTTTCCCCCTTTAACTTGAAGGGAATGATACTGTTCACAGTTTTAAATAAAGAAGAGTCGAATTTTGAAGTATCCAAAAAAAGTTACACTGATTCTTTGTTACATTGATTCTTTTAGTACACTTGGAGGTTTGTAAACACAATTAAAGGATAATAACTGTTGATTGAAAAGACTTTTATAATCAATTTTATATATATAAAGCTTTGAATATATTTCAGGGTAAAATATTCCACATATATAGTTATGAAAAAAACTGCTTCATAATACAAACATGTTTAAGGATTAAAGATTTATCCCCTTCTTTATGCTTCCCAACTACTATTCTTGAACTTTAGGATATAGCTTATAGATTCTATAAAAATGCATGTTTAATCACCTCCATTTACATGTGATCATCCCAATGCCAAGAATTAAAGAGATTCACATAAGAGCTCTTATAAATGATTCCCAGGCCAAACAAATTTCAATAATAAAAGCTTTTCAGTAAACATACTGGATTGTCTACACTCAAAGCCTTCATAATTATCAGTTTCAAGATACATACTACTGAGTGGATAAAGTTACACTGGACTTGTCTTCAATTCAGTAGCATGGTATTAAATAAAATGATAACCTAATAAGGGTATTTACAGAGCTAAACATATATAGATCTTTTAAAAAAAAAAGAAAAAGGCAGAAAACCAAATGGGGAAAAATCATGCTGTTTTGTGAAGCTGTTAAAACACATTATTTTAATTCAGTCTATTTCATAATGAAGTTTTCATTACCACTATTATCATACTTTAAAGACAATTCAAAATCCAAATGTATACCACTTAAAAATGAAATGCATAATGCTGTCACATACATTAACAGACCTCACACAGTAGAGCTCATCCACTTCAACCAATAAGACACAAGGACCAAAATGAAATCTGTTTAAAACTCATTGAGCCAGCAAATATTTATTATGTGCCTAATATGGTGTTGCCCAAAAAGTTTATTTGCCATCAATACTCTGCTAAAATTGATTATGAAGGTTTAAGACTAAAGGCTGAAGAATATTTTTCACTTAAATAAGAAACCTGTATTAGCAGGATGGTATGTACCCAGCTCAAGAAAGAGTTTATGAGTGAAAAGTACAGGAAATATTTTACTAGCATGTAATTTGGTTACATACTGAATTTATTTACCTAAATAGTACATAAATGTGGAGAAATTTTTCTTTAGAAATTCCTATTTTTTATTAACTCGACCAAATTACCCACTTATATAAGATGGTACAAGAGCATATGATTTTGCAATGTCTGGAACTTGATGGCTTCAAATAAAATTCTCAGCTTTTAACATCTCGGGGGAAGATCACTTTTTTATACACATGGAGAAATATATTCAGTTAATTTTGAATTATAAAAGTGGAATAAATTATATCTTCATTGTTAGAATGAGCTTTTCACAGATAACCCTATCATTTGTTAAATGTCGAGTTTTTGAAAAATCATAGAAACCAGAACCTAAAATACCATTATCAAAATATTTTTAAAATCTAAAATAAACTTTATACAACTTCAAACTTTATTATTAGTATGAGTTGATTCTATTCATCCATGAACAGATTATTGAAATTTCCTAGCCAGGAAAATAGTGCAAAGGGATTATGATTTATTTGCTGTATTTGAAAAGTTACAATATTTATCTTATGGAGTATAAAATAGGCCTTCTATCTTAATTACTATTCACTTAGTGATTTATTTCTGTTTAATTTCCAAACTATAATTTTCAACTCAATTTTTAAGGAAGTAAGTAGTCAACACTATGGGAGCTAAAGAAATGTTTCTTTCACAGTGGTACTAATAAAAGATAGCTAAAATGCCATTCTTATCAAGTTGCGGGGGAAAAGCCTTTCAGGTGTGATATGTAAGTCGACTTTCATGTGCTTGGTTTCTGTTGTATGAACATTTAAGAGGACACTTACATTGTGTTATTACTTACAAGCGTCAATTCTCCAGGGCTATGCCAGATACTTGAAATGGTGTTATACACACTAATTGAATCAATATGTCTATCTAATAATCTCTTGAAGTTGCCTCTGAGCTCATACAACTCTCATTTAAACTTTCAAAAAAGAAACATCAAACATGATTAAATTCATGTTAACAGCACAGCAGCTGTTTAAATAATGTGTTAAAAACACAAACTGCTTTCCAAACTCTGATGTAAAGCATAATTATTTACTAACAAACTTTCCAGCCATCTACACAATTAAAGTAAAATCCTCACAACAAAAATTAAGGTATATGCAATCATTTTTCAAAAAATTTCCTCAACAAATTTTCACATAATACAAAAACTCTGTTCCTTTTAACTGGAAATAAATTAATACATACATCGTACAAAACAGATCTCTCATAGCATCCTGAGAGTATTCATTTTAGAAATGGCTGGACAAGTCCAGACACTGGTGTCACTCAACTGCAGCTGAGGCATTTGAGAGTAGCATTCTAAGTCTGCACATCCCATTACCTCATTTTCTCTAAGTCCCTGCTCTCTCTCTCTCCTTTCCCAATATAGTTAGATTATATATTTCTTAAACCTACTAGAGTAACTTGATCAAGATAGTCCTGGTTCTGAAATATGATTACTATTCTAAAAGCACTGTAGAAGAAAATTACTCTGCACCTGATTGAAGGAAACCAGGGTCTTTACTTCCCTTTCTGCCACTTAACTAGTTCTGGGACCTCGGGAAATTTGTTTATTTTGACTCAGCCTCCTGCATCACCTGAAATATGGGAAAAATAACACTTGATGTTCCTGAAGCCTAGATAAAACAGTCTCTACACTGAGGATTTAGAATCCTTTTAATAATTGTAATAATACAAAAATAATTTATAATTCTTATTGATTTAAAACAATTCATTGTCTCATTGGAGACTCAGAACCACAGCAGATTATAGGTAGGACAGACACAGATAAATGGAGGTTGGTTGCTAAGTAATGTTGCCAAGTAAATGATATCAGTGCAAGATTTTCTGCCTTTTGTCTTCGCCATCTTCCTATGACACAATACTGCCTGTCCAATTAAGCAAGTAACTAATAGTAGTATTACATTTAGAAAAAATATCAGTCCTGAGCAAATAGATCTTTCTGATGCTATAAAACTGTGCCCGTAAGTTGAAGAGGATACCAGGAATTCAAGCCCACATTGGTTAGATAAAATAAAAATATGTTTCCATAAACTGAGGTGTAGATGAATACTTTCAAGTCTGGGAGGCTTGTGCCTACTCAAATGAAATATTTTTTCATTTGTAGATTTACTTTGGTCTCAAGGCAGGGACAGGTTCATGTAGTGCAACAAGTTCCTGAAGAATCTGCCAATATTCAATCCTTTTCCTGATCCCTACTTTTTCTATATTCCCTGTCATGACTTACGGGTGGTAGGTCAAGTCAGCCATTGGAGGAATAAGTCGCTATTATCAACTTTAATCTCTAAACCAACAGTTATAGAGGATGGCATTTTAAGACTTCCTTTGTGGTCACATTTTGACAGTCTTGTGTCAATTTTTGTTACAAAGATAAATCCTATCGATGAGTAGCTCATGCAATATTTCATGTACATTTAAAGAGATCGTCACAACAAAATAAATACCAAAAAAGTACTCTAACTCCTTGAAAAAGAGAAACCAAGTAAAACTAAGGAGCTGAGACCTGTGACCCCTGATGCTCTCCCACAACACATGACCTTCTACAGCATGCCCATCAGCAGACCACACACCTTTACTGACCAGCACAGTGGTACCACCACAGCCCAAGGATGAAGTTTCTATTTTTCAGCAGACAACTAGTTCTTGGGAAATGTACGTGGAGAAAATAGGCCTAGTTTAAACAGAAATGCCACAGGCAAACAAGAGTCTATCCTGTTATCCGTCCTTTAAATAAATGACTGCATTTATCAAGTCCCAGAGATTCAGTATCTGCCATGTCTTGCATATCCAACTTCTTTTTGTTACTTTTTAATGGGCAACACAGAACTCCTTTTAAGATTGCCCATGTCCTTGCACCTGGAACAATTTCAACAACTTTCTAGCTGGGTCTCTCTGCAAGTTTTTGCCACACTCCCCACCCCCCAATTCTCTTCCTAAAGCTGAGCTCACGATACTCTTAAATGTTTTCCGTAACTGGACTGTTTGCTGCCTACAGATTAAAGACATAGGTATCGGTGTGGACTAAGGACCTCCACAGCATAGTTCCATCACTGCTTTTGGTCCTATGTCCTATTACTCCCTTAGTTATTCATACTTTTTCCAGTCATTCTTCCTGGAACTTATCCCATACATCCCTATTTACTTTTTTTTTTTTACTGATCCTTATTTTTTCTAGAGTCTTTCTCCTGACATTCTATCAATGCCAGCATATCATCAAAGCTCATTGCATGTTAGTCACTTCAGTCATGTCTGACTCTGTGTGACCCTATGGACTGTAGCCCACCAGGCTCCTCTGTCCATGGGATCTTCTCCAGGCAAGAATACTGGAGTGCGTTGCTGTGCCCTCCTCCACGGGGTCTTCCTGACCCAGGGATCAAACCCATGTCTCATGTCTCTTGCATTGGCAGGCAGGTTCTTTACCATGAGCACCACCTGGGAAGCCCCTCAAAGCTCACTTATCTTCTACCTTTTGTCAAGAAGTAGTCCCTGTGCAAAAAGATGCATTACAGTGATTTCCAATGGCATCCCACTCCAGTACTCTTGCCTGGAAAATTCCATGGATGGAGGAGCCTGGTAGGCTGCAGTCCATGGGGTTGAAAAGAGTCGGACACGACTGAGCGACTTCACTTTCACTTTTCACTTTCATGCCTTGGAGAAAGAAATGGCAACCCACTCCAGTGTTCTTGCCTGGAGAATCCCAGGGACGGGGAGCCTGGTGGGCTGCCGTCTGTGGGGTCGCACAGAGTCAGACACAACTGAAGCGACTTAGCAGCAGTAGCAGCAGCAGCATTCATGTATTTGCCTTTAACTCTACATTCCCTGATAGCTCAGCTGGTAAAGAATCCACCTGCAATGTAGGTGACCCCAGTTCGATCCCTGGGTTTGGAAGATCTGCTGGAGAAGGGATAGGCTACCCACTCCAGTATTCTTAGATTTCCCTTGTGGCTCAGCTGGTAAAGAATCTTCCTGCAATGCTGGAGACCTGGGTTCGATCCCTGGGTTGGGAAGATTCCCTAGAGAACGGAAGGGCTACCAACTCCAGTATTCTGGCCTAGAGAAATCCATGGACTATATAGTTCATGGGGTTACAAAGACTCAGACATGACTGAGTGACTTTCACTCACTACATTCCCTATGGTATAAGGTTTTTTAAAAGAAATGCTTTATTCACAATTGTAAAACTGTCTTCCCCTTACATACACCAGGTGCTCAATAAATGTTCACTGAACTCTTGTTGCAGCTGATTTACCTATCATACTTCTTTTTAAGTTACAGAGATCACACATAAATAATTATAGAGCTACATATTAAACACAAATCAGCAACATAACATTAATTAAAGGGCCACTGCATAAAAGACTTTAAGTGCATTATATACATCACTGATATAATCATAACAGCTGCTCTGTGAAGTATATAATACTACCTTCATTTTACAGGTGAGAAAACTAAAGCTCAAAATGGGTGAAGTAACTTGTCCAGGTCACACATCTTTTCAGAGCCAGATCTGAAACTAGAACTGAGAACTAAAGACCAAATTCTGGCTATTTCCCCTGTGACATCAAAAGCAAAATCAGTTACCAGTTACCAGTAAAGGAAAACAGGGATGCCAGTATGTTAAGGAAGAATAACTTTGGATCAGTGTGTGCCATCTGCCATTTTCTCTACTGCATGTAGAACACAGGTGTAGTAGTTTGCCAGCTTTGAGTAAAGAGAAATTTGTCTGAGAGACTGTTCTGGAAGACGACCAGCTTCCACTGCCAGATTTTCTGAGCATGGATTTTATTTCATATAAGAGCAATCTACTTTGAACTGGTGTTTGGCAACCATCTGCTTAAAATAACTGTGGGAGGTTTGTGAAGCAAATTACATTCTGAAATTCTCTCTTTTAATAAGGGGAGTATAAATTTTCTAACCAAACTTCTGTAAGAAATAAAACCATTACTATAAAATCCAGCTGAGTGGGCATATACTCGAAGGGATCCACACATGAGATTGCCAGAGGTCACTGAGGACGCTTAAACCAGGTCAGAAGGCAGCGCCGCCAGCATGCTAAAGAGAAAGAGATAAGAAATGGAGCAGGGTTTCCATTACGGGGCAAGAATGACAGAGGAAAGAACCAACGCCAAGAGATGCACTTCACCAGCTTTACTGAGTCTCTGAACAGAAAGTGACAGAGGAACCCAACAGCTTTCCTACCCTGGGTTCAAGTATCCCTGGGTGCCAAAACCCACAACAAACATCAAGCCCTACAGAAGTTCTTTCCCTGATGTTCTTTCATAAACACTTCACTATTTGTGTGAAATAAGGAGAGTCAATATCTGGCCCAGAGATGCAGAGGACTGTTTGGTTAAAAATGTTAAATCAAGAAAATGTATCAAGCTGTAGCAAAAAAGAAAATGTATAGTTGTGATTAAGAAAAATTAACCTGGACAATGACCCAGCAAATTTTATTTCCTACAGTGTAGCAGCGGTAATATATATATATATCTTTTTTTTTTTTTTTGCAATGTTCATACCTGTTTCCTACCCCAAATGAATAGACATTTTAGTCAGTCTTATAGAGTGAATCTGTTAAAAGATAAAATAATTACAAAGCAGTGTAGGAGGTATTAGGTGAGTAATAGAAATGCTGGATTAGAACACCTTTATTTAGGTACATATGTGAACATTAAGAAGTCATTTAGCAACTTCTTTGGCAGTCCAGAGGCTAAGACTCCATGCTCCCAATGCAGGGGGTCTGGGTTCAATACCTGGTCAAGGAACTAGATCCCACATGCTGAAACTAAAGAGTTTGCATGCTGTAAACTAAAAGATCTTGTGTGCTAGAACTAAGACCTAGCGCAGCCAAATAAATATTTTGGTGAGGAAGTCATTTAACACTGTCCCTGTTTCCTACTATGTAAACTGGGGATAATAACCTCTATATAAAAATCATAAAGCTTGGGAAGCAGAGTCACTTTAGTGCAGGCAGAGAGCCTATGGCTAAAAGATTCGGTATTCTAGAGCTTAAGGTCAGACTCTTGCATTTATTAGTGACATGACCTTAAGAAACCTCAAGAAACCTCTCAGTCTCATTTTTCTCATCTATAAAGTCGAGATAATGATATTGCCTGCCTCCTAGGGCTATTCTGAGCATTAAATACAACTGTATATAAAACAGCCTTAGAGCTATTTCACTTCTTATCAATAGAGTTACCATATGAAAGCATATTATAAAACATAGGACATTAAACAAATGTAACTACAGGAGTTTGTTTACTACAGGGAAGCACAGGCTTCATGAAGTAAGTGGCATTTAAGACAGTACTTACAGGTTGGGTATGCCATATATAATAAAGAGAGAAGAAGGTAGGTGGCACTTAAGATGGGGGGCAAGCATAGAGAGAGGAAAGATGTATGAATACACGTTGGTTTTGAATGACACTATTTTTTTCTGGAGTGTATATATTCAATGGGTAACATGAATAGAAAACATTTAAAATTAAACAGTTTAAAATAGAATGATGGGGATTAATGGGGATTCATGGTTACAGGCAGAAACTTAAAAGACAAGTGCTATTAACTTAATAGAAGACTGTGTTTCAATAACCACAATATGAAAGACTGTGAAAACTCCTTAGAATTGCTTCATTTATCCAGTCACAATTACAGAGCCCCTGCTCTGTGGCAGGTACCACAGTGCAGACAGTGACTAGGACAGATATGGTCCTTGGTTTCATGGCCTTTCTGACATTAATACATACATATATATATGTTTATGTGTATGTATTCTTTTTGTTTTTATATATGGGCACCTATGCACAGCAAAATATTATGATGTGAAATACAATGATTTGTAAGCCCTCCCCTCAGCATGTGCTACTACTATAAAATCTCACTGCAACATCCAGAGCGTAAGTAATCAAACAATACTTTCAGAAGATCACTGCTTCAAAAAACATAGCTTCTTCTGAATTGCAAGTAGTTACTTTAAGCATGTCATTGATTTGTGAAACAACGTTCTGATTACTGAATGTGTTGTCTGTTTCCATTTCTGGAACAACCTTTAACCAGCTTTCTAAAGTTCATAGCTAAAATATATGAAATATACTTAAAAGGATGACTTAGTTTGTTCTATGTATCCCAGAAAGCAAATTAAACAGATGTGTCTGATACTGTTAAAGGGCATACAAACAGCTTGTTTCAGCTTGTAAACATAAGCTACTACAGCTTTTAGGTGCAAAAGAGCCCCTTATTCATCTAAAAAATACTTCCTTTAGAATAGTTGATACTTTCCCATCGTAAGACTAAAACTTACACAACTGAGTTTTATTTCTTTACCTCTTAACTTATAACTCTGTGCTGATCTTGCATCTCTGTCGCCTGTAATTGGATGTGTTCCCTTCTAAGAGACTTAGCTTCCTCATCTGTGAGGCCTAGATAATGCTACTTACTTGTGCAGATAAAATAAGTAAAATTTTACCTGCCTGAGGCCATGATTCTTGAGGTCCCTTCTGTCTATGGTATATATAACTTATAGGATACAGACTATCCTTGAAATTTTATGTAAAAAATGATTTGTGTAATCAGTAATAATAATTAGCTACTTAGTATCTCAATGTAATATTCTCTCTACAAAAAATCATTGCCAAAACTGATGTCAAGAAACCTACACCCTATGTTTTCTTTTAAGAGTTTTATGGTTACAGGTTTAAAATTTAAGTCTGTAATCCATGCTGAATTCAGTTCTGTGCAGGGAGTAAGACAGTAGTCCAGTTTCATTCTTTTGCATGTGGCTCTCCGGTTTTCACAGCACCATTTACTGAAGAGACTGTCCTTGACTCATGTCTTCTCTTGGCTCCTGTGTTGTAAATTTACTGACCATACACGCATGGGGCTTTTTCTGGGCTGTTTTATTTTCATCTGTGTCTATTTTTTTTTTTTTTTTTGGTAATATCATACTATTAGGATCACTATAGCTTTGTACTATAATTTGAAATCAAGAAGTATAATACCTCCAGCTTTGCTGTTCTTTCTCAAAGGTTGATTTGGCTATTCAGAATCTTGAGTAGCTTAATACAGATCTTAGGATATTTTTCTATTTCTCTCAAAAGTTACATTGGAATTTTGATAGGAATTGCATTGAATCTATGGAATCCTTTGGGTCACATAAACATTTTAACAATATTATTCTTCCGATCTGAGAACACAAAATATCTTCCCATTTATTTGTGTCTTCCTCAATTTCTTTCATCAATGTTTAATAGTATACAAAGTTTTCAATGTACAGATTTTTCACCTACTTGGCAAAATTACTCCTAAGTATTTCATTTTTTGG
Source organism: Oryx dammah (assembly GCF_014754425.2). Lineage (NCBI taxonomy): Eukaryota > Metazoa > Chordata > Mammalia > Artiodactyla > Bovidae > Oryx > Oryx dammah. The sequence goes on along the minus strand of NW_024070211.1, from coordinate 34,644,536 downwards.
GTGCAATTATAGATGGGATTGTTTTCTTAACTTTTCTAATAATTCATAGCTAGTATATTCAAATGTAACTGATTCTTGTATATTGATTTTGTACCCTGCAACTTAACTGAATTTGTTAGTTCTAACAATTTTTGAGTGGAGTCTTTAGGGTATTCTACATATATCATTGATCTGCAAATAGAGATAATTTTACTTTATTCTTTCTGATTTGGATGAATTTTATTTCTATTTTTTAATAAAGCCAAGATATGGAAACAATCCAAGGTGTCTTTCAATGACTGAATGGATAAAGAAGATGTGGAATATAACTACAAGGGAATATTCAGCCATAATAAAGAAGAAAATCCTGTTTATAACAACATGAAAATAAGTCAGATAGAGAAAGACAAATACTGCATGGTATCACTTACATGTAGAATCTAAAGTAAGTCAAACTTACAGAAACAGAGAATAGAATGTGTGTGCCAGGAGATGGAAGGAAGAGAAAATATGGAGAGATTAGCAAAAGGGTACAAACTTCCAGCTAGAAGATGAATAAATCTGAAGATCTAATGTATAATATGGTAACTAAAGTTAATAACACTGTTTTGTTTAATTAAAATTTGCAGAGTGTAGAATTCAAGTGTTCTCACACACAGATAAATATGTGAGATATGGATATATTTATTAACTAGATTTAAGGAATTCTTTCACAATGTATACATACATCAATCCATCACTTTAAATATCTTAGTTTTGTCAATCTTCAATAAAGATGAAAGAAATTCAAGAAGCTTTGAAAAATAAATAAAAATGTCTTTATACAAAATATATTCCTGGGTTTGGGGTTCAGAAAAAAATCTAACTTTTATATTTGACTTGAAAACAGTATACCTATTAATGTATTTCAGAAGATCACAAGAGCTTGTTCAGATGTGAATATATGTGTTTATACATAGTATATATGAGTTCCCCTGGTGGATCAGACGGTAGAGAGCCTGCTGCAATGTCGGAGACCTAGGCTCGATCCCTGGGTAGGGAAGATCCCCTGGAGAATGAAATGGCAACCCACTCCAGTATTCTTCCCTGGAAAATCCCATGGATGGAGGAGCCTGGCGGGCTACAGTCCACGGGGTTGCAAAGAGTTGGACATGACTGAGTGACTAACACACACACGTAGTATATGTCCTGCAAACCAAGTTGGCATGTGTGTAAGATGTTCTCTATTAAGCAATAAACGTTAGCTACTTAAGCAGCAGATAGTATAATGTGATGAATGTCCCATCCCCATGTGTTTCCGTCAGCTGAACATTGGCTGGCATCCAGAAAGGGGAAAAAAAAGCTAAACAAACACAACATATTCAAATCTTTTAAAAAAACAAAAGAGTACTACAACCTTCACAAAAAGCACAAAGTCCTTGACTCAAATAATGCTATGAAGGCTTCTTCTTATATTCTACAGTGTCCCTGTCAGGATGTGAACCCTGCCATTATGTACAGCTTTCTGCTCTTTTCAAGCTTCCTCCCCATCTGGGACTAAGAGGCAAATTGCAGGTTTCCAGGGAGGGGGTAATGCATTACACTACAGATTTCCTCAGGACTTCACATGGACAGTACAAGCCCAGGGATACCAGCTATACTTGATCCTTCCAACAACTGGTCACCAGGTTTTATACATGCTAAATTTCTGGAAATGTAATACAAGCTGTTAGTTTTAGAAGCCTAGAATTTTTCTTTGCTTGAACCTGACAGGGCATTTTTACTTTTTGCCCACTTTCAAAATGAGTGAAGAGATTTCAGGGGCACAAAAAGACCCAAATCTAGGATTTTTGTCACATGTGCCTCACCGCTCACTGTCCTCTTCTCAGTAGGCTGCCTTTCTGCGAGGCAGCACACACTTACCAAAAGTACCTCACTCCGTGGAAGCTGTCAGCAATTACTGCAATGAACTTTAAATCTTTTTCCTCTAACTACTATAGTAGTCCAGAAATAATGAAACGACTTCTCCATACTTTAAAATGTCAAGCTGACCACTCAAAAATTGAAGTGAGGTTTCTCCAGGAAGGCCCAGATGATAAGACATTTTATGAGCCTTTTGTTTCATCTCTTGTTCCATTACTGTGCTGCCTTAACACCTTCACAGCGTAGCAACACCTTCTGGGACAAGCCGAAACTAAAACAGACCACAAAAGCTGCCACCTGAACAAAGTTAACAGTATGTGCCTGGCAAGTGCAAGCTATACATAGTTTTTTCTTTACTTGATCTGACATTATCATTTGAATTAATTTTATTTTCTTCCTTTAGTGCTATTTGTAATAGTTTAAACATGCTGCATGATTAATCTGCCTAATGGTAAGCTATCCTTCCTTTAATTGCACAGTAATATTTTTTAAAAATATATACCCAATATACTCTGTTATTTTCATGCATTTCAGGGCTAAATTTATTTTCAAATGTCTGCTTCAATGTTCATACTCGGAGATAAAAAAAAAATCTCTCTGAAATTTGAACTAACATCCTTAAACTCATGAAGCTTTAAACTCCCAGCTGACACCAGAATGATAGATTTTCAAGGTTAACGGGAATATAATAAAATCTTGATGTAGTTTTTTCAGATAATATAGAAAGCACATGACATAATTTTAACTATGCTCAATTTTGGCAAAGAGAGTTACATTATTAAGAAAGAGATGTACAGAGATCAAATAAGGTTTAAATGGCATATCTCATCCCTTTCCCATAAAAATGAGATAAGTAAGCAAATCCATTCATTTATTACAAATTCAGAGTGCAATTTACACACTACACTGCTAAGTGTTGGAGTATATGTAAGGGTGAAGAAGACAAGCTTGGCTTACGATGGAGACAGAGATGATGCCAACCATGTAGGTGGTTCTCCCAAGAGGAATAGAGTGCCAGGGGAACACAGGTCTCAGTGACAAGTATAGAGTTTGAGAGGAGGAAAAAAGAAGACAGGAGAGCCAATGATGGTGTCCAGGCCTCTCAAAATAGTACTCTTAAAAAGAAAGATACAAGGATCTCAAAGGTTAAATCCAGGATCAGTGGGGCCACAGGAATTCATTCGTTATGTGGGTCAATTTGAAATGGCTACTAGCCATGGGAGGAGTAGACGAAAAGACAGAAGTACTAACATTTGGTGAAGGCCAGTTTTGTTGAGTGTTGTCAACATTAGCCATTTAATTCCCACACAGAACTTCCTGGTAGTTATAAGCTTCATTTTACAGAAGAGGAAGCTGAGGATCAGGACAACATCATAAAGCTATGATGAATACCATGCCTCTGAAATTAGCCAAATACCCTTAGGATATATTTCACTGGTTACAAAAGGAACCAAATAAGGGGAGGGGGAACCAACTTCCATACTTATGGGAACCAAAGGGAGGAAGAAAACAACTTCTACAAATATGGGAATTCAAAGTTCATTCTCTATTGATAGTGCCATCCTCTGATGTATTTTACTGAGTATTCTACACACATGTGTTTGTTAGAACTGACCTTAGAATACAGAATAAAGGTACAGAATAAAAGTACACAACACTAAATGAAACACAAACTCATTTACTGAGTAACATGTAAGTAAGTAAAATGAAACAAATTACACCAAAATACAAAGGATCTGCATAGACAAGGAACAGAATGCAATGAATGAGTCTAGGAATTCGAATTTTATGCCTGATTTTGAGGTGGCAAAAGTGTAAGTGTTCATTCACACCACAAGAATGTTTGGGTATAACTTTTGCCCCAGATACTTTGCTAAGCACTAAAAATAGAGTGACAAAATCAGAGAGAGTACTTGCCTTCATACTCTGCTCATGTCAGGTGGAAGCAAAGGAGGACAGCAATCATTCAAGAGTCTGTCTGGAGGGAGTCAGCATAATGGCAAAGAGTTTAGAACTAGAGAGGTTCAGAGCAAGTCACTAAAATTCCTGGAATTGAGGAATCACAGCCCTACCATGTACCCTTTTATCAGAAATCACTTCAAATAAAAAAAAGAAATCACTTCAGTTCATTACTGTTCTATTGATGTGAATTTTTTTTTTTTTTTTAGCATGTAAACAACTAGGGTTCCCAGGTGGCTCAGTGGTAAAGAATCCGCCTGCCAAGGCAGGAGATGTGGGTTCGATCCCTGGTCCAGGAAGGTCCCCTAGACAAGGAAATGGCAACCATTCCAGTATTCTTGCCTGGAAAATCCCATGGACAGAGGAGCCTGGTGGGGCTACAGTCCATGGGGTCACAAAAGAGTCAGACAAACAAACAACAAAATTAACAACAACAAAGAGATGAACAAACAACAAATGGAAACAGCCAACAGAGCAGAATATTTACCACTGAAAAAGATACATTTAAGTAGCAGCTGGTACATCTCACTAATAATTCCCAGAGTTCCTTTATCACATATATAAACAAATTGTCTAATTGCCTTTTTCCACTATGCAGGCAGCCCAACAATTTGAGCTAACTCGAAAAAAAACTAAAACATACACATACAAAATTTGAATGAAAACCTAAACAAAATCCACTCTATTCACCATCATTAGATACAAGATCACTCTGACATGTAATAGAACATTTGGTCAAAAAGTAACGGCTGGGCTACAATTTCTACATGCTGATAATAATCACTGCAAGCTTTCACTATGCTGCCATTTTCTCAGTCTTAATGAAATTCACTTGTCAGTTCCATTTTGAAACAATGAATTCTGGCCTTGCATGACAAGGGTAACATTAAAATCTCTTTTCTTTTCCTAATCAAATCAGCTAATACTGAAAAAAAAAAAAGAAGAAATTATTCTAACTGGTCAAAAAAGATTAGTTTTCCTGTTTCTTTCCTTTGATTTTCTTTCTGTTTCCACTGCTGAACTCTTCAAATATTACCATCTGCTTCTTTAAAAACAAACAAACAAACAAAAAACAGTCTGTCGTCAACTAGTATATTGAGTAAAACCAGCCAAAATATGTAGTACTATGGCACCCCACTCCAGTGTTCTTGCCTGGAGAATCCCAGGGACAGAGGAGCCTGGTGGGCTGCTGTCTATGGGGTCGCACAGAGTCAGACACAACTGAAGCGATGTAGCAGCAGCAGCAGCATACAAAGGTAGGGAGTAATGTGGTAGATAGTCTAGAATTTACTTCTACTCCAGCTGTGGGCTTTATTAGCATTATGTTTCACTGGTATTGAACCTGTCCTATAATGGAATATGTCACAAAGCAGCTCATTCTAAAACAGAGAAAGCAAAGAAACCCGTCTCCTTATCCTGACTTTAATTATAAATGTCTATAAAGCCTCAGTGAATTTTAGCACTCTTAAAAGTAAGCCTGATAAGAGAATGGGTTACTATTTATTTATCTTTTTATCTCTATTCATAGAGTATCTTTTCAAGTCTAATACACTAGACTACACTTTCTACTGTTCTTATTTTGTGCTTTTCTTTAAGTGTTAACCCGATAGAAATTAAATATGGCCCAGAAAGTGATGTGAAACTTCAATTCAAATGACACATGAACCTGATTAAGTCTAGGGCACTAAAACCTATCCAGTTAGACCCTGAATTTATGTTCTTTCTATATATTTTATTTCTGCTTAACATTGTAACATACTCTCTAATGATGCCTAATGTTTCATTTACTCATTAATTTAATAATGCATAAAAGTAACAAATAGTAAAATACTTATCACTCAGTACTAATACAGTTCTGTCATGGGCGCAAGATGGCAGAAGGTTTACAAAGGATTAGAAATAAATATTTTCCTTAAAAACCTTAAAATATTTCTTAAACAATAATGATAAGTCCATACTCTTCATGATGTGGGGAAAGAAGAAAATCATATTTTCCATTCCTTTAAGAAACATAACAAGCAAAGGCCAATAAAAGAAACGAATGCAGTTAATATGGTACTAGGAAATGATACACAATAAACCCATCACAGGACTAGAAAGAAAGTAAGTTCTACTACTTGTTAGTGGTGGGCTTCGGTGAGTAAAATTGAAGGAAAACATTTTGTATCTCAGTTTCCCAATGAGTAAATGGAAATAAACTAACTCCATATTTCCCACAGAATAACTTTACAAAAGTCAAACAGAAAACACTTCCAGGGAAGTATTATACAAATGTTTTCTCAATCATGAAAATGTCTTATAGTTATGATCAGAGTTATTCAATGCTTGATGGGTAAATTGATAGAGAGCACACTACACCTTTGATGGATGTACTTTCTATACGACAAGAAAAGCAGCTAGCTGAAATTCAACATACATTTTTACCTTTCTAAACTGCAAAGCCCATATTAAACACATAAAACTCAAATCAGGAAAGTGAAAACCACACTGCCTTCTAAAGAGTGAGAGCTCTGTACAAATTCATAAGTTAAACAAATCCAGAATGAAGTGAAAAACGGTCTCTAAAACCAACAAAATCTACAGGTTGAGAAAAAACAAATTTTAATTTTACTTATTAATCCCCAGGGTTCAGAAACATAACTATTTGATCTAGTTCCTATAACATTTCCCCAATCATGTAACTGTTCAACATTCTCTCAAACTTAAAAAAGTAACAGTAATTTTCATTATTTTGTTGCAAATATCCAGAGCACTGATCTAAATATCAGACCAATTAACAGTATAATAGAATAGCAAAAAGTAAGGAAAAATAACTTTTATGAGACAGACCCATTTCTAACGAAAAAAAATGAACAAAATAAGTCTTACTTGTTTTTCATGTTTTCCCTTCACTAGTAACCTAATGTAAAACAAAATATAAAGAAAGAAAATTATTCTATCATGTTTATAAGTATACGGGAGTTTCCAGGCAAGAATACTGGAGTGGGTTGCCATTTCCTCCCCAAGAGGATCTTTCCAACCTAGGGATTGAATGTGGGTATCCTGCACTGCAGGCAGATTCTTTCATGTCTAAGCTACCAGGAGAGCCCCATCCTGACATTTTATAAGTATTATATTCAAATATTTTCTGTCAAAGATTAAAATCCAGACAGAACATTAGTTAGAATTTACTAAAACACAACAAAACTCTTAAATCCAATTGACTGGCGATTTGTTTTTTTAAAGACTAACAAAACAATAATTACTTCATAGAAGTCATGCTATAAATTTCACTTGGAATCTAGACTCTGTTCTGTACTTCAATATTTACCAAGTTTTACTAGTAATAATATATAAAATTTTCTGAAATGATTCCAATGAGAAAGAAACTCTTTATTACATATTCTTTAAAAATTTTACTCCTCGAGCTTTTGAGCATATTAATGTGGTAATATTATTATTTAGCACATTAATAATATTATTATGATTACCACAGGAGATTATTATTACAGTTTTATTTAAAGTTTCATAAAATGTACTCAGGCCAGAAAGATACACAGAAATCCTGATCATAAAACAGTAGTGTCTTTTCTTAAACTAACTTTTAGGATTTTCACACTTGAATGATTTGTGTACATTTCTATGAAACTGATGCCCCATCATTAACATGATTCAGACAGTCTCACCTAAACAAATGCTGAAATCTACACTGCCTTATTCTGATCAGTTTAAAAAGTTTTATTTTGTTCTGCTGGTTTAATATAGCCTTTTCCATATCTGAATGTATGTTTCGTTCCCATTCATCGACACTAAATATGAAATAGTAGATCTCACTGGGAAAAGTTTCCTAAAAATTATGGCAGGTATTAGGGACATAATCCATTATCACATGCCATGTATGTTTATGTTAATTAGCAACATGACTAATTAAATACCTAAAATCAGCATATCAGCAGCAATATTTAAAATTAACCAAGAAATAAGAAAAAGGTCTGCTGCTAAGTCGCTTCAGTTGTGTCTGGCCAGGCAAGAACACTGGAGTGGGTTGCCATTTCCTTCTCCAATGCATGAAAGTGAAAAGTGAAAGTGAAGTCTCTCAGTCGTGTCCGACCCTCAGCGACCCCATGGACTGCAGCCTACCAGGCTCCTCCATCCATGGGATTCTCCAGGCAAGAGTACTGGAGTGGGGTGCCATTGTTAGTCAATAAAAAAAAATACATATATATGCTCTATGTGACTTAAATACAGGTAGATGTTCTGACAATGTCATTGGTAGAAGTGTATTACATTTTTTTTTACATTTGCTCTGGATTTCATTTAAAATATATTACCTATTGACTGTCATTTGACAATTCTAGTACAAATTTTGCTTTTCTGAGGTAGTATAAAAACCTTCTTTAAAAATAAAACTAGTATCCTCAAAGGAAATAGCCAATTAATTTTCCTTAATTGACAAATATTAACAAAATAACCATTAGGTAATGTATACTAAAAACACTAAACTTATTTTAATCCTCCTTATGGGTGAAAATGGAGAAGGCAATGGCACCCCACTCCAGTACTCTTGCCTGGAGAATCCCATGGACAGAGGAGCCTGGAAGGCTGCAGTCCATGGGGTCGCTGAGGGTCGGACACGACTGAGCGACTTCACTTTGACTTTTCACTTTCGTGCATTGGAGAAGGAAATGGCAACCCACTCCAGTGTTCTTGCCTGGAGAATCCCAGGGATGGGGGAGCCTGGTGGGCTGCCGTCTATGGTGTCGTACAGAGTCGGACACGACTGAAGTGACTTAGCGGCAGCTTAGCAGAGGTGAAAAACACACCTAAAATGTATTCATGTGACTTCTATCTGGGTATAATTCAAGCACTGACATACAATCTGAAGAATATGGAAAGAAAATTTATGATCTTTCCTCACCTGGGATGAATGGCTTCCCAGGTGGCGCAGTGGTAAAGAATCTGCCTGCCAAGGCAGGAGATGTCAGAGATACGAGTTCAGTCCCTAGGTTGGAAAGATCCCCTGGAGTAGGAAATGACGACTCACTCTAGTATTCTTGCCTAGAAAATTCCATGGACAGAGGAGTCCTGTGAGCTACAGTCCATGGGGTTGCAAAGATTCAGACACAACTAAGCACCACACAACCTCAACCTCACGGGCATAAAGTAACTAAAAGCAAACACTAAAAATACACCACCACCTAGGCACTAGACTTTACCAAATTTAGGTTAATGGCACACAGCAAAATGCAGAGGAGTTGTGGCATTACAGCTATTCACATATACATTTTAAAGAACACAGACACACAAAAACTATTTTTTAAATTGCTATTTGTAAAAATCAATATAGATGTTTTCCAAACCTTTTCTACACATGAGAACATTTAAGCTAAAACTAGATTTTTGCAAACAGGGAGAAAAAATGAATTAAGCCTCATAAAACCAAGATTCTTTTCAGGAATGAACGTGTCATAGGAATTATCTCAGTTTTTCATTTACACAGAAAAACCCACTTGTAGATAAGATGTTCCATTTGTTCCAAAATACAGAAACATGAAAGGATTCCAATGACATAATGTCATTACTAAAATAATAATAGAATTCCTAAATATAAGATGTACATAAGACATAAATGAGACAGAACTATTAGGAAATAATGTATATTAAGCATATAATGCTAATCTGAAAATTAAATGACAGCTTGTAATTTAGTTTCACTGACGTAGCATCTATGGATCTATCTATTCTGTATTTGTACACTACAGTCTTTTAATTAAATCAAATGAGATAATGTATGTGAAATACTTTTCAGCTCTAAACACAAATGTATTAACTACAGTTACTATGACAGTTCAGGAATTAAATATTTAACACATAAATGAGGGGAAATGGAATACTGTCATTTCCTTTCCTCAATACTATGGTATGGCTATTCATTTTCAAATGTTAAGGAAAATTTCTATAAGTTATTTTAAATTAAAAGCCTGCAACACAGCCCACTTCCACATCCAATTCACTATAAAAAAATGCTACAATTCACTATAAAAAATCAAGCATATGAACTTACAAAATCAGGACACATACAATTAAAATAAAAGTCTTCAAGGAAAATTCTGGTTACCTCAGAATAAAAGCTGGTTACATACTGTCAAGGCTGTCTAGTGTCACCCTGTTTATTTAACTCATATGCAGAGTACATCATGCAAAATGCTGGGCTGGATGAATTATAAACTGGAATCAAGATCTGTAGATGACACCACTCTTATGACAGAAAGCAAAGAGGAACTAAAGAGCCTCTTCATGAAGGTGAAAGAGGAGAGCGAAAAGCCTCACCTGGCTTAAAACTCAACATTAAAAAAACTAAGATCCTGGCATCTGGTCCCATCACTTCATGGCAAATAGATGAGGAAAAAGTGGCAACAGTAGCAGATTTTATTTTCTTGGGCTACAACACCACAGCGGACAGTAATTACAGCCATGAAATTAAAAGACACCTGCCCCTTGGAAGAAAAGCTATGACAAACCTAGGCTGTGTATTAAAAAGCAGAGACAACACTTAGCCAACAGAAGTCCATATCGTCAAAGCTATGGCTTTTTCAGTAGTCATGTATGGATGTGAGAGCTGGACCATAAAGTAGGCTGAGAACCAAAGAATCAATACTTTCGAACTGTGCTGGAGAAGACTCTTGAGAGTCCCTTGGACTGCAAGGAGATCACACCAGTCAATCCTAAAAGTAATCAACCCTGAATATTCATTGGAAGGTCTGTTGCTGCTGAAGCTCCAATACCTTGGTCACCTGATTTGAAGATGGATTCACTGGAAAAGACTCTGATGCTGGGAAAGACTGATGGCAGGAGGAGAAGGGGGCAACAGAGGATGAGATGGATGGATGGCATCACTGACTCAATGGACATGAATTTGAGCAAACTCTGGGATATAATGAAAGACAAGGAAACCTGGTGTGCTGTAATTCATGGAGTTGCAAAGAGCTGGACACAACAACTGAACAACAACATAAGAATTGTGTAAAACCAGACTGAAATTATTAAGGAAATCTGAAAAAAAAAATGCATAGTTTATTCTAATTTTTGATGAAAACATTTAAAGAAAAATACACATTTTTTAAAGGCAGAATTTTCCCTTATACAGATCATAAGACTATTTTGTCTGTTTACTTTATAATGGAACTCATACTTAGATAGTTTCATATAGTTCATAGAAATTTTTGAAATCTGCCATCTCATTAGATCATCACACTACAATATAAGGTATAAGTATTTTCAAAATACATATAAAGAAACTGAATCCCAAGAAACTCAATTGACCTGAGTAAAATTACAAAATAAGATGAAGAGTCACAACTTACATTTTGTTAGCTGTTTGTTTATTTTTGAGCCAAACATTGGGCTTTGTCTTTAAAAGTAAGGCCAGAAAGGAAATTTTAAATTTTGGTGAAATGAAGTGAGTTGCTAACTAATTTTGATCATTAAGTCAATTATCTCCTTCATAAGAAATAAAAATTATTAAAAGAAGCTTCAACTAAAACTAGAGTCAGGAAGATGTGTGGACAGGATGATTTGGGAGAATGGCGCTGAAACATGTATACTATCACATAAGAAACGAATCGCCAGTCTATGTTCGATACAGGATAAAGGATGCTTGGGGCTACTGCATGGGGATGATCAAGAGAGATGATATGGGGTGGGAGGGGGGAGGGGGGTTCAGGATTTGGATCTCATGTACACCCATGGTGGATTCATGTCAATGTATGGCCAAACCAATACAGTATTGTAAAGTAAAAAAAAAAAGAACTCTCAATCTGTATCACTCCTCATCAATTACCCTAAGAAGGAAGTGATGGACCTTGGATCTCAAACAGGGAAGTGCCTCTACTTTACTACTAACAGGAAAGTGCCTCTATTTCCCCTGCAAGAGGAAAGAAGATTTTCTACTTGTCCAGTAACAAGCTCAACCAGTGAGAAATGCCACAGCTCGGCCAATGAGAAGCCAGCACCACCCTGAACTCCCACCCCACTGAACTTTATTTTGTAACAGCTGCTGACAATCCCCAGTTTTTGATATAAAAGCAAGTTCCCCTCCCTTGTTCTCTGGATGTCCTATGCTCCACCACAGCTTTCATTTCCCAAATTGGAATTCCTCTGCTCATTCCTGAAAAAAATTCATTTTGCTGATGAAATAACTGGCTTTGTTAAAGTTAACATTGAAGTAAAGTCGCTCAGTCGTGTCCGACTCTTTGCGACCCCGTGGACTGTAGCCTACCAGGCTTCTCTGTCCATGGGATTCTCCAGGCAAGAGTACTGGAGTGGGTTGCCATTTCTACTCAGGTTCAAAGGGGATGGAAAAAACTTTCATAGGTACTCTAATATATAGGTTTTTGTTAAGTTTAAGATCTTAATAACAAACTGGATAATCTTAAACTCTAATAAAAAAAAAACAATTGCTTTAATGTTTTGTATTCCAGAGGTAAAGAGCTTCTTTTTCTCCTCTCCCTTAAGCTATCTATAACTTAGAGCAAATTGCTAAAATATACCTTTGTAACAAAGGTTGAAGCATTAATCCTTTTCTCCCTCCATCCCTCAAAGGTTCTGAAACTCTTGTTAAATGTTCTTATTTTTCAGAAGAGTAAGTATTTGTGAAAAGCCAACTCAGTGGAAAAGACCCTGATGCTGGGAAAGACTGAGAGTAGGAGGAAGAGAAGGGAGCAACAGAGAATGAGATGGTTGGATGACATAACTGACTCAATGGAAATGAGTTTGAGCAAACTCCGGGAGATAGTGAAGGACAAGGGAGCCTGGCATGTTGCAGTTCATGGGGTTGCAAATAGTCACACATGACTTAGTGATTGAAAAACAACAAAGTATTTTCATGGGTTCAGTGGGAGTCTGTTCCCCTTGTAACAGGACGCCTAATGCACCTGTCTACTGCTTCCTATGACACGTGGCTGTTAAATATGCTACAGAAGTCAATACTGACCTACCCATATATTTAAACAGTCTTTTGATATATACTAATATTATGTCTGAGCATTGGGTGAATGATGTTAATGTCTCCGTACCAGTGAATGGGTCCAGAGACACTGTTAGTTATGCAAACCTCCTGGCTACATCTTTACATGTGGAGATCTTGGTAAGGCCTTTATGCTTAGGCAACTCACTGCCTTGACAGCAGGAGGATAAAAGGACAGTGTGCACTTGCTGCATTTACTTTTCTGTTTTCTTCTTCATAACAAAATAGAAGCATCCCGCTGGTCTATCTCATTAAACCTCTATACTCACCCTAAAGGAGAACATCCAAGAAGCATATGTGATTCTCGGTCTGCCTCCATAGTTAGAGCTTTCTTTCTATAGATGGGAATAAGTGCCAATGGAACAAATGATCAGAAATATCTCCCTAACATTAGGAAAGTTGGCCAATTCCACAGCCAAAGCAGTTTTAGCTCAGCAATGATATCTGACTCAATGGCTAAAATAGTATTGGATAATAATATAGCACTTGATTATCTACTTGCTGAGCAAGGGAGTGTCTGTGTGATAGCCAACAAGTCCTGTTGCACATGGAAAACTGCCTCTGGAGAGGCAAAAACACAGTAAAATTAGGAAACAAGCTACAGTAAATTTCACTTAACAACTCATGGTCTTTTGATCTATTTAGCTTCTTACCTTCAGATCTGGGCTCCTGATTTAGAACCATCATACAAACTTGTTTAGTTGTCTTGTTTTTAATCCTGCTCTGCATATTTGTTAAGTTCTGTACCTGCTATTTGATGAACTTTTGTAAAAATGATATACCTAAGAAGGTGAGCCGGTTTAATACTTTGAGATAATTCAACATTTATGACCATGACAAAATACAGACTGGATAAGAAATGCCTGAGAGTTCTCCCAACTACCTTTCCTTGTTACTCAAATGTCGCCTCAAGCCATTTCCAGTCTGTGCACTTTTTCCTCCAACATGGGACATGGCTTGCAGGAAAAGTCCTTTCTGGCATATAGGGACAAACCACTAGATGTGGAGAACCTGACTCTTGATAAGCAATGCTTTCAAGAAAAGTTCTTAATCAAAAGGGGGAATGTGAAATTAATACAGGAAATCTCAACTAAAATTAGAGTCAGGAATACCTGTAGAGGGAACGCTCATGCCCTACCACTTGTCATCAGTTACCCCTTAACAGGAAGAGTTGTACCTTGTATCTCCAAGAGGAAGATGTCTTCACTTTATTCCCCCAGCAGAAGGAGAGAAGATTTTCTTCTTGTCCACCGACAAGCGGAGCCAAAGGAAAATGCCAAATCTCTGCCAATGACAGGCCACTGCCACAATGAACTCTTACTTTCCTCCAAGGAACTTTCATTTAGAACATACCTCCAACTCCCAACTTTCCTTATGAAAGGAAGTACCCCTGCTTTGTTCTTTGCATTTGTGTATAGACTGCCATAGTTTGCATTTCCTGAACTGCAAATCCTATGACTATTTCTGAATAAACTCATTTTACTGGTGAGATAACTGGCTATTTATTTTTTCAAACTTGACATAAGCATGGGCCAGATAGAAAATCCACAAACAGGATGAGACTCTACTGTAATTTCCTGCTATACCAAGGTCATCCTTCTCTCCCATGTCAACCTCATAGCCAAACTGTATTCTCTAAGAGTTTTCTGTTTCCGGATCTATGAACAACTACAGCCACATAATGAGTACTAACATCTGAAATACTAGGTTGATATAAAAGGACTAGTCCATCATCATCAGGTTAATCTAAAAAACTAAAACTACTGCATTTCTTTTTTTTTTTTTAATGTTCTTAATTCTGTGGGGTGAGGTGAAGGAATATCTATGAGCAACAGGCTTGATCCATAAACCTCCATCATAAAATTTTTTGCACACTACCAAGAGAAGCAGCTCATATCATCCCACCACAACGGGGCAGGATATGTTTGCCAGTTCAAACAAAACTGTATACAATGTGAATAAAATACCCGAAGTTTTGGGTTTTCTCTTTTACTTCCATTTTACTAAAAATACGAGGGACAATAAGGCATCTAACTGACCATGTTTTTCACTCTCCATTTTGATGTCTAATGTGTCCTTTCCACACACATCCTAAATGAACAAGACTCTGTATATGCTTTCTTATCATCTGCCCCAATCAAAATTCACCTATCATTTCCTTTGTTCCCTGGAACCCTACCAAAACCTTTTAAGAAACCAACTACTTAGTTTGATAAACTGATGAGCTATTTCTAGCCCCCCCAAATTGATTAACACTTAAAAATCACTTGTGCCCCAATTCAACTTCCTATAACTTACAACTAGAAAGTTCAAAGGAACAAAAGGAATAAAAATACTCTTAAGAAAAAAAAAAAGCACCAAGTTTGAGCTACTCTATAACCTGAGGTATCTATAAAGTATAAATATAAATATATCTGGTATATTCAGTTCTGATATATAACTACATATAAATATCTGGTATATTCAGTTCTAATGTGGTAACAGGTAAAGTGTCAGAGTTAGTCGTTCAGTCGTGTCCAATTCTTTGCGACCCCATGGATTGTAGCCCACCAGGCTCCTCTGTCCATACAATTTTCCAGGCAAGAATACTAGAGTGGGTAGCCATTCCCTTCTCCAGTGGATATTCCTGACCCAGGGATTGAACCCAGGTCTCTTGCATTAGAGGCAGATTTTTTTACTATATGAGCCACCAGGGAAGTCCCGTAATAGATAAAAGAAAGTCTTTTTCACTTATCCAGTAATTTACATTGTATTAGTGATAAATTAGTTTTATTTATTCCAAAGAAGTTGAAGACATAATTATTTGCGGAATAGCTAAAAAAAAAAAAAGACTATAAATTGATAACTACTGAAGCTAGGTGATGGATGCATGAATGCTCATTAAACATCTACCTCTCTATTATTCAAATTTTCCATATTAAAAGTAAAGACAAAATAGGTAAGAAAATCAAGCAGTTGATCAATCAGTCCAGGGGCAACAGTTATAAAAGCTCAGCAAGTGTAATTTAGAAAGACAAGAACCTTGAAATGATTTGAATAGAAAATAAGTGATGAAACCTTTAACAATGTACAACAGTAAGAGATATGGGTAAAATGCAAGTGACTAAAACTGTATGTAAAGTAAGTGAGAAGTAGTAAATATTTAGAAAATACTTTCAAAGAACTGCTTAAATATAGTAAAATTTCACAGACCTCATGGATACTTTTAAAAGCCCAATATTATCTTTGAAACAGTGAAAATTTAAGATAAAATATCTGGATTAGTCATGGTAAGGAATGATTTGATGATAATTTACCAAAAACTACACGATGCATATCACTGACTCAAAATCCTAACTAATTTTGATCACATTAATAACTGCAACACACATGGAGGAAAACTAAGACCATTTACTAAGTTCTCTCCATAATCCTAAATTTAGTTGAAGATGAAATGCTTGGTATAGTCTTGATGTATTCTCAAGTTATTCCTGATCATTAAAAATTCCTTTCATAAAGAGTATTTTCTAAGTTGTAGGCTGGATTTTTTTAAATGTAAATTTATTAAAACTGATAAAAAGTAGAATTCTTCTTCATTTTCCAACATTTATTAACCTAGGCAAATTCATAAACTCAGAGGCTAGAAAGAAGAATGAGGCAGAACCACTGCCCACAAAACTCAAGAGCAGACATATCAGGCCTGGGAAGAAAGTTTAAGAAATAGTTTAAGAAGACTTACAACACACAGAGTTGGCCACTGTTTTCCAAAGACTCAAACTGGGACATGACCCAAAGGTACACTGAAATCAAGATATTAGCCAGAACAGAAGGAAAAAAAAAGTATATGAGTATTTCGTTATTAGATTCAATTCCACTCCAGTATCCATAATACTCTCAAAGCAGATGCCAGACAGGTGATGGGCAATGATCCAAAATGATGCAGCAGAAGTCGTTCATTCTTTTAAATATACACTGAGCTACAGTGAGCTCAAAGTCAGGTAGAGACAAAGCCAACAAATAGTGAGGACACTGCGGGATGCGTGCAACTAGATAAGCGGACTTAGATATGGGAGGAAGTGCAAAGGGAGGGAAGACCAAAGAAGGCTTCCCAAAGAATATGACAAAACTTCATCTTGAAACATGAGGTTTGCCAAACTGTGTGGGAAGACATCCAGGAACAGGGAAAAACATGTATGAATGCAGTATGAGTATGAAATAGTAGAGTATAAACAATTGCTGCTCTGAAGCTACTTATGGGGAAAGGGCAAGAAACTCAAAACCCTGAAAGCAAACCACCCATTCAGGCCCTAAGGAACTGAGGTACCAAGGTCAGACCAGGACTAACAAATGTAATTCTCCACCACACAGCTCCTAATGTCCTCTCTGGTTAGGGTCCAGAATCTGAGTCTGCTAAGGATATTCAGCTGTTAAAGCCAGAGGTCAGGCTATAAAGTCAGACAGATTATTAAATATACTTTAATGAGAACTAAACTAGTTCTAAACTAAACCACAGACCTAATAAAAGCATCCAAAGAAGTAGTGGAACACAGAATCAAGTTATAAGTGAAGTTAAATACAAGTTATCCAGTATATGAAAAAGGCAGGATTTTTAGTAACATGCCAAATAGAAATTAATTTTTTCTAGTTTTATTCTATTCAGTGTTATGCACTACATGTTAATGCAATCTGCCAAGAACTCCAACAGCAATTTATACATATATATATATATATAGGACATGGCAACCCACTGCAGTTGCCTGGAGAATCCCATGGACAGAGAAGCCTGGCAGGCTACTGTCCCATAGGGTTGCAAAGGACATGACCAAAGTGACTCAGCATGGCACAGCACATATATATTATATGTATAAATTATTGTGCTAAGTTCAGGTAATAAAAAGTAATGATAAAGAATGATCCTTACACTAAAGAATCTTACAGCCTAATTAAGGAAATACAGCAACTATCTAACTAAATGAACAAATATACAAAGTACGATAAGTGTTAGATAAGTGTTTTCTTTCATTTATCAATACATTTTTTTCACTAGTTCATCCTGTGATGTTATATTCATGCCAGAAGTCATGACATTTATAATAACAGGAAAACTGATACAAGTAGCAAAAGCCCAGTATAGAATGAGTGCCTACGATGGTAATGAAGCAAATCCGTAGACTGAGTTAATTCTAAACCTCTAAGTCTATAGAGTTTGGCTCGTATATTCATAGTCGGCATTCACATCACTCAAATTACTCAAAGCCCTCAACATGCATGATGTGAAGGAATATTTATAACACAAAAATTTACCTCTTGCGAAGCAAGAGATAAAAGTGTCCTTATTCAAAGTCTGGTGTGAGTATGTAAATAAGAAATAACTGCTGTCAACTTTATATGAAGATTAAAAGGACTTACATTTCAGAGACAACTGTTTTGATGAGATTTTCAACAAATGAACTGACTATATTCATAAAAGCTGGGGCCACTTTCACTATCTTTGTTCAAGATTTTCTTTTTCCTTCTGAAATATGTTTATAAAATATAATTTCAAAGTTGAAATTTTATTTTTCAGGGTTATTAGCAAGCCATTGAAGTTCTCCAAAGCACTGTATATTTATTTTCCTTCATATTTCTGTTTCGGACACAGAACAACTGACTGGTTCAAAATTGGGAAAGGAGTATGACAAGGCTGCATACTGTTACCCTGTTTATTTACTTTATATGCTGCTGCTGCTAAGTCACTTCAGTTGTGTCCAACTCTGTGCCACCCCATAGATGGCAGCCCACCAGGCTCCCGAATTCCTGGGTTCTCCAGGCAAGAACACTGGAGTGGGTTGCCATTTCCTTCTCCAATGCATGAAAGTGAAAAGTGAAAGTGAAGTTGCTTAGTCGTGTCTGACTCTTAGCGAGCCCACGGACTGCAGCCTACCAGGCACCTCCGTCCATGGGATTTTCCAGGCAAGAGTACTGGAGTGGGTTGCATTGCCTTCTCCAATTTATATGCAGAGTACAGAGTACATTAATGTGAAATGCCAGACTGGATGAATTACAAGCTGGAATCAAGATTGCCGGGAGAAATACCACAACCTCAGATATGCACAGGATAACACTCTAATGGCAGAAAGTGAAGAGGAACTAAAGAGGCACTTGATGAGGGTGAAAGAAAAGAGTGAAAAAAGCTGGCTTTAAATTGAACATACATAAAACTAAGATCAGAGAAGGCAATGGCAACCCACTCCAGTACTCTTGCCTGGAAAATCCCATGGATGGAGGAACCTGGTAGGCTGCAGTCCATGGGGTCGCGAAGAGTTGAACACAACTGAGCAACTTCACTTTCACTTTTCACCTTCATGCATTGGAGAAGGAAATGGCAACCCACTCCAGTGTTCTTGTCTGGAGAATCCCAGGGACCGGGGAGCCTGGTGGGCTGCTGTCTATGGGGTCGCACAGAGTCGGACACGACTGAAGCGACTTAGCAGCAGCAACAGCAGCAAAACTAAGATCATGACGTCTGGTCCCATCATTTCATGGCAAATAGAAGGGGAAAAGTAGAAGCAATGACAGATTTTACTAACTTGAGCTCCAAAGTCACTGCGGATGGTGACTGCAGCCATGAAATTAAGATGCTTGCTCCTTGAAAGGAAAGCTATGACAAACTTAGACAGTGTATTAAAAAGCAGAGACATCACTGCCAACAAAGGTCCATATAGTCAAAGCTATGGTTTTTCCAGTAGCCATGTAGAGATGTGAGAGTTGGACCACAACGACTGAGCACTGAAGAACTGATGCTCTTGAACTGTGGTGCTGGAGAAGACTCTTGAGAGTCCCTTGGACTGCAAGAAAATCAAACCAGTCAGTCCTAAAGGAAATCAGCCCTGAATATTCATTGGAAAGACTGCTGCTGAAAGTTGAAGCTCCAATACTTTGGCACCTGATGCAAACAGCTGACTCACTGGTGAAGACTCTGATGCTGGGAAAGACTGAAGGCAAAAGGAGAAGGGGAGGCAGAAGATGAGATGGTTAGATAGCATTGACTGACTCAATGGATATGAATTTGAGCAAACTCTGGGAGATAGCAGAGGACAGAGGAGCCTGGTGTGTGGTAGTCCATGGGGGTCTCAAAGAGTTGAACACAACTTAGCAACTGAACAATCATAACCATTTTATACTTTCAATAGAAGATAATAAACTTTCCAACCTTCAGTTAAAATGAGCCATATAAGCAAAACAATATCAAAAACTATAGCATAGAAAGCAAGAAATATTAAAATTAAGTATCAAAAACCCTCTGCTTTTACAATAATAAAGTTTAAGTAACCTGCACAAGCTCTAGGGGAAAGAGCAGATTTTGAAGTAGGTTAGGCCTCAGTTTAAATAACAAATCTGAGGCTTATCGTTTACCAATTATTCAAACACCCCTGTTGAAGCCACTGTAAACTGAACACATGCTGTGGAATCATACCATCTTGATTTCAAATCCCAAAGCTGTCAGCTTACAGCTGTGTATCATAGAGCAAGTTAGTTGGCCTCTGTTTCTCTCCCCTAGAATGTTTCTCCAATATAAAAAACTGAATGAAAGGTATTTCCCACAGATACTGTCCCAGGATTAAATGGTGTAAAGTATATGAAATCATCTCACCTAAGGCCTACCACATAATGGTACTCAATAAAAGTGGCTTCCCAGGTGGTGTTAGTGGTAAAGAATTTGCCTACCAACGTAGGAGACGTAAGAGATGGGTTTGATCCCTGGGTTAGGAAGATCCCCTGGAGCAGGGCATGGCAACCCATTCCAGTATTCTTGCCTGGAGAATCCCTTGGACAGAGGAGCCTGGTGGGCTACAGTCCATAGGGTCACAAAGAGTTGGACACGACTGAAGTGACTTACCATGCATGCACTCAAGAAAAGTTAGTTCTCTGTTTCTCTCCTTGCTCAAGGGATTCTCCAAACCCATAGTTTGTTCACCCAATATTAGTTTGGCTCCTACAGTCAGTGTTATGTATTTAGTAATTATTTTTATTATAGTTTGGGACCCAAAAATAAACATGCATGAGATCTAGAAGCAAAGCAAACAAAAATATCTTTGAAACAATCTTAAAATGATAAAATATATGAATAAAAAACCATTTGCCACTTTAAAACAGAAGTATGCTTGAGAAGAGAACAATTGTGACTTCCCCCAACCTTAAGGTTCTTAAAGCTCTTGAGGAAAGATATGTGATGATAGCAAGTGTCACATCTATCTTAGTCACCTGATGTCTTCTCAACATCAAGAATGGTAGCAGGTATAGAGCAGATAGTGCATTAGCACTACTGTACATATCAACACAAGAATGAATGAACATGCCAGGAGAAATGACATTCTGTAGCCATTTCAGATACTGGAATAATCAGAGAATATAAGATACCTATGTTTTGTATGTGTGAGGAAATAAAAGAAATCTTTGAAAACATAAAAAAAAAGAATGACTGAAGTATAAATGACATAATAATTCTCTTTCCCATCAGAAACTAAGGGACTTCAATCTCAGTAAGTTCTTCTTGCTATTTATTTGAAAACCTCTGCAAACCTTTAGCATTTGAGAAAAACAGGTCCCTTCACCATCTCTTCTTGAAGTATTTTCTAAGTTGCAACAAAGCCCCAAGATCTTGTTGGAATGGGCATTACCTGAAAAAATATATTGCTACCACTTCTCTAAACTGAAAAATAGCAATAACATGAATTTGTGGAAGTTGTATTTTGCGACTTTTGCATCAGCTCTTCTCTGCTTCCCCACCACACACTGGTACAACACTCTGCTCACACAGTATTCCCTTTCATTGGATATCCTTGTTTGTCCTCATTTTCCTGCTTTCATCATACCAGGTACAGCCCCAAATCATTTCCTTAGAGAATATCCTTTTCTAATGAATTTTGGCAAAATTAATGGGTGTTATCAGAATAGTGAATCTACACCCCAACTGTAAGGGCAGTGATATGACTTAACTGTCTCTTCTATTAAACTCTAACCCGAGAACAATCTTATTCACCTCTACATTCCAGGCACTTAACACAGTGGCTGACAGATACTAACATGCAGAAAATGTTTCCTGAATCCAACTGAATCCTTTTCCAAGTTATCTTTCTGATTAGTTATAATAGAAACAGGTGATAAAAGCAATTGTTCTAAGAAGCATTTTTTAAAGTAAGATTTGAACTCTCTATATTAAAAGGTGCTAAAGAACAGCTATTTTGTGGATTATATATAAAAAACAGAGGCTTCAGGACACATCCTTGTTATCAGCCAAATTTGCCAGTGAGTTAAGTGACACCATTGATACCTTAAAAGGATGAAAGGCATGTATACTAGCATATTTATATCAAATATTAACATAGTTCACTATGATTTCATGCAAATAAGGCTGTGTTAAATAAAACCCGATTAAAGACTTTATTCATCATATTCTGATTCTAGAAAACTATTTTCAAATCTCATTTACAAAAGCTAGTAGAGAAGGAAATGGCAACCCAGTCCAGTACTCTAGCCTGGAGAATCCCCCTGGACAGAGAAGCCTGATGGGCTACAGTCCATAGGGTCTCAAAGAGTCAGACACAACTGAGCAACTAAACAAGCACAAAAGCTAGTAAAACTGGAGTGTATTCGTCAACCTGTGAGCATGTAACGTGCAGGTTTCACTCTGGTGTAATAAAAGAATGAGAGAGTAGGTATCTACTCAGTAAAGGTGTTGCAGCATTAATGATAGGGAAACTGACCTGAGAAAAACATTTGAAACCCACAACATAATCAGCACAATGAAGGAGAGGGTTAGCTTGCATCATGTCAATATAATGCACTCTGTTGAAAAACTATCTTATCCTGATGTATAACTTCTGTATGTTTTGTTGTGCATATAGAAGAGCGGGTCTCTGTTCTCAATTATCCCGAAGGAGGTTGCACCTTGTTAATGATAGGTGTCAAGATCTCCAAAAGAGATGGACTTTACTCACTGGAAAATGTTGAGACTTTCCGGGATCACTCTGGCCAAGCTCTTAAACTTGAGAAGGCGGTGATTAAAAGTTAGCAAGCGGCTCTGTCTTGGTGAGACGTGGAGTAAAGTATAATTGCTAATCCAAACAGCAAGCCACACCAAATATTAACTTCACCGAATTACAGCTCTCAAGACTGCTCAGAATAGGAATCATCGCCCCATTAAGAATAGGAATTCCCTGGACTTAGGAAAGAACTTCTGAATTTTCACCTGAACACTATACTAATATCTTAGGTTCTTTAATATTCAGCAGTGTTCCTCAGTATTTAAATAAAACTCTGAATGTAAGCATGTAGAATCCAGGGAAAGAATCTCTGGAATGCCGTAGCTGTTTGAATAGTTCCTATCCTGCAAATACCTACATCCAAATAGGAAAAAGAAAAAAAAAAAAAAAAGGCTGAGAGAAAGCTGCATAATGTTACTAATTTACTAGTACTACACTTTCTGAAAATACTGAACAGGGCAAACTAATATAAGACATGAGGTGTGCTTCACAAAAAAATAGATTAACTTTCCATAGACGAGAATTCACCTGTGGATGCAGGCAGAAGAAGTGATCTCGATGTGGTATTAAGTTCAGGTGAGGGACAGGAGTCCTCTTATTTTTCACACAAAAACACGAGCCACAGCAGGGGTGGCTCACCTTTCTTCCATATCCCCACAGATGTTGTCTGGAGGTTTCTGGACTTCCTCAGCAGAAACTACTGGGACTAACCACTCATGCCGAGCGATACCCCCCACCCCTTATACAATCAGGCACCAGTCCAGCAGCCCCTGGCTGTGCTTGAGCAAAGAATTTTAGGAATGGGGAAAGGAATGGCCTGTTCCCTAGAGAGGTTAGCCTGGAATGGGGGTGGAGCGGGGAGGAAAAGGGGGCACCCTTCACATCCCTGTCAGTCAACTATTATTAACTATTATGCTGATGGAATGGAATCTAACCTTATACTGGCCATGTCTGGCCCTCTTCCAGGTTCAACGCGATGGGCAAAGGAGAGACTGTGGTTTTATTAAGCGATCAGGCTTTTGCTCCTTCAAGATCTCTCTGTTCATGTAATAGAAAGAGTCTTAACATAATATTCTCTAGGATACATTTACTCTGTTCCAAAAATAGTTCCATAACAATTGGTACACTTGAAGTAATCTTAGGTTTAAAACAAAATTTAGAAGATGTCAAAGGAATGGAAAACCTGAGCAAATCAAAGGTCTTGATATGCAGCATATGGTAAGATTTAACCCTAGTAGAGCAGCCAAAAAAAAAAAAAAAGTGATCTAAATGCTGTCTGCTTCTGTATTTGACTCATTATTTCTGTGGGAATTTTGATCTGCATAAAAGTAAGCCAGATCTTATGAGACAACAAATACCAACTCATATCATGACCATATTTCCAATTTAGAAAACCCCCTCAAGGGCTTATAAAATGCAGAATTCTGATTTTAACACTTTGCAGTTCTTTGGAGGTACAAAAATGCCAACTAATTTATAAGAAAACATCTTTTATCTATATATGTGTAATAAACATCAATTCTTATTTTTTCATTCATACCTTGTATCATTGCTAAATATTTCAAATCAGTTTAAAAATTAATATTCTGTTTGTCAAAAATAATCATAATGGAAGATGTTTATATTATTATTCACATTTCAGGCACTGTATTAATATTTTCACAAATATTACCTAATGTAATCATCAAAACAATGCAGTCATTAAGTAATATTGTCCCCATTTATAGATGAGGACACCACATCTTAAAATAGTAAATAACAGGCATATCTTCCAATTATTAATAATAAGCAAAATCTTAAAGACTAAAGATTTAGAAAAAAGAAAAACAGACAAAGAAGAACAATCAGGGTCCACCACATATAAAAGACTGCAATACGTGTCAGCAGGGAAGTCTCGTGCATGATGTTCCAATATCTGGCAGGTTTGGACCTTAATGACATTGTAAGGAATTTCATAATTGCCTTGCCCTGGAAGAACATGCTGGCTCTCCAATGCTTTGGATAAGACCCTTTATTTAAAAGTCAAGACTTCTATCTTCATGTCTTATAGAAATGAATCTCAAACTTCCTCTGTTCAAAACAGAGTTCTTCATTTTGGTCCCCAGATCCAACCCTCCTCTCTATCCACCCATATCAGTAAATGACATCTCTATTCACCAGATTGCTTAGGTCAAAACTAGCGGTCATTCCTGACACCTCTTTTTCCGCCACATGCCACTTCCAATCCTTCAGCAAGTCTGAAAGGTTTATACATCTGACATTCCTCATGCTCTCCTCTGCTCCTGCTTGAGTTGGTCCATCACCATCTTGCACATAGATCACTTTCCCCCAGGTTACCTTAATGTCGCCTTGTTTGCACAACTGCTCCTTTTATCCATGCCCCACAAATTATCCAGAATGGCCTTTTAGAAATATTTATCACCCCATAATTTTCTTCTCCTCATTTGCACTATTATTAATTGCACTGGTCTTGCTATTCCTCTAATACACAAAAATATTATAATTCCCAAGAATAATCCTAAAACATCTTAACTCAGTAAATCTAGTGTTTATGTAATAGGATACTTTTGGCTTACAGATCTGGGGCCTCAAAAGTCATCTCCACTCTCATGACCCAATTCTGTTTGCAACCATTCATGAGCATGAAAACCTTCACCCCATAAAGAAGAGAAAGGAAACTGAATTAAGGGTTAGTAACAGAGAACTACAGATGCCAAACTAGTCTTGTATCTGTTACCCATGGGACTCCTTGCCTGAGATTAAATGCTTATAGTAGAAGAATTAGGGCCAAAAAATGATAGAACGTCATGAGAAATTAAATTCTGGAAACGAGATTATGACCAGACACCTATGAAGAGGCACTTTGTCATAATCTGGACACTAGCAGCCTTTGTTCAAGGCCAGATGACATGGTATGACACAGAATTGGCACCTCCAAAAAAAAAATCTCAGAAGCTACATATGGAATCATTGATATAAGCACTGGATTTCTCCTGATAGACAGTGACAACAAAGGGTCTTTGTTAACAAACTTCTTGTGTTGCAGATGTAGACATTTGAGCAATAATGGCAGTAAGTCTATGGTAGTGATAATCCAAAGAATGATTTCCAGTCATTTGTGAAGTAACAGTGGACTCCCAAAGGAGCTGGTAACTAGGAACACCAAGAAGAAGGTTAATTTCCATGAACCAGGTGTGTAGGGCTGGTAGTCAGAATCCCAAACCACCTTAATCTGCTCACTAAAGTCTATGTGTCATTACCTGGAAGTCACAGGCTGGTGATATCTGTAACACTTAGATTCTGCCTATGGGTGAGATATAATTTTTTTTTCTCCTTTTTAAAGCCTTCTAATGGAGACAAAACAAACATGGCCTTTTGTGTTACTAGTTCCAGGCTCATTTCACATTTTTATTGATATTCTGGCCATATATACAGAGAATTAAACAATGAAATGGTTTTATATCATTCTTCATTTTCACCAAGAAATAAATCAATTTTAAAATTAAAGATTTTTAAAAATTATAGATGTAATTAAGATGGTGACTGGGATTCTTATAAAGAGGGGAAATTAGAACACATGTGCACTATAGGAGAATGCCATGTGAACATGAAGGCAAAAATCAGGACCATGTAGCTACAAGCTAAGGAAAGACAAAGATTTCCAGCAAACCACCAGCAGTTAGGAGAGAGACATGGAACAGATTCTGTCTCACAGCCCTGAGAGAGAATCAACCCCAGACTTTGATCTCAGACTTCAAGCCTTCAGACTGTAAAACAATCAATTTCCATTGTTTAAGTCTCCCAGTTTGTATTACTCTGTTCCAGAACCTTAGAAATTTAAAACAAGCTCAGATAAGGTCAAGGAGATGCAGAAGGGATCAAGAAACTACTAACTACTATAAAGAACCTTTTGAAAGACTATAGAGAAGAGGAAAGGGGCCAGAGCACCATTGGTGGGGTAATTTAAAAATTTTTAAAGTCAAGGGACGTGAATTCTGCAAATCAGATAAATAAGCTTATGATGAGCCCATTAAAATTAGTAAGCAAATTAGCTGTCTGTGCAACAACTTTTTAAAAAGTTCTAATATGAGTTCACTAAGGATAACTCTTTTATTGTTGATTCAATTAGGCTGGTAGATTAAAATACATGGACTTTGTTCACTCTGAACTTACAAATCTGAAGAAACCTCTCCCAATATTCTTGAGGTCCAAATGGAGAAATATGCAGGAAATAACATGTGAGTTAGATACTTTCATAACAGGTTAAACAACCACACCCAAAAAGTGTTGATTAATGAAAACATGTTAACTTGAAGAGAAGTCTCAAGTTGTATGCCACGGGGCTATGTTAACCAGATTGAAAAGAAATATGCAAAGCATGTTTGTCAAACCTGTGGATGATACGCAGCTGACAAGGATACCTGATCCTCTGAATGGCTGAGTCTGGATTCCATAAATCATCCAACTGAGGAACCAATGAAGGAGCTAAAGATGTTTAGTGAGGAGATAAGGAGCAATGGAAGGTAGGTACCAAAGCTCAAGGATGGAAATATGGAAGACGTATAGGAGCAATAAAGTTCTTGCAGGAAGAATTTGACATCTTAGTGAAAGAAAGAATATTTCTCTCTATTACTATCACTCTAGTTCTAATTACTATATTTTACTGAACTATTATTGCTGGTTTCCTCATGTCCACAAGTTTCTTCATTTTTTCTCTTGCATTTGCCAATCTGTTTTCTCAAAACAAGCCATCCTTAATACATTATAACCAAAATGACTTGCTGTGCCATTTTAAGGTTTGATTATGGTCATATTTAAATCTTTACTTTATAACAGGCCAGGACTCTTGCTGGCACTAGACATGCAGTCTACAAACCATACTGCAAGGAGGAGTCAGGAGCATTAATCAGTTTGCTACCCTCAAGGCCCCAGTTCTTTTATCACCCATCAATGCTGGTCTCATCTGTCATGGCACCATCCTGGGTCCCCGAGTCAAGCCACAGTGGCTTGATGATCAGGTTTTACGTGGTGCCCAGCTTTGTCATGGGTGCTCTCACTCTATGATTCACACTTGAGTATAATCGGCTGCTCTTCCTCAGCATCCAACTATACTGATTATATCTACACAACTTTCCAACATCAGCTCCATGAACTCAAAAACTCAGGCTGTTCCCAGCCTGAGTTTTGACTTTCTGTTCTCAGGAAATTTTTCCTAAAGGTAATTTTATTTCACAATTCCCATTGCCCTTTTCTGAGACTGAGTTTTGGGTGGGGCCACGCAGCTCCATCTCAACAGAGACCAAGAACTAAGGTTCTTTCTCTCCAAGAGAAAGAGTTCTTAGCATCTTGTGTAAATTGACCTCCTCCTCCCCAAGAACCAGCTTTACAGAGCAGAACACACCTGTATTCTCAGGGAGTGGTGGCCTTTGATTAAGGAAGTCAGAAAGCTTTCTGTTCTAAGACGATGGCTGTGCTCTCGCTCTACATTTGCTTAACTAAAGAAGTCATTTAATTAATACAGAAAATCAGCCTTTCTAAATTAAAAAAGTGCCACCCCCCCAAAAAAAATATCCATAATTCAAATCCTGCCAACTCAGGGTTTAAAGTTTTCAATAGCTGCTCAATTGCATTAGGAGAAAAATCCAAACTTCCTCCCACCATCTACAAGAAAGTATCATATGGCTCCTTCCTACCTCTTCCGTCACAACATGTCCTGTCCTTCATCTCACTCACAAATGCTAGGCCCAACTGCCTTCTTTCAGAGCATTAATCAACAAACATACTGTTCTCCTACCTATGGGCCCTACAAACATATACTCCACTGCTCTGTGAGTTTCCCCTCCTTACCTTCTCTCTAGCTAAAAGTTCACCTCTTCTAAATATTCAATATAAACTAAGTCTCTAACGCTCTCTTTGGCCTTCTATACTTCTTTCTTTCAGAGCACCTATCATAAAACATTATGCATATCTGCATGTGCCTACATTTTTAATATTTTCCCCACACTGGAGCATAAGCTCTTTTAAGGCCAGAGCCATGTTTCTTCTATTCATTACTACAGAATAAGTTAAATGTCTGGCAGATAGTAAACAGCTGGAAATACTGTATTAAATAACTAAATAATAACCAGAGGTGCCCAAAAACAGAACCACCAGTTTTGCAGTCTTGAGCAACATCTTCATTGTACATCAAAGGTTCTTCAGAAAGGATTGCTGAGTTAGAAACATCAACCAGGTGAACTCTAACTGTCTAGTTCTAGAATGAATGCTTTGTAAGATATAGGCTGATACAGATTATAAGAAGTGAAGGTCACGATAAACCTAAGAAGTGACCAAAGGTTTCAAAGCTGAGGTAGAACTTAAAGGAAATGACTAACTTGGAATGGCACAAGATAGAGAATTCCCGAGAGTTTTTCAGGGAAACGATGAAAAGGAAAATGAGAACACCGTATGTGAGAAGATCAATCTGACTTCTTTTAAGAGAGGCATGAAATACCAAGCAGAAACAGTAAGGTCATTTGATAAAGGGTTTGAACTGAGTTCTGATTTCCATCTCTTGGTCAGAGGAGTGCTGAAATTAGGAAGAGTCTTCTGCCTAGGATGACTATGTTAGAGGGAAAAGTAGCTAAAGGTAAGCGGCCAGTGAGAGGCTACTAACCCACCAAAATTATTATGAAGTAAAGACTGGAGTGACAGTCTTCAT
The DNA here is from genome assembly GCF_014754425.2 of Oryx dammah. Lineage (NCBI taxonomy): Eukaryota > Metazoa > Chordata > Mammalia > Artiodactyla > Bovidae > Oryx > Oryx dammah. The sequence goes on along the minus strand of NW_024070211.1, from coordinate 34,614,988 downwards.
GGCTGACCATCACATACACTGAGACACTGTAGAGAGGTTGCAGCTCCCACAAACACCAGTAGAAGAGAGCTGGCAAGGAACTAGCAGAGCTTCAAGAGCCTAGACGGGTACTTGGCATTTGCTGGGAGTTGGGGATGAGTTACCAGCACTGCCACCAGGGGTACCATCTCTCTTAAGGCAGTCTGTGCCCCCAGTGGCCTGGGAGAGGAGTTTCATAGGAAGACAGAAGCTGCTATACATAATCTGAGACAAGCTAGCTGGCTAGCTGATGGCGTATTAGCCAAGGGGGCACTCATCAAACTGTCTTTGTGGACAGAGTCTCGATACTCGTAGGACTTGGGGCTAAAAGCTATTTACCAAACCTGCACAAAAGCATTTTGGTATTATAGCAACCAGCAAAGCTATACCTCTGAGTGCTGGGTCAATGTCAGCCCTGGGAAAAGAAAGCTTAAAGTGAGACAAGCAGGAACAGGATGAGAGAGATCAGGATTAAACCAAGAGAAATCTTAAAGGAAAAAAAAAAAACAACAAGAAACTGGAGAAAAGGTATGAGAAACAACATACAGTGATCAGTGATTCCAATATTTCAAGCCTAAAGAATCATATGGAGTTGAGGGTTATACTAATGACAGATAAGATATTTTGGAAAGAGAATAAATTTGAGTGCAGTGGTATATAGGAATTCTGAGTTTTTAGTATTTTGAGCTTAAAATGTTATTTATAGTTATTACTAAACATCCTAAATACAGCTAGAAACATTAATCTTAAGTTCAGACCTGAGGTCAAAGTTTCAGAATTTGGGAAAAACTAAGGAAAAATGAGGACAAATGTCAAAATTGCAGATAAGCTTTTTAAGTGCATGCATGCTCAGTCACTCAGTCTTGTCCAACTGTTTACAACCCATCAATTGTAGCCCACCAGGCTCCTCTGTTCATGGAATTTCCCAGGTAAGAATACTGGAGTGGGTTGCCACTTCCTACTTTAGGGGATCTTCCTGGCCCAGGGATCAAACCCACATCTCCTGCACTGGCAGACAGATTCTTTACCACTGAGCCACCTGGGAAGACCAAGTTCTTTAAGTACTGAACATCATAAAGAGTGATTAACAGAGAAGTATCTTTTAGAATAAAGTAAATTAAAATCAACCAAAATATACCACAAAATTAAAAACTATGATGCTACACAAGCACAGAATCAATCATTAAATAAACCCAATATTCATTTAAAACAGCGATCCTCAACCTAGGAGGCACTCTAGAATCATGCATGTAAATAATTTAAATACATTGATTGCTATGGACTAAATAGTATCCCTCCCCCTCCAAATTCATATGTTGAAGCTCTAACCCTCAATTTGATGATATTTGGAAATGGGGTCTTGGTAAGATCATTGGGTTTAGACGAGGTCATAAGGGTGGGGTCCTCATAATGGGTATAGTGTCCTTTTAAGAGAAGACACCAGAGGGCTTTCCCTCTCACTCTACCTTATGAGGACACAGTGAGATGGCTGCCACGTGCAAGCTGGGAAGATTCTCTCAGCTCCAGACCCAACTGTGCTGTTATCCTCATCTCAGACTTTCAGCTTCCAGAAATGTGAGAAACTAAATTTCTGTTGTGTAAGCCAGCCATCCTAAAGTATTTTGTTATGGCAGCCTGAACAGACGAATACACTGATATTTAACCAGTTAAATGAGAACCATTGAATTAAATCATATTCAAAGGTTACAAAAATAAGTGTATCTAATTGAGTCACCCAACTAATTGAAATATTTTAGTAGGGAGATCTGTGACCTAGGAAAAAAGTATCCAGCACACAACAGGCACTCTAGAAAGGACTGTTACATGAACAGATACATGAATGAATGAGAAATGCATACAAGCATAACTAAACAAAATGATCTTGTGAGAGAACACAGATGAAGCAAAATATCACAAGCTGAGAAATACAGAAACATAAATACTCTTCAATGAAAAATATATGAAAATAAAGATTTATCTAGATAATGAAAATAGTTTTAAACATTACTGAAGAGTAAATTACATAGACTTATTTTCACAAACTTAATTGCTAAAAGATTGACCCTAAAAATAGATAATAATATCTAAAACCATCTCTAGGAATTGTGACTCAAGCCTGGGCCCCCCAAATAAAGTTTCAGATAATTATATATAAACTATGGTTTCAAAATTATTATCACAGCAACAGGGTCTCATTATATAGAAGCAGTATATACAATATAGATAAACCAGCATCCACAATCTATCCCTACTTTTAACATTCTAGTATGTCTCTTTCCATTGTTTCTTTTCAAAGAGAGTTGAGATCACAAATGGATAGATAAATAATGTTATCCTTTTCAAAGAGTTGAGATGGTATATAAATAATACACACACATATAATACACATTATATAGTACATATTATTTACTCCTCTAAAATAGTCTAATCACTTCCCATTAAGAAAATCTTCATCATATAATTTTCTAATGTTACATAACACTTCTTTTTATGTAGTAACTATAATTTACTAAGCATTGTTTCCAAAAACAGTTTCCAGTAATAAAGCTTCTGTGAACATATTTATGCATAAAACTCTGTCCATATTTCTAAATAGTTTCTTAATATTAAAGTATTAAAAGAGGCATTAGTAGGTAAAAAATCATTATGGACAATATACAGGTCTTGATATACACTATAAAATTTCCTTCCAAAATGAGGTACCATTTGTACTTCTGTGAGTATGTGTATTGTGTGAAAACTACAATGTTACCAATAATGTTATTAATGAAACCAATACAACATCAGCCATGTAAAATAATCTCAGTAATTTTAATCTTTTTTTAAGTATCACGGACGTAACATGGTATATCATTTTTAGTGTGTATTTCATGCTTACAAACAGAAATGAACATTATTTTTCTTTTTCTAATTTTTAAAACACTATAAAGATGAGTTTGTCACACAAGTTATTATCCCCTAAAATTAAAAACAAATTTTTGAAAATTGCCAACCTAATGTCAGTCATTAAGATGGAACTATTGAAAGATGGAACTATCATTGTTTTCAAATTTTAAGACTGAGATAATACATTGAATATATAGTAAAATCAAGGCTGATGGCAGACTTCATAACAAGATGGTTTACTGTTCATTTAGTACAACTGTGGAATCATCTTAGATGTTCAAGTTAACTATAGGAATTCTAGAAATATTCAGTAGTTGGAAAGAATCAGACTTGTAAATTGATATGCAATATTTTAAAACATTTTATTAGTGAATAATCATATCTAAAAATTAAAGTAAAATTCAATGTCTGCTATAATTATCAGATTTTTTTCTTATAATTATCAGTTAGGTAAGAAAAAAATAAAACTCTGCACAGTTAACCAATTATACTGTACAATATGTATAATACCAATTCTCTTTCTCAGGACTTTTTAAATCAGAATTACTTTTCCTGACAAATATTTTAAATCCATCAGGTTCATACCTGATTTAACATTTTTCAAGTACCCAGAAATCTTCACATTTATTACCTTAGGTAACTTTTAGAATCAATCAAACCCATGAGATTCTATGACTTAGTGAGATATAATCAAATTTAATTAACAAATGCTGGCATCCTGATTTCTGCATAAACAAGGGGAAATAGTGATTCCTATACTAGAGAATATTGTATTCTAGACCCTGGTACATAGAGCACACAGAGGCTCAATAAATGTGAATCCCTTTCCTTCACTCCTTACTCTCCCACCCTTCCCTCTACCAGTATATAGTTGATGACAAATCAGTTATTTATGTATAATTAAATGAGATAAAATATGATAAAAATTACATGATCCTTCACCAAATATCTTTATACTCCATACTTCATTACTGGTAGATACAATTTGCCAACATGCAAGATCATATCTAAGGACACTTTTCTGACTCAATATTGAAAAACAAAAGACACTGTGAATTATACTTTTTTTCAGTTAACACATAGTAATTAATCCCAGAAAACCCCCAAAGTTAGGTCAACTATATCATTCTATACTGGTGGTTCTAGTCCTTCACTATCAGAATTATCCAGGGAAATTAAAGGATCATTACAGATGCCTGAACCCACCTCTGAAGATTTTCACTAAATTGGTCTGGGGTGGGGCCAACCATCAGTATTTTTTTTAAACATTCCCAGATGATTCTAAGGGTTTCCCTGGTAGCTCAGCTGATAAAGAATCCGTCTGCAGTGCAGGAGATCCCCTTTTGATTCCTGGGTCGGGAAGATCCCCTGGAGAAGGGATAGGCTACGCAGTCCAGTATTCTTGGGCTTCCCTGGTGGCTCAGATGGTAAAGAATCTGCCCACATTTCCGGAGACCTGGGTTCAATCCCTGAGTTGGGAAGATTCCCCTGAAGAAGGACATGGCAACCCACTCCAATATTCTTGCCTGGAGAATCCCCATGGACAGAGGAGCCTGGAGGGCTGCAGTCACAGGGTCACAAACAGTCCCATTCGACTGCCTGACTAAGCACAACACAGCACAGATGATCTTAATGTGCATCCAGAGATAAGAATCACTGATCTCAACTCAAAAGGAAGTAAATTACAGAGGAGTAAAATCAAAGAAAGCAAAGGAATAAAAGCAAAGGAAGACAGTGAAGCACCTGAGCCTAAGAATCCAAATCTCCACTTTTAAGAAATATAAGAAAAATCTCACTGTAGAGTCTAAAAGAGTTTGAGTCTGATGTCACAAAACCTGAAAATATATAAACACATTACTGAGCAGGTACTATATTAATCTCCATTTAATCTCACACAAGATGCTGATGGTCAACAGTCATCCTTACTATTGCTCCCTTAACTAATATTCCCTTTGCTTCTTACGCTAAACAAACAAACAAAAAACCGTTAAAGACGTAACATAAACATTAGCAATCCTTTTCATTACAGAAGAAATGTCTTCATAACTAAATTGTTCTGATACAAAAAATGAACAAAGTAAAATATGAACAGAATCACTGCCTGAGGTGATGGGCAGAGAGTCCCCAAAGCAAAGCACTCTCTCACTCTGTCCTGGTTAAAACCTGTTTGTCTGGGGATTGGCTCAGTTGCACCAGTTCCAGCTTCCCAGCCTTCCAAGGCACTGACGCACTGATGTGACCTCAGTCATCTCTTTGCTGGAGCTGGATCCAACTAACAAAATCCAACACATGCAGGCACTTGTTTCTCCATTTTATCCAGCGCCTTTATCATTAGCAGAGAACCAGGAGTCAGTCATCCCTTCTAGTCTCACCCTGGATAGGTTTTATCCTCAATCTCTATAAACACTCTCCAAAGGTGATCAGGCAGATAAACACATGAATCATCAGCAACAGAATGATCAAATGAAGACAAACAAATTATAATATTAGCTAGTTGGATTATAGAGCTTTAGGGAAGAAAAGCATCTGGAATCCCAACTGAGTTTACCTATCACTGATGAAGATCCAAAGGCTTATTTTGCTGAGGACTCTACATGAGCAGTCAAACCTCTCCCTCGCACCCCTCCTTCCTTCTTTTCATTTGCAAAGATAAAGAGAAAACAGATTATTAAAGACATGGAAGAAGGAGAAAAATACCTTAAGTATTGCTTTATGAGATGCCAATACTATATACATATATCTCGAGAGCTGGGTAACTGTGTCCCCATGATGAGTTGGAAAGCCTTTCAAAAACCACATCTCATCCCCCTTTTGAAATGAAAGATCTTACCCTATGAACAGTATCAACTATAATTTGAACATATTATCCCTAAAATTTTGCACTTATCAATAACTGGTACGAACAGACTCTGAGGTCAACATGTATCATGAAGACATCTTACTCCGGTACCCACTTACCACTGGAGCAAACACTTGAGTTTTCCTTTTCTACACCTAACTAGCTCTTGATTTTAGAGCACAATACACATAAAAAATTAAAATCTACTAAAATTAACATAATCTCTTTTCTTCATTACTATAAAAGAATGTCCTAAGAACCTGAAACATAAATTAGAAAACACCATATCTTATTCTAACATACAAAATTTATGTGTTTAACAACCCCTCCCTGCAATGTTCAGCTTTAAAATGAGGGCAATATGAAATCCAGGGGCTTCCCAGGAAGCCCTAGTGGTAAAGAATTCACCTGCCAGTGCAGGAGATATAGGAGACACAGGTTCCATCCCTGGCTCAGGGATATCCCCTGGAGAAAGGAATGGTTACCCACTCCAGTATTCTTGCCCTGGCGGGCTACAGTCCATGGGGTCGCAAAGACTTGAATACAACTTAGCGACTGAGCACAATATGAAACCCACCCAACTGCGATTTTATAACATTAAATGAGATAAAGAAACCTCTAGTACTTGGCACATTCTAAGCCTTTAATAATGATATTTATACAGCCGATAGTAAAAGCTCTGCTCTTTTAGAGGCCTTGAAAAGTTGGTCCTCATTTTCATTTTAGTTTCATTCATAAAAATCATATATTCTACACAGGTAGGTTAATGATATAGGTTGGTTTGGGGTATGTTTATATTTTAATATGTAGCATTTAAGGTAACTGACATGGAATATATAGGTGCCTTTCCTTATGTCCTCTAAAGCAATGCTTGTCAAAGGATCTGTGAAGGGCCACCTTTAAAAAAAACTTCTAATTTGCCACAGACAAATATCTTTGTGTAATACAATAAAAGTTGAAAAAGACAAAATACAAGCTCCAAAATTGTATTATTCTGTCAATCTTTTTTAAAAGCTTTAAACACTTAATTTCTATATTTATCTCAAGGCCGACTGGTAACAACACTTCCTGGCCCATAGACTGCCCATTAAGTAAAACTGCTATAAAGAATATCTGATATTAGGAATGATGGATAGGGACTGCTTTATAATAAAACCAACTGAAATTAAAAACTAATAATCCTTCTCATATTGATGATGTTTCATTTACATGGACCTCAATAATTCAAATGGGATATTAAAAAAAATAAAATAAAATAGCCAGTATACCATTTTGAACCCTTCATAAAATCCACATCATTAATTTACTACTTTGAAAGGCTACTGAATGAAGGAACTAGATTTTAACTTAGTATTGATTTAGTACAGAGCAGTATAGAATAACTTTTATACTGTAGAACAGTCACTAAATAAACTATGAAAAACAACCAATAAGAGAAACCTCCCATGTTTACATATAAATTATTAAATGAAATTCCTCACACTAATCTAGCTACAATATATTTTAGAATGCTTGGTGACTTTAACAAAACCTGTTGCTATTCCAGATGGAACTATAAAAAAAGAAAAAACCAAAAAGTGCTACATATTATACCTGCATAGAGCTAAAGAGAAACCCCAACAGTATAAAGCCAATAAAGTCAATAATATATTAAAAAGTTCAGTTCTTACAGAATGTGCAGATCAGTGCTTAGTCACTCAGTCATGTTCGACTGTTCACACGCCATGGACTGTAGCCCACCAGGCTCCTCTGTCCATGGGGCTTCTCCAGGCAAGAATACTGGAGGGGGTAGCCTTTCCCTTCTCCAGGGGATCTTCCCAACTCAGGTCTCCGGCACTGCAGGCGGATTCTTTACCAGCCTAGCTACCAGGGAATCCCTTCTTAAAGAATACATAATGCTTATTATGTCTTTTCTATGGTTTCAACACAACCTCTTATCAGTTTTGGCACTAATGCAAATAACAATATAGACTCTATCTATGCAGTCAAACTTCATTAAGGCTGAGCTTTTATATATGTATATTTCATATATTTTTGTATTTTTATATGCATATAAAATGAAGGGATAGAAATATCCCTTTATTAATGAAATAAAAATCACCTGTATCTCTATCCCTAAGAAGAGAATAACACAAGACTACATGAGTTAGAGAGAAAACATTTTTATGTCTATAATGACAAAGTCTGGTTTGTCAGTCAATCACTTCACACCTTTCAGGCCCACCTAAAAAAATCTCAGAAACCAGAAATGTTTTCATTGGTTATTTATAAGTCCAATGGGCTATCCATCAGGCTACAGAGCCACTTTCTCTGGTTATTTAAAACACTATACAGTGCATGGCATTGGAAAGGAAGGTAAAAGGTAACCTGAACTAACATTACTGGGAGCACCCTTGTGGCTGGTGGTTATGACTCTCCACTTCCACTGCAGGGGGCGTGGCTTCAATCCCTGGTCAGGAAGCGAAGATCCCACACACTACTGAGTGGCCAGAAATAAATAAATAAATAGACCAGCATTACTCATTATTCCTCCCATCCAAAAGAACTTTTCTTTCAGATGTCAAACTAAACATTTCCTTACCCAAGGTAGTACTGAAGAGACCAGGAATAAAATGGAATAGATACCTTCACTCCAACGTGCCTTGAAGAATTCCCTAGAGAAAGGACTTATATTAGCTTTCTTCACTTTGAGGTTTTTCTAGAGACTGAATTCACTACCAATTATGAAGATGATTCTGAGGTTACAAAAACAAATGAGTTTCAGATGGAAAAGAGCCTTCCCTAGGTCCAAATTAAATGTATATTTCAGTTCAAAAAGCAATGATTAAAAATGCTTAATATCTACAATTGAAAATAACTTTTAAGACCCCCTTGTATAAGGTCACAATAAGCGATCTAAAAATAATCCAGGGCCTTTTAATCAGTCTCTGTATTCCCTCATACACAGAATATAGTAGAGCTTGTTCCATGTTTGATCCAAGATGCTAATGATAGTAGCTGTGGCAATGAAATCAGTAACACAAATGATACTACATTCACACCTAAAGTGCAAAGGAACATTCTTACCACTTTCTCACTTTTGCTCTGTCCAAACGATGGGAAATAATGTCATTCCTCCCTTAACAAATAAATCTAACATTTTAGACAACTGACCCATAACCAGTTACTAGTATTTAAAATTGACACTTAGAAGAACAGTGTCACCATTCAAGCCAACAGGAAGTGAATTCCAGGTTATAAACCTTAATCTGCTACATAGATTTTTCACTTTTTTTGGTAAAGCCAAGAAAGAAGTACATACAATAAATAGTTTTAAAGTTGCGGCAATTCTTTTTTCAATTATATTTTAATTCTAATTTGTGAGTGTTATCTTTCAGATGGAACAGATATACAATCCTAGAAATAACTGACGATTTTCTGTCCCTAGGAAAGCCAAGATGTGGTACTGTTAGCAATTGTCATGGTATCTGTTTGTCCAACTTTTCTCCAGCTGGAGCAAAGGTAATAAACTCTTGGAGCATAAAGTGAAAGGGAAAAAAAAAATGCAGACTGAATTTTCAGTGCTGAATTAAAATGCACTGTGCAGTACAGTATTTGACCATAAAATGCAATTCTAATAAAAACATACCAGAGCCCTTCACAACTCACCAAGTTGTTTTTCTACCTCTAGTTTGTTTCCAACATAAAAACATAAAGGCACTTTAAAAAGAAATATTAATATGATGTCAATTTCTTAATATACCAGTAACTCACTATCAGAAACTAACAAAAAGAATGCATAAGGACCCACCTGTGTGTGTATATTCAATCCTATCTGACTCTTTGTGACCCCATGGACTGTAGCCCACCAGGCTCCTCTGTCCATGGAATTATCCAGGCAAGAATACTGGAGCAGGTTGCCATTTCCTCCTCCAGGGGATCTTCCCAACCCAGGGAGTGAACCAGCGTCTCTTGCGTGTCCTACACCAGCAGGTGGATGGATTCCTTACCACTGAGCATCCGGGACGTCCATAAGGACTCAGAGCATAGAGTAACCATTTTTGATAAGACCATATATATTGTTTTAAAGAAGGAGGCCTCAGTTCTATTGAGTTTGTAGAAAAATATACTGTTGATTTACAAATAGTGAAATACCCGACTCTTTCTGTCACATCCCCAGCTGTACCAGAGAAAGGAAAAAAAAAAAACAGTGCTACCTCAGCATATAGCAGCATGCATGAAGGCATGGAGATAGGAACAAGTGTGATCAAGAGGGCAGAGGAAAACGGATTTTTTTTTTTTTTTACTCTATAATAGTGTGGACTAGACAGTAATGGAAAAATAAGAGAGTAAGAGAGCATGGAGGCAAGAAAATAATCGCAAGGTCAAGCCCACAGACTAGTCACAATAATGATACTATAAACAATAACAGTAAGAAATAACTGAGCTCCTATACTGTTCCCAGTACTACAGAGGAGGCTTCAACATATACCTCATCTAGTTCTGACAAAGTCAACAAACGTAAGTATTATCACTTCTCCTTACACAGGAGAAGAAAATGGCAACCCACTCCAGTATTCTTGCCTGGAGAATCCCATGGACAGAAGACCCTGGTGGGCTACAGTCCACAGGCTCGCAAAGAGTCAGACATGACTGAGCGACTTCACTTCACTTTACTTACATAGGTATAGCACCTGAAACTCAGAGATATTAACTTATTCACATGAGGTCACAGAGTCAGTAGCTAGCAATGTTTTGGAGTAAATGATGATAGATTGTGATCAATGATGATAGACAGACATGTGTATGTGTTTATCCCAACTAACAGAAACACCTGGATTTTAACGTATTTTAACCTCTCCAGAGCCTGAACTGCCTAAAAAATATTCTTATTAATGCTTACAAAAGATAACCTGATTTACTATATCAATAGACTAACAAGGAGAGGCTTAATATAAGTTTAGCAGGCACTTAATGAATGTACTTTCAATGAAAGAGGGCATCCGGACAAAAGATAAATAGGCTTTGTTTTTTTTCATTTTTTTTTAAGGAAAGAGTAGAAACTCTTAGCCTTTCTTACTGTTACCTTCATTCTCTGAAAGAAAATGTTTTCTTAAAACTAATCTTAATCTTCAATAAATGTTTGATTTGTAAACTTTTGAATAATTAGTACAATATTTGAAGGTAAAAAGAACTATCTTAAAGTGTATATAGATTTGCTAGAGATGTTGGAATGATTATTACAGAAAAATACACTGTAAAATTCTTTATTAATCACAAATAAAGTGTTCAGATTTATAAGGAAGATGTTAAAATTGCAAAAAGAATAGTATATTTTGAAATGCACTAAACAAAAGGAATGCTAATTATATCCTATAAAAGGCACATTCAGAATACGTATATATTTTCTGCGTAAAATTGTGTATTGGTGCTCACACACTTCAGATTTCATTTGCAGTATAAATAAAGTAGAAGGTGAAGAAAAGGGTTAATATTCCATGCCTTGCAAAAACGCTTAGGAAAAAAAAATTATCAGCTGGGTTAAAACAGAACCTGTTAGCCTATCTCTTAGGCTACCCCACAGTTGCCTTAAAGACTTGTTTTGCTGTGGTTTTGAACCTGAGTGTGATCGAGACCACGGCTTCCAACGGACCAAAAAAAACAAAAAGAGTTAAAAGGCAAATACAACAATACGCTATGGGGCAGAGACAAGGCTCCCTCAGCCCATTCCGTAACAAACTTGTTGCCAGGCCTGTCTGCACCATCCTAACTCCTGTGTTTCTCTGGCCTTGAGCCAAGAGTATCATTTTACTCCCAGTGAAGAAAAAGAGTTTCATTCTTCCAATCTTGTACTACTTTCACCCCGACCTTGTAATCTTGTTTTTCCACATTTTCTAACTACTCAAACAAAAGCCTTCCCCCCTAAAATATGCACAAAGGATCAGGAAAGAGGAGAATAAGAAGGAGGTGTTCTCTTGATAGATGGTACTCATAGTACTGGGTGCTATTTTAAACACTGATAAGGACAAGCTGAAAGCAGGGACTCTGCTTGCACCCTGTGAATTCAGGTAATGTATCCATTGTTCTACATCGCTATGGTCTGGTGACAGGAACCCCAACTAGAACAAGCTTGCCCTGCATTTTCCTTTGCATTTAGATGTCAACTTTGATAAGGTCACACCTTAAAAGATCCACATAGCATGCAACACACAGATAGCAATAAAGCCTTCAGCCATTCTCAGACTCAGATAAGCTGGTTAAAAGAGGAGGAAATCAGAACAACATTCACAAATGCAAACAGATTTACACAGCCATCCAATTTGTAACTACCACTACTTAGATCCTTCCTCACACCAGGGACCTCAGTGGAGCCAACAGCATAAACCGTGGAGAGACTCCACTCCTCTCCCTCCCTGAGTCTATCCCAGAATTTTCCCGAAGGAGCTCACTGCTTTGCCTCCCTGGTCTCCTTGGAGGAGAATCCAGAAGAATTCCTTCATGGCGTTGTTTCTTTCCATTCCAATGACTCCCTGAAGTGGCCAACTCCTGACCCTTTATTCCCCTTAACCTCCCTGAAGATTTGATTCCTCTCCTAGTGCAGAGCCCGCTCCCATGAGCTACCCATAGAAACCAATTCCCCAACTGTCTTCCCTCCCAGTCATTCCCCAAAGATCCAATCCTCTTCTCCCCTGCTGTTTTCCTTTACACCTGCTCCCTAAAGAACCTGACATCGCTATTAGTGAAAATACACCACTGAAGTGAAGGAAAGGACACACACAGAGACACACACACAGAGACACACAGACACACAGACACACACACACACACACACACACGATGAAGGAATGATATTCTAATTCCTGAACTGGTTTTTCTCTTATCTGAAAGTTTTGTTTACATACAATATATTACATCACCTCTGATCAACTTAAACTTTCCCAAATCATTGGATTAAGTAATTTTATCTAAAACATTTCAAGAAGTATAGTAGATGTGTATTTCCCTACCAAAAACAACACAGTTTACAGAAAGTTTACCACCTTATAAAATTGTCACAAAAATCAAGACAGTGCAAAGATCCTTCTTAATCTATCACACACTGAAAATCAAAAATCTAGGGCGAAAAGAAAATCTCTTCAGAAAAATTACTGATAGACTGGCATCATGTTCAAAATCTCTGTTGTTAGATTGCTATGCTGTAGCTTACAGTTTAACCAAACTCTATCAGAAAATGATTTCATGGTAACATTGGGACTAAGAGCTTAGAGTTTTGAAACAACTTTTTTCACACTATTTAATTTTTGCCTACTTTAGATAATAAAACATCACTGGGGCAAAAGACAAATGTATAATCTGTTTGAGAACATTTTCTTTATACTTTAATAATCAAAAATATGTGATTTCATTTTTCCTTTTAAAGATATAAATTTTTTATCTTTTATATCTAAACTTACTTTACTTAAATTGTTAAACTTCCTCATTCACTTTTTTTAAAAAGGTGTACAACTATAATGAATGAAAATAATAAATCAAATAATTAGCATTTAAATACGTTAACATTGATCCTATTTTTTCCCGTGGCTTCTTAAAAAAGCAATTTTCGGAAAGAGGGGGCCAAACTCTTTCTAAATGAAAAGGTGGTCTAACCACTCTTAAGGAAATACATTTGTTTTTAGTAGATTTTCCATTCTGATACCAAATATCTAAAAGCCCTTTGCCACCTGGAAAATCTAAAAGTAAATTATCTTAATTCTCATTCTCACATGTCTTGCTCACACTTAATACCAAGATGAACACATTAAATAACACATGTACTTAACATCTGATTAATATATAATATTTGAACAATAGTACTAAAAAGTATCTCTCCCATTTTAAATAGTTTTTCAGCTAAAATACTTTTAAATTATAATGTAATTTTTATTCAAAATATCTCATTGCACTCATCCAGTCATAAGTTAAAGAAGAGATACATCATGCTATTAATAAATGAGAAAAATAATAAATTTAGAAACAATTATATCATAAGGTCTGGAGAAGGCAATGGCAACCTGAAGAAGGCAATGGCAACCCACTCCAGTATTCTTGCCTGGAGAATCCCATGGACAGCAGAGTCCAGCAAGCTCCAGTCCATGGGGTCGCAAAGAGTCAGACACAACTGAACAACTAACACATGCACACATATCGTAAGGAGGGCCGAATTAGCCTGTACAGATTCAGAAACCCTTAGGGTTCTCTCAGATACACACAGAAAGGTCATCACAAGACACCTGGATTGTTCATAAAAGACAAACAAAATAATGGCCCTCTGAATATTCTTTATAATCCCTTGCCCTTGAAAACTTTAAGGCTCAGCAAGACAAAAAAAAAAGAATTACTTCTTACTTGGGTGAAATTCACTACATGTATGTCAAGAGATGATAATTATAAGGTCTCATGACTTTAAGGTTGTAGCTTCTGAAAGAGGGGAATCTTTGATACCAGACATACTGCATGCTTTATTGCTAAGTATATATAGATTACATACATTTTTCCATTTCCAATAAAATCTCAAAATTCTAAGTGTAGAATTGTCTCTATATAATTCTCTCACTATAGAAAGAACAGGTTTAGTCATCTGTAGTGAGAACCTGACTCAAACTTAATAGGTAACACAAGTGAATTGTGATTCAAGTTCAGATAGTACAAGAACTATATTCCTACTTTCATGTGCCAGAGGTTTCAGTGATAATTTAGATAATTTGATACTTTATGTGTACATATATATATATTCCTCAGGAATATACAGGGCAGAAAAAAGAATTAAACATACATCGCCCTTATGTATTTCTATACTCCCAAGAGAGATAATATAAAAACCTTAGGCCTTTCATGACATTTTTGAGAATTTTCAAAAATAACTAGAACATGGTAGAGTATAATACAGCCTGAATTAGAAGTCAAAAGTCTTGAAATTTATCTATTTACTTGGACAATTCACTAACTTTTCAGTGTCTGTTTTTAAATCTCTAAAATGAAGGGAGTTGAAATATCTCTCAAAAACTATGATTAAATAAAATGAAAATTATCAGGGGCATGATCCTAAATTAGGCGGACGGTACCATAAAGACACCTGGGACACCAAATTGAATTGTCAGGAGAGTGAAATGCATATAAATTGAGGGGAAAGTGATTGAAATTGCTAAATAAAAACCCACAAGACATCCTTTTCAGTGTGTAACTCACTGAATATTCCCCAAAGTATTCATAACGAATGTTATGTCTGATGTGAACCAGAACACCGCTAGCTGCTGAGAAATGAGATAATGAAAACTATATAAGATATCCTGGAGAAGGAAATGGCAATCCACTCCAGTATTTCATTGTAGAGTAGGGTATTTGTTTAAACTGAACAGAAGTCTGGCACAACTTTACCCATTTCTTTTACATTTTACCCATGTTTGCATAGCATAAAATAATTGTCCTTATATTAGGTTGATATACTACTTGTACTATCTATCCCCAGTGTCCTGTGATCTGTATCTGGTCTCCACAAGCAGATTCTGATACATGAAAAGACATAGAGATCACCTTCTGAAGCACCCTGAGTGTGGCCCACAATTTCAGAGAGCTGAGCTACACACTGAGCTACTGAACTGATGTGACCTGAGATCTGATCCCACTTCAGTAGCCAACAGGCTACAGTGGTAGTGTTACTTTACCAAAATAAACCCCTCCTCGATACGAAAATGTGCCAAGAGTGCTTCCAGGTGCCAACTTCTACACTTCTGGAATAGGATTCCACTAACAGAGTTAATAAAGCTTTGAACTGTTTTTCTTTAGGAGGCATGTGTATTAGGATTCTACTCATCCTGAAATCTAGCCTCAAAGTAGATATAAAAACATACCGTTTTTTAATTATACTTATATGCAATAACTGCTTATTGTAGAAAATTCAGAAATCTAAAAAAGGATAAATCAAATATCATAATTCCAACACTGAAAGATAATTACTGTTAACATTTGATATATGTTCTCCCTATCTTTTAAAAAATATACATACTTTTTAAGTATACAAACCCATATAAGTGGGTTTGTATTTACAAATTTGAGACCCTACTAAACAAACTTGTGCAGCCTTTTACATTTAGGCTGTATCTTATCTGTTCCAGTGGATATCCTGTTTTTTTTTAAACAATCAACCATTATTTAAAATATTTCAAAGAATTTAAATGGAACAGCTAATTCTTCACATCAAATATTCTATTCAAAGAAATTATTTTAAAAGTGATTTTAACAATTGAGTCTACCAAACTTTCAGTAAATGAAAAATTCAATTAGACACAAGCTTAAACTTGTAATTGTAATCAACTCCCCTTTTTTCATTCAAATAAAATGAATTTATCATTCAAATAAAATGAATTGAATAATTATAAATATTAAATTATAAGTAGGGGTAAACTGTACACACTGCCTAAATAAAATTCATCTTGGAATTTTAGGGTTGCATATCACGATTAATATCACCACAAAACTAATAAGTGCTTATATTCAGCATCTACTATGCTAAGTTTTTTTCAAAAGCATTCACTCTAATCTTGACCACAACCCTATGAGACAAGTACATATTGGTATCTTTTTTACACATTAAGAAACCAACTTTCCAAAAGGTTAAATATTTCTCACAGCTAATAAATGAATCATACCAAAACATAAGATGTAGCTCTTGAATCCCATATTGAACAGATGTTCAATTTTCTCATTTATATTTATATCCTGTATATTCATATTTATTAACTGTATTTTAATGTTAATGAAAACAAGCTCTTAACATCAGCACTATTACCATCATGTTACAGCATGCCAATATTATACTTCAAGGAGATAAGCATAAGCAAGACAAAATATATTCAGAGAGCTATAATAATATTGCAGTTTTCAGAATTATATTATATGTTATATAATTATATAATATCATATAATTACATTATATAATAATATCCAGGAATGTTTAAGATTAATTCCAGTCCTAATTTTTATTTAACCATTTTTTTAAACTACCACTTACATATATTTTTGGATAAAGGTTGTTTGATGGTATTAAAGTGTAGAAACCAAGACAAATGCAATTAAAATTATTAAATGTGTATGGTAGAGAAAACTATCAACAAATGATTTGAATGTGCAGAATTTACATCTAAGTTGTGGAGGGAACGAAAATGGATGGACTATGCTAGTCTCTTACAATCCCACGTGCACGGAACCATGAGGATGACATTTTTAGTACCACTTGTGAGGAAAATTACTGAATAATGTTTTTTTTTCCATTGTTTACCTTTTCTTTATTATGTTGACTAGATATATGTATTTGTAGTGTTCCAAAAAAAAGCTTTAAAGTATACAGTGAAAAGTCTTGCTTTAACAAAGTATACAGTATAGAGTCTTACTTTGAATCCACTCTTTTATCTGCTTGGCTCTCAACCCTCTACTCTCTACCAAAATACCCACAAAACATGTTTATTTATTTATTTGCTTCTTAATCACTTTTCCTGTATTTTTAAATATAATGATCAAATATATAATTATATTTTAATATATTTTAAAAATATAATTTATTTTTTGCACAAATGTAGCTTCTTTATTCTGTACTTTTTTTTAACAGTAATATATTATGGAAATCTTTCCATAGTCACAAGAGTCATCATTTTACATACACCCTTGTTAAAGTACCTAATTTATTTAACCAATACTCTACTGATGGACATGATTTTCACACGTTTTTGCATTTTTACTATAAAACACCTGCTGCAATGACTACATTTGTGCATTTAACATTTTATAAACATATCATAAACGTAGAAATAGGAATATCAAATCAAACCTTATGCATAATGTTTAAAGTCATATTCATACCAACTTATACTCTCATCAACAATGTATAAGAGTCCTTATTACCTGGTAGTCTTTCCAATATAGTGTGTTATTACACATTTGGTTTTTTGCTAATGTACTGTATTAAAATGCTACCAAGCATAGTTTTAGACTCACTGGTATTTTCCTTTGAACTATGTAGTAGCATAATATGATCAGATATTCATTAGGTGTTCTTTGTCAATTATTAGGTTTTGTCACATAAAGGGGAGGCCAGATCTTTAGCCATAATCAGTTGCAACTTTTACCTTCAACTTATTATTGATGGTTTTGCTAATTGTTTTGCCATGTGGAAATTTAAAATTTTATAAATTCAAATAAATTATCCTTTTAAAATCAACTTTCATATTTTGAATTTTATTAAAAAGGCCTTTTCCATACTAAGACCATAAGAAATTTATATCTTCTTATACTACCTTTATAGTTTCATCTTTCTCATTTAAAACTTTGTTCCAATTCAAAGCTTATCTTGATACTGAGTATGAGATACGGATGCTGTTATAGGTTCAGTATGTGATATGGACTGTATGATATACCTGTCAAAGAATACAGAGGTTCTTCCCATTTTTAAGTACTCTTTGTCATGTTCCTTAGTTAGAAATATTACATAATTAAATAAAACATCTGTTAATTTTGAACTTTCCCATTACAAAGTTATTGCTTGTGATCATTTTTCAACTAATTGATTCTCTGAGGTCTGTGAGTATAAAATCTTATCATCTGTAAATAGTGATTGTTTTATCCCCTCCTTTCACATTTTTGTATCCTTTTACCTAACTGCATTGACAGTTTCCGCTAGTACAGCATTAAATATTGGTAGAGAGAGTGAACTGGATTTTGTCTTGCTTCCAATTCTGTTAAGCATGCTTCATACATTCCTATCAATCATAATGACTTTTGAGCTGATATAAATATATTTTATAACCCTGAAGAAGTCTCCTTTCAATCCTATTTTATTGGATATTAAGAATGGTTGTTAATTGTTCATTGTTTTCATATGTCTTTTCAGTGTCTATAGAGATAGGCTCTTGTGACTTTTCTCCTTAGTTTAATATGATAAACAGCAGATTACCTACTACTGAACTATCCTTGTACTGCTGAAATAAAACCCACTTGTTGGCAATGTATTACTACTTCAATGGAACCTAGACTGTTGGTTGACTCATGTTTTAAGAATTGCCACTTATTTAGGTCCATTTTAATAGACAGTATTAAAGTGTAAGAGACCAAGTCTTAAAGTGATAAGAAATTCCCAACCAGAAAGATTTGGGTAAGACAAATTGAATTTAGATTTGGGATTCAGTTCAGTTCAGTCGCTCAGTCGTGTCCGACTCTTTGCGACCCCATGAATCACAGCACACCAGGCCTCCCTGTCCATCACCAACTCCTGGAGTTCACTCAGACTCATGTCCATCGAGTCACTGATGCCATCCAGCCATCTCATCCTCTGTCGTACCCTTCTCCTTCTGCCCCCAATCCTTCCCAGCATCAGAGTCTTTTCCAATGAGTCAACTTTTCGCATGAGGTGGCCAAAGTACTGGAGTTTCAGCTTTAGCATCAGTCCTTCCAAAGAAATCCCAGGGCTGATCTCCTTCAGAATGGACTGGTTGGATCTCCTTACAGATTTGGGATTAGATAGAACTTAATTAATTATATTGGATTGTTGCAGGTCCATTGGTTAGGAACTATGGAACTAACATTTTCAGTTATACTCCTCAGGAAAATTATATGCTCAGCAAAAGCCTTTTAGCCTAATACTTTGTAGGGAATTTCAAAAATGTAACAAAACTTAATAAAGATATACTGAACATCTATTTTTTTCAAGGCATTGACTGCTCTATGTTGTAGTTCAGTGGCTTAAATTTTTTGCCTAGATGCACAAAAAGAAATACATTTCTGAGTGTATATGTATATATAACATATATATATGTATATAAATATATCTGTATATTACACATTTAAATATATGCATATGGTTATGAAAAGTGGTTTCACAGAATATTTATATTTACTACATGGAATGTATATTTACTACACACAAATACATGTATTCTTTTCCTTTTTATTCCATATCATTTTTATTTAACTTCTAGTTAAAAACACTATATTGATTTTGCAACCCACTAATAAAATAGAATCTGTAGTTTTGGAAATATTGTCGTCCTAGTTAAAAACATGGACTCTGGAGCAAGATAATCTAGGTTTGAAACACAGTTCTACTTCTTAATGGCTTTTAATTGTAGTTCTATGTCTCATCTTTAAGATGTGGGCAACAGTGTCTACCTATGAAAAGTAAATAAGTTATCCTACAGTTAACAAAAGAAAAACAGCATCCATAAAACATAGAAACTGAGGGGAAAAAACAATAAAATGTAGATTTCCTAAGATCTATTAGAAATAATGATGAACATGTCAACAGGATCTAAACATCTCATCTGAACTGTGCCTTCCCTCCCAAAGCCTTGGAAATAATAAATATTTGTTGAATTAAATAAGCATTAAGATTTCTCTTTTATTCTCCCTTTTATATACAGATACACATAAGTCCTTTTAAGGACTTTATAAGCCAGTAACCATGCTAAATAGTTATAATTTAACAGTACACTATAAAGAGCTTCCTTAGTGGCTCAAGTGGTAAAGAGTCTGCCTGCAATGCAGGGGACACAGGTCAGTCCCTGGGTGGGGAAGATTCCCTGGAAGAGGAAATGGCAACCCAGTCCAGTATTCTTGCCTGGAGAATCCCATGGACAGAGGAGCTTGGGAGGCTACAGTCCATGGGGTCCCAAAGAGCTGGACACAACTGAGCAATTAAGCACAAGCACAGTATACTATAAAGAAGTTACCTACACTGTAACTCAAATAGTAGATGTAGTCTTTTCCTCCAGATTTTCAAATCTGTAAACTTGATGATCAAGAAACGCTTCTATGCTATTTCTTCAAGACACTTAAAGGACATTCTAGCTTATTGTCTGTCCCCTAACTCCTTAATATTCTGGTTGAGACCCTCGATGTAACTACAGGTATCCATAAGGAACTCAGTGATCCAGTTCCTGAAATCATAGGTTCAATGTCTTTTACCCAGAACTCCTACTGGAGAAGCTTGGGGCACTAAAAGAGGTGGTAGGAACACACATCCTTCCCTCTCTAGATTTACATGCTGATTCTTAGGGGATTCAAAATGAAGTGGAGATAGCACAGAGCATATATCTGTATAAAGTGTGTGGGTATCCAGTGGTCATTCTCACAATAATAGGAAAATATGAATTCTTTTATTTTATCCACCAAGATTAACAGTGCACACCCATGCCGGCTCTGGGCATGTCTGTAACAAAGGAAAATCCAGAACATATACAGTGGTGCAACTCTCAGTCTGAACTGCAGGACAAAAGGACCCTAAGTTTCACAGTCTGTGCATGTCTGCTCAGTCCTGTATGACTCTGTGATGCCATGGAGAAGAGCTCACCAGGCTCTTCTCTCCGTGGAATTTTCCAGGCAAGAATACTGGAGTGGGTTGCCATTTCCTACCATCCAGGGATCAAACCCATGTCTCTTGCATCTCCTGCACTGGCAGGCAGATTCTTTACCACTGCACCACCTGGGAAGCTCAATGTTTACAGTTCAGTCCAGTTCAGTCACTCAGTCATGTCAGACTCTTTGTGACCCCATGGACTGTGGCACACCATGCTTCCCTGTCCATCACCAACTCCCGGAGTTTATTCATTCATGTCCATTGAGGGGGTGATGCCATCCAACCATCTCATCCTCTGCCGTCCCCTTCTCCTTCCACCTTCAATCTTTCCCAGCATCATGGTCTTTTCCAGTGAGTCAACTCTTCCCATGAGGTGGCCAAAGTATTGGAGTTTCAGTTTCAACATCAGTCCTTCCAATGAATATTCAGGACTAATTTCCTTTAGGATGGACTGGTTGGATCTCCTTGCAGTCCAAGGAACTCTCAAGAGTCTTCTCCAACACCACAGTTCAAAAGTATCAATTCTTCAGTGCTCAGCTTTCTTTATAGTCCAACTCTCACATCCATACATGGCTATTGGAAAAACCATAGCTTTGACTAGATGGACCTTTGTTGGCAAAGTAATGTCTCTGCTTTTTAATATGCTATCTAGGTTGGTCACAATTTTTCTTCCAAGGAGCAAGTGTCTTTTAATTTCATGGCTGCAGTGACTATCTGCAGTGATTTTGAAGCCCCCCAAAATAAAGTCTCTCTCTGTTTCCACTGTTTCCCCATCTATTTGCAATGAAGTGATGGGACCAGATGCCATGATCTTAGTTTTCTGAAGGTTGAGTTTTAAGCCAATTTTTTCACTCTCCTCTTTCACTTTCATCAAGAGGCTCTTTACAGTATTTTTACAGTATTTAGGTGTAAAAGCAACTTAAATCCAGTCTGGAGGATAATATTACCGTATTTCCTCCTTAACTCCCAGCATTTCAGGGTCACTTGAAAGTGAACTTTGAAGCCGATGAAGAACACGTATTTATTAGTCATGGGTTCACTTTTCCATCAACTTGCTGGAATTTGACCACTATACACAAAAAGTGATACTAATAATTATGCTACCTCTGATAAATATGTTACATTAACATCAAGTACAATCTCAAGAAACCATTTAACTATACAAGTGTGTGTTTCTCCACAAAACAAACAGAAACTCATGTTTAAAAGTTAACATTTGAAGTAAAAAAGTTTTGTTTTTCCTATTCTCTCTCTTTTATTTTCCAACTGTACCTGTTGATATTTGGAACATTTTTTTCCTAACTGAGTGGAAGGGGTGAAGGAAGGTATTTGTTTTAGACGTTCCTAAATCTGACTGGGATTATGTTCTTAAAATGTTCATGTATTCAGCAAGGAAGGACAATGGGCTCCCAAATTTGAAAGAAATAAAAGTAAATGGGTATTTTCATATTATCACAAGAATAGTGAGTGCGAGCAGGCTGGCAGAACCCTGTGACCCATTGAAGCTCTAGCACTGCCCTCTTCTTAATAAGCCTCTAACAGTCCTACCTGATACTTCTGATGGGGTCTTGCACTCTGTCCTTCCACGTCTTCTTGAATTCCTTCAACATCAATGACCAATCCAAAACTCAGGTTCAAATAACAGCTGAGTGGAATTTTTCAACACTTTTTTCAGTGCTTATATTTGCTAATGATGACAATGGGATTTCTTGAGGGGAAAAAGGTATCTTCTTCAGAGAAATCTAAAATTTAATCTGCATCTAAAATAAGAGAGTGTACGTACATGTTTGTGTTATGGGAAAAGAGTTGTTTTTATTGTTGTTGTTGTTGTTGTTGTTTTACTTTGATGAGAATTCTGATCATTTTGATAGGTTCTAATGGTAAACTGAAACAGAAAAATTAAAATAGTATTTTTATTAAATACAATGTTAAGTAAGAAAGATCTCTTTTTTTGCTTATTAATACTCTAGCCTTTCATGTTTTACCCTTTGAATTAGTCTTGGATGGGCTTGAGAGATGTAATTATTAGTGATCAGATTGACTATGTGATGTACAACATCATATGAACCAAATGTATGAACCATCATGAAACAGAGTATCTGAAAAAGAATATGAAAATCAAGCTCTGAGATTCTTAAAAAATCTCCAGAAAGGTGTAAAGATCTGATCCTCCACAATGTCTGGTTTAATATGATTTTGATCAACATATAAACCTCTGAAGTAACAAAAGCGTAAGCCCTCCTGGGAAAAGCTTTGTAGAATTAAAGGAAATACATATTCTCTTAAAACTTGCAATACAGTAGATTCAACTGAGCACCAAAAAGGCAAAAATAACAGCTTAATTAGGTAATGGTGCGACATGGTAGCTATGAAAAAGCTGGAGGATAAATATATACAATTACACATATTATTATAAATCACATTTCATGTTACTACATAGTTCTTCAACTAATTTCATTCATTCAGTATTCAATAAGTTTACTGAACTTTTAGTTTATGCAAGGCTCTGGCCTAAGAAAATAAACTTGAACATTTGTGTGTCTTAATAGATGAACTAGTCTTAATCTGAGGTAGGAGGAAGGGAAACAGACTGGAGAGGAAACTCAGACATTAGCCCCCTGGCAAATAAATCCCATTAGCTGGATGAAATTCTATAGGCTTGAAATAGTGGAGGAATTAAAGCTCAGATGGAAATTTTCCTTTTATTTCTTCACCACCTTGGGAACATGTCTGTTTTCAGAGTGAGTTCTCTCAAAATGATAGGAGACTAATTGGTGCAGGTTCCTGAGATAATGGAAGCTCGCCTGGCTAACTAGGCATCCTGCCCATCAACTCTGGATCCACATATCTTCCGAATTACAATCAGAGACTGGGGTTCACACCCTGAAACTAAACCATCACTCTCATCTCCTGCCTTACAAATAAATTAAAGGGATAGTTGAAGGGACTACATAACTTAAACCATGTTGATCTCAACAAATATGTCTCTTTTACTATCATGGAATAATCATATTGGCATTAGAGCAAGTTTTACTATCAAAACCAAAGATAACAGAAATGTTACCTGCCAAAGTCAGAAAACCCAGAAAGTCTAATTATTCACATGGCATAACATTAATAAATACTTAGGTCTTATTTAAATTTACAACATCTCAGAAATGAATAGCTATCTCAGAATCACATTGCTTGGGTGTATGATGGAAAAAAATAGCTGTGTTGCATCAGAACTTTCTTACTTTATACACAAAAAATCAGGGTGAAACTCTTAGATACAATAATGTACTACCTGAAGCTCTTTTAATAAGAATAATAGATGATACTTCATTGACTTTCTGGTGAATAACACTTAATTTAGGAGAAACAAAATCATATTATCAACATCTTAAGTGGTAAACTCTCCAATGGTTACAGAGCACAAAAATGACCTACCAGTAGGTTCATTACCACAGAATGAAATACTCAGTAGCTGTTAAAAATCATGAGATAAACATATACACAAACACACACTTATATATATACATATACATACATATATGTATGTATATATATTTAACATATGAACAAGGAAACTGTTTAAAATGTATACTATTAAGGAAAAAACAATTAAACAATAAGCAATCTTTTGTCTGACTCTTTGGGACCCTATGGACTGTAGCCCACCAGGCTCCTCCGTCCATGGGATTCTCCAGGCAAGAGTACTCGAGTGGGTTGCCATTTCCTTCTCCAGGGGATCTTCCCAACCCAGGGATCAAACCCAGGTCTCCTGCATTGCAGGCAGACGCTTTAACCTCTGAGCCACCAGGGAAGCCCAAATATATGATCCCAGCTACTCCTGTGTTTATTAAGGCATAGAAAATAACCTGGATATACTTATGTTGTTAAATAAATTATACTCAAAGCATTTAGAATGGTATCTGATACACAGTAAATGACATATAAGAATTTCTGTTATTATTACTTTGCACAGCAATTGGTTCTGATTGTGAGATGAGTGCTGTACCCCTTTTTTTTTTAACCTAGGCATATTTTCCTTTTCTCCTTAATTAAACTACATTCTTTCTATAAAAAGCATTTACAATAAAATGCATTTTCCCCCCCTTTGGCCATGCCACACATCATGAGGGAATCTTAGTTTTTCAACCAGGGATCAAGCTCACTACCCCTGTAACTAACAGAATCCTAACTACTGGACCACAGGCAAGTCCAGAAAATGCATATCATTAAAATATATTAAATCATAATTTTTCACATCTAATAATCACAATCCAGGAAGACTGATATTATAAATCCTTCACAGAACTGATATACCTCATAATTTTCACTCAATGACACTTCAAGTTCAATAGGAAAAAAGCTCAGAATTAAAGGTATATAGCAAAGAGAAGAAACAAACATTAGTTTTAGACATCTGCGTATTCTATGCTGCACTATGAAAGACATTAATTTCCAATGTTCCTGACCTCAATCAAGGAGTTCACCTGTAAATGAGCCATCATCATTCAACATTGCGTCCCCAACACAGAAAGCCACAGGAGCCACTGCCATTCATCCAACAGTTATGTAATAATAGCATTTCACATTCACAGGATCCCTTACTATGTGCCCCAAACCCTACTAACAGCTTCATGCTTCAGCTCATGGAACCCTCCCAACAGCCTTACAAGAGAAGTGATCTTCACAATCTTTAGAGTGGAGGATGAGGAGGCACAGAGAGGTTAACTAACTTATACAAGATTGCACAGCACATAAGTAGATTTCAACCCAGGAAGAAGCTAGGCTGAAGCGAGACTCTAACATCGAGTCACTAGTTGAGCATCAGCTCTGCGCAAAATGTTAGGCATATCAACACTGTTGCCCTGCTAAGGTCAGGTTCTTGATCAATTACTCTCGGTCAGTCCTCTTCCAGCTCTCAACCAGAGCCCCTATCTCAAGCACCACAGTCACCATAACTGCATTTAGCACTACTACCACCAAAACCCCTGATTATACAGGAAGAAATACAATTCTCAAGTTCTGATTTCTGATTTGAAATGTTAGTTCCTCAGAAATGGCTAGTCTGCATAATTCTATTGATCAGATAAATGTCACATTAACTAAACTTTATCAATGGTTATTCTGGAAATTTAATACCATTTTACCATGGTTTCAAAAGAAAAGTACAGTCCTTTATCCCAACATTTTACTTTTAAATTATCAAACCAGAAAAAAATTGAGCTTTACATCATGTATTGATTCATGTAACTACCACCATAATCAGGATATGGTACAAAAATATATCTTTAATAAAAAAGAAAAAGTGATTTATAAACAGACTTAAAGACAATCCCCCCCCCCCCCCCCGTTATATTAAGGCATTCCTGTTCTGTGTGTTCCAACTAACCAACTAGGTTATCCCTCTTTCCCAGGAGAAATGCATTGGATACCAAAATGGAAAAATTTGGTATATTTTTTTTTTTTTTGGCACACAGAGAAAGTGAATTTATTTTAGATATACACTAATAAGTAAATTCTAAAATGAAATATTTTCTTATAAAAATCTGCCTTCCAATACAATATTGCAATTAGCCTCCAATTAAAATAAATAAATTTAAATTAAAAAAATCTACCTTCAAGCATTCAACTTAATGTCTAGAATTTGTATTTAATTTATTAATTTCTGAGACTTATCTCTATCACTTTTTTCTACCTACTCAGTCATATCACCTACACATAAGTGATTTATTTCTTCCTTTCCAATCCTTACTTTATTCTGATTGCCTTATTGAATTTGTTAATATGTTCAGGAAAATAATGAATAGGAATGGAGACTAATTATCTTTGTCACTCTCACAGTACCAGAGGACATATGTCATATTCCACTAATAAGTCTGTTGCTTGCTATGACTGTTATTTAAACAGATTTTAGAACTCATGATCTGTTCTGCCTTTTCTACAAGGTTATTATTACTATCGGATGTTGTTTCCTTTTCTATATTTTAGGAGGAAATCTGTAAAATTACTGCTGTTCCTTTCTTAAATTGAAGACCAGTGAAAACATTTGAAATGGTATTTTAGCTTGAAGAATGAACCTGCATACAAATAATTTTGTGAAGTGCATACAAATAATTTTTTTAAAGTTCTATGTGCCCTTAATAAGAATACATGTCATTTAATTGCTACATGCAATGGAATTATGCATAAATTACACATTGATACACATTTACAAATCTTGTTGAGATCCTCCTTAATCCTTTCCAATTTTTGTTAGATTTTCTATTTAAATTAATATTATTAATTTACTTAAAAATGCATTTTGGTATATTAATATTTTTTCACACTCATAACAAGGTACAACTTTATCAAGATTACTTAAAGAATTATGTACCCATTCTAAGAATAAATTTCACCTACAGGAGTTTTGATAGTTGCATACACTGTGCTCTTAAAGCAACATCTCAGTAATGACATGAAATCTTTTTAATCATCCTAAAATCTTTTATCATGGCCTTTGCCAGTTATTCTCCCAAGCCCCATGCTGTCAGTTATTGGTCTACTTTTATCTCTTTATAGATTAGTCTCCTTTTCTAGAACTTTATATAAATGGAGATATGCATCTTCTCTTCTATGCATATTGGCTCTTTTTACTCAAGATAATATTTTCAAGATTAATCTGCATGTATCTGTGATTTGTTGCACTTTATTGGTGAGTAGTATTCTACTCTGTGTGCATACATATCACAATTTATTTTAGTTGGTTGAATACTGGCCTTATTTCGTGTTTTTGGTTGTTAATAACATTTTTACACCTGAAGCGATCTCATCTTTTTATGTTTGTGTGTTAGTCACTCAATTGTGTCCAACTCTTTACGACCCCATGGACTATATAGTCTGCCAGGCTCCTCTGTCCATGAAATTCTCCAGAATTTCAAGAATACTGGAGTGGGTAGCCTTTCCCTTCTCCAGGGGTCTTCCCAACCCAGGGATCAAACCCCAGTCTCTCACATTTGTAGGCAGAATCTTTACCATCTGAGCCACCACAGAAGCCCCAATTTCATCCTTATGGATATTTAAAAGCTGTCATTTTAATGGAAGCTTTACCAAAACAGATGCAATTCTTTTCCATAGCAGTGTTTTGACAAGGGTGGAAATGTTTAAATTAAGCACACATGTCCTCACCACACATGACAGGCCACTGCTTATCCACAGAGAAGGGCTGGGCGGAGGGCTGCTGCTCTAAGACTACCAAGTGCTTATTTCTACAACATCTAAAGACATTTGTAAATGTACCTGATATTTATAAAACTATACCCACAAGTTCCTTACATTGAAACAAAACAACCAAAAGTAAACAATACCCACTCCAACAAACTGACAAAGGTAGTTTCAAATCTTGTGGTGAGCTCAAGCTCTTGTAAGGCTTTACAGATACCACCGGAGACTTCTCCTATCCCCAAAATTTATTTGGCATAGGATCAAAGTATGGCCAGGGGTTTCCCAGGTAGCTCAGTGGTAAAGGATGCGCCTGCCAGTGCGGGAGAGGCAGGTGACGTGGGTTCAATCCCTGGGTTAGGAAGATCCCCTGAAGAAGGAAATGGCAACCCAAGCCAGTGCCTGGGAAATCCCATGGAAAGAGGAGCCTATCGGACTACACTCCATGGGGTCACCAAGAGGTCACACTGAACATGTGTACACACTCACACAAAGACTAGCCAAGAAGTTACTTCCAGATCCTAATACTTTCTTATTTTTTTAACCACGAAGTTCGTCTTTATTGCTGATATTCTGTGCTCATGGTGGGGGTGGTGGTGCGGAATCTCAACACAGGTCAAATACCACTTTGGGGCTGGAAAAAGTTACTTTAATGTTATGAATTCTATAGAAAATAAAAGGAAAATATTCATGGGCCGCAAACTTTTCCTGCATATCTTCTAGTATGACTGGATGCCTGAAACTCCCATGATTGAAAATGTATGACAACAACTGAAGACTGCATTTCTAGAAAAGCCTCTATCTAAAGCACACATGCTGCTATAAGACAACTGTAATACATTAAACTACGTGACTCTAAAAACTTAGCTTGAATGAGTTTACCAAGTTGTTCTATGACAGGACGGAACGCTGAGAAAAGGATTCCTGCTGCCATAGACAGGTTTTGATTTGGATAGAGTGGGATAGTGGAGCCAAGTATTAGTATCACACAACCCTGAAAGGGAGGCAGGATGGAGTAGGGCAGTGAAGCAATAAGAAAGTACCACAAGGGAAGTGGGTTTCTAAAAGGAGTGCTAAGAAAGAAGAAAGAATAGCAAAAGGCCCAGAGACAATTCAAATGCTTCACTAAAGCTAGCCTTATCTACATAACCTTGATTGGGGCACCAGTGGCATGCCCCTTCCTGCTATGTTCTAAGTACTCTTCCCACCACAACCTCTTTCTTTTTTAATGAAATAGGTCAGCTTGACAAAGGGCAAATGCCTGAGCTGAAACAAATTTCCCTAGGGTTAGCCAGAGGAAGTTTCATTAGAAGTCTAAAACCATGAGCCAGCACAAACAGGACAGATGCAAGTGTGGGAGAGAAGAAATATGAGAAGGATGAAGAATAAAGGGTGTACCACTGTTATTATTCTGTTACGGATGACACATAGCAGGAAGTCCATAGGAATTTTGCTTATTAATACTCGAGCCTACTGTGAGGCCCAACTACAGACGTATATCCATACTATGCTCAGTCGTTCAGTCATGCCCGATTCTCTGCCACCCTATGGACTGTATATAGCCCACCAGGCTCCTCTGTCTGTGGGAGTCTCTAGGCAAGGATACTGGAGTGGGTTGCCATTTCCTTCTTCAGGAGAGCTTACAGACCCAGGGCTCAAACCCATGTCTCTTCGGCTTCCTGCATTTGCAGACGGTTCTTTACCACTAGAGTCACCTGAGAAGTCCTTCATATCCATATTACATACTTCATATTCATACTTGTAGCACCAAACTACAAGAATAAGCAAGAAGCAAGGCCTAAAGAGGCTTGAGTGCTGAGGGCAAAATTATCCCCACAGACCTAGGTTCAGATGTCACCGTTCTTTACAGATTCCTACTGCATCCTGTTCACATCAGGACAGGTGAAATAAGACCAAAACTGGCCTTTCCTATTTGATCTTCACCCCCAACCAAAGGGGACTCCATCTGTCTTTCCCCAAATGTAATTCCACTACCACCTACTTTATGAAAGCCCATCCATTCTCCCTTAGTCTTTTGATCATAAAACATTGGAGAGGGATGCACCTATTCTATACCTGGTGCAGTTGCACAATCACGGGTTCAGAGGAGATGAACAAGACATAGTCTATGCAATCAGTTCAGTTCGGTTGCTCATTCACGTCCGACTCTTTGCGAACCCATGAATTGCAGCACGCCAGGCCTCTCTGTCCATCACCAACTCCCGGAGTTCACTCAAACTCACGTCCATCGAGTCAGTGATGCCATCCAGCCATCTCATCCTCTGTCGTCCCCTTTTCCTCCTGCCCCAAATCCCTCCCAGCATCAGAGTCTTTTCCAATGAGTCAACTCTTCGCATCAGGTGGCCAAAGTATTGAAGTTTCAGCTTTAGCATCATTCCTTCCAAAGAACACCCAGGGCTGATCTCCTTTAGAATGGACTGGTTGAATCTCCTTGCAGTGCAAGGGACTCTCAAGAGTCTTCTCCAACACCACAGTTCAAAAGCATCAATTCTTCGGTGCTCAGCTTTCTTCACAGTCCAACTCTCACATCCATACATGACCACTGAAAAAACCATAGCCTTGACTAGACGGACCTTTGTTGGCAAAGTAATGTCTCTGCTTTTCAATATGCTATCTAGGTTGGTCATAACTTTTCTTCCAAGGAGTAAGCGTCTTTTAATTTCATGGCTGCAGTCACCATCTGCAGTGATTTTGGAGCTTCCCCAAAAAAAGTCTGACACTGTTTCCACTGTCTATACAATGGAGGATCTCAAAGGCTAATATGGAAGACAGGTATAAAACAGTAACAGTAGAATGCAGTATATACTATAATAGAAATATGCACACAATCAATGCTACAGGATTACCAGGGAACAACTAGAGCTTTAAAGAAGCAGTAAAGTTTGCTCTTTAAGGATTAGGAGTTTCTTGGGAGTCAAGGAAAGGAACAGAGATTCCAGGAAAAGGGACGGGCTTATGCAAAGATAAGACAATTTGAAAGAAACTGTTATGTTCCAGACAGACATGGCAAGTGTCTGTGGTTGAATCATGGTGTACGTGGAAGGGAACTTCAGAAAATGAAGATTAATAAATTGTGTTATTTAATAAAGGGTATAGTATAAAATGAGCTTCCCCCATAACACAGTAGGTAAAGAATCCGCCTGCAATTCAGAAGACTTGGGTTTGATTCCTGGGTTGTGAAGATGTCTTGGAGAAGGGAATGGCTATCCACTCCAGCCACTCCAGTATTCTGGCCTGCAGAATTCCATGAACAGAGAAGCCTGGTGGGCTTCAGTCCATGGGGTCACAAAGAGCCAGCCACCACTAAGCAACTTACACTTTAACACAATGGGGGTAATATAGTTCTTTATAACTCTCCATAGTTAAAGGGAGTCATGAATGTTTTAAGGAAGGAGAATAATGAAACAGATTTGTACTAAAGAAAGAAATAGATGACAAGGCTACAGAAAGAAAATTATTGATTCTATGAATCTAACTAGAAGGCAGATGACCTCCAATTCTTCCCCCAAAAAATAAGTGGATCCTCTGGCTTAATTATATATATATATTTGGCAAACTGATGCTTGTTGACCACCTCAAATTCACATCTAAAATATTCAACTGACATTTAATTTTTTATATATTTATTATTTCTACCTGTTAAGTTTTGTTCTTTTTAGAGGAAGAATGTACTTTTTAGAAGAAGAGCAATAAATGGGTTTCATGCTCTGTGATTCTGTTTCTCTTTTTTATTATTTCTATTGATTCTCTTATGTTCTCTGATTCTATTTATAGCCTATTTCTACAGACTGTTAGAGAAGTGTAAGGTCAAGTAGGTAAGTATTTGCACAAGTGCATTTAAAGCAGGCCTCTCCTCTTTCCTTTTGGCTGCAAGTCATGGGGATACGGCATCTTATCTTAGGCAAATCAGTAGTTGGGTGCCAGACTGTACCATTACATATATTTCTTACATTCAGTAGTAATTCAGGGTGGAAGCTGGAATCAATGTGAAACTCTTTAGAAGATCACATAGGATATTCCAATATTTTTTTTTTCTAACATTCAGAGCTGTTGTAAGTGAAAGGACTCTAATGAAATTTTTGTGATTATTCTTGAAAGAGCTGCTTTTAGCAGACTGGTCAGCTACTCTGAGGTATACAATAAAGAAGCAGTGGCAGTGGCCTTTTATAACCACAGCACTGCCTTAAAATGATCATTATTACGTTTTTGTATAGACCACTAAGTAGCACAATATCGGTTACCATTCTTAAGAGTTCCCTCTCAATTTGGTTAGAACTGAGCACTAATCAGCTGTTGAAATCTAAACTGATTATTTCAGTGCTGAAGTGTCAATAGATGCACAAGCTCCCGAGCTGAAACAGGAATATGTGTCTGGCTTTTGTAAACAGGCTGAAGGAATAAAACTGACAGAGAAGTGGAGAGAGAAAAATATTCCATCTTGGAAAACACAGTATGAAAATGCTGCACGTGGTTTTGTTAAACATCCCAGACAAAGTAACCCTGGAGGCCAAGAAAAAGGAAAATGACCAAAGGCAGATGGAGAAAAGAAAAAAAAACAATGAGAAAAAAAGAGTAAAGATCTTTTGCCTGCTGCAATAAAGCAATGGAATATATTTTTACATTTTTAGCTTTTCTTGAAAAGAACAAGCTCCACCTTCCCTTTCCCCCATCCCCTGAAAATTCTAGGGACACAGTCTGGCATATTCTTGTATCATCACAGGAAAAATAAGAGACATTTTAGTGTTTGATAGTAATGTGCTGTAATCCTCTAACTCCTTGGAGCAATCACTGCCTTTTTTTTCTAAAGCTAGATATTATTTGATAGTGTTTCCTAAACTTGCCTGATATCAAAATCACAGACTCACAGGTTTCTTCCTTGCTGATTCTGATTCAGTTCACCTG
This sequence comes from Oryx dammah, assembly GCF_014754425.2. Taxonomy (NCBI): domain Eukaryota; kingdom Metazoa; phylum Chordata; class Mammalia; order Artiodactyla; family Bovidae; genus Oryx; species Oryx dammah. The sequence continues at coordinate 34,581,776 of NW_024070211.1, read as the reverse complement.
GAGTGAGGTGTGGGCCTCTAGTTGTATAAGCATCACAGATGAGTCTTGTGATCAAACAAGTTGGGGAGACAGGGCTACATGACACAACTATTTTAAAAATAACTTGGGTAAGAGGATTATCCTTTCCTGAGAATTTCATGATGCTCCTTGCCATGACAGCAGACCCAACGGTACTATATGAACTTGCTGAAGCACCCTTAACAAACCTGCAGTGGCATCATTAAATGGGCTAACAGATTTCCTGAACATATATCCAACCAATTCTCAGCTAGGGAATCCCCCAATTAGCTAATTCTTCAAAATAAAGCAAAGACGTGTCTGACAAACCCTCTCCTGGCTAATCAAGAGAAATTCCCAGGGCTAGTATATCTAGCTTTACTTACCCCATAAGTATAGCTCTGAAGTTAGGGTCAGCTTCTCCCCAAATGCTCACACACAGACAAAGCCAGTTAATTTCCGTTACATGTGAGTGAGTCACCATCCTAACAATTTAGATTGCTAAGGTGCACATATTGAAATATATGCTTCCCGGCACAATTCCATATCCAATTACAATAGTAAATCCAATAAAGGCATAGTGAAACTGCCACTCAGGCAGGGAAGAAAGACAAAGTCATAAGCCAATTTAAATACTGCTAATGCCCTGGGAGGAACAACTGTGGGTGCCTACAACCCCTGTCAGGAAGTTTCATCTTATCTTTTTCACCTAGGACTCTTTCATAAGAAATTTCGGCTGGAGAGTTTTGGTTAAGTTTCCATATCCTAAATTAAACGTGTCTGAAAGATGATCCCTTTTTTTTTACATGAGTTTTGCTACATCTTTCTATATGCCCTTCCCTTTTAAGTCTTAGAGCAACAAGTTTTAGAGGAAACAGTAATGCTAAAAAGTCAAAATTCTGCATTCCATTTGAAACGGAAACATAATCAGTAAATTTCTGTCTTCAAAACATGCTCAGTTTTCAGGCAACATATTGTCTTAATCTGAACTGTTGAAAGACTTACAAGTGATTTAAGGGTAAAAATAACTTACTTTTGATTTTATTAAGATGTAACTTACTTAAAATAAAGTCAAGGTTTTTTTTTTTTGTTTTTTGTTGCTTAACCAAACTTAAATGGTTTACTTGGGCAGAGATGGAAAAAGACAGGCTATATACTAACTACGGCATTATTCCTCAGAATAAATTATGACAGTCTTTTAAACATGGGGCCAATTCAAAACTCTAAAAACCCACAATGAAAACCTAGGATTACAAGCACTAACACAGAACAAAACATCTAAAATTCCCCTGAGATGTTTAGCTTGCGTCTTTGTAAAAGGCAATGACATTCCAGAAAGGCAGATGAGGGCTCAATATAAAGAAGGACTTTCTAAGAATCAGAGCTGACCAACAATACCACAGCTTCTCTCGCAGAGAAGTGGTCAAGCAAAATCCCAGAGACCACCTGTCATGCGTGCTGCCAAGAATATTCTTGCTTTGTTTAAGAAGTTGTTCTAAATGACCTCTGGGGTCACTTCCAAGTAAAGTGTTTGATGCAGCAAGGTTATTTCAGTGGTGAGATAAAAGACATGGGTGTAAACACACACACACACACACTTGCAGACCCAGAGCAGAACTTAGAAGCCTGATATTTTTATATGTGATTTTATAGGCAAAAAGCAGAGACCAAATCAGCCACATCCTCAAACCACCATTCTGCAGAAGAAAGGGGAAAAGGTACAAGTTTATTCCATCTCAGGATGTTCTCTGAGTCAGAGAACAAGCCCAGGTCCTTGGTAAACTCTAGCATACTCTTTAACAGGTTGCCATCAATCTAGTTATTGGGACAGACTGGGAGCTACAAAATGACAACACATTTGGATATATAATTGCTCATATAAAACACAGATGTCATGAAATGAACTTTTCTCTGCTTTCAAGCATGTTTCAGGTTCTCACATGAGAGAAACCTATTGTTTCCTGAAAAAGCGTCCCAGAAAGCAAACAAACAAAAACAATCCTGGACTGCAGCCTTCTTCAGGGTAGGCCTAGCCTGTGAGTTTTTTCTAGACAATTCAACTTGCTTACAAGCCGACCGACTCAGAGATCTCTGCCAGTCTTGAAATAGAGGAGAATTCAGGTCCCATGTAGGCAGCTCCTTAGCTTGTTAAACAACCCTATATAAAACATCCCTCGCTATTCAAAAACTAGCACCTTTGATGTAATTAATCAAACAATTTTTAAGTAACACCTTATTTTTCTTTCTGTGTTCTCTACTTGCTACTTCTATCTCTGAGATATACAATCTTTTCTCCTAAAAGAATTATGCTACACGGATAGCCAGGTTTCATGGTTTAACAATTAAGATTCTGTAAACCTCTGAACTTTATTGAAGTGCTGTACGAAATACCTTGAGAATTTCTTATGTGATTTACCAAGATGAACCAGTGAAATAAAAGCAGAAATAGGAATAAAAGCTACATTTTCTGTCATATTTAACTTTTGGAAGTTTTTAATATCAAACAATCAGTATCTTCCCATTAAATCTGCCTTGAAACATGGACCCCCAAGTAAAATCTTTTAAATTCTTTCTCCTAGTTCTTAACAGAGATTTTAATTATAATTTCTCCTGGATGCTGAAGCAGAAATGTTCTTCATGGACAGAAATTAAACACAGGCATTCCAACTAACAAACATGAAATAATGTTTAAGTAACCATAATTGAGATACGTCAAATAACCTTAGAAACAACAGTGTAATCCTACTGGTGGGCTTCCCTGGTGGCTCAGCAGTAAAGAATCAGTATGCCATGCAGGAGACCTGGGTTCAATCCCTGGGTTGGGAAGACTCCCTGGAGAAAAAGAAGTGGTAACCTACTCCAGTATCCTTGCTTGGGAAACCCCACGGACAGAGAAGCCTGGCAGGTTACAGTCCATGGCGACACAAAACAGTCAGACATGACTTAGCAACTCAACAGCAACAATAAATCCTATTGGTATTAAATGAAAAGAAAAAAAAATAGACGTGGTAGTTTATATTCTAGCTGAACTAGCACTATCCTGAACACACTAGAATATAAAAAAATTATGGCAGGATAATTAAGAAATCAGTAACATGAAAATCAGATGACTGGGATTTCTGGGCAGTGGGGCTTTTACATTTCACTTTTTATCTTTCTCTACTGTTTAACTTTCTACACTGCCCCTCTGCCACTTTATTTAGAATCTTTATTTAGACTACTCTGCAGCCTCAGACCATGGCAGAATTTTGTAACACTGGCCACATCCCCTGTGGGATGAGGCTCACTACCCACACCCCCTCGTCCCTAGCACTATCATACCATAACACCAAAGTTCCAGCTCGGAACTTACGTAATGGATGGTTTCAGAGCTGACATTTCCCCCACCACTTTTCTTCTTTCTTCACATCCTTATGTTATTTGTGCTGATTTTGGCCTCTCTTTCTCTAAAATATAGGCTGGTTTGAGAGCAGGGTCAATGCTGATTTTTTTATCCTTGCTTCCCCCAACAGCACATAGCACACTAGTTAACAAGTATGAGTGACAAATGAATGTTAATTTGCTTTTTATGAGAAGAGTATAGCTTTGTGGTTATAATTTTATTTTAAAGGGGAGAAACTACCACCCTTTCCTGGTCACATATGTTTAGTAATAAATCACCTACATGTTGCCTAAAGAAACACTGAGGTCCTTAAAACTTATAATTAAGTATTACTAATCAACTAAGTAAAAGATGGAGAAAAGAACACCAAAACATTAAAGGTGGTCTAAACAAAAATTTCAAATAGTATGAAAATATGCAGCCTTTCATTAGGTATGCCATATGGTGCGAGGGAACACAGGCGAAGAAAAAGGAATCGGATTGAAGAAAGAAATGTTATAATAATCCCCTCATTTCCAATAGTGTCAACTACAATTTTTTTTAAAAAGGCACTAGTTTCAGCTCTGAGTACACATTTATAACAGTGAATAGGAACTACACATCAGAATGGAATGATTATTGATTTCTTAATGGATTACTGCTGCAGAAATTTACACTCACCAAAAAACCATCCATCTTTGGGTAATAATTATAAACCTATCACAGTACATACAGCATTCTGACTGAATTGCAACTTACTGCTATCTGCCGGGAAATGACCAATTTTCTATTTCTCCAGCTCCAACCACAATACAGAATGGTGAGCAGACACTTACATCAAACGCTATTATAGTACATGGTAGCAGCCACAACATGCACCATCTGTAAATGGCTATTAGAGAGGTAAACAATCAGGTCCTGGTGGACATTTTTCTTATAATTCATTAGCTATGAAAACTGTAAATAAAATGGGCATTAGGCAATTACACTTGTCAAAGGCCTATCATTACTGGCAGGTTGTGGAGAAGGGGTCAAGGGCAAACAGTACATTAGCTGAAGTCATGCTGTTCTGACTTGACATCCTAATTTCAAACTTCTCCCCAAATCGACATCAGAAGTACCAAACCAACAAGCTACAGAGGTTAGGTCTCTTTCTAAACGCTAAGTGCGTTCTTAGTGAATTGCATTTTTACTAAATATCAAGCGGAACCCCATTACAATTCAAATATTATTTTCCAAAAAGAAAACTCCAGTATGTGAGTTCCACATAACAGGCTTTCATCACTGAATAATTATGTAATCCAGTATTAATGAATTAAGTTTCTAATTATCATATTTTTCAGCTGTAGGGTTTTGATAACACCACTTCCTTCCAGATAGTTAATCCCATTCTGAACACCTTATTGATCTATATTATGGAAAGATAGTCATGGAATGAAGACAGTTAACCCAATCTGAATAAAAGTAATTTGCAATCAATGGTATCTTGTTTTCATGTTCTCTTTAGAGTCTAATCTAAAATCAGAATTTTTGGTTAGATATATTAATTTTCTTTTCTTAAAATTATAACATGTAATTTTTCTACCCAATTAACTAACTTAAAAAACTGTATTTCCAAAGAACTAAAGAAATCAATTTGATTGTTTTTATGAAAGATTCCTTTTCCTAAGTACTAACAGACTATTAAATTACCATGATAATCAACCATAATAATTAAAATACCATTAAGTATAAAATAAAATCAAATAAAAAAGCTAAATAAAGTTACCAAAATAAAACAAACTTGTGAAACACCACAGTGGATTTGTGAAACAGTGAAATTTGAAGATGGCAAATCTGTTTGTTTAGTGGAAAAGAGTATTCTAAATGTTATAAAAATCAAATCAGAAAAATACACATATTCTCTAAAAGGCAAGAGAGAATTTTAGACTGACTTGATACTAATTATATTGCAAGTAATATCCTCTGCTGTCACTTCAGTCATGTATGACTCTTTGCAACCCTATGGACTGTAGCCCTCCAAGCTCCTCTGTCTATGGAATTCTCCAGGCAAGAATACTGGCGTGGGTTGCCACTCCCTTTACCAGAGGATCTTCCTGACCCAGAGATCAAACCCGCATCTCCTATGTCTTCTGCACTGGCAGGCAGGTTCTTTACCACTAGTGCCACCTGGGAAGCCCAAGTAATATCTTAGGAATCATATCTAAGAACTATAAAATATCATATGCAAATATTTATAACCTACAAGAATAACAGTTAATTGTGCCAGAAAATGAAGTTATTTATGGAAGTTATTACATTCATTTCTTAAAACCTTATGACAGGTATTATGATCTACAGCTGAAGAAATTGATGTAAAAAATACAAGGAACACTCCCAAAGTCACGTAACTAGAAAACAATAAAATTTCAGCAATTTCCTACATGCACCTTAAAGTAAGGAGCAGAAGCAGAACTTGACCCCAGGTCTATGTAACTTGAAAATCTCAACCACTTTCACTGGGCCCCATCCCAAAGCATAAGGACAGCTGCACCCACAGGGACAGCAGTGTTCCAGAACAAACAGGTACCCAATATTTATTGTAAATGAACAAATGAATGAAAAGAAGGAATGAGCGTATTATGCAAGGGAAGCAACACCAGGCCAAGAACAAGAAGATAAGGAAGCACTCTGCTACTCTCTCCCCATGTGACCTTGGGCCCCAATACACAGATGTCTACAATACAGAATTTGGAAAAGATAGTACAGTATAAAACATTATGATTACTATATACTGGTGCATGCACATGCACAGGTGTACACGTGCACACACATACACACACACACACACAATTCTATCTATGGAAGGGAAAGGATAGGAATTCAATGAGACTTTGAATCCATATTTATCACCTACTATATTCCCGGCCCAGTTCTGAGTGCTGGGTTACATCAGTGACCTACACAAATGTTCTTCAACTGCGTGGTGAGAGATAAGACAAATAAATTAGATAACTTCATATACTGTAACATACAACAAAATAGAATAGGGTAATATTACAGCTGTTGGGGTAGCTCAGATAGTAAAGACTCCACCTGCAATGCAGAAGACCTGGGTTCAATCCCTGGGTTGGGAAGATCCCTGGAAGATCCCCTGGAGAAGGGAATGGCAACCCATTCCAATATTCTTGCCCGGGGAAATCCCATGGACAGAGGAGTCTGGTGAGTTATAGTCCATGGAGTTACAAAGAGTTGGACATGACTAAGCAACTGACAATGTCACATAATGCCTGAGAGGGGCTTATTTATCTAGGGTGCTCAGGAAAAGTCTCTTCAAAGGAGCGACAGATGAATGAGAGCAAAAATGAAGACGGCTTCGTGCAAAGTTATGAAGTGTTCCAAACCCTCAAATGGGATTGAACTTGCCATGTCCGAGGAGAAGAAAGAAGGGAAGTACTTTTTAGAGTTTAGCAGACAAGAAGAAGAATGGAGGAAGGGGAGGCAAGACCCATGTCCTATGGGATCTTGTAGATTCTGGAAAGGAATTTCAACTTTATTCTGTTTTAATAGAAAATTTTTGTGTTTAAAGCAATGTATGGTTATAACCTGGTCTCGGTTTCACAATGTGCAGGTCTGACTATTGGGTGGGTTATGGGACAAAGAGAAGAAATAATGGTTGCAGTAAGACCAGCTATAAATTTTTGTAATATTTTAGGTTCAGAGAACTAGGAAATGATAGTAGTTCAGACTAGAGATGTAGGAGTGAACACGGTGAAAATTATGTAAATTCAAGATATATTTTCGAAGTGGAGCCAACAGTTTCTGATGGACTGGATGCAGAGTTTGAGGAAAGGAACAGTACCATATACAGACTGGAAAGTCAAAGCATCAGCAGTAACTAAAGAAAGAAACTGAGAAAGAGACCATGATCTGCAGATGGAAATATAAGGGCTGCTAATGGATGAAGGTGAGTACCAGGTGTTTTCTGTTCACTGATAGCCACTGATGACGACACTTCTAATGAAGCCACTCCCTCTCTCTATTTCTCTCATACAGGAGCAATAGATGTTTTCTCACTTTTCTATCAAAAGCTTGTAGCTTTCTGCCGGCAACTAACTGGACCATTTCCTTTATCTCAGTAACCAGTAACTTAGAAAATCAAAACACATGGTAGAAACAGAAACTTGGAAATAAATACTAATTACCAAGCCCAGGGTCTCTCACAGGCAGCAAAGAAGTAAAACATCAAATTCAAAGCATGAGGGCATTTTAAAGCAAAAAAAAAAAAAAAGGCTTTATTACTATACAGTGAAAAATACAACTAATAGGCATTAATTACCAGAGATATGTCCCTCCAGATCCAAAACATCCATGAGCTCCACATTTGAAAAGCAAGCAATTGGGGTAGTGCTGAAGTTCTCCACCATCCTGAAGAGCTACCCAAGTAGGTAACAAGGCACTTTGATTAAAAACAACCTTTCTAGCAGCAAAAATATCTTACAATAATTCAACTCCAACTGCTCACACAATAAAGAAAAAGATGGCAAACAAAATTACAGATTTTATAGCAAAGAGTCGGACATGACTGAGCAACTGAACTGAATTATCATAAAAGGTTCTTTTCAGCATAAAAATGCAGATGATCTATTATCTTAAATTCCTACCATAGAGATACAAGCACTTTCAGTTCAATTAGGATTAAGTACATTGCTTTCCCATATATGCCAGTTAAATATTATGGGCTTAATTTACAGAACCTCAGCAGTAAAGAATCTGCCTGCCAGTGCAGGAGACACAGGTTCAATCTCTGGGTCAGGAAGATCCCCTAGAGAAGGAAATGACTACCAATTCCAGTATTCTTGCCTGGGAAATCCCATGTACCAAGAAGCCTGGCAGGCTACATACAGTCCATGGGGTCACAAAGAGTCAGACAGGACTGACACACACACGCACCCAAGGGAACAAGACTTCATGAGCTTCCAAATAACATTTAAACATTTAAAACTGCTTGCATACCCTTAAAACAATTATTTCAAGAAAGGATACAGATAAAAATAAAAATAAAAATTTCCTAAAGGTTGGGTGAAAGTGAAGTCACACAGTCGTGTCCAACTCTTTGCGACCCCGTGGACTGTAAGGCTCCTCCGTCCATGGGATTTTCCAGGCAAGAGTGCTGGAGTGGATTGCCATTTCCTTCTGACCTTAAATACTGTTATAATAATTATATCATGGACAAACATGATAAGTATCACAATTGCTCTAAGAAATTTGCAGCCTGGCTTCACTATCTAGTATAAGCAAAACTGTGCAGACTTTCAAGGAAAAGGCATTCGATTCATGGGTTTTTAAACAATTTGGGGGCTTTACCTACTAGTTAAGAGTTGACTAAAAACAGCAGCAGTAATATTCCCATTTTCATATGTGTCTACTCAATGGCTAAGCTATGCTTTGAGATACCTTGAATCATAGAAATTAGAAACCTTCATTAGATATACTACTACTACTAATAATAACTATTTTATTGAATTATAGCTGTCTTACAATGTTGTATTAATTTTTGCTCTATAACAAAGTGACTCAGAAGTGACTCAGATATATATATATACACACACATATATATATATATGTACCCACACATATATTCTTTTGAAAATTCTTTTCCATTATGGTTTATCACAGGATACTGAGTAATAATTTTAAAACTATAAACTTTCTCAACAATATTTCTTACTTCATACTACTTAACAACAAATAACCAAAATGTCTAGGGATAAATTCAATTTATATAATATACATAATATGTTTATATTATGTTTATTATACATATATATAAAATCAAGATTCTCTACAGATCATTTAGAGTCTTTATAAAATCTATCTCAGTATTGTAGAGCAACACTGGCCTAAAAAGATGCATTTTTATGAAATCATGTGAAGCTTCTAAGCGCTTGAAGTTTTTAGTCTAACAGTATTCTGCTTGAATGAGTGTTGAGAAGACAGTTTAAGAGCCTGAGCTAGTGCTAACTTTAGACCATTTATTTTAAAACTGCCTTGTGGGTAAAAAGACTAGCTGGGTGATGTATCCTTAGGACAGATTACTGAAGGGACCAAACTTGTGGGGTTAATCTAACCAATAACTTACAGAAATAACTGAGTTACATCTCTGATGTGTCCAGCCAGATAAACAATTCATGTTAACTCATAAGGTAATGAAAAAATAACAGGCAAGCTTCTTGACTGAGAGACACATGTATAAGGCGCTGTACTAGCTAACTTCTGTGGAAAAGAGAAACTAATATTTCTTGAAATGTGTTACATCCTGTGATAGAAGCTTTGCTTAAGTTATTAACTGTCTCAACAACCCCAAGAGACAAGTACTAACTCTGCCTACTTCTTGTGCTGTTCCTGTTTAGTCTCCAAGTCATGTCCAATTCTTTGCAACCCCATGGCTTGTAGCCCAACTGGTTCCTTGACAAACAAGGAAATGGAGACTAATACACAGCTTAACCTGAATCACAAACCCAAGTCTGATCAGCAGTCAAGTCAGGCTCTGACCACTACCCTCAGGCAGTAAAGATTATAGTCAGTTTCCCTGCCCTCAAGGAGATTCCAGTCTTACAGGGGAGATAAGATGTACACAAGCAAGGGAATAATGATACAAGATAGGAAGTGATAAAGCCTTTCTAGTTTTTAGAGAGGAGAAACTATTCAGGGATAATGATGGTCATTTGGTGTTAAGGACTGATTGCACAGTCACTATGCTAATAGGAACCCAGACCCAGGAAGACGTAAACTTCACACATGAAAAGCAAAATGTGTAACTTTAAATGATCTCATTGGGATTTACAAAGATTTCTGGATCTTTTAGCCAAATGACCTATGAGTAATTTATTTATATGTACTGCTATAAAATCTTTTAAAAGAACATCCGCTTTTCTTTTTGACTGTTCACAAGAAAAGAGAGGGAATAAAAAGGACATGACTGGGGTCTGATACAGAGTTCTGAGAATTCCAGATATGTAACAGAGAGATGGGTAGTAACCTTGTAGGACGCACAGTTCTGTGAGTATGGAAATTCATGGAATTTCAGAACCACACTGGGAATTCCCTCCCCAAAATATCTAGTAAACAAGTAAACAAGACTCCTCTCTGGGCCAGGTCAGGAGAGAGGCACACTCTGCAGTCAAATTTTGCCACCAAACACACATCTTTGGTTGGAACTGCCATCCTCAAGTGAAGTGTGTACCTACCGCATAATTACCATTTCAATTACACCTCTCACAAACAGAACAGGTTTATTTGTGATTCGCATTAATTAGGTAATTTCAGTTTCATTTCTTTAGTAACTGATTTGAATACAACAGAATTAATAATTGCCTCACATCTACACACACATTTCTTTTCAAACAAGGACGCCCTAACAGCACTAAGACAGATGAAAAGCAAAAACATCCAGTGATGCAGGTATATCTTGGGTTTTATCGGCAGTAGCTTTGGACTACTTTTTTTAAAAAATGGTTGTTGATTAAAGGCAGATGAAAAGCACAGCCTTTCAAGAAGACTATGGATACAAATGTACGTGGGATCTTTTTCTTGGTTATTTGATTCAAGTTTTTTCTCATACTCTTTTTATCTAACAATCAAATAATAGCCACAATTCTAGTTAGCTTACCACATGCCAGTCATCATTCTGGAGACTTTATGTATATTATTTCCAATGCTCACCACTTCTCTGACAAGGCAGATTATTAATATCCCTATTTTACAAACTGAGACACTAAGAGATGAAATATCTATCTAGAGGTCACACATTTGATATATATCAAAGCTCACTTTTTTAATACTACATAGGAAGGGGAAGAAGAAAATTCATCCAGACCTGTATTTTTAAAACTATATGTTCATTATTTTTTAGTAACAAATAAAATGCTTAAGTAATGCCAGGAAGAAAAGATTCCTCTGAGACTGCTTAAATAAATATTAAGATCAAGTTTTAATGAGCATATTTTGTGTTAGATGTGAAAGCATTCTGAATAGTCTAAAATATTTTACTGAATAGTTTAAATATTTTATTTAAACATGTTACTTTTAATAGACTTAAATCTTAATTTATTCTTAAGGCAGTTAAACATATACCCTGATCTTGTTTGCATTATTTATGAACTTAGCAAACCCTCCCTTCAACAATAATACATGTGTAAACTTCATCTCACATCTGATAATTGTTACTGAAAATTTTTATCACAAAGTTAATTTTAGAAGAGTATTCCAGTGGGTAACAGTTAATCTGGGAATTCTAAATCTCTGACAGGGTATGATCTCAAGAAAGTCTTTTGAAACAGTGCTTGTGTCTTAGATACTTCAGGAGGAAAATGGAAAAATGAGAGATCAGAGAACAAAAACTGGATGCAAAACCCATCTCATCTGCTCAATATCAAGTTCCTTCTTTATTGTCACCTCCCATGAGAATAAAAAGAAAGAAAGCAGAAAAACTTCTTAATGTTTCTGGCAGGTTTATGGTCTCCCTAACTCCCTAATGCCCTTTCCCACTGAAGGGAAGTAAAAAGGCAACTGGGACACAAAACCAAAATTTACTGCATCCATGATAATTTAGGAACAAAAGACACCTTTCAGACACAGCATATATTTCAGTCACTTTTGTAAAAGATAAAAATAACAGATTATTAGTCTGAGAAAAGATTAAAAAAATAGATTATTAGTCTGAGAAAAGATAAGAAAATAGATTATTAGTCCGAGATGGCCCTCAGTAACACCCCTGGTTTATGACAGCAAACAATCTATTCTAGGTAATACCGACTGCTACTACTAAAATCTTCCCATCTTTTTAGTCTAATACTCTTAGGAATCCAGTTCTTCTAACTGGTCGACCCCCATCTTTCACTCTATGGCATTCAGACATCTGAAAAACTACACTTCTTTCTATCGACCATCAGTGTTTATCTTCTACCAGAAACCACCTTAATCTTACGGCTACATTCTTCCTCATCCAAGCAGAAGGTGACTTCTTTAAGTATATAAATTCAGGTATTTATTTATAGTTTCTTAAAGAAGAAAAAAGGGAGGGGAAGACCCTATTTTTCATTTGTGTATTCCTTCTCTTGGATTTGCTAAATCAGTTCAGCGGCTTATCCCTCCCTTTAGGATTCGCCACTGGTATTTTTTAACTAGCTGTCTTCTCTGTTCTCTATACTTCACACCTCTACTCTTTGCTTGCAATGAGCAACACTCAATGGAATTTTAAATTGATGAACATGAAAAAGAGACTAAGGGTCTTTTAAAAAAGTAAACTTGATTGTAATATACAAGGTAGAATGGAAAACCTAAGGATAAGTTTTAACTTACTCTACTCACCTTTCTACTGGGATCATAATGCTACATATCTACATGTATTTCTACTGGCATCGTAATGCTACATGTTCTGGCAATTGCCAGAAGTACATTTAAAAGTACATTATTTACTTTATAGTATCTCATGCTTTGAATGAATATCACCCCAAAAATTTCAGAGCATGAAACTTTGTTTGGAAATTCCACTATATCATAGCCATTAAGAAAATACACTCAGACTAAATCTAAAATAATATCCAATAAGTCTGTTGACAGCATTTGCAATACCCCGACTTTAGCATTGGTCATCATGTAAAATATCTTTTATAAAAGATCCAAATAATGCAGAACTATTTAGAATAAATGATAAAACACCCTATTTGCTGTCAGATAACCCAAAGTGAACACTACCAATAGTCTGAGCTTTCCTTTCTTCTTTCCTTTCTTAGTCTTTGCTTTTACACACATACACACACAAGCTTTTAAAACATAAATGGCACTCTCGCACATATAGGTTTACAAAAGCAACTGTTTAGTTAACTATAGTTTCTCTGATTTGCTTTAAAAAAAAAGAAAAATGGATCCTTAAATTCATTACCAGTTATTGTACTCAAACTGTGAGACTAAAACTATTCAAATTCATAAAAAAATTTTATGTAGTCTTATGGTAAGCACAATTTATGTAAAGATAATTTATTTTAAATTATGTTTTGGGGAGGAGGTGTGTCTCTTTTGTTTGCTTTTGTTTCAAAAAAACTAAATTCAAAAACTGTCATTAGGTCATTAATTTGTCTTAGACAGATGGCAGTGTGTAATTCATATTTTGGGGGTTTAAAAGCAGCAGACTCACAGAAAATATCTCGTATTTCTTTTTCTAGTTCTCAATTATGTTCAAACAAAATCTATCACCACTTTTAAACATTTTGCATTCAGCAACCTATTCAGCAATATATTCAAAGCTACATCAGAATCAGTGTTTTTAAGTATTTATAATTTTAAGCAGTACCTAGAAATGATTAGATACTATCTACTTATTAGCAATACCTAAAAAATTCTTAAATGCCCAAATTTTAAGCTCTAAGTGATATATGGATGATGTAAACAATCATTTCTAGCAAAAATAAGTGAACCTACTTCAATCAGGAATTAAACATAAACCTTCAATCCTAAAAGGTATATAAATGCTACTTCTCTAATAAAAAAGGTAACAAATGTATTGAAAACAAGCAATATACCTCAGACCATCTAGATATCAAAGGTATTGACATAAGTTTGCCTAAAAGACTTGAAAGATATGTGTTATAAAAGAAATATATTTTCATATGTAAATATTACTTGCTAAAATGTTTGTTTTGAACAACAAAAACAAGTCTCTTCATGAAAATGACCATTATGGAGAATGTTTTTTATAGTCACAAAAAACAATAATAAAAATTCCTCTTTAGAATTCTCCCAGAAATTCAACAGAAACAGCAGTTTCCCAGCACTTCAAAATACGGCCAAGCCCTGCATACTGATGTCTCAGTAAGTAGTAGGTAAAGTTGACACCATCAGGTGTAAGGAGAGCTACAGCTTCCATGATAATAAGAGAGCAATGACAAAAATGTCAAAGGTGTAGACACCCAGAATGTTAATTTATTAGAACGTGACTTTACACTGATTAATTATATGCTCCTCAAAATATCTGGAGAGCATAAGAAAAGTTAATTGAAGCATTCCATTTTGTACATGCAGTTTTAAATAAGTGATAGAGAACTGATTCTAAAATTATAAGAATGTGGCTTGAAATCTGTAAACTCTAAATATGCCATATAAAGATACTGTAATGAAGATGATGAAGATGACTATAAAATATTCATGGAAACATTTACACTAACTTGGATTCTACTGAATATGAATAATGGTGGTGGTTTAGCGCTAAGTCGTGTCCAACTCTTGTGATCCTATGGACTGTAGCCTGCCAGGTTCCTCTGTCCATAGGATTCTCCAGGTAAGAATACTGGAGTGGGATGCCATTTCCTTCTCCAGGGGATCTTCCCAACTTAGGAATCAAACTCAGGTCTCCTGAACTGCAGACAGATTCTTTACCAACTGAGCTAAGAGAGAAGCCCGAATATGAATAATATAAAACTTAAAAGATGTTTAGAACCTTGAAGATCAGTTTGGATCTGATCTGAAGATTACAAAATCATTTTGAAACTGAGACATGGTATAAATACATATCCTAACAAAGAAAATAACAAGATGGAATTTCAGAATTATTTCAACATATAAGAAATCAACTTTCCAAATTTCCTCAAACAGATCAGAAACACATTATTTAAATACATCTATGCAATATGCTAATCACAAGTAGTTCCTAAATTCAACAAAAAATTACTGGACTCCTACAATGACCCACTATGATACTGGGAATAAAGAATATTGGGTTAGCCAAAAGGATTGCTTAGATTTTTCCGTAGCATCTTAAGGAAAAAGCCTAATGAACTTTTTGGCCAACCCACAGATAAGAAACTGCCATTTTCTGCCGAGATTCACATCTGGAAAATCTCTAATTAACTTCTTTATAATCAATGTACAGCCCCAAAATAAAGCTGTGTGCTTTGAAAAAATATTCTTAAATTCACACTCAGTAATTAAGACAAGCTTCCCTATTAACTAACCCAAAATACTATAATTTTCTATAAAATCTCATTTGCTGTGGTTGAACTATTTCCAAGATTTCATGAAACTAGTGTGATGTTTATTTCTCCTGACCTATAAACTAGAAGCTCTCCAAGACCCCAGCTTATATAAGATGTCTTTCTCAGGTAGCAGTACTACTATCTTCATCTAAAACTGAAAGTGAAAGTGAAATCATTCAGTAGTGTCCGAGTCTTTGTGACCCCATGGACTATAGTCTACCAGGCTCCTCTGTACATGGGATTTTCCAGTCAAGAATACTGGAGTGGGTTGCCATTTCCTTCTCCAGGAGATCTTCCCAACCCAGGGTTTGAACCCAGGTCTCCCGCATTATAGGCAGACACTTTACCATCTGAGCCACCAGGGAAGTCCTATCTTCATTTAAGGCAGATATTAAAACCTCTTAAATGGCTGACCACATCACACATCAACATTTCTGTAAATGGAAGTTTGAATTTATGGTAATAGTAGTTGGGATATCCTTTATAGTATTATAAGATTGCTTTCATAGAGTTAGGCTGTAAAATTAACATTTAACAAGCCTAAAGCAGAAATGTAAAATGTACACTAAAGAAAATGAATGGGTCCTAGGCTAGCAAGAATTGGTTATAACCTGATTATACGTATAAGTTAAAAACTCAATCTGGAGGATTTAGCCAAGGAAGCCAAGAAAAAAAAAAGACTCAAAAGTATTTTTGCTCAGCCTATATCTAGGGAACGGAGAAGGCAATGGCAGCCCACTCCAGTACTCTTGCCTGGAAAGTCCCATGGACAGAGGAGCCTGGTAGGCTGCAGTCCATGGGGTCACTAAGAGTCGGACACGACTGGGCAACTTCACTTTTGCTTTTCACTTTCATGCACTGAAGGCAATGGCACCCCACTCCAGTATTCTTGCTTGGAGAATCCCAGAGACAGAGGAGCCTGGTGGGCTACTGTCTATGGGGTCGCACAGAGTCGGACACGACTGAAGCGACTTAGCAGCAGTAGCAGTATCTAGGGAATCTAAATTTATGTCCATTTAGGGAAGAAGGAACTACACAGAAGACTTCAACCATAATGATCAAAATGGCAATGCTATCTCTACTGTGAAGCTGAATGTATTAGACTCTCTTAGTCTGATGGCATTAAACGCTTGAATAATGTAACTGACTCCCCGTGTTTGGATTACTTGATAACCAAATGACTTTTGTTGCTTTACCCATATAAGTCAGTTCACAAGAAAAAAATGATTTGGTTAAGTCAAATCAAGATCCTACATCAGTTGGAGGTTTATTTTATTTTTAATGAAAATACGGACATAAATTGGCATTTCAATTTGAAACATAAACTTTGTAAACTTGTTTAATGTTAGTCAACCATGAGATATGGGATCACTCTACGTGTGCCACTAATCAAGTTTTGAAACTTACAAGGCTGAGAACCAAATACTAGATTATAAAAAAAAATTTCTTGAGGAAATGGTCTCTACTGGGAATTTATTTTAGAAGCTCGCTGTATTTTCGCCTTTGTTTCATTGTGCATCTTTAGATTTATACACTTTTGAAGAATTCTCAGGCGTAAAAGGTGAGAAGCAGTTTATTTACCGACAATATAAATCATGGTGAGCACATCACACTTATTTGGTTCTAAATGCAAGAGGATCATTAATATCACAAATAAAATATGAATTCATTTGGACCTTGAAAGATAACATCCTCCTCTAAAAAGATCCCTAACTTATTTTTTGACGCCCGAGCATCAGCAGTGCATTACACAAAAAAACATTAATAAAGGTTTGTTGGATCAACAACTGAAAGACAAAAATGTCTCTATAGCGAGTTC
Organism: Oryx dammah; assembly: GCF_014754425.2. Lineage (NCBI taxonomy): Eukaryota > Metazoa > Chordata > Mammalia > Artiodactyla > Bovidae > Oryx > Oryx dammah. Next base: position 34,564,588 of record NW_024070211.1, on the reverse strand, counting down.
TGAATCTCTGTATAAAGGAAATCTCAGATGAAGTTCTTTTCATCATCAACATTCACTTGAATTTTCATGATGTCTTGGGTAATTAGAGCTTACATTTCTAAGATAGAGTGCTATAATATATATTTTGAGGTAACAGATTAAGATGTATTCTATACCACACTTTCCCCCCTACATTCTTTTATCCCAAGAGGCACAGTATCATAAACTTTAAAACAATTTTATACCAAATGATTTTCAAATGATATATATCATGTTGCATATTTATCACAAAGTTTTCAAAAAGGCAAAATCATGAAATTCTTTAGCTAGTAACATAGCAGAACTGGCTAGTACTTTTTAACAAATCTTTCCTCTTGTTTTAAACTATATATTTATAGATGAGAAAGAAGTTACAGAATAAAGACAAACCATTACAGTGGAGGACTTGGAGTATATGGTGTACATTAGCCTTATGATATTTTAAAATATGTAACCATCAAAGTTATGATATTACATATACCACAAAATTTGAAGTTGAAAGGCTAGCGTGTTTTGCTTAAAAATCAGTCAGTCACAACTTCTGTGTGCGTGCATGCTCCGTCACTCAGCCGTGTCCAACTTTTTGCAACCCCAAGAACTGTAGCCTACCATGTTCCTTTGTCCATGGAATTTTCCAGGCAAGAATACTGGGGTGGGTTTCCATTTTCCTCCTCCAGGGAATCTTCCCAGCCCAGGGATTAAACCCGTGTTTCCTGCATTGGCAGGTGGATTCTTCACCACTTTATCACTTGGGAAGCCCTTAGTCCAACTTCAGACACTAGCATAAAAGGACTCCATTAAGCAAAAAGAGTTTATTAAAACCTGTGCTCATGTGTTTCAATATAGAATTTTGATTTTATGGGGGTAGTTGGGAAAATATGGTCAATGATGAAATGTTGAGAATTACTTAGGGAAGAATTTTTTTAAGAAATACTAAACTATTGTTAACGTAATACAGGAGGAGAAGTAACAAAATCACAAGCTAACATGTTAGATTTTGCTAATTAGGAAAATTCACACTTAGTTTAATCTATCCTCCTGCCTGATTGCTAGCCTCTCCCAAATTCCCCAGGTGCGTCAAACACTCTGTATGCAAGATTAAACTAAACTAAATCTTATCCTGGAAACCTGCTTCATTATTTTCTATCTTCTCTGATGGAACCTACTCCATCTATCCAATAATCTAGAGATCATCATCATGAAATTTCTCCTCTCCTTAAGACTTCTATCCAAGTCCTGTCCACTTTAAGCTATTATTTCCCAAATCCTTCTATTCCTTATTATATGCACTACCACTAGCTCTCATGACTTTTCATTCTATCACTGCAGAAGCCTGTTAAAGAAGTCCCTGCCTCTGGACTGGTTCCCATCTACAACATTTTTACTCCTGTTATAGCTGGTATGATTCATGTCAATAAGAAGACTGAAGTCATCAGCTGTGTTTAAATCTTGTGCTCCCTTGAAAATGAAATCCAAGTTTTCTCTTATATAAGATACTGAATTATCTTGCCCTGATTAATTCTCCAGAGTCATCTCAGGCTTCAGATTCCAAGATTCCAACTTTACACTCCACAGATACCAATCTGCTTTATTTCCCAGAACATAATCATATTATTTCTCAGCTCCCATTGTGGGTTCATTGGTGAACAAGCCTTCTGCTTCTCTCCTAAATCCTATTCATTTAATAAGTCAGCTTAAAGAGCCTCTCCCTCCAAGAAGTCTTCCCAAATCAGTACCACTCCACCACTCCTTGCTCTCCATAATAATAAGAACACTGAGCTTATCACAGAACACTGCCTTGTTTAGGCATCTCTTTAAATTAAGAGTATGAGCTCCAGGAGGACAAGAATAGCATATCATTCACCTCTGAATCTACCCTACAGTGCTGACACATAAAAGACTGCCTACAAATATTTGTCAAATTAATCAGCTAGAACAATATAGCAAAGTGTCAAATGCCTATAAGTGATAATTGTATTTTAAGTTGATCTCAAATTTAAAACACCTAAACTATTACCCTCAAAATGCACAATTAACAACAATCTGGCCTACAGCTTGATCAGGTATCATCAAATGAGAATTTATGGTTCTACCACAAGAAACAAATGAGGTGAAATTTCAGATACAGATTTTCAAAGAAAAAAAACTGATTCTAGATATGGCTAGGTTACTCTATTAAGAGGACTTTTTCTATTCTTAATAACTGGTGTCTTTACAGTACTGAAGCCCAATAAAAAAAAAAAATTCTGCCATACAGACAAACTCTACTTCATTCTAATCCAAATCCTCACAGATCCTTTAAATAACAGAGGGTTTTTTTTCCTGCCAGTTTTACCCTAAATTATTAGAAATGCCTATTTCCGTTCCATGGACCTCTGTAGTAAAATGGAAACAGCAAAAGACCTGAATTTCAAACAAAGATAGATTTGAAAAAAAGCTTTCTTATGAATCATGGACTGGTGCAAAAGTAATGTGCCTGCTCTGAGTGTTAGAGCAGTGATTATTTATTAGGTGTTAGCATGTGCCAGGAAGTGTGCTAAGCATTTTGTATATATTGCCTCATTTAAACCTCACAACAGTCCATTGAGGATTGTTTATCCCCATGCTACAGGAAACTGGAGCTCAGAGATGTGAAGTAAGATGACTGAGATCACACAGCAAATCAGTGGCAAAGCAAGAATTCTAACAAGGCTGTGTATAACTCCAAAGCCCACATTTTTAACCACCTGCAATCGATTACTTCTAAACCTCAGTTTTCAGTATTATAAAGTGTAGTATCCTCACAGAGCTGTTGTGGAGAATAAGTGAAATAAGAGGGATGTACTTAGTATATAGCACTAGGCATCCTATATATACTCAATAAATTATAGTCCTCTTCTCTTTCTCACTCCAGTGCGATTAAGCATTTATAATAAGGAAAAATAGTTCCTAAATACTCTTTATCTATTTCAACAGAGATTCCTGAGCCTGATTAATTCATAAAATGAAACTACTACCAGATCACTAAGTATAAAATATACTTACATCTGTTCATATAAACAGATATAAAGGAAAAACGCAAAGAAAAACAACACAGTCTACCTCATTTTAGGACTGTCACACAGCTACTAATCTTTTAGAACATTATAAAATCAAAATATATTGATATTCAAAGTAAGGAGAGAAGAGCATGGGACCCAGAGATCTGAATTCCTGACAGCTTAAAGGAAGAGTCCCAAAATGTCCCTAACCAATCATGTTACACTGTTTTCAGTGTATTTTCATTGGAGAAGACAAATTTAGACAAAGATAGAGGCAATAAACAACACTTCTACAGTGAGCTATTTTGTTTCTCCAAGACAGACATTTATTCTTATTTCAAAGCAGACTTAAAAGATGGGGAGGAGGCAGAATGAGAAGCAAAGGGAAAAAAAACACACAGCAATTTTGCTGTTAATTCCCTGCTCATATATACTTCCTTTAGTTCCTTTCTTTTTTTCTCTCTTCTGGTACATGGCCATGACACCACTGATAGCTATAAAGAAATCAAGTCAAACTTTTAAAAAATATTTCCTAACAAGTAAAAACTAAATGTAAGGTATGTTGCGTATATATACACAAAACTAAGTACTACAATTGAAAAACAGAATGAGCTTTTTATATCAAGTCCATCTGGTGTTATATTAGGGTGTGTCCTGTGGAAGTCCAACCAAGGGTGACTGCCAAGCTAAGCTACAGAAGACAACTCAGAAAGCTGGTGAGTCTCAAGATACAAGCCATATTTTTAAAAGTGCATTAGACCATCTGCTTAACAAGATTATCTGTTATCACTCCACCCTCATAATGACCCTATTCTACTCCTGTAATACTGTTTTTGTCACTAAAACATGGTCAGTTGTGGACATGGAGGGCACCCTGAGATAATGACATTTTACAGGTATCAGTGATATAACTAACCCACAAGGTAGTAGCAGTGTCCCAATCCTGACAACTTCATCCTTTTCCTAAGGAACCTTCGAAGACAACTGATTTCTTCAAGCCTCCATTTCCACACAGGAAAAATAGAAACCATAGTATACTTACACTTCACAAGGTTCTAAAAATGGAAACCAGCTAAGAAAAAAAAAAAAAAATGAATGTGAAGCACTCCAAAAAGAATAAACTAGATTCGCTGACCTGATTATTGGTAAGAGTCTTGTAAAACTAGAATTACTACTTCTTCCAATTCCATACATGCCACTTGGCCATCAAACTGATAAACGGTATTGACTGCAAAGTGGATCCATGTAAAGGTTTTAAAGTAATAGGAAAAAAATTTGTGTTACAACTCACTTTCACACCATTAGCTATCTCCAAGGAAAATTTATTTACTGGCATTATAAAAGTAGACAATGATAAGGAAACTAGGATTAATTACAATTTTTTGAACCTTGAAACCCTTCCAAAATACTCAGCAGCAGTTACAGAATAATCTGAAACCAATACGGAAACAAGTATATAAGAATTGGAAATGAGCTAACCCAGAGACAGAAAGAATCACAAAATAAAGTCTCATCCGATGGGCCGAAATACAATATGGATTATTTTTATATTGTTCTGTCTGAGTTGTCTGTCTCAGATTCTTAACTTCCAGATTCTATTTTTAAAATCACTTAACACTGTATATTTCCAGTAGCCATCAAGGCACAGACTGTCATCCCTGACACAGGAGACTGTCAGCAGACTCAATATGTACACTAATGATCTCAGGCAACAATGCCCATCTTCTTATCAAAGAGATCCTCATCTAGAAGAAAAAGTCCAAATTTCTCTAAGAAAATTCACTCGAAAACATAGGAAGTAGTCATTACAAAATGTTAAGTTCATGAATACCTCTCACATCTTTTTAAGATTATCTTACATGCTGAATTTTAAAACCAAAGACTGTCAGGCATTATACATTTTTAGTTCTCTCCCAAGTCACCGATGCTATCTTCTAGCACTGTCAGATAATGATAGCTGCTGTCATTACTTTTTACACAATAGCTGGCAGCAAGTTGCACAGGTACCCTTCATCTTAGAACAGTCGTCAAATAACCCAAACAAACGACTATGACCTCAGAATACAACTGACCACTTTCCTACAGTGAAAATAAGTGGGTTCTCACATGGCAGTGTTACTTTACTGCTAGGACGTTAGTTATCTCATAAAAATCAAAGATACTATTTCTCTTATTTTTTTAAACTGTTTTAAAATAACTTTTCACCTCTTACACATGTACTCCTGTCCCCGCCTTACTGCTACAGAGCCTATCTTATTCTATCTATAAAAGTTTTCACATTTACTTTCAGCTCTAATACTTTCAATCAAAATTGCAATTCTGTTTCTGGAAGTCACAGCCCTTTAGGAAGACTATTTGAAGATATTAAAGAAATGCGGAAAATAAATAAGATCTTTTCCTAGAATAAAGTCAGCAATGCATATAAAGAGATTTAGGTAAACTAGTGATCTCGGCCACACAAGTGATTTGCCAAGTCGCAAATGTACAAATCATTATCCCAAGTCACAGAAAAACATCCGAGTGACCAACTACAGGTTTCTTATTCTAATTAACAGACAAGAGTCCCTCTCTAGTGCTATTTGCTTTGCCAATCTAAAATGCTGATATTCTCCTAGATCTAAAAGAGAGGAAAAATGGGTATCTTCTCCATCTAACACCTAAGTGGGTAACCTAGATACTGTAAATAGAGGCTATGTAAAGGCTGCAACAGACAGCTCTGAAGTGAGAGCCAAAATATTTAACCTGCAACTCTTTGGAAAAGAAGATGAAAACACATGTAGCTTAGCCAAAAACTCTACTAAGATGGAATTGCCACAGGCTAGTAAGTTAAAAAAAAGAAGAAACAAAACCTCTTTACCAAACATAATTTTACTGTTGTTGAGTGAGAAAAACTCAAATGTCAAAAGCACCGTTCTTATTTGTCCAAACTGATCATGTCTACAACTCTGCAATGTTTATTCAAAATAAATGAGTGAACTGCCTTTTAGAAAGGATTACTTCAAAACCAAAATCAGATTCACAAATAAAGGATCTAATTAACCAATTAACAAGCATTTTCCTGCTGATATTCTGGTGGTGGCTCAGGGATAACAAAGTCTGATTACCTATTATTACCTACCCCTTATCCTCAACGTTTCTAAAGACAATATAAGCTAAATATTAAGCTAACAGAAACTGCATATCAATCTATCTTTATGCTTTAGGAAATTAAATGAAAATTATCTGAAAAATAAAAATCTATATTGCCAAGGACCTAGTCACATTAAATGTTAAAATGTAAAAATTATACTCCCTATATTGCAATAGTATGTAACTTTTATCAAATAGTCAACTAGCAAAAAAAATTAATGCTACAAGATCCATTACAAGAGATTAGCACTATAATTTAATATGCATTCCCTTACTATTAATTTTTCTTCCTATGTGATAAAGGAATTTCAGTGATTGCTTCTAGAATGAAATCTTCCTAGGAAGTAATTCCCATTAATAGAAACAAAGAAAACTTTTAAAAAAGTAAAGCAAGTTCATACAGCTCAAACTTTCAAGTCAATAGCTAGAGTCGCTTAAAGATAACAAACTGCAAAATGTATTTACCGGTACTCTATATACTGTTGCTTATAATTCAGAAGGCTTAACTACCTATGAAGCTTGTAACTTTACAACAAACTCAAGTTTTGAAAGCTATAAGAGGGAAGTGGAAAGAAAAATTTGTTATCTCAAGATAATCAGAATCAACATATTAAGAATATGCTTATAATTCATCATATGATTCAGTTTTCTTGTTATTAAATCTTCTTTAAAAAGAAAAGAAAATGGCTTTCCTTCACATGTCACCCAAATAGAAAGCTTTTAAATTAAATTGCATTTAGATGGAAGTCAGATATCCTTTCTATATAAGAATATAACACATATCAGAAATAAAAGGGAAACAGATTTCAAATTAAGTTTAAGTAGGAGTAAAAAAGCATGTGCTCTTGACAACTTATGAAACATCATAATTAAGAGAAAACCAAATCCTTAATAAAGGATTTATCTTCTGTCACTGACAGCATGCAAGTTGCTTTTTTATTACACAAAAACAATGTTTGCTATATCTTGATATAAAGAATGACTCTTTATCAAAAAAAGTAGCCAAAACTATTCCAGCAAGTTCAAAATATCCTTCCAAATTTTCTCAGTTCTTTTCTGACAGCCTAAAACAAAATGCTTTCACTTTGTCAGAGAAATGGATGTAAATGAGTTTTACAAATTTTCAGTCACATATTACTTCCAGTGCTTTGGAGGAGAAACTTTCATGTTTTCTTAAAAAAGCAACTAACACTACGATTCTACCACTAATGTATTAGCTTTGTGCCAAGGCAATAGAAGATAACTTTTTCCTTTTTTTTTTTTTTTACTATGAAGTAACATGTTTCCATATTTTTTTCACTCAACAACAAAAAAATATATCATCATAAACCTGGCAAAACAAAAGAATAACCAGCAAAGCCTAACATTTCTTACCTGATACAGGTAAGCACCAGCTCCCAAATGCCACCTTGGGATAGTTCAGACTAGTAAGGAGGCTCATGTTTTATGATATCAAAATGAACAGGAATAAATCTGTGTTGTTCTTTCTTTAGCAAAATCTATAGCAGCAGCTACACCACAATGTGAGTGGACCCTACAGACCTAAGAAATTCAAGTCTATCACTAGAGAAACAGGAAAAAAAATTATAAAATGAAGACTTACTGCTTGTCATGTGACTTGGTGAGGCATGCTGTCCATTGGGTGTGCTTGAGGTGAGGTCAATTGCCATATTGGAGTGCTCCCTTTCAGGTGAAAGCTCATTGTCACCTGTTTTCACAAAATAAAATATTTTGGTCTCTATTCACTGCCACCTAAAATCTAATTACCAACTTTGTAATCATATATGCAAAAGCATGCATAGTCTTGAAATTTTAATGAAATACATTTTTTCCTCAAAAAATTATAAGGAAAAGTTATTTAGAAATATATAATAAATGAATGAAATGATGAAAAGCCACAGCCAACACACAATAAAACATTTACAAAATTTCACTACCACATACATCTTAATTGTAAAATAAGGACAAATGGAGTAGTTCATTTCTAAAGTATCTTCTATTTGAAAAAAATTTTCCTTTAACATCTAACTTAATCATTAAGCACCCGGTATTTTTAATAAGTATTTTCAAAACGTTGGCCAGAGAGTTGGATGTTTGAGACTTTGCTAAAAAAAAAAAAGTCAACTTAAGTGAGCTAATTCTCTTTCATATCATGTGTCTGAAAAATTAGATTACAGAGTACTAAATATTTAGTACATGCCATATTAGTAGACATATATGTAACCTAACCTAGTCTAAACTTAAGTGAAAAAAATCAAGTAGGAAAGTTTTGATCTGCTAAACTATTACTGACTTAAATAATAGCCTTAATATGGCAAGTAGGTATCTATAGTTCCTTCTTATTTCACTTTCCTGCTATTTTCTCAAACTCATTTACAAGGTGAAACTGTGAACAGGCAGTAAGAGTATACAATTTTTGATAAAAATTTCCAATTCAGAAGTTAAAATACAGGTAACAAACATGCTTTTATTTACCAATAACAGATGAATGAAAACGAATACTTACACGTTATATAGCCATCAATAGCCTCTGTTTCCATAGTCAACGTGCAGTGCTGCAACACAAAAGATTATACCCTTAACGCAAGGATTCCTTTCAGTTTCTGCCATTAAATGCTTAACTTATTTGAAGCTCCAAGCAGTTAGCCCACGTTGCTGCGGCTGCAACCTGTGCCCAAGAAACATACTATGGTGTACTGCATGTGCTCATTTGCAAGTCACTGAACTCTTTCTGCAAATGATCTGATTCCTGCTGGAGATAGGATAGGAAAGATAAGTGTGCTGTGAGATGGGCTGTATCAAGAAAGTAATGACTCTTTTCATCAGAATTTACTCCGTTTAGAGGAAAAAAAAGAGGAAGGGGATACACCTCAAATGTGCCCACTTTAGCTGGGACTGAAGTATTTTACCATTCACTACTTCCTACAATCAAGCTGCAGTCTGAGGACTTTCCGAGTATACAGATAGCTCTATTCACAATTGTTGCAAGTTGGTTCATCATGTTCTAAGGGAGGGGGGGAGGACAAACAAACAGAGGAAAAACAAAACAAAACAACACAACTTCGTGCCCAAGTACGTCTGGAAGGTTTCTGCAGCAGTTACCCAACTGCCAGGCTTGTATTGACATTTTAGCCAGCCCCAAGTTCTGTGTGAGCACCTGTTCAATATAACCTTAATTTACTGCCAGACCATGGTTGGCTACTAATGCCGAGCCTACTTAATACATTCCAATTTGAAAAAATTCATACACTTTTTGCTGTGGGGAAGGGGATCACTTTCGTAAAGTTTGGGGAATTATTTTCATGCACCAATGACACAAAACAAGAACTTACTTCTCAGAAACAAAAATAAATTGTATGAGATGACACCCCCTAGCTTTGATTCCACATAATGAAAAGATCGATAAGCTAACTGTATTCTTTGAAGAAAAAAGTTTAAAGAATTGACATGTCCTGAGATGATTTTTACTTTTTTTTTTTTTTCCTTTGGCCCTGGTCCTTTTTGCCTTTAGTTTCAAAAAACTCTCACTGCACCAGCAGCTAAATTATTCACAATGAGCCATTTCTGTATTGATCGCCAAGTATATTTAGCCCTGGCTCCTGGAATTTCTCCATTACTTACTGGAAAACAGGCAGCTTCACTTCTTGTCTCCAAAACCACTTCCCTTCTCCCTCCCCTCCCCTTCTTCACCACCACCCTCCCTACCAACCACCCCCCCCCAAAAAAAAAACTTTTCTTCTTTATGGAATAATCAGATCAAATTCCCAACTCAGTCACTACACAGCACTTAAATTTCAACCTGCTGTACTGTTACCAAATTCTTTCAAATTATGATTACATAAGGCTTTAAAGAAAGGCATCCATAAAGTTTAAAAGGGGAGCAGTTTCTTCGGATATTTTACAAATGAGTTTATCTCTTTAAAAAATGTACACATTTAACACACACATATTAAGAAAGAAACGTCAGGGAGAAGCGAAAGAAGTCTGCCCCATCAATGAAAAGATTATTAACCCTCAGAGAAGGAAAGAAAGAAAAGGAGAAAGAAAAACGAAATGTACATACAAAAGAAATTGTCCTTTGATTAAAAAAGATTCATCACCATTTCCAGCTCTGTCGGGAGATCTCAGCTTCTTCTAACCCCTCAAAGAGGAGGTGACAATGTCGTGCTGAAGATAAACGGAGAGAGAAAGAAAGAAGTTTTTTGTGTTTCCCCCTTCTCTCTTTGCCTCCCTTGCCCCTTCCAAGCCAAGCCCCCTGCAGAGTTCAAGGCGAGGAGGAAGGAAAAGCACTTTACAGGTGGGTCATTCCGAGCCCAAATCCAGCAAACAGATCGGCTGATAAACAAAACCAAGAAATGAGAGAGAAGGAACACCCCCCTTCTCCTCCACCACCACCTCCTCCTCCTTCACCCCTCCCCCTCGTCCCTTTGGGATGGTCTAGTAGGAAAAGTCACTCAGGAATGGCACCACGTACTTTCAGGAAAGAGGAAAAAAAAAAAAGAGAGAGAGAGAGAGGTCAGTCAGTGCTACAGCAATGCGATTAACAAGAAGAGAAAAAACTTGATCCACCGGTTCCTTAAGAATCGACCAAAAGCTAAGACAAGAAAACTGAAAGAAGGGGAGGGGGGGTGGATAGGGGAGGGACAGTCAGGGGGAACCCAGCAAAGAACCTAGGCCAACTTCACAGGACTGTTTTTCGCCCTTAGCAAAACAGTAATAATAAATTAAATCTTAAGTCCATCTCTTTTGCCCACACCAGAACCTGTCAAAGTGATTTAACTGCTGCCTTTTTACGTGTCATACCAGCTTGTTGTTGTTGTTTAATTCCAACAGGATTTGGATATTCCCTTATACCTGGGATAGATACACAGCTGCAATTTATTCCAAGCTACCCCACCTTTCTTGGAATTCAAGTTAAAACAAAGCAAAACAAGTCCAAATCCATGACAGCTATAGAGATGAGAACTGATTAATCGATTAACATCCCAGAAACAGATTACAAGCAGGGGACGATAAATTAAGGCAGAAGACATTATCTTCAACCCGATTCCCTGAGCGTCCTTTACAGAAATCATTAGCCTAATCATAACCACAATGCATCCCTCCCAGAGAAAAAATATATATAGTATCTATATCTTATTATTACTGGTTAACAGCAACAAGTCATTTGATCACATCACGGTGCAAAACGAGATGCTATATAATTACACTTAACTTTGAAAACACTCCCCCCACCTTGCAAATCAGATACACATATTATATATAATCTATGAATCAGAAGACAAAACAAGAGCTGTTCTTCACCACGCAAAAGCCAAGCGGAGATTTACCTCAGCAGTGCATGCAGTAAAATAATCCCATCACCCTTTTGTTTGTGTTTACTGTTAGTGTGTCCTCTCTCTTTCTTTCTTTCCTGTGCCTAACGTGTGTTTGTGCACTGCAGTTGGTGGTGGAAACTAAGGCAGTGGATCTGTAGCTAAGGGTAATCCTGTTTTTACTTCCTCCATCTTCAGCGAGAAGCAGGGTTAGCCCGGGACAGCTGGTCAAACCCCGAGAAACCGATCCGCCGGAGCCAGAGCACATCTCCCCCGCCGGCCGGGCTCGCGCAGACGCCCGCGGGCGGAGGGCGGGCTGGCGGCGGGCGGCGGGGCTCCGGGCGCGGGCGGACGTGCGCGCGCGCGCGTGTGTGCGGGGCCGGGGCGCTTGTGTCTGTGTGTGTGTGTGTATGTGTGTGTGTGTGTGCGCGGGCTGGCGAGGCGCGTGTGCGCGTCTCTGAGCGCTGGGCCGCTCGGCGCGCTCGGCAATCGATTACAGGACAAGTGCTGCCCCGGCGGCTCCGCGACGCGCTCCCTCCCTCGCGCCCACCCGCGCGCCGGGCCGCGTCGCCCCTGGCCGGGCGCCCCCGGACGGCGGACCCCGCCCCCCAAGCCGGGGCCGTGTCGGGGGCGGGGGGACCAGGTAACCCGCGGCCGAGAGTGCCCCGGCAGCCTCCCCCATCCACTCCTCCCCGAGTCGTAATAGATCTCACGTTTTCTGCCGGCTCGAAAGGAAGAATTGCAGCGACCAGGGGAGGTTCATTTCGGCCTCGTGAAGTTTTCTTTCAAACTGGGATTTGTGGTGCGGCCGGGCGAAGGGCGCGGGACCGAGATCTAGGCGCGCAACGCGGAGCTCTGGGCTTGGCGTCCTGGCCGGAGTCTGGGTTTGCGCGTGGACCCACCCACTCAGCTTCGCAATAAACTGCGGTGCGATTTCAGAAACCGGCGCCCGACCGACCCGGACTCGGAGCAGGAGAGGGGTCCTGGGGAATGGATTGAGCAGGAAAGTCAGGTCTGAGATGCAGGTCAACTATTACTATTTTGAAAGTGCTTTACAGTGCAAGTTTAAAATTAGAGTCTCTACTTGCTTTTTCTCCCCCGGGCTTGTGGCACATCCACCACAGTCAAAGGAATGAACGGGTGAGGGTCTAAAAAGTTGTTAGGAGTAAAGTGTTGTCTCTCAGTGTCATCAGTTAGCTATAGCGCAGCTTTTGTATTTGGGAAGAACTTCTGTGAATCGTCATGAGAAGAAAAAAACAAAAACCAAAAACGTTCTTTCTACAAACAGTCGCGTGTAGCATCTTTCTTGACCACAGTTGCAAAAAGAGGGAATAGAGATTTCTATAATTAAAGGGAAAAGGAAAATGAAAGGAGCTGAAAATACTGAACTGTGTAGTCTGGGTGGCTTAAGTTTGAAAACACGTGAAATTTTCAGCACTGCCAAACAGCATTTCTGAGAAACCATATCACAGATTGTGTAGAAAATCAATGCTGAAAGAGTAGGAGCAGGCGCTGTACTCCTACCCCTTTGAAGAATCCCAGAAATAGTTGCTGAGGTGTTTTTTTTTTTTTTCTCTCTGCTGAGGGAAGAGAAATGATACATTGAAAATAAAATCGTCAACTGTTTCTTAAGCATCACTCTGTATATCTGGGAAATTTTGGATAATGTCTTTAGATTCGGAGACTGGGAAGGAATTTTTTTCATATTGATACACACTAAATCATGGACATCCTGTGACTTGTATAAACTTTATTTAATATTTTTAATGAATTACTTTTTTAAAGTTTACTTCATGTGTTGGATTTATTAAACAGCTGTACCAAGAAGCTTATTTTTTAGATCATGGGAAATGGTGGTTGGTGCTGTGCTGCAAACAAGATTAAACAGTTTTCATTGGTGAGCAAATTATTTGGGCTCAGGCTAACAACAACTTTTTAAGACGATTTTAAGAACAGCTGTGAGTTATGTGATGGTAAAGCAGGTTTTTAGTTTTTTTTTTAACCTGTCAATTATCTAAATGAAAGTGATTTTCCTAAAGTTATTTGGGAAAGACCATAGAACTCCACAAATCATTCTAATCATCCAAATAGATAGCAAAAATTTTAATCTTAAATTATCATACAAGATTGAAATGTTCATAATATATAAAATTCCCAGTATACAAAGGGTAACATAAATTTCTAGACTAACCCGAAGTATTGAAAGTTGTGGAGGTCCTTAGAAAAGATGAATTAAATAAAACATGTTCAGAATTAAGATGAAGTGTCTGGATAGTTTAAGCAGTTTAATTCTGTAGTAGAAGTGGATTCGTTGTGAAGTTCTAAGGAGTCATCTTCAAGTTCCCCAAAGCCACCACAGCTGATACAGTCTTTGCCCCTGGCTCATTAGAGCTTAATTTAGCTCCCTTGAAAGCCTATCCTTCTCCTGAGTTACTTTCATTGGCTTCCTAATCACCAGAGGCACGCTCTCTCCCTCTAGTGGCTAAGTATTCAGACACTTGACATTTGATGGCCCTGTCTCCCCAAGGATGGGGGATTTGGGTAGGAGGCAGTGATTCCCAAATTTTAAAATGGCAAAGATCTCATGGTCACTTGTGAGAATTAGATCATTTGGGGACACTTCCCTCTTAACATCCGATGTTCCTTTCTCATTTGAAGATCATGGTATATCAAACTCATGCCAAAGAAGTCAAGATTATGTTTACATACAAAGACTAGGGTTCCTTTCCAGTCAAATAATCCTGGCTCTGAAACTCAACAATTCCACTTTGGGAAGGAAAAGAAAAAAAGTGAAGTCTCTCAGTCATGTCCTACTCTTTGTGACTCCCATGGACTGTAGCCTGCCAGGCTCCTCCATCCATGGAATTTTCCAGACAAGGATACTGGAGTGGGTTGCCATTTCCTTCTCCAGGGACTGAAACCTTTGTATAAACTAGAAATTCCCTTTGTTCACAGTTTTTCTCAACATTGTTTGTGTAGGTCAAAGGATATCTGTATTTCCAGCCTTTGCCATAACTGCACACATTTTTAAAGTACGTTTATAGTTATACTTTGCACAAAAATGTATCCTAAGAAAGTACAGTAGTATGTTCATTGGCTACTATATCCGGTTGGATAAATTTTCACTTTGGGGGTGGGTTGAGGAGGTAGGGAGAAAACGTACCCCACCCCCACCATTTTTCATATAGCTAGTTCTTTGTCCTCCCTTCTATCCCATCCTTTGAAACTCCCTCCAGACACTGATCCCTGTCTTACACTGGCATATTTCTTTCATTATACATTGTGTAAATGTTACTCATTTGTTGAGTTTTTAAAAGAAAATCTCTGCCTCCGCCTCCCGCTAGAATGTCATCTTTTTAAGGACAGAGATTATGTCTGTCCTGCTAACTGTTGTTTTCTCAGAATTAGCACAGGATTTGACAGGAGTTAGTACTCAGTAATTATTAAATGGATGAATATGGAGCTAGCTCCATACTTACCTAGCTTCCATGTGTTAATCTGTTTTTAAGGGCCAAAAAGTACACAAGGTCAAAAATACACTCTAATTCCATAAATAATTTGATCAATTCTTGGCTCATAAGTCATGTTACAAATAACGTTAACAGGTCGACTCTGTCTTATGACCCATGTGAAGAATGTGGATACCTTAGTAGATAATATGAAGTTTTACATGTATGAATAGTAAAATTGGTTAAAATAATTTTGAGTAAAATACATTTATGTGACTTCTCTGTTTCATAAATTATTTCATGTTAATACCTGATAGTTCATAAACCAAGCTATCAAAGAATGCAACAGATTTAATTCTATGATTACTAAGTACAGTTAGCAAAGAACATTTTTAAAAGGCAGAGTGGATTAAGGGTGGTTACATCATGAGGTATTGATATTGTTCTCTTCAGAGAATTTATTTTGTCTGTTTTAGATTTAAAAGTCCTAGTACCCTTTAAAAGAATTAGAATAAAAGTTCGTTTTTGTTTATTCAAGCAATTAACTTTATGTTTTTAAGTTTGGGTTTTATTTTTAGCAGAGGGAAGAAAGGGACAATTTGAAACAGTGCAATACTTTCCTAAGATCAAAGAAGACATTTTTGGAAACCGATTATATACTGATTTTTTTTGTTTAGTTGGTTTTATTGTGGTAGATATAGAACATAATCAACCAGAGAAGGTGCCCTAAAATTATTTGAATTCCTGAAAAAGTTAAGTTTGCCAGGCACACATAGGCACAGTGTTTTAAATCTGATTGCTTGTTTTATTTTGTCAGGTGGTGGTGTACTCTTTGAAGTGTTGTTCTCTTTTTAAGCAGGATATGGAACAATGGTCTCACTTTCTCCTGTCGACCTAGATTGGCACTAAGAAGAAGCAAGGAAGCCGTAAATGGAACCATAGTTTCAAAGAAAACATCCTAAGATCAAATCCATTTCATAAGCAATGTGTGTTAATGTCTTCCAACTTTGCCTCTGTGACTACAATGATGGTCTGGGGTCTGTCCTGCTGGCATGTGAGTCCCACATAGTAGGGGTCTTCTCATTCCATTCACCTTGAACAGTAGTTTCTTTCAACAATTCTTGAGAGTGTCACTTTGCAGTTTGATAAGGCTCTTGTGCAAATACCCATGTCCCTAGAAAAGGTAACATTATGACTTAAATTCACAGTCCAGTAGAATATCAGATTTCTTCTAGAAAGCACATTTTGATGTAGAGCAGGTGATAAGCTATCTCTATCCCAAATGAGAATTATAAATCGTGGGAGTTAAACTAAGACCAAAGGGATAAGACAGGAGAGGTTTCTGGGGAAAAGAAAATGAAAGTATACATTTCTAAATATGTCATTAAAAACTTCCATAATTGCTTTAAAATGTAGATGTGTTCAGGATTTGAAGAAATGAGTACCATCAGTGCAAAAAATGAAGGAACTTTGGACAAGTGCAGATAGATGACGCTTGTAAAACAATTCCAACAGGCATGGGGAAGAAGATTCTTCTAGCAAGTCATGAAATTATCGAACAAAGAAAGTATATTGAGGTTATTGGAAACCTCCAATTAAAATATTAGTACAAGGAAATAAAAAGATGATTCAAATTTTGAAGACACAGCTCATGAATGGAGGATAACAGTAAAAGGAGAATACATTGTCTCATGAGTATTAGTTTCGATACAGAATAATAAACACTCTCTGAGTGTAAGAGGAAAATCAAAAGTGATCATTTAACTTTGGAATTGGAAGGTGAACGTAGGGCCAACTAGCCTAGAGATCTATAGCATCAATAGTTGGATTCTGCTGGAGATATTCACAGTCTAAAGCAAACTGATGGCAGGTTGAATCTCAAGAGAAATATTTGGTAGTCAAACCATTGCCAGTAAGCATATGATCCTTATTTTTTTAATACTGTGAAAAGCTCACAGAATTATATGCCTGGTGTTTGTGAGAAGCCTCAGCTCTTCGTAAAATTGTTTCACGGTCTAGCAAAGTTTAATCACAGGTTTAAATAATCCTGTATGTGTGTGTGCATGCTCAGTTCTGTTCGACTCTTTGTGACCCATGGAACTGTGGCCTGCCAGGCTCCTCTGTCCATGGAATTTTCCAGGCAAGAATACTAGACTGGGTTGCCATTTCCTCCTCTAGGGTACCTTCCTGACCCAGGGGTTGAACCCAACTCTCAGGTCTTCCACATTGGTAGGCAGATTCTTTACCACTGAGTTACCTGGGAACCCTCCAAACAATCCTGTATCGATGGAAGAAAGTAGAACTCATTAGCAACAGAAAGTGTAGGAAAGAATCCAGGGATTCAACCTTCCTCTTTTTATAGCCAGATAGTGGCAACCTAGGGAATTAAGAGCCTTACAGGGATAGGTATCGGAAGCCGTTTCCTCCCCGATGAATCTGAAAGAGGGCTTGAGGTATGGAAGGAGGGAACTGAATCAAAGTCACTCTCAGGTAATAAAGTCAAATGTCAAAATCTAGTTTTCATGGCTTGTGGTTTAGAGAAAGGTTAGCTCAAAATAGAGGCTAGTTTGGCATTCTAAAATGTCCCAAGACATGAAATATGAAGATGAGAATAGCACCATCAGAATCTCTCCCTCAGCAGCTCTACTCAAGCTTCATAAAGGTACAGAAAATTTGACGTCATGGTGAGGTGCTAGACACCAGGGAAAGTCCCACTTAGTAGACTAAGGATATCATCAAATGTCCTATAACCATATTCCAGAAACTGTATCTTTCAAGTGTACTATTTTTGAGAAATAAATGTTCATGCAGAATTTACAGCACTTTATTTTTTATTATATTTTTTATTCTACCTTGTTCTGCTGCTGCTGCTGCTAAGTTGCTTCAGTCATGTCCAACTCTGTGCAACCCCATAGACGGCAGCCCACCAGGCTCCCCTGTCCCTGGGATTCTCCAGGCAAGAACACTGGAGTGGGCTGCCATTTCCTTCTCCAATGCATGAAAGTGAAAAGTGAAAGTGAAGTCGCTCGGTTGTGCCCGACTCATAAGCGACCCCATGGACCACAGCCCACCAGGCTCCTCCGTCCATGGAATTTTACAGGCAAGAGGACTGGAGTGGGGTGCCATTGCCTTCTCTGCTACCTTGTTCTAGACTGATTTAAAGTGACTTATAAGGATATATATTTATTTATATAATTGCATGTGCTCAGTTGCTCAATCATGTCTGACTCTTTGCAGCTCCCATGGACTGTAACTTACCAGGCTCCTCTGTCCATGGAATTTTCCAAGCAAAAATACTGGAGTAGGTTGCCATTTCCTTCTTTAGGGGATCTTCCCAAACCAGGGAATGAACCCACGTCTCTTGCGTTGCCTGTTTTGGCAAGTGGATTCTTTAACAATAACACCATATATTTACATTTATATAATTAGTAAATTATATATAGTATTATATTTACATATATATATTAAATTTAGAGGTGCAAGAAGAAAATAAAACATGTGAAAACATAAAGTGAGAATAGTACTAAAGCTACATATAATTCCCATGTAAACATTTCCTTAAGTCAGGCCAGAAAATGTGTAGCTTTCTAGCAGCCAACTCAAAAACAAAACTAAACAGCAAACAAGGTACTCAGGTACATTTTTCATGACACCTGTGATAAAAACTGAGCAATTATTCAGCAACAATATAATTATTTGTGGTTCTAATAAAAAGAATATAATATAATGCAGTACTTTAAATTGATAATTCAACTAATCTCAACAAAATTGGGGTACCACTGGGACTAAGAAAGCCATAGGTATTGTTGTCACTATAAGCATTTATTTTATGCCAAGCATCATAAGCCCCACAGTCAGAGGGGTAATACTGGCCGCATATTTCTTATGAAGAAATTGAAGCTTGGAGACATTATTATCTAGGCCAGAGCCCTACAATGTCAGAGCTGGACTTAAAAATGTATTTTAAGTTCTAGAAACTGCATGGTAATTACCAGTATGCTATTCTGTCTTCTTAATGACTAAATATATTTATTAATCATACAAGCCTGTTGCTGTAGTTAAATCCAGCCCATTTAATAACCCACTGTCTGACACTGAAACATTTGAAAGGAAGACTGAATGTCTACGATGTTCTTAGGAGGTTATTCAAATGTGGTGCCAGCATGGAATTCTACCAAAACCAGTGCCTAGTTGTGTGTGAAACAGAACTTATTTGATATCTAATACTTTAGCATCAGATATTCATGGATACTTACCTTGAGCTCTTCTGAACAAGCAAAGACAAGAGAACCACTGAGGATGAATTAAAGGATAACTACCCTCTGAAGAATTGAGTAAAGAGATATAGACAAGAACTTAATTTTAAATTCTGGATCACCAAGCATATTTACACATTTTGTTTCAAAGGGGGTCATTTCTGATTTATAGCACCAAGAAACAGAAGCATCAAACTCCTCTCCCTTTTGTAGACTTACTTCACCTATATGTGCAAAGAATAAAGGAGTTTTTGTGGTGAACTTTGTGATTTTAAATAGTTATAGTGTTCTTCAATGACATTTTAAATTTCAAGAAACAGGTTTTGTCTTAGTAGAGAGCAGCTCTCAGTTTATAGTAAAGATCAATTTGGACATTTTGCTGGGACCCATTAAGTGAAGCCTGTGAGAATAGAATTTTTATTTCTGTTGTAGTCTACAAATACAGTGAATATTGGAGTAGATGGATAAAACTATACTATTTTAATTAGTTTTTTCTATCCCAGTTTGCATAGTTGTAAAAGTTACACATCTGTTCTCTCACTAGGAAGGTTTTTTTCACTTAAAATCAAAAAGAAATAATACTTTTATTGGGGAAAATTTGCTTTAGGGCATTTTGAATAACCTGCCCTAATCCAGAAGAGCTTCCCCAAACATTATGGAATAGCCAACAAATGGAATGAACAAGAGGTCTGATATCTTCATAATATATTCTGAGAAATAATTTAACATTTCCTAATATTTACATTAGGTTTCCCTGGTGGCTCAGTGGTAAAGAATTCACCTGCCAAGCAGAAGGTGCCAATTCAATCCTTGGGTTGGAAGATCCCCTAGAGAAAGAAATGGCAACCTACTCCAGTATTCTTGCCTGAGTAATCCCCATGGACAGAGGAGCCTAGTGGGCTACAGTCCATTGGGTCCCAGAAGAGTCAGACACAACTTAGCAACTAAACAATAACAATGGTATTTATGCTAGAGGATGAATGCTTAACAGAAAGCTAGTTAAATATTTAACCAAACCATTGAACCTAGACAGCAAAAATTTTAAGTGGTCATCTTTTTCACAATGTAATATGAATTTGAGAGGAGAACCTTACTCTGAAGTCTTTGGGAAGATTGCCTTCAGAGGTCAGGAAGATTGCCTCCTGAGGTGCAGGTGGACAGTACAGGCTCTTTCATACACAGAGGCCCTTAAAGCAAGTTCAAAACCAACGTTAGCAACTTTGTGATATTTTCACTCTTCATGTCATTTTCCTATATGGCAAGGATAGACTTGGCAGTTGTGTTTTTCTTTATGAATAAATGATGTTTCTTGAATTTTGTACAACCATGTATTATGAGTTTAGGCATTTTTAGTTAATAGTGCACCTATGAACTTGAATTTCTGCAACCCCACAAGGCTAAAGGCCAGACCCTGAACAGTGAAGCTCCCTAAGGTCATACCACTGTGTACATGACTCTTGTCCTTTGGCCAGATTTCTCTTCTGACCCCTGAGAGTATTATAGGCTCATCCTTTGGCCTCTCTTGGAACCTCAATGGATATTTGGCTTCAAACAGGCCAGCTTGCTTATGGAGATTTGTGAGGGATAGCAGTATTTTTGAGATAAGCTGTCTAAATGGAACCATTCAGAGATCTGAGATGGAATCTGAGAAATCTGAGAAAGAGAGAGAAAGAAATTAACTGCAACAGATGCTGCCTGTAGTGATGACAGCAAAGAACAGATCAGAGTTGAGAGAATAAGTGAGGGAGAGAAGCTGTATGGAGCAGGAATGCCCCTGAGTTTGGCTATAAAAGGAAAGGCAGAGGCTAGTAGCTGGAGGACGATGTGTAGTTGAGGAAAGTTTTTGTTTTTTGTGTAAGACATCAGCATCCCTCAGTGCTGATGAGAAGCTGTCAATAGCAATTTAGAGACTGAAGATAGAAGCAAATTGATGAAATGAAGTTCCTGAGGAGACAGAAAAAAAAATAACCTAGAGCACAAGTGAAATAGTTCCTGATAAGGAGGAGATAACCTCTGTACTTAAGCAAGAAAGGATGGATGCAGATGCAAGTAAGTTTGTTAGTTGACATAATGGGGAGTTGGGGAGGGTTTGAAGAAGATATCAGTGTTATTTATTAAGAGTGAAAGAAAAAGTGACTGTCTTCCAAGTTTTAAGAAAAGAGTGAATAAGCTTGGAATATGTTGGTGCAAAGAATATGGGAGAGACTAACTTTAAGGAAGTATGGAAAATTGATGGGTGAAATAGAGGAACCAGTTGAGGCTGGTGACCATAAGTAAGCCACCAGCGTGCTCCATGCTGTAACAATAGCCGGTCTCACAGCCCAGGTATAATCTGGAAACAAAATGAGCCACAGTGTGTGTCCAGTGTAGAAATCCCACCAGGTAGGGAGCTAGGAGACTGATCTTTAGTTAAAAGAAATAGATTGAGACAGTGAACGATTGAGTAAGCTATACAGCGAAGAATACTAATAGGTCAGGTACTGACCAACAGTGAAGTAGAGCAATACAGAGAACTTGGATTCCATTGGGGTTGAATAACTTGTGTCAGAGGGAATTCTGAGTGACACTTATGTAACTACAGAGGACTGGGAAGAGAAATTCGGTATCTCTGCAGAGGACAAGACAGCAGGATCCAGACTGGAGGTTGAGAGTCCTGACCTCCAGAATGTGGATTATGAGAAAAGTGACAGGATAATCAGGAGATTATCTTGGGTCTTGGGAGAACAGGAAGATACTGAACTAGTCTTTGAAGAATGAGTCCCCGGGAGGCAGCTGATAAATTACAGCAAGGGAGAGAGGCAGTGAAGAGCAGCAGCAGGAGCATCAGAGGAAATGGAAATTATTGTTAGGGTGACCGTGGCATCTAGTTTGCCCATAATAACCCTGATTTACACCTGTGATCCTGACATAGTTATTAATAGTGCTATATTTTACTCTTAAAAGTGTCCTTGTTTATATGTGAAGTAACATGTTCCCCCTGCCTTAAAGGGGAGTAGTAGCCCCAAGGAAAAGTTCTTTCATTTAGGAAATAAATTATTTTTAAATAAGTGAGAAAATATAATATGGATTTGCTTATTTGTTTGTTTTGTTTGTTTCTTTGTTTGCTTTGTTTGAAAGAAGAGTTCCAAAGACTATATAAGAAAGATTTGGAAGGAGATGAAGTAGTGTGTAGTCACATATGGATGTAAGAGTAGTCATGTGTGGCTCTGAGAGTTGGACTATAAAGAAAGCTGAGTGCTGAAAAATTGATGCTTTTGAACTGTGGTGTTGGAGAAGACTCAAAAGTCCCTTGGACTGCAAGGATATCAAACCAGTCAATCCTAAAGGAAATCAGTCCTGAATATTAATTGGAAGGACTGATGCTGAAGCTGAAACTCCAATACTTTGGCCACCTGATGCAAAGAATTGACTCACTGGAAAAGACCCTGATGCTGGGAAAAATTGAAGGTGGGAGAAGGGGACGACAGAGGATGAGATGGTTGGATGGCATCACCGACTCAATGGACATGAGTTAGAGTAAGCATCAGGAGTCAGTGATGGACAGGGAAGCTGGGCAGTCCATAGGGTCGCAGAGAGTTGTACACGACTGAGTGACTGAACTGAACTGAAGTGAAGTAATGGGGCATTGAATCAGAGGAGAGGAGATACCAAATACTGATAGTATTTGAACTGAGAGTACAAAACAAATGTGTTGATCACTGGAGCTCCCATTTGCATTTCAATTTTCTTACCAACTTTCTGACTCCTTTAAATTGGAATCAGATGAACAATGAGGCCTTTGAAGGTTAAATATGCCTGTTATTATCTATATCTTAATTTTGTGGCCAGAGATTGTAGCAGTTCTTGTTTTACAAGATGAAAGATTCCAGTAATAGTTCTTTACAAACAATTAACATTATCCAAGTTCCTACAGATCATTGTCATAAAATGACCACTAGTTTAGATGATAGCTTGCTTATATTAATACTTGTACTTATGTTTTGAGCACTCTTTCCTCTGAACTTTGACAGATTTGGCTTTCTCTCTGCCAACTCAATTCCATTGCTTCCTTCAAAATCAGGGTAAGAAAACAAGGCAGCTTAAGGCCTCTAGATCACATAAAGCCTGGTTTATTCACCAAAGTCACTGGATTTTGCCAAGCATTATACACTGAGAGCTGATGGCAAAAGGATAAGAGAAAATAAGTCAGACAACAATACCAAAAAGCAAATAGAAATGAACAGTCTTGATAAAAGCAAAATATCATGTCTGTTTCTTGTCACAGCCATAGGCCAAAATGTGCCTTCAAAGACCAACGTAATGTAATCAAAATAGAATTGAAGATTCTTTTCTTAAAAAAAAAAAAAAGTTTTACTTTCACTAAAAACAGAAGTCTCCATTACAGATTATTCAAAGGAGACCTTTAAGTCAATGAGATAATTTGTATTTAAGTCTACAAATAATATAGAATAATACAACTGAGACATAAAGCTTGCCAATGTAACTTATGGAAATATAGATAAAGTCATTTCCCTGAGCTATAGATATTCTTCAGTAATCTTGGTAAATATACAAGTTAAAATGAGTGGGATTTTTCACTTTCTAAAAATGTTCATTTTAATTTACAAATAGATTGTCCATAGGAATGCTTAACGTAGAAAGCATGCAGCATTGATTTAAAATATGAATCATTTATTTAAAAATCTATGCAGTTTTTCAGAATTACCTCATAAAAAATCAGTCTCACTGCCTAAAACTGTGATTCACAAACTTGTTTTCTGTTTCTAAGCCATCCATGTGGCTTTGAAATATTTTTCTATGTAGCTATGTCTTTCATTGCATAGGAAAATTCAAAGCTGGATTACCCATTGCTCTCCTTAGCTTCCCACTCCATTCTAAATGAATATCAGGGTATTAGAAGTGGCGTAGAGGTTCAAAAAATGTTTCCTATAACAGTGTCTTTCAAATTCAGGTTCCAACCCGTACAGTTCAGTCCAGTCACTCAGTAGTGTCTGACTCTTTGTGACCCCATGAACTGCAGCACGCCAGGCCTCCCTATCCATCACCAACTCCCGGAGTCCACCCAAACCCATGTTCGTTGAGTCGGTGATGCCATTCAACCATCTCATCCTCTGTCGTCCCCTTCTCCCTCCTCCTTCAATCTTTCCCAGCATCAGGGTCTTTTCCGATGAGTCAGCTCTTGACATCAGGTGGCCAAAGTATTGGAGTCTCAGCTTCAACATCAGTCCTTCCAATGAATACCCAGGACTGATCTCCTGAGTGTTATAACCATCATTTTTTTAAGAAATGAAATAGAATGGAACAGTGACAGAGGTTCTGGTGCTACTGAAGGAAATGCCTTGAAAAGGTCAAAATTAACTGAGAGCTGAGATTAAAAGCACATAAGTATATGTACTTTTATCATTAAATACTAGAAGCAGTTAAGATCTCTGGTTTCAGGTGAGCTTTCCACTTAGTTTAACCACGTCTTATCTTAAGTGTTTGATAGGAGTCACTGCTAGTCTTCTGTAATTTTTTGATTTGTCAACTGGAAAACAGAAGTTCTGTTCAAGACTGATTTCTGGTTACTGTTGCTATTGTTCAGTCTCTCAGCTGTGTCAGACTCTTTGCAGACCCATGAATTTCAACACACCAGGCTTCTCTGTCCTTCACTATCTCCTGGAGTTTGCTCAAGCTCAGGTCCATTGAGTCAGTGATGCTGTTTGAAGTTGATGATTGATCCTCCAATACTTCCTAAAAGAATTTAAACTCAAATCTAGAGAACAATAAGATGAAATCCTATGTGTAACATAAAAGAAAGCAAAGGGGAAAGAAAAAAAAAATTTTTTTTTTGGTTCCAAAAAGCTGCAGTTGAACACAAAACATACTTCTGAATTCATAGTAATCAAGCAAAAGAGGAAACATGCTATAGATGACATAGTCCTAATTATCTAGGAAGCTGTGAAATCAGCAGCCCAAACACACTACATTTCCCAGTTCAGTGCTCCAAGGTAAATTTGACCTAGGTGATAGTGACGAATGTGCCATTGGTGCTACAATGATCCAGAGTCTTCAATCGGGAAGGCCTAGGGTCAGATCCCAGCTCTGTCATTTACAGTGTAACTTAACAGTTGAAACTGTTTCTTAAACTCTATTTCCTCATTGTTAAAGTGGATCCTAATGATATAAATTAACTCATAAGGTTTTGTGTTTTTTTTAATAAGAATTAAATGAAGTAATACTTGTAATGATTCTATGATCAAATTCTATGATCAATTCTATGATCAAGGCTGAGACCAGCTCTGCTCCCTGGTAAAGGTTATATTGTGTTTCTTTACTTAATTAAGTAAGCAAATATTCTGAGTGGCAATTTTACAAAACACATTCTGAGTCAGTGCGATTACAGTTAGGGCAATTATTAAAATGACATAAAAGCTGACCATTGCTTTATATCTTATGTTTCTATTGAGTTCCTTCCCAGTATTTTATCTCTTTCCATTTTTTAAAAAGAAAATCAGAAAAATAAACATATTCTCTGCCACATCAGTCAGAATACGCATATCTCATGCTTGTTCTTCAAATCATCCTCCGCCTAATAAAATATCTCAGATTGAGACTTTTTTATATGGACCTCAGCCAACTGAAAACTAGAGCCTCTGTGTCATTGACTTAAAAAACCTCACCTAGTGACAAAGAACCCAACTCAACCATACTCAGGTCTGGGATGAAAAGTTTACAGTTTGCAAATTATCTCCCCCAAAGACTAAAAAAGAATCCAGTTTTTGTTTTCTCTTGTTGAGAATCTTTAAGATGGAAAATTTTGACTTGAGCATTTTTAAAGAAATCAAAGACAAAAAAAAAAAAACTGTAGACAAAAGCTTTGTGTATGAAATGACAAAGTATTCACTCACACCTTATGCATAAACTGCTCTAGTTATATTGAATCATTAAACCACATTTTGTATTTGTGTCCCAGATCTATGTTTCTACCATACATTATAAATACACCCTTTGTAATTTCATTTAGCTTAACTTATTTAGGCATCTACTATCAACATCAATAATGTTATCATTTAACTCACAGTAAAATCTATTTTTTCATGCATCCTGAGAAATCTGTATGCAGGTCAAGAAACAACAGTTAGAACTGGACATGGAACAACAAACTGGTTCCAAATTGGGAAATGAGTACATCAAGGCTATATATTGTCACCCTTCTTATTTAATTTATATACAGACTACATCATGAGAAATGCTGAGCTGGATGAAAGCACAAGCTGGAATCAAGACTGCTGGAAGAAATATCAATAACCTCAGATATGCAGATGACACCACCCTTATGGCAGAAAGTGAAGAAGAACTAAAGAGCCTCTTGATGAAAGTGAAAGAGGAGAGTGAAAAAGTTGGCTTAAAACTCAACATTCAAAAAATGAAGATCATGTCATCCGGTCCCATCACTTCACGGCAAATAGATGGGGAAACAATGGAAACAGTGAGAGACTTTATTTTGGGGAGCTCCAAAATCAGTGCAGATGGTGATTGCAGCCATGAAATTAAAAGATGCTTACTCCTTGGAAGAAAAGCTGTGACCAACCTAGACAGCATATTAAAACGGAGAGACATTACTTTGCCAACAAAGGTCCATCTAGTCAAGGATATGGTTTGCCCAGTAGTCATGTGTGGATGCGGAGAAGGCAATGGCACCCCACTCCAGCACTCTTGCCTGGAAAATCCCATGGATGGAGGAGCCTGGTGGGCCGCAGTCCATGGGGTCGCTAAGAGTCGGACACGACTGAGCGACTTCACTTTCACTTTTCACCTTCATGCATTGGAGAAGGAAATGGCAACCCACTCCAGTGTTCTTGCCTGAAGAATCCCAGGGACGGGGGAGCCTGGTGGGCTGCCCTCTATGGGGTCACACAGAGTAGGACACGACTGAAGCGACTTAGCAGCAGCAGCAGCAGCATGTGTGGATGTGAGAGTTGGACTATAAAGAAAGCTGAGCACTGAAGAATTGATGCTTTTGAACTGTGGTTTTGGAGAAGACTCTTGAGAGTCCCTTTGACTGCAAGGAGATCCAACCAGTCCATCCTAAAGGCAATCCGTCCTGAGTATTCATTGGAAGGATTGATGCTGAAGCTGAAGCTCCAATACTTTGGCCACCTGATGTGAAAAATTGACTCATTTGAAAAGACCCTGACACTGGGAAAGATTGAAGGCGGGAGGAAAAGGGGACTACAGAGGATGAGATGGTTGAATGTTATTACCAACTCAATGGACATGAGTTTGAGCAAGCTCTGGGTGTTGGTGATGGACAGGGAAGCCTGTCGTGCTGCAGTTCCTGGAGTCACAAAGAGTCGGACATGACTAAGCAGCTGAACTGAACTGAAAATCTATTTTTTCATGCTTCCGTGTCTTATCTCCCATAGTATACTAGAGCAATTTTATAGAAAGACTGAGTCTTTTTCTTTAGAATTATTATTTCTTGATACAGTGATTTATACCAATTTGGTATTATCATTTTTAATAAAAATTATCATAGAGGTGAATCCCTCATCAATAATATAGTATAAAATACTACAATGCTGCCTAATTATTCATTCATTAAAAATCACTTTCAATGCAATTTCCTTTCTCTTTTTCTATTTTCAAATATCTATGCCTTTTAAAAAATTTAGGCCTTTGACTAAATCAACCAAACTATTACTGCCTTTTGCAGTTATTAAATAAACATCTCTTTGTTTCTCCTGAATCTTTGCAGGGTTTAGAAAGAGCCTGTCTCTTAAGTGTTTTTAATCCTCTTCTTTAACGATTATATTATAGTATTTCAGTTCACACTGTGCACGTCTAGCATTGGTGTCCATTTAGAGTACTGTATTCATATTATGTACTTTTTAAAAAGTGAGCTTATGTCTTAAAATAGTGTATGACTTCAATGTGATCACAGAACTAAAACTAGGATTAAAGTCTAGCTTTCAGAAACACCTGTTACTTATTCTCAATTTCTTTTAACTAAGGCTAGAGAACATGGTGAACTTTTAATTTTTAACTTTTATTTATTTTTCTTTCAGGTAATTTTCATATTTTTACCTCTCAGTAAAACTGACAAGTTTTCATTTGAATGAAAATAAAAAGTTACTTTGGACATTAAATTGAAAGTAAAATTAAATGTATAAGCATATGCTACTTAATAGTAATGCAGATTTATAGCTCAATATATTAATATTTTAGACTTACCTTTTATGTTTTCATTTAAAATATTGTTCTATGGTAGATTTCTTTAAGAGCAATATATTTTCAGAATTGTCAGAATTGTTAGTTCATCTCCTTTCCACTCAGTTCATATCTTTCATTTAGCTACATCAGAATTAAAATTTTTATTGGCAAATCCATGTTGCAAGTTGGATGGAGAGGTTCTTTTTATTGCATGGAGTGAGAACTTTATTATAATTAATTCATTTTTATTATTTAAACTTTGATTAATTCTAAGAAATATTTAAGGTTACTGTGGCATACTGATTTAAGAATCTGAAGAATTAACTTGGGAGGGTATCAATGACCACAATGGTATAGGATTAAGTTTAAAGTGAGATAATGAAAGCACTGTAATATATTTTGACACAACTCATTCACTTGATATATTATTTATCCTATCTATACATTCTAGGATGTCAAAGTCATAAACTTTGAATATCCTTTTTAAAATCTCTAATAATTGAAGTGAAATTAATTGTGATGTGAAATAATAAAATTGTAAAAAAAAAAAAAAACTATAGCTTGTGGATTATTGTTACTGAGCTTTAATTCTTTACTAAAAGTTGATATGTTGCTACCCATCTCCATAGACAGAAAAATGTGTTTTAGGAAAATTATCCAGTGGTTCTTATAATAAGAACCAGAAGATCTTTTCAATAGAACTAATAAATATTGCTTACTTTTATAGTTAACAAAGCAATTTTTATAGAGACTTATCTAGCTAAGTACAATAACAACAATAGAGGAAAAATCAAAATCCCCCTCATTACCTGCTTCTGTAATTGTACATGCAAGTATGCTTGAAGTCTTTGAAAAGAGACATTGTGCAGCTTGAATACTAATTTTGTGAGTACTGTAATTTCATGTCTGCTATCCATGTTCAAGCTGGTTGTGCTCTGAGGAGCAGCTGAAGCTTTATGGAAAACTTTGTAAAACATTCTATTTTGAAGCAGTTCTTTTCCTTTGCATCATGTGCTCTGGGTATTTTTCTTCTTTTGTGTCTTATTTTGAGAACATTTGTATGAAAACAAGATCTTTGTTTCTTACAAGCACATCTGCTCTTGCTGCTTATAGATTACGAGAGTAATCATCCTCTGTGACATCATAAACATTTCCATGGCAACCCATTGGGTTACTTTTTTTTTTTTCATATAATAAAAAGTTACAGTCTGTCAGCAGCAGTGAAGTGTTTGTCTCAATACAGATACATAATAACTTCCCAGTTTTCTGCATCCACTGCCTGTGGCCTGTTCATTGCAAAACACCGAAGTTTTCATCTATTGCATTGAATTCCCTTAAAGTCCATGACACTGCCAATTCCAGTTATCCACAATTTAGTGAAAGAATAGGATGCTTGAGGAAACAAATTCTGAGTGACCAACTGTATTGTACAGGTTTGGCTGGTATTAGTTCAATAATGGAGGAAGTACATGATACCTTGTACTTTATGTTCAGCAGTAAATAATGATATAGATTTGAATACCAGCAGAAAGATCTTGAAGCCCTTTACTTGAAATGATTTTATGAACAGTTTCTACATCCACTCAGCCACTTCACTGCTGTCACTACTGTGATGAAATGTAGCTATGAGAAACCTCAGACTGTAATCATTTGGATAGTAAGCCAAGGCTACTAAAGAGGACTGGAACTAGGAACAGACTTTCTGGCATGTTCCACTACATCAGTATCAGTCAAAACTATGAAGTTTTAGTCACAACAACCAAGCAATCCATAAGAAAATATTTACTGAGTACTTGCTATGCGCATAGCACTTTTAAGGTAGTATATACATAGTCCCTGACCTTCCAGACCTTCCTTGATATTAATGTCTGATTAACACAGTATCAACATTTCCCCCCAGTACTACTTAGTGCTGAGGGCTTTCCTAGTGGCTCAGTAGTAAAAAATCTGCCTTCCAATGCAAGAGACACAGGTTTGATCCCTGGGTCTGGAAGATCCCTGGAGAAGGAACAGAGGAGGCTGGCAGGCTACAGTCCATGGGGTTGCAATAGTCAGACACAACTTAGCAACTGAAACAACAATTTAGTTTTGAAGTAAATCCTTTCTTCTTATTTTAAGTAGTCCCATTTTATTTTTAAAAGTGTACGTGTTTGAAATGAACCACATTATTTCAGGATAGTTGGTGAGCTAAACCCAAATAACCTGTTCTGTGTTGAATGCTTAAGGACATTTGGAGAGAGAGCTGAAAAGCAGCTGCTCTCTGGGTGCGTTTAGTCTCAGAATGGCAAAAAGAAGACACATGATCCTGGGTATGATGCAAGTATCAGTTGGACTTCATGAGTCTGAAGATAGGTCAGGGATGAGAAGATGAGCACCGGGTTGGATAGCATCACCGACTCAATGGACCTGAGTTCGAGCAAACTTCAGGAGGTAGTGAAGGGTAGGGAAGTCCAGCATACTGCAGTCCATGGGGTCTCAAAAAGTCGGACAGTACTTAGCAACTGGACAATAGCAACATCTAAGGACAAAGCATCCAAATCCAAGGAGGAAGGCCTAGGAGATCTACCTAAGCAGAGGCAGGGCAGGTATTGGGGAAAGGTAACAACAGCAGGCAAATGGCAGAGGTCTAAGGAATAGGGTGTCCAGTGCTGTAGAGACTGGAGAGCATGAGTCAACAATCCATTCAAGCAAAACAGAGCTCAGTCGTGGGAGAGCCATTCACCATGTACCAGAGGACATGGCAGGAGCCAAGTGAAGAGGATCTGAAGTGTTAAATGTCGCAGTGAGTGAGTGTAGTTTTTGCGTATTTCATATACTTATTTATTTATTCACTCCTTCAGTGACAGACACTTTTATTAGACACAGGAGTTAATAAAACTGACAAAGTTAAGCCTATGAAACACATTCTCCTGGATGAAACAGACAGTGAAGAATTCAGCAATTAGATATATAATGAATATCTGTTTTACGTGTCATGAAGGAAATAAGCAGGTGTCATAATAACAAAGAATAAAGAAGTGCGGGTGGAGAGGTGCTACTTAGGTCTCACTGAAGGTCTCTTAGAAACGATATATAATCTTGATTTTTTTATAAAATCTTCTTGACCCTACCCCTCTCCACCATGGCTTACCAACTTTAAAACTATAACTTTAACATACACATCCATGGTTAGTTCTAGACCCAGATGTTGTAATTAACCAGTGGCCTCCTGCACCAACGATTCCCCACCACCAACATCTTTAAGTCCCTGAACTGACCCTTGTGTGTGTCCAGTCTCCAGGATCAGCTGACAACCTGACTTGTCTTGTTGCTACTTAAGTCCTCATGATGATAAATCCTTGTTAAAAATAGCTTCTTATGAGGGTAGATGTTTCTCTTATTCAGAAGAGACTAACATAATCAACAAGCCTAAATATCTCAGGGGCTTAACACATTAGAATTTCGTCCTTTGCTCAAAGAATTTAGTGAGATTCAGGACCTTTCCAAATTTGCTCAATCATCTCTTTGGGGGATTGGAGGCCTCTGCCAAAATCTCTGCTTTTCCCTGACGAACAAGGGAAGGAAGACAGCGAAGGATCATTGAGAAAGTATCTGTGGGCCAAGCACAGTGCTGGTGGGCAGGCATTCTTGCATCTCTCTGCCCACATTCCATCTGACAGGTCTCAGTCTCATGGCATATCTACCTATAAGGGAGGCTTGAAAATGTGGTCCAACTATGTGCCCTGAAGGAAAAAAGAAATAGGCTTTGGTGAGTACAATAGTCTATCTCTTTATTTAACAAATATTCATTTCACTCTTTTTCCCACACAAAGAGCTTACTCATCTCTCCCTAAGTGAGCTCATCAAAGGCTTTATCCAGTCACTGAAAGACTGTGCTTTGATTGAACCAAGAACACAGAAAGAAGGCAATGGCATTCTAAGAAATACGAAAGACCAAGGAGCATCATTAACGTATCCTCTTCTCTTGTGCTGTCTTTCCCTGTATTAGCCAATCACCTACACAAAATGATGTCATAGAAGGAAAGGGAAAGATGGAGCAATCATAGTTCCTTCTTTCATTCCTTCCTTATTCACCAGTGAGCCAAAAGTAGTAAGTAAAGTAAATTGAAGGAATGTGCATACATGGATAAGCAAAATAAAAACAGTTGAATTGGGAGTATGCGTCATTTCCACTGGTCTGGCAGGAACAAAATGCATATGCATGCTTGAGCCACAAAATAAGAATTGTGTAATTTCAGAAATTCCACATGAGTTAAATGCTCTCATATTTGCATTCAAAACTGGCATGGCACAATAGAGAGATAAGTAATAAAATTAAATATTATTTAGAATAACATTAAATACCAAATATAAAATACCATTAAGTCAAAAAGTGTTGTAAAGAAAGGATAAGGTTTTATATCTTAGTGCCTTTAATGCAGTGGTTCCCAACCTTTTAGGCACCAGAGATTGGTTTCATGGAAGACAATCTTTCCCTGGAGCAGGAGTCGGGGATGGTTTCAGGATGATTCAAGTACATTATATTTATTGTGCACTTTATTTCTAATCTAATGCTGCTGCTGATCTGACAGGAGGTACCAGCCCATGACCCAGAGGTTGGGGACCCCTGCTTTAATGGCAACTTTCCCCAGGGACCCTACATTTTTATTTTGCAGTGGACACTGCAAATTATGTAGCCTTCCCTAGGTTCACTGAGCTGCATCCCTCCCTGAGTGTAACTGCAATAAAAGCTTCCAGTCAGAAAAAGAATTGGATACACACAGCTGTCAATGACCCACAAAAATGATGAATCCTTTTGGGTAGGCACTGTCTACCCAAGGCTGACTGCCTGAGATGCAGTTTCTCGTTCTGTCCCTGAATCTGCTTTCTATGACCCTTGGCTCATCTCTCTGAGAGCTTCTTCCTTAGCCATTATCCTTGGCAAAAATATCTGACATGGTTGTTGAGGAAGGCCCTCTCCTTGTGGATTGTGAAGCTTTGGTATCTTTCTTCTTGTCTAAGGGTGATTTTAACGACTTTCTGGCTCACAGGTTCCCTGACACTAAAATTCCTTCAAAAAGTCTTTCAGGGGTGACTTCCTTGGTGATCCAGTGGTTGACTCCCAGCTCCCAATGTAGGGGGCCCGGGTTTAATTCCTGGTCAGGAAATTGGATCCCATGTGCTGTAACTATACCCAGTGCAGTCAAATAAATTTTTAAAAAATAATTTTTGGCAAGTTTCTGATGTGTTCCCTTCCAGTTAGTTCCATATGCCAAGGTTTTTTGTTTAGTTTTTTTTACTAGGCATAGTTATTAAACTTGCCTTATTTTCTGTTTCCTGATCCCTATATTTTTCCTTCAATTTAAGGGTAGGTACCTTGAGGCACCCCCCCAAAAAATGACCTTTTCATTATAGGGGACTGGAATGCAAAAGTAGGAAGTTAAGAAATAGCTGGAGTAACAGGCAAATTTGACCTTGGAACACGGGATGAAGCATGGCAAAGGTTAATAGAGTTTTGACAAGAGAACACACTGGTCATAGCAAACACCCTTTTCCAATGACACAAGAGAAAACTCTACACACAGACATCACCAAATGGTCAACACCAAAATCAGATTGATTATAGTCTTTGCAGAGGAAGATGGAGAAGCTCTATACAGTCAGCAAAAAAAGACTGGGAGCTGACTGTGGCTTGGATCATGAACTCTTTATTGCCAAATTCAGACTCAAATTGAAGAAAGTAGGGAAAATCAGACCATCAGGTATGACCTAAATCAAATCCCTTACAATTATACAGTGGAAGTGACAGATAGATTCAAGGGATTAGATCTGATAGACAGATTGCCTGAAGAACTATGGACTGAGGTTCATGACATTATACAAGGGGCATAGATCAAGACCATCCCCGTGAAAAAGGAATGCAAAAAAAATGGCTGTCTGAGGAGGCCTTACAAACAGCTGTAATAAGAAGAGAAGCAAAAAGCAAAGGAGAAAAGGAAAGATAAACCCATTTGAAAGCAGGTTTCAAAGAAGAGGAAGGAGAGATAAGAAAGCCTTCCTCAGTGATCAGTGCAAAGAAATAGAGGAAAACAATAGAATGGGAAAGACTAGAGATCTCTTCAAGAAAATTAGAGATACCAGGGGAACATTTCATGCAAAGTTGGGCACAATAAAGGACAGAAATGGTATGGATCTAATAGAAGCAGAAGATATTAAGAAGAAGTGGCAAGAATACACAAACTATACAAAAAAGATCTTCACAACCCAGATAATCATGATGGTATGATCATTGACTTAGAGCCAGACATCCTGGAAGGTGAAGTCAAGTGGGCCTTAGGAAGCATCACTGTGAATGAAGCTAGTGTAGGTGATGGAATTCCAGTTGAGCTATTTTAAATCCTGAAAGGTGATGCTGTGGAAGTGCTGCACTCAATATGTCAGCAAACTGGAAAACTCAGCAGTGGCCACAGGACTGGAAAAGGTCAGTTTTCATTTCAATCCCTAAAAAGGCAATGGCAAAGGATGCTCAGACTACTGCACAATTGCACTCATCTCATAGGCTAGTAAAGTAATGTGAAAAATTCTCCAAGCCAGGCTTCAACAGTGCGTGAACTGTGAACTCCCAGATGTTCAAGCTGGATTTAGAAAAGGCAGAGGAACCAGAGATCAAATTGCCAACATCCTCTGGCTCATCAAAAAAGCAAGAGAGTTCCAGAAAGACATCTACTTCTGCTTTATTGACTATGCCAAAACCTTTGATGTGTGGATCACACTAAACTGTGGAAAGAGATGGGAATACCAGACCACCTGACCTGCCTATTGAGAAATCTGTATTCAGGTCAAGAAGCAACAGTTAGCACTGGACATGGAACAACAGACTGGTTCCAAATAGGAAAAAGAGTATGTCAAGATGGTATAATGTCACCCTTCTTATCTAACTTATATGCAGAGTACATCATGAGAAATGCTGGGCTGAAAGAAGCACAAGCCGGAATCAAGATTGCCAGGAGAAATATCAATAACCTCAGATATGCAGATGACACCACCCTTATGGCAAAAAGTGAAGAACTGAAGAGCCTCTTGATGAAAGTAAAAGAGGAGAGTGAAAAAGTTGCCTTAAAGCTCAACATTCAGAAAACTAAGATCATGGCATCTGGTCCCATCACTTCATTGCAAATAGATGGGGAAACAGTGGAAACAGTGTCAGACTTTATTTTGGGAGGCTTCAAAATCACTGCAGATGGTGATTGCAGCCATGAAATTAAAAGACGCTTACTCCTTGAAAGGAAAGGTGCGACCAACATAGACAGCATATTAAAAAGCAGAGACATTACTTTGCCAACAAAGGTCCATTTAGTTAAGGCTATGGTTTTTCCAGTGTTCATGTATGGATGTGAAAGTTGGACTATAAAGAAAGCTGAGTGCCAAATAATTGATGCTTTTGAACTGTGGTTTTGGAGAAGACTCTTGAGAGTCCCTTGGAGAGATCCAACCAGTCCATTCTAAAGATCAGTCCTGGGTGTTCATTGGAAAGACTGATGTTGAAGCTGAAACTCCAATTTTTGGCCACCTGATGCAAAGAATTGGCTCATTTGAAAAGAGCCTGATACTGGAAAAGATTGAAGGAGGGAGGAGAAAGGGACAACAGAGGATGAGATGGTTGGATGGCATCACCAACTCGATGGACGTGAGTTTGAGTAAGCTCTGGGAGTTGGTGATGGACAGGGAGGTCTGGTGTGCTGCAGTCCATGGGGTCGCAATGAGTCGGACAAGACTCAGCAACTGAACTGAACTGAACTGAACCTTGAGGCAATCAGCAACAATAAGCTATTGTGGGAAAGGCTCTCTCTTAGTATAAGGGAGGAGTTGTCTGGGAAACTTCACTGGTTTTTGTGACTCAGGGTCATTTTTTTACTTAAGGTCCCAAAGCTATTCCCATTTCAATCATGGAAGGCCCTTGATCCCTGAACTTTCTACTCTTGCCATTCTCCACCTGAAAATCAGCCCAAATTCACCTGAGTGCATGTCTTTCTTGGGTAGATAGTGGCCAATACAGTCTGCCCTGAAAGTTCCAACCTCTTTCACTAGAGCTACAGACTCAGTCATTTGTGGTTAGCCTTCCAAGTTCTCCCATAACAGCCTTACTGAAAATGTGCTGAGGCATGGCAGAACTCTACAGACATCCTGGCTGCTTTAGTATATATCTTTACCTTCTGCTGGTCAGTCACTAAATCACTGTCACTTCTCTTGGGGTTTTGTTATAACAGCAGCAGATGTCATAGAACCAATTTCTTTTTTTTTTTTTAATCTGTACAGGATAGCTACAGTAACTGAACACTAAAATCTTAGTGCCTTAATATACTAAAGCTTACTTTTGTTCATATAACACATTATTGGAGGTTTATGAGGAGTGAGACATACTATGCAGTGATTAAGAAAACTAGGCTCCCTCCATTTTATTTTATGTTGTATTACCAAAAATTTTATTTTTAAAAAATCTTGGTTTAAACTTTTTGTTGAAGCAATGGAAAGGTCTGTTTAGAAGTTCAGTTTAATACTTATCTTTCATGGCTATCACATCTGAAAAATAGCTCCTCATCATCAGAGGTAGAGCCAAATGGAAGAAATATATATTTGCCTGCACTAAAAAAAATATGATATTCAGTTTTCAATTCTGTTCACAAAATCACACATAGATGTTGTTGAAATTTGACTTCTAAATTTAAATTTCCATCTTCCCTGATGTTGATTAGTGGTTCTTACAAAGCAATTAAAAGGCTGACTATTTTAATTTTGACAAATGAACTTCAAATTCACTAAAATATTTTTAAGCGAGTCAAAAAATTCTATTTTTAAATATTCTAGGAATGAGGATTGAGAAGTATTTTTAAAGGTGGCAGATTTATTTACATTAATCTACAAAAAATTATATTGAAGTCATTTCAGAAATTCCTTTTCAAAATATACCTTCCATAGCATGACTTTTTTTGAAATAACAATTATTATTTTATTCATTGTTAAAACATTACCTCCCCTGTGAAGGAACTGGTGATTTAAATGTTTGCAAGTGTCTGTGGGCAGTATAGCAACAGAAAATATCTCCGACCAGAAGCTGAGTGTCAAAGGAGATTTGGCGTGTAGCCCATTGAACTCAGTCTTTCAGGGCACAGAGGACAGTGAAGGGACAAAAAGATTAGATTTAGAGGAATCAATGAAGTATATCTGGCACAGCTATAATGCCACTCACTGGTATGCGTGGTGACCTGTAAGAGAATGAAAGTGAGTGAGTGAATGAGAGTATCCGTAACAAGCCCTCCAGCTGTGGAATTCCAACACTTTTCTCAGAAAACTTCATATTGTTGTATTCAGTTCAGTTCAGTTCAGTTCAGTTCAGTCGCTCAGTCGCATCCGACTCTTTGCGACCCCGTGAATCATAGCACACCAGGCCTCCCTGTCCATCACCAACTCCTGGAGTTCAATCAGACTCACGTCCATCGAGTCAGTGATACCATCCAGCCATCTCATCCTCTGTCATCCCCTTCTCCTCCTGCCCCCAATCCCTCCCAGCATCAGAGTCTTTTCCAATGAGTCAACTCTTCGCATGAGGTGGCCAAAGTACTGGAGTTTCAGCTTTAGCATCATTCCTTCCAAAGAAATCCCAGGGCTGATCTCCTTCAGAAGGGACTGGTTGGATCTCCTTGCAGTCCAAGGGACTCTCAAGAGTCTTCTCCAACACCACAGTTCAAAAGCATCAATTCTTCGGCGCTCAGCTTTCTTCACAGTCCAACTCAAGGTCCAATTGTTGTATTAATATATGATAAAAGACTGTTGCGATCTCTAATGGGGCCTCTTCTCTAAACAAATTGAGAAATAAAATGACATGTAGGTGAAGACAAATTATCATTTTTATTACCAAAATTTAGGTTAGAAAATGTAACAATGTGGGAGCTGAATGGGCCTGCTAACAAGACCCCACAGTGAGCAGACTTACCTGTTCAGTCTAGGCCTTACTAGGCAGGGGCTGGCCTCCCCAAGAGAGAAGCCTGCTCAAGTAACACTGACTACATTGGGTTTGAGGGAGAGAGACTAAGAAATGGCCTAGAAAATCCCATCTGATAGAAGCAACTCATCAGAAAACAGTGATCCCCTCTTTCAAAGATCTCTTTAAATAGATCTAGGGTGATGCCAGGGTCAACCCATGTATTAAATATCAATAAATTTAAAAAATACATTTATTTATTTGGCTGCATCAGGTCCTAGTTGCTGCATGTAGAATCAAGTTCCCTGTGAGCATGTTCAGTCTCTAAGTTGTGTCAACTCTGCCTGCCCACTAGGCTCCTCTGTACATGGGAGAATACTGGGGGCAAGAATACAGGAGTGGCTTGGCATTTCCTTCTTCAGGGATCTTCCCTACCCAGAGATCGAAGCCGAATCTCCTGTACTGGGAGGCAGATTCTCTACCACTGAGCTACCCAGGAAGCCCTCTTGGTTTCCTGACCAGGGATCAAACCCGGGCCCCTTGCATTGGGAACTCACAGTCTTAGCCACTGGACCACCAGGGAGGTCCCCAAATGTCAGTGTATTTAAATAGATTTCTTTCCTAGATAAAAAATAGCTACAAATTCTAAAATTTTCTTCCTTTAACCCTGAGAGATTTTTCTGCAAACCCTCTAAGGGTGTGCATACTCTACTTTCAAAACCACTGGGTTAAAGACTCTACTGTTGGACCAATGTTGGCAAGTTTAGTCCTGTCTCAGTTCCTGGTAAACATCCCAGCCAAAGGCAGAAAGAATTCCATACCCTCTGCTTGTGTTCAGTCACTAAGTCATGTCCAGCTCTTTGTGACCCCACAGACTGTTGCCTGTCAGGCTCCTCTGTCCATGGGATTATCCAGGAAAGAATACTGGAGTTAGTTGCCAGTTCCTCCTCCAGGGATCTTCCCGATCAAGGGATTGAACCTGTGTCTCCTGCATCCTCTGCACTGGCAGGTGGACTCTTTACCACTGAGCCACCTGGGAAGCTCAGTTCCCCTCTAATACAATTGGACTCTCATCTAGGCATACCAGAATCAGCTTTAACTTAGCCCCACTCACAGCCAAGCTTCAGGCCCATCTTCCACTGAACATATTCTCTGACTCTTTGTGGGTATCTTAGCATCAACCTGTCACCACCGCTCAGCTCTAAGCTGAGTGCTATTGACAGGATGTCAGCCTTATGATTATATATGAAGGACAACATATGTGTCAATGCACTTAAGTCTTTCTTTAATCTGGTATGAGAGTTAGAACAACATTCTTTTTTTATCTGCTTGACTCTTGGTGAATCAAGCAAGAGGTTTTAAGAAGAAACATAATGTAGTTTATTCAATGAATATAATTTTAGGTTCCTGCCCAATAGCTTCTTAATAAGAAAAGAATCTAAAACAACAAAAAACTATAAAGGGAGATATTAATAAATGACACCTGCAACTTTCTTCTCTCTTTTTGACAGGAACCACTTTTAAACATAAACTTTTCATTTAAGAACAGCTTTAGATTTATTGAAAAATAGTTGCAAAGAAAGTATAAAAAGTGGATGCATAATTTCTCACCCAGTTTCAAATCCATTTAAAAAATTTTTTGCGTGTATATTTATTTAGTTAGATTGGTTTGCTTTTTTTTAAATCATGAGCATTTAAAATTGCTTCAACAAGTCAGGGCAATATTTTCAATATTTGTTTAAGGAGGTACCACTGTTATATTCCAGAGGTTTAGGGTAATAGAAACACCCTACTTAGAATTCAGAGCTATGACCTCTGACCTTCTTAAGTAGGTTTAGAAGAGCTTAAAACTGCCCCTGTGGGCAAATATTTTAGGAGTTGATGAGCATTCAGTTTCACTTAAGATACAGCTTGTCATCAATACACCCAAGAGACTGACAATCTCTATTTGTTGCTTAATGATAGTGAACCTGGAGTCTACTGGAGTTCCTTGTCAGCTCCAGGACTAAAAAGGAGAGTCATTTTGAGGAGAAGATAATCTTTGAATGACTCATAAGGTCACTAGTATTTTAAAGAGTTTGCAGTAGCTTGGAAGCTTGTTGTCCAATAGCCCAAAGAGAAGAATGAATGAAATTGAAATGAGGGAATATGATTGCCCCTTTGTCACTGAACCCTCATGCCTTTGAAATATACATTACTTGAGGGCAGAGGTGCTGATTCTACATGTAGAAATTGTGTCTGACACATAGTTGACACTCAATAGATACTTGTTGATTGACTCACTCTGAAGAAACTTAGTGAAACCTACTCTGTATAAGGGCTTCCCTGGTGGCTCAGAGGTTAAAGTATCTGCCTGCAATGCGGGAGACCTGGGTTCGATCCCTGGGTTGGGAAGATTCCCTGGAGAAGGAAATGGCAACCCACTCCAGTATTCTTGCTTGGAGAATCCCATGGACAGATGGGCCTGATGGGCTACAGTCCACAGGTTGCAAAGAGTTGGACACGACTGAGTGACTCTAGGCTAGGTAGGTACTCTGTATAAAGAGTGAGAAGAGGCTACTGAATTGTCAACATAAGAAAGAAGCCTTAGCAGGAAGAAATTCATGACTTTGCATCCTATTTTTAAACGTTCAAATTCTGTAGGGAAGATGCATACATGGTCCAAGAAGCAAACAAAATACAATAGCCCCTGCAGAGAACGCAGAAACTATTTCTTACTGAAATCTAGAGTATTTGAAAGTTGGGTGTAGTTGAGAATGGTCACTGGCTAAGAGGAACCTGAACATAGACAGGCCTGTCAGTAGATGTCAATGGTGCTGATCACACGTGGCAGTAGTAGGGAGATTCTGGTTACCTAGGATGGCTTTGACAGATACTTGTTGGAAGACATGACACTTGGTATAAAAAGATGCTTCTTTGGACAATTCTCATTGATTCTCTCTTTGCACACTACCTGTTGCAAAATATATATGTAGATATTTCATGTAATAATTATTGGCATGCTTGACAAACCTATACAGCTATTAAGAAGCAGAGACATCACTTTGCCAACAAAGGTCCATATAGTCAAACTTATGGTTTTTCCAGTAGTCATGCACAGATGTGAGAGTTGGACCATTAAGAAGGCTGAGCACTGAAGAACTGATGCTTTTGAACTGTGGTGCTGGAGAAGACTCTTGAGAGTCCCTTGGACTGCAAGGAGATCAAACCAGTAAATCCTAAAGGAAATCAACCATGAATATTCATTGGAAGGATTGATGCTGAAACTCCAATGCTTTGGTCACCTGATGCTAAGAGCCAACTCATTGGGAAAAAAACCCTGATGCTGGGAACAGTTTAGGGCAGGAGGGGAAGAGGGTGATAGAGAATAAGATGGTTGGATGGCATTATCGACTCCAATGGACTTGTTATTGTTGTTCAGTCACTCAGTCATGTCTGACTCTCTGCGACCCCATAGACTGCAGAACACCAAGTTTCCCTGTCCTTCACTATCTCCCAGAGTTTGCTCAAACTCATGTCCATTGTCGTTGAGGCCATCCAACCATCTCATTCTCTATCACCCTCTTCTCTCCTCCTGCCCTCAATCTTTCCAGCATCAGGGTCTTTTCCAATGAGTTGGCTCTTCACATCAGGTGGCCAAAGTATTGGAGTTTCAGCTTCAGTATCAGTCCTTCCAATAAATATTCAGGGTTGATTTCCTTTAGGATTGACTGGTTGCCTGTCCTTGCTGTCCAAAGGACTCTCTAGCTCTAGCTCTTAAGAGTCTTCTCCAGCACCACAGTTCGAAAGTATCAGTTCTTCAGTGCTCAGCCTTCTTTATGGTCCATCCCTCAGATCCATACATGACTACTGGAAAAGCCATAGCTTTGACTATACAGACCTTTGTCAGCAAAGTGATGTCTCTGCTTTTTAATATGCTGTCCAGGTTTGTCATGGCTTTCCTTCCAAGGACCAAGCATCGTTTAATTTCATGGCTGCAGTCACCATCTGCAGTTATTTTGGAGCCCAAGAAAATAGTCTGTCACTGGTTCCATTTTTTCCCTATCTATTTGCCATGAAATGTTGGGATCATGAGTTTGAGCAAACTCCAGGAGCCAGTGAAGGACAGGGAAGCCTGGTGTACTGCAGTCTATGGGGTCGCAAAAAATCAGACATGACTGAGCAATTGAACAACAAGGTCAGTGTGCACCAAGGGAAAGTATTTTTTGGTTTTTATGTAACCACTGGCTAAGCCACATAATCATATTTTAGAATAATAAATCCCTTTTATATTATGGATATCTTCTAATAATATTTACTATTTATTGGGTACTGACTAAGTATTCAACAGAGTGTGAAGTATTTTGCTCTAATCCTAAAAAAACTCATATGGTTGATAATATTATAATTTCCATTTGAAATATGAGGAAATAAGTCCTAGAGAAAAGTTAAGAAAGTCCCCCATACTCACACATCTAATAAATTTGGACTGAAACCTAGGTTTTATTGATTCCAGAGCCTGCAAACATGACCATTATGTTAAATTCATTTTTAAAAAGTTAAATATTGTCAATGTATGGCAAAACCAATACAGAATTGTAAAGTAAAATAATAAATAAATAAATTAAAAAAAAAAAAGAATAAAAAAAAGTTAAAGTGAACTGTGTGCTTTCTTATTACATTGTTTCATTATTCTGCTACTAAATAATGTAGCTTAAACCAAATGTATAATAAACATGTGAATTAGGGTTTGCTGTCTTAGAATCAAGTTATTCTCCATTTACTTCATTCAACAATTCTTTACTTTACCTTCCTTATGTATTTAGCACTTCATAGAAAATACAAAGAAACATAAGACACAAAGCCTGCCCTCAGGGATTCTATGTCCTTGAGAATAAGAGCCCCTCCATACACACAACAAATTAATCATAAAGTCTATATTAAAGGTTCCAAAGTGAATTGTAGAGACATGTCACAGGTGTTCAGAAGAAACAGGAACCACTCTATGCTTGAGTTGACATGGATAGTCTTATGGGGGTGGAAATTTAATGATTCCTTAAAGTGAGAAGGACTTGGGTAGATACCAAAGTAATAACCTACTTCTCTGTCTCTTTCTTCTACAGAAAAGAGGGTGAACACAGATTACAAAGTAAAAATAATCACTGATGTATCCATAGGGAAGTAATTAAACTAGTTTAAGTAGAAAGTATAATTTTTACTGGGAAACAGTAAGAGAAGAAAAGGAAAATTATGAACATGTGAGAAAAGCCTTGAAGGGTCAGTCAAAGCTTTACTCTGTGGGGCAGGGGAAGGAACCTGGGACTTAGATGGTTGCAGCAAGAAGGGTTGGTTGTGCAGCAACATGGATAGATTTAAAGATTGTCATACTGAGTAAAATAAGTCAGACACAGACAATCACCATAGATATCATATGGTATCATTTATATGTGGACTGAAAAAAAAGGACATAAATGATTTACAAAACAGTAGAGTCATGGATATAGAAAACAAACATATGGCTACTAAGGCATAAGGAGGGGAAGAGATAAATTGGGATATTGGGATTGACATATACACACACTGCTAAGTATAAAACT
Source organism: Oryx dammah (assembly GCF_014754425.2). Lineage (NCBI taxonomy): Eukaryota > Metazoa > Chordata > Mammalia > Artiodactyla > Bovidae > Oryx > Oryx dammah. The sequence goes on along the minus strand of NW_024070211.1, from coordinate 34,520,672 downwards.
GATAACTAATAAGGACCTGCTGTATAGTACAGGGAACTCTACTCAGTACTCTGTAATAGCTTATATGGGAAAAGAATCTAAAAAATAAAGAGTGGATATATGTATACATATAACTCTTTTACTTTGCTAAACACCTGAAACTAACATAACATTGTAAATCGACTATACGCCAATATTTTGTTTTTAAAGGGGTCCCTGGACTGAGTAAAGTGGAAGGGATCAAATAACTAAGCTCTGGGTGGAGGGAAAATAAATAAGAAATACAGTGGGAGAGGGACAGATGATAGGGAAATTTGTGGTCAAAGAGGGAGAGGATCAAGACTGAAATCTTGGTAAATCTGAACCATATGAAAATGCCATCTATAAAAAGTTGGTCATGTTGGTGGAGCACCATTATAGAGAAGGCATACATTTAATGGATTTAAAGAAAGCAAAGAATTTTAAATGCATTATATAATGTGAGCATTCAACAAATAGTCTGAAATTGTTGATGATGGTACTGTTTGCTTATATTTTTTATTGGTCCACACCACAGCATGTGGGATCTTAATTCCCTGACTAGGGATTGAACCCAGGCTCCTTAAATTGGAAGCCTGGAATCTTAACTGCTGGACTGCCATGTAGGATCTGGTACTTGGTTTTAAGGACAAAGAGAAAAATGTAAGCCATACTCTGACATTCTAAAAATAAAAAGGAAGAGTCAGGTTTGTTGGGGGAAAAGGTAAGCAGAGAGAAAAAAAAGAAAGTGCAAACAGTTAAAAGTGGTGAATGCTCTAAATATCAAAGGAAGTAAATAGAAAAAATTGATAATGATGAGTTAAAGATCTGGAGACCCAAAGACCAGTCACTTTCTCTTTTCTCCACTGAGTGATATGAGAAGGGCAAAGGTGTGATCTATGCTAGATACTAAACTATGCTGTGGTATTTAAAAAAAAAAATCTGGTCTTGTTTAAGAAGAAGGTAATGAAATAAGATCATAAAACGATTATTTCATTTAACATTTTTTGGTGACAATTATAGAAACTGTGCAAGAGAAGTTTAAGAGAAATTTTATAATACATAGCATCAATAGAAAGAAAGGACTAACTGTGGGAAATGAGGACAAATCATAAAATCAAATCTGAAAGTTAGGAAGATGTGGCAGGGGAGGCGGGTGGCCGCAGTTTGGACCTTAGAGGGAGCCTGGTGGGTACAGTTCATGGCATTGCGAAGAGTCGGACGCAACTGCGCGACTGAGCATGCACATATGAGTAACAGGAGTTAGGGTAAGAAGTTAGTTCCAAGCCTTCTGAAGAACAACACAGACATTTCCAGGGATAGGATATCAGGAGAGGCAAGCCTCTCCACAAACATGGACAGAGAGAGATAAATTTCACTATCTTGAATAGAATGCTACTGTTTTGAAAAATCTTGACTTTGAGAGGTTCCTTGGACAAGTGGGGGTGGACGCTTCCCCAGTGGCTCAGAGGGTAAAGAATCTGCCTGCAATGTGGGAGACCCGGGTTTGATCCCTGGCTGGAGAAGATCCCCTAGAGAAGAGAATGGCTACCCACTCCAGTATTCTTGCCTGGAGAATTCTATGGACAGAGGAGCCTGGTGGGCTACAGTCCATGGGATCACAAAATGTCAGACACAATTGAGTGACTAAAACTTTTCTCTTTTTCACTTTGGGTGAGTGGAGAATGAAGGGGAGATTCTTTATGAAATGTAGGAAGCAAAAAAACTCTGCCTCTAGGAACGTTGTCCTCCATATGAAACTAAATGTCCATCTGGGAGACTTGAATAACTGACATTTTACTGCTCCTTCACTCCAGTAAGAGCTTCCCTGATAGCTCAGTTGGTAAAGAATCTGCCTGCAATGCAGGAGACTCTGTTTCAATACCTGGGTTGGGAAGATCCCCTGGAGAATGGATAGGCTATCCACGTCAGTATTCTGGCCTTGAGAATTTCATGGGCTATCGGGTTGCAAACAGTCAGAAGCTACTTTCACTTTCACTTTTCACTCCAGTAAACTGAATATAATGATGTCTTTACATCACTAGAACATTTTTAAGTGTCCCTGATATCATCAAAAGAAGAATGGATTGTTGTATGCTTCTTTCTTTCTTCAGTCATCACCACAAATGATATTTCTTTTAAGAAGGCTTTTGTATGGAAAGCAGTGTGTATATGAATACATGGAGGGAACCCCAGTGGAGTAGTTGGTTAACCCCAGGGATTCTTTCGGCAGTAACCATTGTCTAAAACTCACATGTTTTGACTGAAATTAGATTCATCTAGCTCCTTTAAGGCTATAGTCATTAGTGATACCAATTTGAGTTATACAGTCATGATGTCAATCATAACCTAAGCCAACCTAATAGGTGGAATTCCCCAGCTCAGTTCAGTTCAGTTCAGTCACTCAGTCATGTCTGACTCTTTGTGACTCCAAGAACTGCAGCATGCCAGGCTTCCCTGTCCATGACCAACTCCTGGATCCTACTCAAACTCATGTCCACTAAGTCCGTTATGCCATCCAACCATTTCATCCTGTTATCCCCTTCTCCTGCTGCCTTCAATCTTTCCCAGAATCAAGGTCTTTTCAAAAGAGTCAGTTCTTCCCATCAGGTGGCTAAAGCATTGGAGTTTCAACTTCAGCATCAGCTCTTCCAATGGATACTCAGGATTGATCTCTTTTAGGATGGACTAGTTGTATCTCCTTACAGTCCAAGGGACTCTCAAGAGTCTTCTCCAACACCATAGTTCAAAAGCATCAATTCTTCGGCACTCAGCTTTCTTTATAGTCCAACTCTCACATCCATACATGACTACTGGAAAAACCGTAGCTTTGGCAAAAGGACCATATTGGCAAAGTAATGTCTCTGCGTTTTAATATGCTGTCCAGGTTGGTCATAACTTTTCTTCCAAGGAACAAGCATATTTTAATTTCATAGCTGCAGTCACCATCCGCAGTGATTTTGGAGCCCCCCAAGATAAAGTCTGTCACTGTTTCCACTGTTTCCCCATCTATTTGCCATGAAGTGATGGGACTGGATGCCATGATCTTAGTTTTCTGAATGTTGAGTTTTAAGCCAAAATTTTTCACTTTCCTTTTTCACTATTATCAAAAAATTCTTTAGTTATTCTTCTCTTTCTGCCATAAGTGTGGTGTCATCTGCATATCTGAGGTTATTGATATTTCTCTGTCCAGCTTGTGCTTCTTCCAGCCTGGCATTTCTGCATATAAGTTAAACAAGCAGAGTGACAAAATACAGCCTTGGCATACTCCTTTACAGATCTGGAACCAGTCTGTTGTTCCATGTCCAGTTCTAATTGTTGCTTCTTGACCTGAATAAAGTTTTCTCTGAAGGCAGGTTAGGTGGTCCAGTATTCCCATCTCTTGATGAATTTTCCAGTTTGTTGTGATCCACACAGTCAAAGGCTTTGGCATAGTCAATAAAGAAGAAGTAGATTTTTTCTGGAACTCTCTTGCTTTTTCTATGATCCAACAGATGTTGGCAATTTGATCTCTGGTTCCTCTGCCTTTTCTAAATCCAGCTTGAACATCTGGAAGTTCACAGTTCATGTACTGCTGAAGCCTGACTTGGAGATTTTAAGCATCACTTTGCTAGCATGTGAGATGAGTGCAATTGTGCAATAGTTTATACATTCTTTGGCATTGCCTTTCTTTGGGATTGGAATGAAAACTGACCTTTTCCAGTCCTGTGGCCACTGCTGACTTTTCCAAATTTGCTGACATATTGAGTGCAGCACTTTCACAGCATCATCTTCCAGGATTTGAAATAGCTCAACTGGAATTCCATCACCTCCACTATCTTTGTTCATAGTGATATTTCCTAAGGCCCACTTGACTTTGTATTCCAGGATGTCTGGCTCTAGGTGAGTGATCACACCATCATGATTATCTCAACTATGAAGAACTTTTTTATATAGTTCTGTGTATTCTTGCCACCTCTTCTTAATATCTTCTGCTTTGTCAGGTCCATGCCATTTCTGTCCTTTATTGAGCCCATCTTTGCATGAAATGTTCCCTTGATATCTCAAATCTTCTTGAAGAGATCTCTAGTCTTTCCCATTCTATTGTTTTCCTCTATTTCTTTGCACTGATCACTGAGGAAGGCTTTCTTATCTCTCCTTGCTCTTCTTTGGAACTCTTGAATGGGTATATCTTTCCTTTCCTCCTTTGCCTTTCACTTCTCTTCTTTTCATAGCTATTTGTAAGGCTTCCTCAGACAACTATTTTGTCTTTTTGCCTTTCTTTTTCTTGGGGATGGTCTTGATCCCTGCCTCCTGTACAATGTCACAAACCTCTGTCCATAGTTCTTCAGGCACTTTGTCTATCAGATCTAATCCCTTGAATCTATTTCTCACTTTGACTGTATAATTGTAAGAGATTTGATTTAGATCATACCTAAATGGTCTAGTAATTTTTCCCTACTTTCTTCAATTTAAGTTCGAATTTGGCAATAAGAAGTTCATGAACTGAGCCACAGTCAGCTCCCAGTCTTGTTTTTGTTTGACTGTATAGAGCTTCTCCATCTTTGGCTGCAAAGAATATAATCAACCTGATTTCGGTATTGACTATCCTGTGATATCCATGTGTAGAGACTTCTCTTGTGTTGTTGGAAGAGAGTGTTTGGTATGACCAGTGTGTTCTCTTGTCAAAACTCTATTAACCTTTGCCCTGCTTCATTCTGTATTCCAAGGCCAAATTTGCCTGTTACTCCAGGTGTTTCTTGACTTCCTACTTTTGCATTCCAGTCCCCTATAATGAAAAGGACATCTTTTTGGGTGTTCTAGATCTTGTAGGTCTTCATAGAATCATTCAACTTCAGCTTCTTCAGCATTACTGGTAGGGGCATAGACTTGGATTACTGTGATATTTAATGGGTTGCCTTGGAAATAAACAGTGATCATTCTGTTGTTTTTGAGACTGTATACAAGTACTGCATATCGGACTCTTTTGCTGACTATGAGGGCTACTCCTTTTCTTCTAAGGGATTCTTGCCCACAGTAGTAGATATAATGGTGATCTGAATTAATTTGCCCATTCCAGTCCATTTTAGTTCATTGATTCCTCTAATGTCGGTGTTCACTCTTCCTATCTCCTATTGACCACTTCCAATTTTCCTTGATTCATGGACTTAACATTCCAGGTTCCTATGCAATATTGCTCTTTATAGCATCAGAGTTTACTTCTATCATGTCACATCCACAACTGGGTGTTGTTTTTGCTTTGGCTCCATCTCTTCATTCTTTCTGGAGTTATTTCTTCACTGATCTCCAGTAGCATATTAGGCACCTACCAACCTGGGGAGTTCATCTTTCAGTGTCCTATCTTTTTGCCTTTTTATACTGTTCATGGGGTTCTCAAGGCAAGAATACTGAAGTGGCTTGCCATTCCCTTCCCTAGTGGACCACGTTTTGTCAGAACTCTCCACCATGATCTGTCTGTCTTGGGTGGCCCTATACAACATGGCTCATAGTTTCACTGAGTTAGACAAGGCTGTGGTCCATGTGATCAGATTGGTTAGTTTTCTGTGATTGTGGTTTTCAGTCTGTCTGCCCTTTGATGGAGAAAGGTAAGAGGCTTATGGAAACTTCCTGATGGGAGAAACTGACTGAAGGGGAAACTGGGTCTTGTTCTGATGGGTGGGGCCATGCTCAGTAAATTTTTAATCCAATTTTCTGTTAATGGGCAAGGCTGTGTTCCTTCCCTGTTGTTTGACCTGAAGCCAAACTATGGTGTAGTTAATGAAGATAATGGCAACCTCCTTCAGAAGGTCCCAGCATGCACTGATACACTCAGTGACCCCAACTCTGTAGCAGGCCACTGCTAACCCACACCTCCACCTGAGACTCCTGGATACTCACAGGCAAGTCTGGGTCAGTCTTTTGTGGGGTCTCTGCTCCTTTCTTCTGGGTCCTGGTGCATACAAGGTTTTGTTTATGCTCTCCCTCCAAGAGTCTGTATCCCAGTCTCGTGTAAGTTCTGGTGGCTCTATGGTGGGGTTAATGGTGACCTCCTCCAAGAGGGCTTATGCCACACCCAAGTCTGGTGCACCCAGAGCCCCTGTCCCTGCAACAGTCGATTGCTGACCCATACCTCTGCAGGAGACACTCAAACATAGGTCTCACTCAGACTCATAGGGGTCTCTGGGTCCTGGTGTGCACAAAGTTTGTTTGAACCCTCTGAGAGTCTCTGGTGGGTATGGAGTTTGATTCTAAATGTGATTTTGCCCCTCCTACCATCTTGTTGGGGCTTCTTTTTTGCCCCTGGGCATGGGGTATCTCCTCACAGTTGCTCCAGCGCTGCACAACCACAGCTCCCCTGCTCAGAGAGATTGGTTAAGAGTCAGTAACTGAAATACTTCACTTTCACTTTTCACTTTCATGCATTGGAGAAGGAAATGGCAACCCACTCCAGTGTTCTTGCCTGGAGAATCCCAGGGACGGGGGAGCCTGGTGGGTTACCATCTATGGGGTCGCACAGAGTTGGACACGACTGAAGTGACTTAGCAGCAGCAGCAGAGAACTTAAATTGTTCAATAAGAAGGAAGTCCAAGACTTCAGTTAGTGATTTGGGTAAGAAATTTAGTCATTCAATCATTCTCTCATGGTTTCTTTTTCTAACTCCCAATCTCTTATTGTGGTTATTGGTAATTTTGTAACCACAAGGTTAACTAGCCTTGGAATAAATTTGCCACTCTAGAAAGTAAACTGGAGAGAGAAACACACTGCTCCTTGGTGAATACCATAGAGCTGCTGGATCAAGCCTTGCCTGCAACTTCTGCTACAAGTGATATTTAGAGTCTGAGAGTCAATAAATTGCCTTTATTGTCAAGGCTAGTTAAGTATCATAACTGGCGCCCTTTCTGAATTATATTTATACTCATCTACTAAAATGTTTTATTTTTGCCATTTATCTGAATCTCAACATGTGCTGTCTTGCACTGAATTTATTTAGCTATATGTCTTATTTTTCTGCATAGTTTTTGAGCTCCTTGAGGGCAAAGACTGCAATTTACATATTTCCATGTTGCTCCTAGCTTTCAAAATATTGCTTTGCATATAGTAGTCCTTAATAAATATTTGTAAAATTAATAAATCAAACATGAAAATGTGCATTTGATCTCATTAGCATCATACTCTAGTTAACACATATTAATGATTCTAAAACTGTTAAATAAACTGAATATGAAAACATCATTTTTTTATTGTTTCATATTTTGCTTGTTTGCTTATTTCTCTTCCTTGCTATAGGAAAGGCTGTGACAGGAATTTCTGTTTTCACTTTTCCCCTCAAACCACAAAAATTCCTAAGATGTCAGGACAGTTCATCTAAAGTTCTAAAGATTAGCAAGAACTTATCAGTGTTATCAGTTCTGTTGATGTAATTCTAGCCAAAAGCTGAGTATCTTGACATTTTATTTAGCTAATGTCCTCTTATCTTAGGTAAAGGAAAGATTTACCTTAGGATTTGGATATATTGAAGACAACTAAAGGCCAAAAGGAATCTGCTGTGGGTTAGCGTCTCAGTCCTGTCTGACTCTTTGTGACCCCATGGACTATAGCCCACCAGGCTACTCTGTCCATAGAGTTCTCCAAGCCAGAATACAGGAGTGGGTAGCCTATCCCTTCTCCAGGGGATCTTCCTGACCCAGGGATTGAACCCAGGTCTCTCATATTGCAGGTGGGTTCTTTACCATCTGAGCCACCAGGGAAGTCCATAAAGGAATCTGCGTGTGTGTTAGTCGCCCTGTTGTGTCCGACTCTGCGACCCCACGGACTGTAGCCAACCAGGCTCCTCTGTTCATGGAAATTTCAGGCAAGAATACTGGAGTGGCTTGCCATTTCCTTCTCCAGGGGATCTTCCCAACCCAGGGATTGAACCCAGGTCTCCTGCATTACAGGCAGATGCTTGACTGTCTGAGCTACTAAAGTTACAAAGGAATCTACCTTGTTTTTAATTTAAGCCTTGACTCATACAAGATGTTTGACCTTGGCAGAATTATTTTATTTCTCTTCATCTTAATTTTCTCAACTCTAAAATGAAGATATTTATATTATCAATCTTTTAAGATTGTGATAAGGATCAAATGAGGTCATAAAACCAAGGCACTTAGATTAATTTTAGCTATGTGCTCCATCACATCCAACTGTTCAGAGCCCTGTGGACCGTAGCCTGCCAGACTCCTGCCCATGGAATTTTCCAGGCAAGAATACTTGAGTGGGGTGACATTTCCTCCTCCAAGGATTCTTCCCAACCCTGGGATCAAACTCTTGTCTCTTCCATCTCCTCCACTGGCAGGCAGATTCTTTACCACTAGCGCCACCTGGGAAGCCCAATTTTAGGTATAATAAATATTTAATGAGTACTGTTTTTCTTTTCCTTCCCCTTTTTCTCTTCTACTTCTTCCCCTCCCCCCCTTTTTGGCTCTATCATACTGTTTCTTTTAAAATATTTATTTGTTTGTTTGTGTTGGACCTTAGTTGCAGCATGCAGGAGCTTTGTTGTGTCAAGCAGGATTTTTTACTGCGGCCTACGGCGTATAGATTCTCTAGCTGTGGCCCACAGGCTTTGGAGCATGCAGGCTCAGTAGCTGCAGCACATGGGTTTAGTCACTCCTGGGCATGTGGAATCTTAGTTCTCCCACCAAGGATTGAACATGCATCACCTCCGTTGCAAGTATTCTTAACCACCAGACTACCAGGGAAGTCCTTCTGTTTTGATGTTATTGCCATCCAACTTGGGGAAAAAATTGTAGTTTTCCTTCATGTTAAAATTGCTTTTTCTACTTCCAGTTTCAATTAAGCATTATGATAAAGAATCCACCTTACAGTTCGCAGGAAATCCCAGAGACTCAGGTTCAAGCCTGGGTTGGGAAGATCCCCTGGAGTAGGAAATGGCAACCTGCTCTAGTATTCTTATCTAGAAACTTCCATGGAGAGAGGAGCATGGAGGGCTACAGTCCATGGAATTGCAAAGAGTCAGACACAACTGAGCCCACATAGGTTGCTACTTCAAGATTAAAATATGATCTTCCCTCTACCTGGTTTAGACAAAACCTGTTTGATCCCTTTTTCAGTCACATGTTTGTGCAAAAAGCCTACCTATGAGAATATTAACAAATGAGGGAGTCCTAGAAGGGAGTATCAAAGTTACAAAAATAAAATAATTACAGAAATATAAAGTGCTTTTGCAGTAAGAGAAACACAGTCATCTTTAAAATACATTTAAGACAGGAAAATTTTTAATTCATAAAAAAGTAGGTTTTTAAAAACTAATGTGATTTTTATTTTACCTCAGTGTTTAATAAAGTTAAATTGTGTAATTACCTTTCATTGAAATTTTCATTGCAATAATTATATACTCACATACAATTATAAGAAATAATACAGAAAGAGCCCTACACACTTTGTTCAGTTTCTCCTGTGGTATCACTTTACCAAACTATAGTATAAAATATTATCACAACCAGTATATTGACATTGATTCGATCCAGCCATTTTATTCAGATTCCCAAGTTTACTTTTCCTCATTTGTGAGTGTGAATACATGGTGTGGAGTTCTTCAGGATTTTCTCACCTGTGTTCATTCCTGTATTCACAACTACAGTCAAGACACTGAATTGTTCCAACATCACACCCCCCTCCAGTCCTTCCTATACTTACTTTTGAACAAACAGAGGAAAATTAGAAATTAAGCACCTCAAGAAATGTTAATTCTACTACTAGATTAAGAAGGACCAGGTTCATTTACAAATGATCATGTGCTTCTGATGTAAATTTCCCTGAGCAACACTCAGGAACACCTGACTATGTGTTTTTGCAAATGTACAAATACTTTTCTCTAGCATCTCAATACCTATCTGTCTAGGATAAAATTGAAAATGCAAGGATTCATTCATTTATTTACTCCACATTCAACTCTCGTTTATATTAATTTCAGGGATCTGGTGGCTCACATGGTAAAGAGTCTGCCTGCAATGCAGGAGACCCAGGTTCCGTCTCTGGGTTGGAAAGATTCCCTGGAGAAGAGAACGGCTACATACTCCAGTATTCATTCTTGCCTGGAGAATTCCATGGGCAGAGGAACCTGGCAGGCTACTGGCCCTGGGGTTGAAAAGAGTTGGACACAACTGAGTGACTAACACTTTCACTTTCAATATTTTAACATCAACCAAGGAGGGACTTGCAATCTGGCATAATCACAGCAAACTCTTACACCTTTCCAATATAGCATTTTTAGGGCTTCCCCGGCGGCTCAGTGGGAAAGAATCCACCTGCCAGTGCAGGAGATCTGGATCTGATCTCTGGGTCAGGAAGATCCCCTGGAGAAGGGAATGGCTACCCACTTCAGTATTCTTGCCTGGAAAATCCCATGGACAGAGGAGCCTGGGGGGCTACCATCCATGAGGTCACAAAAGAGTCAGACATGATTTAACGACTAAACAACATTTTACCCATATTTATCAGACATAAATGACATTGAAGTCCATTTATGGAAATTATTAAAATTAAATGTATGCTTTATAAGGTTTCTATTTTAAGTCAAAAGTTATTTACATGAACTATTCATAGATGATATTACAATATACAGATTATCAATGCTTCTTTGGTGGCTCAGTGGTAAAGAATCTGCCTGCCAATACAGAGGATGTGGGTTCAGTCCCCGAGTCAGGAAGATCCCCTGGAGAAGGAAATGGCAACTCACTCCAATATCCTTGCCTGAAAAATCTCATGGACAGATAAGCCTGGTAGACTACAGTCCATTTGGTTGCAGAGTCAGACACGACTGAGCGTCTAAACAACAATAACAGTATTCTCTAGGAATAAAATTGTAGTCAGAAATGCCTATTAGCCAGTGAATACATTGATTAAGGTATGAGAAATTACATAAAACTTGATGGCAGCAAAAGGAAGATGCAAGAAGATGAATTTAGAAGGTGTGCCATGAGTCCTTTAGACGATCTCAGTGCAGACAGATGAGGCATTCAGGAACTGCTTTGGAGAGTACTGGCCCAGCTGTGCTCCCTTCCCAGTCATCGGTCTGTCAGCTGAGGAGCTCTCCTGAGGTTTTCTCACCAGGAAATGGAAATAAATCCATTATTTGTAAGAGATTAAATATTGATCACGATTTTATATTTATTTCATATGAAAATCTATATGTAAGTGCTTCATTATTGAGTTCAGTTTCTGTATGATTCTTCAGTTCCAAAAGCAACCTAAGAAAGTTTGCTTCTACTGTCAACATAAAAAAATTAACACTGTATCACAGAAAATGTTGATGATACCATTCCATGACATTTGGAAGGTGTGTTTGATGTTTGTGTCCTCATTCACTCAGTCGCATCTGATCCTCTGCGGCCCCATGGACTATATATGGCCCACCAGGCTTCTCTGCCCATGGATTTTCCAGGCAAGAATCCTGGAACTGGGTGCCAATTCCTACTCTAGGGGATCTTCCAGATCCAAAAGAAATGTTATTATAATAGTAATAGTTATAAAATCTGTTGTGCAGGTTAAATTAGTCGATACATGTATAACACTTAAGTTTCCCAAGTACATGCTGATTGCTCAATAAATTTGAATTCTTACTAAACGAGACATATTGTCAAAAGTAATATCAACTTTTTCCCCGAGTATCTTAATTATGTAAAATTATACTGAGAAATGACATTTACAGTTGTTCAAAGAGCAATCTCAGAGATCTGGCAATAATACTCTGAAACAATCATTGAATTTGTTGATTTTCCTGTTTGAATCAGTGTCTCTTAATCATAAGAATTAACAATGAGCAACACAACTCTGTACTGTAGAATTACAGAGAGACCCATGTAAAAGTTTGCCAACTAAATCTACATATTCCTAAAAGGGGCTATCTCCAGAGATTTCAAAATGCTGCAAATTTTACAAGTAAACAGTGAATATAGTGGAAAGATCGAGGTAGAACTGAATATACAGGCTTTGAGCCCTGGTGTGATATTTCATTTTCCTTTCTTTTATTTCCTCTGTCATCATTTCTCTACTCGACATTTCCCAGCACCTTGCTGTCTGTTATTGCTTATTTATCATATACCATATTTAATACCAAGCATGACATTGTATTGATCAACCCATTATGTCTTTCCAGCCTGTCCATCTCCTCTGTTCTGATGGTTTTACACATTAGCTCTTTTGAATGATGGTGTAATTTGATTCAGAGTCTCCTGGTACCTACTATTTCTTGAGAATGTATTAGGCACTTCAGTATGCTGCTTTAATTCTTTCTGGGCAAACAGAAATAAGGTTTTTCTTTTTACCTGCTGACTAATCCTTCTTACTCTCCTTTTGCAAGCTTTTCTTCCCCTGCCTGCCTTTTATGTGTTTTTCTTCATGTTTTCATCCTAAATTCTCTTCAACTTCTTATCTTCATAGTCTGCTTGACTGATCTCTTTTTCAATTGCTCCAGATATAGTCTATATAATAAATAACTCCAAAATGTAAACCCTAAGCTAGACCTCTCTATTGCTGGCCTTATGAAAACTCCATGTGGGTATTCTACAATCATCTAAACTCAGCATGACCACAATGGTTAGCCTCCAAGTCAACCCATTCCAGAGAATGACACCCATAACTATATATATTATCCTTAGCTCCTCACTTCAATTAAACTCTCCAGCCAATCAGTCACCAGTCCCTGATGAATCGATACTAAAAAAGCTTTCTAGTTGTTTCTTTTTCCTCCATCTCTATCTCTAAAACCTTATTCTAAGCCACCAGCATCTCTTGCTGAGATTATTTCAAATCTTCCTAAGTGGTTTCCTGCCATCAAAATATTTTCAAGGATGTTTTAAAAATAATCTTTCTTAAATGTGAATCCAATTGTGTTACTCTTCCATTTGAGAAACTTTTTCAATAACTTCTTGCTCTCAGAATAGAACTACAACTCTTTGTTTCAACTCCTAAGGATCCTCATGATCTGGCACCATCTAGCAGTCAAGTTATTTCATGGTGAAAACATACTTTGGGATTACATGTCTGGATTTAGATCTTAACTATTTATTCATCCATCCATCCATCTTTTATTGAGCAACCATTGCACCCCTGGCACAGTTCTTGCCTCAGAATGCAGCAGTGAAGAAAACAGACAAAGACTGCCCTTCTGGGGCTTTCATTCTAGAAGCATAAGACAAATAAATAAAAAGAGAACATATATAGTATGCTGGATAATGATAGAGTGCTCCAGAGCAGCGGTTGTGATGAGATGTGCATATTTGGTGTCCATCAGAGTGATGAAACAAAGAGGGCAAATCTCTGAGGTAGAGGAGTATTGAACATACTTTTTTCCCCCTTAACTTAAATCATTTTATTGAAGCTAAATGTCTCTGTAGGACTTTAATTTTATTTATCTTAGTGTCTAATAGAATCTTTATCTGCTGCCTGGAGAAGAGCTATGAGGAAATGAGTAGAAACAAGGTGATGATTTTTAAAATTTTTTTATTTTATATTGGAGCAGAGTTGATTAACAATGTGTTAGTTTCAGGTGTACTGTAACGTGATTCCTTTACACATACGCATCTGTTCATTTTCAAATTCTTTACTCGTTTAAGTAATTACAGACTACTTGGCAGAGTTCCCTGTGCTATATAGTAAGTACTTGTAATGTGTACATCTCAGTCCTCAACTCTGATTGGGTGGGTGATGGTTAAGAGGCTATTTGCAATTGTCCAGGACACAGTCACACCTGGAACAGTAATGGCAGACATGGTGAGGAGTGGTCTGACTGTGAGAATATTTCTAAAGCAAACCCCAGATGATGATGATTTAAGTACTGTGTGTGTGCTTAGTCACTCAGTTTTATATGACTCTTTGTGACTCCACCAAGCTCCTCTGTCCATGGAACTCTCCAGGCAAGAATATTGGAGTGGGTTGCCATACCCTCCTCCAGGGGATCTTCCCAACCCAGGGATTGAACCCAGGTCTCCCACATGGCAGGTCTATTCTTTACCATCTGAGCCACCAGTGAACCCTGAAGTAAAGCCCAGATGATTATGATTTGATTTAAGAACAGTAAAATACCAGAAAAGGAGGGGAGGCATCAGGACCACTTGAAAGTTTTGATTTGAGGAAATGCAAGTGATAGAGCTATTCACTGAGATGGAAAGAATGAAGGATGATCTTTTGGATTTCAGAGGGAGAATCAAGGATCAAGAATGTGTTATATCTGAGGTGCTTGGTAAATATCCAAGTGGAAATGTTAAATAGGCAGCTGGATGTGACAATATGAGTTCAGCTAAGGAGTTTTGACTAGGCTATAACATTGACTGTCATTGGTAATTAATGATTCTAAAGCCATGGGCCTGAAATGAGGATACCAAGGAATGAGTGCTGATCAGAAGTGTGCTAATAAATATTTAATGGGTGACTGTATAAAAAAAAATGTATAGTATATATACATTTTTACATACTACCCCTTGACTTGTTTTCTCTAATTTGCAATAGTTCCCACTATGCACTAGGCTACACATATGTACTTAGACAGAATCTAATCACTTATTTACACTATTTGTCTGGCCATTGTGACATTGGAATTTGTTAGACAGGAGTAGTTTTTCATTCTGAATCCTACTCAGTGTGTTTAGTTACTTTATACTTCATTTCATGCTATTTATCTCAAGTGCCCCATCACTGGTAAGACCTTGTATCATTAGTGCCAGGTTCCTTAGATCCAGACCAGTGTCAATTTGGGGAGCAAACAGACAAGTCAGAAATTCTCCACCTTGTTAGTTTGTTTTTCAGTGTATGGAAAGATTACTTTTCATTACCTTGACGTTTCTTCTTTTGAACCAAGGAGTTGGTACACTGTATGTAGCTCCTGGGGTGTGTGTGGCTTAAGAGTTGTCTTTCCAAGAGGAATTACCAGGTTGCCTTGAAATGACTAGGTTGAATATGTTTTGGGTATTGTCTTGGGTACAACAATATTGGTATGTAATGAAGACTAATGTTAGCTTTGATCAGACTTCAGAATTAAGACTAAAGGTTGCAAAAGATTTTTAAAAATCATTTTCTAAATATAGAAGACACATTTTCCTTAATTGTTTTAAAGTAAAGTAATAATTTCAAGTATAATAAAAAGAGTCACAAAAGTAATTTATTATGCAAATGATTCAGAGTAGAAAAATTATATTCTGAACAGTCATAAACCAGTTTTGTTGCTAGGTGAATATAAGGATCACAGGGTTACAATTGGATGCTAAACACTTACTGAGTTAATTTCCCTCTCACTGAGGGCAAAAGGATTGCTTTCAGCCATATGCTATAATTTGTTTAATGATTATTTTTCTTGACTGGAAAATCTATGAAATATAACTAGAAGGCAATGGAAAATACTTCATATTAAAACAGAATCATCACTTTCTAGCCAAATAGAGGTCATGATTTTCTTTTTTTTTAAATTCCTATCCCTCTTTCTGTCATCTTTGTTCTCACATTCTGCTCTACCTGCCTCTCCTTTCATAGGTTTACATGTCTTATGATATTTTTTCTTTTTTCTGAAGAGCACAGTTATAAATTCCTGTGTAGCACTCAATATTTCCAAGACCTAGGATGTTCCTTGAGAGGTATGTTCCTTGAGAGGTACTATTTTGAGGTAAGTTATAGCATAAAACTGCATTAGCTACCTTATTTGTGAAAATTATACCAAATTCCCAGATATGTGGTAAGCAGTTGCTGGTAAAAACACAATCCTAATGGCTTTCATAATTGATGTTTTCAAAACCAAAAATAATTCTGACTATGTTGCATCCCCCTTTTAGGCCGCGAGTGGTGATAAAAGGATTCTGTGTTTTATGAGATTTAGTAATATTATATTTAGACTATTTTGCTGCTATATTTCTGTAGCAGAAAGGCTTAAGAAGTGTATTTCTTATACTAGTTTCTGAAACACTAATGGAGTATATATATATACACACACACTTATATATATATATATATATACAATATATATATAAGTATATATATACACATTTTCCCTACTTTTATTAATAGAACCACAAGAATACGTTTTTGTGGCAGATGATTCCACATGGAGTATGAACATGTTTCAGCTAGTAGTTTACAGCTTTAAAAGAAGACATTGTTACACTATTCTGTTTACCTGTTTCAATAAAATGTAAGATTCATTGATGGTTCTCTTACTTAATTTTTAAATTATTTTTGTCCTACTCCAGAATAGCTTTTGGAATTAAACTTTCTGCAGTGCTTATTGGTCTACATATTAATTATAAACTGTTTGACCTTAATCAATTTCTCTTCTGTTAGTCCAAATTTGTACTTAATGTTTAAATAACATGAGGTACATGACCTAACTCATGCAAACTTCCATTGACTTTTACTGGAGTCGGTGAAGTTTTGTCAGACATCCAGAATCTAATTTGTTGCTCCATCCCAGAATACAAACTATAAATGAGAAACTGGTGAACTTTGTGTTGTCCAGCAGGTTAATGTTCTTTTAATGTTTTTCCTGGTCTCAATGGAATTTTTTTGATAAATCCATAGCATTTATCATGACATTTAAATTCCTGGTAGATAAGTATTAATTTATAATAAATACAGATATTTAGTGAGTTTATTATATAAACATTAACATTGTCATCTGTTGTCATCATTATTGTTTTTCTTTAACGTTCGCTTCTAGGTACCCTAGTTAAATGAAGTTTGTGTACAGAAACAATTCATTCTTGTTGATTGTTCATTCCTGAAATATTTAGGCATAGTTTGAATGGTGATATTGGATAGCTGCAAAATGTTCCTCATATAGATGGAAATGAATTAAAAATTATCTAAAGTAGGATAAATCACAAGGAAGCTAACGAATCCAGAATTCTAGTGGCATAAAGGCACATACTCTACCGCCAATAAAAAAAGAGGACCTCTTTGATCAAAGTAAAGAAACCACAGAGATAAGGTGAAGTGAGATGGGGGACAGGATACTTATTTTGGAAATGGCACCAAATAGAGACCACAGACATCCCAAATTGTCTCCCAAATATAGAGCTGAGAAGTGAATTAAAGGAAGACGCCACATTTTGGAGAGTGTAACAATCTTACAGGAAATAAAGGAAATTCTGGCAGGAATCAGAGGGACAAAGATTGGAGCTGTAAGCTGACTCAGAAACGATGGGGCCTTGGAGCCTCTTTCCCATCGTGGTTCGACAACATTCCAGGGCCCTGCTGGCATCCCTGGAATGTAAAGTGAGCACCCAGCCCCTCCTCACTTTGTTCCCCTGATCTGGCTTTTTGACAGTAGCCTGAGTTCCTTCAGCTGAAGAAGGGAATCTCCATCCTGTGAAAGAGTAGATCTGAAGTGGAGAGGGACAGGAGTAAGGAGACCAAAAGAGGTGAAGAAGGAAATAGCAACCATAGGCAACAAATTAAAAATAGAGGAGTCAGCATAAAGCCTGGAAAACCACTAAGATGACAGAAATAAGCTTGCTCTGCAATCAGTCACCCAGGGGTCCCCATCCTGGAATGCTGATTCTTGTTAAGTGTGTGCACATCTCTTAATCTGTTCGTGCCTCAGTTTTCTCATCTACCAAATGAGGATGATAAATACCTTATGTGTGAGGATTAAATGGTAATATCTCACTTATATAAAAAAAGGATTGTGACAGCACCTAGCACATACTATGTTCCATAAATGGTGATTGTCTTAATTACATTAAATAATTTAATATATTTAAATTATTAAATTTAAATCCTATTATTAAATCTAAATGAAAGTAGCTTTCCACAATTCATTTCTTTCTCATTTGTTTAAAAGACGTACCCTCAAATTAAGTCAAAAACAGTGTCTAGGGTGTATCGAAGAAAGACAGCTGAAACAAAACAACTCAAAAATTAAAAGGAAATGAAGAATATGGTAGAAAAGCTGATTGATACTACCCAGACACATTTAGTGCATGTAATATTATCCTAACCAGAGGATAAAGGTCATAGTCTTGGCCTGTCCCTGGCTCCGGCCAAAGGAATCAGAGATGGAACCAAGGACAATCAAGCCATGGTCTGACTAGTGTCCTGTGCTCTGTGTCTTAAGCTGAAAAAGGCTTTGGAAAAAAAGAGATTCATCTCTTAAATTTGGGGGATTCGATGAACTGAGTGGAAGAGTGTTGGAGTGAATTGGTAACTCCTTGTAGCCTTAATTGAAGTACAGCAGTAGAAGAGATATATTTAAGGAAGCTTGTCCTGGGCATCCTGGTGGAGGACAGTGAAACGCATAGAGAGTTTGTCGTTGTAGCAGGAAGTGCTTTCTGCCCCTGCTTCCTGCTCAGAGAGCACTGAGTGACAGCAGCAGAGTCCGCTATTGAACCCTGTTTCTTCGGTTAAGATTGGGACCCTGACGGGGAATAATGTTACGCTAGGGAATAATGCTGTACTGGAAAATGGAGGAACTGGACATTCTTGGAACCCTGGCCTCTCTGAGGTGCTTTCCTGTACAGGTTCCTTCCCTTACGTGATGAGACTTCCCTTTATAAATTCATCCTGTGACCAAAGCTTGGAATGCAGAATGGGCTTTTAGAAGTAAGCAAAAGCAGATTAAGGAAGAAAGGCCCTTTACTGGGAGTTCTAACTGATGTTTCCCTTCAGGGCCCTGAGGCTTAAGCCTTTATTTCTAGAAGAATGGGGAGAGGAGGAGTTAGTCCCATTTGTTGCTAAGCAACCAAAGCTTTGCAGGCCTGTTCTCAGGTCACGTTTACAGCTATTGAGAATCAGTGACAAGGTGGATGTAGCGATGCACGGAGAAGCCTCCTCTTTCAAAATTTCTGGTGCTGTGTTTTAAACGATGGAGTTTTCAAGAACAAGATTGATTGGAAGCCTATCACAGTTCTTAAAAAATGATGTTTTTAGAAATAAGGCCTGAGAAGCAGGGGTAAGTTTCACACTTAAACCAATAACAGGGCATCTTATCTCCCATACAAAGTCCAAGACCAATACAAAGGCTGTCAAGAATAAACTTAATGAGAAATATAGCAAATCTGTGTGAAGACAAAGCAGAAACCAACCAGCTAAATGGAGATGAAAGGATATCAGAATAAAGGGAGATACATGTCCCTCCCAAAGACAAGCATGTCCTTGATGGGAAAACAGACACTGTAAAGG
This sequence comes from Oryx dammah, assembly GCF_014754425.2. Lineage (NCBI taxonomy): Eukaryota > Metazoa > Chordata > Mammalia > Artiodactyla > Bovidae > Oryx > Oryx dammah. Next base: position 34,501,529 of record NW_024070211.1, on the reverse strand, counting down.
TGTGAATTTTATTTATTTGTAAAGAAAAATACCACATAGATCCCTTCTGTTTGTTTTTTATTTCTTTTGTTTTTTTACATGACAACACAATCTTCATTTAATTGGAAAACTAAATATGTGGGATTATTTGGAAACATTCTGAGAAAGCAGAGTAATGAGTAGGACTTTATCAAAGACATAGTAAACCATATTGTTAAGGTGTGACAATTGAAACAGTGTGATATTGTGTAAAAACAGCATAGGAATAAATAGGTAGATCAATGGGGGAGAATAAACAGCCCAGAATCAGACACAAATGGAAATTGAGTAAGCACTGTAGGTGACAATTTGATTCAATGTATTGAATGGATTAAAAAAAAAATATTTTGGGAAAGTATATTTAAAGTGTACAGAAAGTCAGCCCATGACCCAGCAATACCATTTTGAGATATTTACTCCAACTGTTGAAAACATGTCCACAAAAAGACATATAAAAATCTTCACAGTAATTTTATTTATAATAGCCAATATTGGGAACAGCTCAAATGTCTACCTTCAGGATGACCAAACTATATTTATGAAATGGAAAATGATTGAAAAAGGAGCAAACTATGGATATATATAGCAAAATCTATAAAAATGTTATGCTGAATGAGAGGACACCCATAGAAGACAAATACTCTGAGTCCATGTTAATGGCCTTCTAGAACAGGCAAAAGTAATCTAAGTAATCACAACAGGACTGGTTTCTGGTGGGAGTTGTTGACTGGAAAGGGGCAGGAGGGAACTATCAGAACTGATGGAAATGTTCTATATCTTGATTTTGGTGGTGCTTACATGGTTATACTCCACTGCCAGACTCCTTAAACTATACCCCTGAAGTTCATGTATTTTATATACTGGAGATTAAATGTCAATAACAACAACCTATCATTAAGAACTGCCACATATAAAATAAATAAATAAATAAAATACAGAAAGCATACTTCTAAAATGACAGAAAATGAAGGAAGATTAAAAAGTCATACATGAGGAGCCTCAGAAAATAAGAGCAAAAAGGCCTTATAAGGTCTAAGGGTTTAAACATTTGGGGAACATGAACTTAGAGCATAAGGTGTATTATAGATGGAAGGTTGTAACTAAGAAGGGTTCCTTGACATTGATGAAAAAGAGCTTGAGAAATACAACTGGATGACGGAGGAGATGTATCCTGCCACCAACCACGAGTTTGTCTGTCTAAGTGTATTTCTCTAAGTGGAGGTTTATTCCTAATGTTGAGACGCATACATCAGGTTTTCAAAATTTATAATACCATTAAAAAAATTATGTATTTACTCTTGGGTCTTCACTGCTGCTAGGGCTTCTCTCTACTTTTCACAGAGCTGGGGCTACCCTCTAGCTGCCATGCACATGCTTGCCTTAGCAGTGTCTTCTCTTGCTGTGGAGCTCAGGCTCGGGGGCCATGGGCTTCAGCACCTGTGGCTCCGGGCTCTAGCGGGCTCAGTAGTCATGATGCACAAACTTAGTTGCTCTGCTCATGTGGATCTTCCTGGATGAGGGATCAAATGCAAGTCTCCTGCATTGGCAGGTGGATTCTTTACCACTGAGCCACCAGGGAAGTCCAATATCACTTATTATGAGTAAAAATAATGTTTTAAGTAACTTCTCTTTCTTACTACATGAAGCATTGTTTATTTGCTTGCTCCCTGAAGTATTGCACACTAAAGTTTCTAGGTTCAGTTTGTTTTTTTTTTTTTAAAGAAGCATAATTGTTTCTTAAAAAGTTCGAAAAAGTCTGTATGACTATGGACCATAGAATGTCAGGCTCCTCTGTCTTCCACTATTTCCCAGAGTCTGCTCAAATTCATATCTATTGAGTTGGTGATAGTATCCAACCATCTCATCCTTTGCCACCCCCTTCTCTTTTTTGCCTTCAACATTTCACAGCATCAGGATCTTTTCCAGTGAGTTGGCTTTTTTCATCAGGTGGCCAAAGTATTAGAGCTTTAGCTTCATCAGTCTTTTCAGTTAATACTGTATAGGAACTTATTTGTTGGAAATCTGTATTACCCCTAATATTATGTGACTTTTTAATTTTTTAATCATTTTTTTTGCTTCCTAAGAAGTAAAAAGTATATTTAAAAATATGCAAAAATCACTTTTTATGAACTTAATAGTCAGTCTGTTGTGTCGATCCCACAACATATCCAAGATGCTAAAAATTCCATGCTGGCATTTCAAATGGGAGTGAAATAACATACTAAACTATTTTTAGTAACCCTGGTGCCAAATGATGAAAAATTAATTTTTAAAAAATTTATCATGAGTCCATTGAAGTACCAATATTTAGTATTGAGAGGGAAAATACTTTTGCCTTTAGTATTGAAGAGGAAGTCAAGAAGAAAGGAATGATCTCCCTGGTGGCTCAGATGGTAAAGAATCTGCCTGTAATTCAGGAGACCTAGGTTCGATCATTGGGTCAGGAAGATTCCCTGGAGAAGGGAATGGCAACCCATTGCAGTAGTCTTGCCTGGAGAATCCCATGGACAGAGGACACAAAGAGTCGGACATGACTGAGTGACTAACACACTGTATACATCAGAGTCTCCACCAGCATATCATTTTTGTCATCCTTTGGAAAAAGGAAGATGTGCAGCCGTATCTTCAAGCCTGCATCCATATCTGTTTGATGAAGTGTTTTGGTGGTGAGGATACAGCAAGAAGGGGCAGCAAACTTTGTAAGAGAGGGAATTAATCAGAGGAAATGAAGTGTTTAAGGGGTTATATATCCTGTGGAAAGTCAATTCCAAAGTGTGCAAGCCAGAAAGAGCAATGAAAACAAACACAAAAGATTGAAGGATGAGAATTGCTAAGTGTAAGAGAAGTTTAGTGTTTGGAAGCTTCATTACAACCACTGCTTATTCTACCCGCCCCCCACCCCCCCACAACATCCAGCAGAAGTGCTTTTTTTTTCTTTTCTGAAGAATACATTGTTTTATTTTTATATATAATTTAAAAAAATTTTGACCACACAGGGCAACATGCAGGATCTTAATTGCCTGACCAGGGATCCAATCTGCTCCCATGCAGTGGAAGCATGGGGTCTTAACCACTGGAGAGAGAAGTCTCTCTCTCTCTCTTTCTCTTTTTATTTATTTATTTTTTGTATTATTTTAATTCATGACATTTCAAGGTTAGCACTATACACAAAAGTTATATTATATATGCATTATTTTTTGAAGGATAAAAACCGTTCCTTCAAATATATTATTCAGTTCAGTTCAGTCACTCAGTTGTATCCAACTCTTTGTGACCCCATGGACTGCAGCATGCCAGGCCTCCCTGTCCATCACCAACTCCTGGAGCTTGCTCAAGCTAATGTTCGTCAAGTCAGTGATGGATGTCATCCAACCATCTCATCTTCTGTCATCCCTTTCTCCTATAGATTTAATATTCGCCAAGAAGTTCAAAAGAGAGATCAAAACAATGCTGCTTGTTTAAGACATTAAGACATTTACAAAGAAGCAAAAATCTAAGAGTAATTTAAGCAATTCAAAAGTAAAATTTAATATAAGTATACATTTTTAGATCATAATCAATTAAAATTAGAAGTGAACTTATGAAATTTTTCTGAACATTTTAGATAAATGTTTAGTCAATAATATGTATAAAATGGGCACAGGATTTAGATCACTCCTCCTGTTTCTTAAGTTCATATTTGTGTTTAAACAAACATTGACCCTAATAAATGTATCATAATCATGTTGCATTAAAATAACTTTTAAAGAATTACAAAATAAATTTACATTAAGACAAGAATATGTACATATATATTACTAATGAAAAATATTTTAAGTTTTCAGCAAAATTGAATAGCCTTTATAAATCAGTTTGATACATTTATTAACATAAAAGCTCATCTTTAATTTTTTAATGTTTTAGGAGATCACAGTTTCTCAATCCATTTATAAACTTCTTTTTAACAGGCAGCTGAAAAAACGTTCCACTGCATAGTCTTTTTTTTATGTGATAAAATTATCAGCAACTTTAGAGATTTAAGGTCAGACTTTCTGATTATTACTATACTCATTTAATACACGTAACTTGTTATTTAGAATGCAGACTTTCCCTTTAAAAGCATTCCCAAATGAATATATCCAGTTTTTCAGATTGTAAAAAAAATATGATGTCTTATTTTGAGGTAACTGAAAAACTACTTTGTAAAAATGTTTGGTAGAATATAACCTTTAAACAAAGGAAAGTTTCCAAATTTGAGAATGTCACAAAATATAAAGGTTAGGTGGAAATAACTATGACTGTATGTCCTAAGCATATTTTTACCTATTAATGAAAAAGTTCTAAATATAGTGCTAATATACTCAAAATTATCCTTGAGAATCAATGGGTTTTAAACAAAGTCAATGATTAAATTTATTTTAATCATTTAATTAAATGTATTTTCTTCTTTTATCTAGGAAATAACAACTCTCTCTAATCATTTGGGAATATAACTTTGTTTCTTTGATTATCGCCCTGTATTTGTCTACCAATTAAGAGTGTTCAAAGCCCTCTCATACATGTATTTAATTTTACCATTATATAAAATTGTTTTAGAAACGGCAGAGGAACCAGCCATCAAATTGCCAACATCCGCTGGATCGTCAAAAAAGCAAAAGAGTTCCAGAAAAACATCTATTTCTGCTTTATTGACTTTTCCAAAGCCTTTGACTGTGTGGATCACAATAAACTGTGGATAATTCTTAAAGAGATGGGAATACCAGACCACCTGACCTGCCTATTGAGAAATCTGTATGCAGGTCAGGTAGCAACAGTTAGAACTGGACATGGAACAATAGACTGGTTCCAAATAGGAAAAGGAGTACGTCAAGGCTGTATATTGTCACCCTGTTTATTTAACTTATATGCAGAGTACATCATGAGAAACACTGGGCTGGAGGAAGCACAAGCTGGAATCAAGATTGCTGGAAGAAATATCAATAACCTCAGATATGCAGATGACACCACCCTTATGGCAGAAAGTGAAGAAGAACTAAAGAGCCTCTTGATCAAAGTGAAAAAGGAGAGTGAGAAAGTTGACTTAAAGCTCAACATTCAGAAAACTAAGATCATGGCATCAAGTCCCATCACTTCATGGCAAATAGATGGGGAAACAGTGGAAACAGTGGCTGACTTTAATTTGAGGGCTCCAAAATCACTGCAGATGGTGCCTGCAGCCATGAAATTAAAACACACTTACTCCTTGGAAGGAAAGTTGTGACCAACCTAGATAGCATATTAAAAAGCAGAGACATTACTTTGCCCACAAAGGCCTATCTCAAGGGTATGGTTTTTCCAGTAGCCATGTATGGATGTGAAAGTTGGACTATTAAGAAAGCTGAGCATCAAAACAATTGATGCTTTGAACTGTGGTGTTGGAGAAGACTCTTGAGAGTCTCTTGGACTGCAAGGAGATCCAACCAGTCCATCCTAAAGAGATCAGTCCTGAGTATTCATTGGAAAGACTGATGTTCAAGCTGAAACTCCAATACTTTGGCTACCTGATGCAAAGAGCTAACTCATTTAAAAAATCCCTGATGCTGGGAAAGATTGAGGGCAGGAGGAAAAGGGGATGACTGAGGATGAGATGGTTGGATGGCATCACCAATTCAGAGGTGATGAGTTTGAGTAAACTCAGAGTTGGTGATGGACAGGGAGGCCTGGTGTGCTGTGGTCCATGGAGTTGTGAAGAGTTGGACACCACTGAGCAACTGAACTGAACATTGTTCAGTGGAAATACCATCCTCCTCTTTTAAATGTGGAAACTGAGAGAGATTTATTCTATCAATCATTATATATTAAGTAACTTATATATGCCAGACACTGCCTTAGACTCTGGAGATACAAAAGTAACAAAAGCTATCATTTTTGACTTGAAAGACTTGGCAACAATAACAGTGGAGTTTGAGCATTGTAAAGATAACAGCATGGATGAGATGGGCTGAGACTACATAGGAAAGAGAATAAATTCAAAATTGGATAAAGAAAGGCATCTTAAAGATGAAGGCTGAGCCAAGTGTCATGAAGAGATATTAGACAGGCCAAGAGGATCTTGGCCTTGAAAGGATGAGATTGTTTTTATAGAAGCCGCAGACTGGGCAGAGGCATCAATAACAAAGTATATTGCCTATTCTGGGAACAGCAAAGAGGTCCATTTTAGGTTGGGATGGAAGAGGGGGGAATAAATGGTGAGGGATCGGGAAGGGAAAGATATTCAAAGACTAGATTATAAAAGGACTTTGTACACTATGCTAAATGGACTTCATCCTGAAGGGTGTGGAAACCTTTTCTGAACCAGGAAAACTCATCAGACTTGATTCTTTGAAGAAAACACTATGGTTTGGAGAACAGGCTAGATTGTATGGTAATGAGTCTTTTTTGGGTGACTCATAACAAACCAGATACAAAACCAGTAAGGATCCAAAGTAAGGGAGGAGTAGAGGAAAGAGAAAGAAAAAGATTATTTGAGTTTATTTAAGACATTAAACTGTTTAATTTGAGAATAAATGGCTATGATTTATAGTGTAAATAAGTTGAAATGCAAAAGACATATGAACACCTTTTTCAGACGTGCAGTCATTTGTTAAATTCAACATGACAGTGGGATTTTAGAAAGAATGACTGTATAAGAATAGTCCAAAAAGTTTTTTTAATTAAATAAAATAGGCTTGTATCATAAAATATTAAAATACTCTAAAACTGTCACAATAAAATATTGTGACTTTGATACAGAAAGACTCAAATCAATGGGACAGACCTTCAAAACAACAATAAACGTGGGTATGTCGAAAAGAATCATGAGCAAAATTAAAAAGCAAACCACAAACTGGAAAAGCACATTCAACAGACAAGAAAGAGTGGGCTTCCCAGGTGGTTGAGTGGTGAAGCGTCGGCCTGCCGCTGTAGGAGATGAAGGAGACGTGGGTTTGATCCCTGGCTTGGGCAGATCCCCTGGAGCAGGAAATGGCAACCCACTCCAATATTCTTCCCTGGAAAATTCCCTGGACAGAGGAGCCTAGCGTGCTACAGTCCATAGGGTCCCAAAGAGTCAGACATGGCTGAGTGACTGAGCGCATGAAGAGAGATACGAGAAAGATAAGGAACTTATTCATAACTTTAATGAATAAGTATCTCTTGAAATTACACAGAAAATGGATAACACACTGACAAAGGATATACACTTCTCCAAATATAAGCAAGTGGGCAATAAGCATATGCTCATTGGATAAAGTCCAAATTTGTTCTCATATAGAGAAATAAATTAAGACAATCACATGTCATTTCTACACATTGAGTTACAAAATAGTAAAAAAAAAATGACTTGAATCAGTATGTGTGGAAGTGGCCACTTTGATATATTCCTCATGAAAGTGAACACAGGACCATGAACTACAATGTGTTTCTGGAGCGCAATTTTGACAATATGCCTTTGAACTGTAAGACTGTGCTTTGAGGGACGTCCGTGGCGGTCCAGTGGTTAAGAATCTGCCTTCCAGTGCAGGGGATGAGGGTTTGATCCCTGGCCAGGGAACTAAGATGCCACACGCCGCAGGGCAACTAGGCCAGTGCACTACAACCAGAAAGAAGCCCGTGTGCCGCAATGAAGAAAGAGCCCACAGGCTCCGATGAAAAGATCCCACAGGCGGCAACTAAGACCTGATGCTGCAAAATAAATAAATAAAAGAATGTACTTTGACCAACACAACATTGTAAATCAGCTAAATTCCAATAAAAAATATCAAAATGTGCTTTGACTCAGCAATTCCAGATATAGGAATTTATACTAAAGAAACATGAATATGTGAAGAAATGTAGTGTCTTTGCTTGTGTTCTCTGCCCTCCTGCCATGCAGACCCTGAAACAAAGCTTTGTGGGTGTGTCCTTTATTAGAGCAGGACCCCAGGGAGCAGAAGTGAGGATAGGGGAAGAGAGGGAGGGGAGCAAGGCCAGCACAAGGCTGTATTATTGACTTGGTCGCTATTACGGACAAGAGGTTGCCTGATATCACGAGACATCTGGGAGGCTTCACGTTTTGTGAGAATAAGTTGCTCTCACTTCTTCTCTGAATGAGGAGCTATCCAAGTCAAACTTGCCAGAGACCCCTTCAAAGTGAAAGACACCATGTCTTTACAAAAATCTTAATATAAGAAGACGAGTGGAAAAGAAGGAAATGAAACCAAAATAAAGTAAAACACCTTACAATCTCCACTGATGCTGCTGGTCCTGAGATTGTGATTGCTATTTATCATTTCCCTTCTTAACCCTAACTCAAAATTTCTCTCACTCGTTGCCAGCACTTGGCTCTCAGAGTGGAAAGAGATCTAATATAATCAACCTGCTCAAAATTAGTTGCTCAAGGAATGATGCTATATCACTGCTGATCTCTGCTGCTGGCAGGGTGGTCATTCAGCAGTGGTCAATACTGCTGGTATTCAGTTAGGTGTTGCTTCTCCAGGTGAAGCTAGTGGTAAAGACATGATGTGACGTGGAAGTGGCTCAGTCATGTCCTACTCTATGTGACCCCATGGACTGTAGCCTGCCAGGCTCCTCTGTCCATAGAATTCTCCAGGTAAGAACATTACAGTGGGTAGCCTTTCCTTTCTCTAGAGAGTCTTGTCAACCCAGGGACTGAACCTTGAACCCAGGTCTCCCTCATTGCAGGCAGATTCTTTACCATCTGAGCCATCAGGCAAAGAAGGAGACAAGACACACAGATTTGATCCCTAATTTCAGAAGATGTCCTGGAGTAGGAAAAGGCAACCTACTCCAATATTCTTGTCTAGATAATCCCATGGATATAGGAGCCTGGTGGGCTACAATCCATAGGGACTCAGGCAGACATGACTGATGCAATTAGCACACAGCATAGCACATTCAGTTAGGTCAATACTGATGAAAGGAAGCCCATATAGTTGAGCCTACATGTGGCTTCAGACTCTGCTCCTATAGCCACTGTATTTCTAGTATAGCTAGTACAGCTAAGGAGAGAGTCAACTTGATATCTAAAGGGTCAGTTCAGTTCAGTTCAGTTCAGTCGCTCAGTCGTGTCTGACTCTTTGAGACCCCATGAACTACAGCACGCCAGGCCTCCCTGTCCATCACCAAGTCCTGGAGTTCACTCAGACTCTCGTCCATCGAGTTGGTGATGCCATCTAGCCATCTCATCCTCTGTCATCCCCTTCTCCTCCTGTCCCCAATCCCTCCCTGCATCAAAGTCTTTTCCAATGAGTCAACTCTTTGCATGAGGTGGCCAAAGTACTGGAGTTTCAGCTTTAGCATCATGGTTGGTCATAACTTTCCTTCCAAGAAGTAAGCATCTTTTTATTTCATGGCTGCAGTCACCATCTGCAGTGATTTTGGAGCCCCCCAAAATAAAGTCAGCCACTGTTTCCACTGTTTCCCCATCTATTTGCCATGAAGTGATGGGACTTGATGCCATGATCTTAGTTTTCTGAATGTTGAGCTTTAATTAAACTTTCTAATTCTCTTCTTTCACTTTGATCAAGAGGCTCTTTAGTTCTTCTTCACTTTCTGCCATAAGGGTGGTGTCATCTGCATATCTGAGGTTATTGATATTTCTCCTGGCAATCTTGATTCCAGCTTCTGCTTCTTCCAGCCCAGCGTTTTTCATGATATTCTCTGCATGTAACTTAAACAAACGGTGACAATATACAGCCTTGACATACTCCTTTTCCTATTTGGAACCTGTTGTTCCATGTTCAATTCTAATTGTTGCTTCCTGACCTGCATACAGATCTCTCAAGAGGCAGGTCAGGTGGTTTTGTATTTCCATCTCTTTCATAATTTTCCACAGTTTATTGTTATCCACGGAGTCAAAGGCTTTGGCATAGACAATAAAGCAGAAACAGATGTTTTTCTGAAACTCTCTTGCTTTTTCAATGATCCAGTGGATGTTGTCAATTTGATCTCTGGTTCCTCTGCCTTTTCTAAATCCAGCTTGGACATCAGGGAGTTCATGGTTCCTGTATTGCTGAAGCCTGGCTTGGAGAATTTTGAGCATTACTTTACTAGTGTGTGAGATGAGTGCAATTGTGTGGTAGTTTGAGCATTTTTTGGTATTGCCTTTCTTTGGGATTGGAATGAAAACTGACCTTTTCCAGTCCTGTGGCCACTGCTGAGTTTTCCAAATTTGCTGACATATTGACTGCAGCAGTTTCACAGCATCATCTTTTAGGATTTAAAATAGCTCAACTGGAATTCCATCACCTCCACTAGCTTTGTTCATAATGATGCTTCCTAAGGCCCACTTGACTTCACATTCCAAGACATCTGGCTCTAGATGGGTGATCACACCATCATGATTATCTGAGTTGTGAAGATCTTTTTTGTATAGTTCTTTTGTGTATTCTTGCTGCTACTTCTTAATATCTTCTTTTTCTGTTAGATCCATGCCACTTCTGTTCTTTAATGAGCCCTTCTTTGCATGAAATGTTCCCTTGGTATCTCTAATTTTCTTGAAGAGATCTCTACACTTCCCCATTCTATTTTTTCCCTCTTTCTTTGCACTGATCACTGAGGAAGTCTTTCTTATCTCTCCTTGCTATTCTTTGGAACTGTGCATTAAACTGGGTATATCTCTCCTTTTCTCTTTGCTTTTCACTTCTCTTCTTTTCACAGCTGTTTGTAAGGCCTCCTCAGACAGCCATTTTGCTTTTTTGCATTTCTTTTTCTTGGGGATGGTCTTGATCCCTCTCTTCTGTACAATGTCACAAATCTACATCCATAGGTCATCTGGACTCTGTCTATCAGATCTAGTCTCTTAAATCTATTTCTCACTTCCACTGTATAATCATGAGGGATTTGATTTAGGTCATACCTGAATGGTGTAGTGGGTTTCCCCACTTTCTTCAATTTAAGTCTGAATTTGGTAATAAGGAGTTCATCTACAGGGTAAGTCACCCTATTCTTCATGGTGAATATGCTCTGGAGGGTACTAATGTCAGACACAAACCTGGGTTTTTGTGCCCAGTGTCATAGGTTTCATCATGTGCCTCTTTCACAGATTCACTTGTCACCAGTTTTCTAAACTTTTACTGAAAAACCAGCCTAGCCATTTGCTATTGCCTAGGGCTCCATATATATCCTTACTCTAGGTCACTTTTCCTTCCATTGATATTGAACAGTCAAGCATACTTCTCATAGTCTTCCTCCTGGGAGAATTTCCCTGCACCAGGTCATTTAGGGAATTCCTCAGTGGTGCTATAACACCTATCTGTTCATTTTTAGCTATCACCAAAATATTGTACCTACCCATCTGTGAACCAGGTTCAATTAATTCCCTCTTCCATCAGTTGATGGAAAACTTCCACTCCCTTGAAGCAATAGGTTTGAAATTATAAAGAGATACTTGTGCAACAGAGTGGTTGGCATATGGTGTCTGGACAATGTGTTCATACCTTTCATTGAAGAGGATATCTTAACATTCCCTACATCAATGGACCCCTACAAAATTTATAGATGCAGTAGGGTCCTGAATTTTGTGGGGTTTATCATCCAACTTTGGACAGCCGTGGGTCTTTCTAGGGAATGAGCTGCTCACCAAGTTCAATTAGTGTGATGGCATTTATAGAGTAGGTTAACTAGCAACCTAACCTCAGAAATCTTGTTATGTCAATTCAGCTGTATTCTATTCATAGAAGCAGTCTCAAGCCTGCCCAGATTCAAGCTCCCTCCTCTTGATAGGAGAGTGCCGAGTTTCTATAATAAGATGTGGGGTAAGAGAATGTTTTGGTCAGCTTTGGAAAATATAATCACATGCATCCTCTGAACTCACATAATAAATATTTTTTTCCTATCCCTTCCTCTGTGAATGACTTTTGACTACTTTCTTAATACCATTCCAAGGAAATTCTGGAAAAAACAGTCATTTGCTTTAGGATAAATCTCAAGGAGCCATCCCAGGAGATTATTAAGACCAGCTCCAGATATACCTGATATACTTGGAATCCTGAGTTATGGGTTGTTGATGTGTACACCTATGTCAGAGAATTCTATCTAATTCATATTTGTATTTCAGCACCTTCATTACCATGTTTACAAGCCATTTCTACATATTCTCCTGAATTGTGGTAATACATATTATTAAGGCCTTACAATTTTTGGTGTTTAAGCTATTTCTACTAAGAACAGGGACTATACATGATAGCCACTCAGAGAGTTGACCCTGCTTATTGTCCTGCAAACAACAAAGTATTTCAAGGTCAGGTCTTACATCGTCTTCTAAGGCCCCAGCCTCAGGAGGGATCATTACAGTTTCTTTCTGCCAGAAGAGTCCATGCTTATGACTGTTCCAGCAAAATGGCAGATTTAGGAGGTTAGGAGGATTTGTGATTCTCAGGAATTTCCATCCAAAGGTTCCCATTTTAGTTTTCAGGTCCAACCCTTTACCTACATGGGCCCTGATTCTGATATAGAAGATTTTTGTTCAGATGCTGCCCTATAATCTTATTTAAACTCTGCTACCCTTACAGTTGTATTCTGAGCCTAACTTTTAGCTGAGAGGACCATGTAGCTGAAGAAGGTGCGACTCTCTTTCAAAGCTGCCATTTCTGAATTTCTCAGCTTGCTAGAGTTCCCAATTGGCTATTATCAGGCTTCATCTTTTTAGTAAAGCTTTCTAACATAGTTAACAAAAACTAGTGTATTCCACATCCTTAAAATCATAATAGCTGTAGTTACAATTCCTGCCATATCATTCAGTTGTTTCACCTTCTCCCTATACCTCATCTCAATCACCCAAAGGAGAAAACCTTAGCAACTGTGATACTATTGCATAACAGGGATTCTGTCATCTCTGTGTGTGTGTGTGTGTGTGTGTGTGTGTGCTCATTAATGTCTGACCAATGAGTAACCCAGCTCCAAAATCCCATTGTGAGGATTTGATTTCAAAGATCATTTCTGATATCATCTTTCTTGATTTGTTTTCTCCACAGAGCAAAACCTAAAACAAAGGCTTATGTGTATGTGGTTTATTTGGAAAAGTTTGGACAGGAAAATAAAGAGAAAGAGGAAAATCACTAAGGACAGCTGGTTGCTAAATCCTGTAGGACCATCTGAGAAACCTTATAAAATTCATATTAAGTCTGTCCATCCTGGGATAGAAAGATGGTAAGCATATATCCATCAGTTTTTATTCCTTTTGTGTTAAAATTTCACTCTGTGAGGTGTGAGCATCAAGCTGTATACTTGGAATCCTGTGACTTAGAGTCAATAGAGAATTCCTGGGATAGGACTATCAGAGGATCATCACAGATAACCAAGGCAAGATGTTATCTGGCTGCATCTGTACGGAGCTGCTCACAGCTGGTACCATACCAGTTGCCTCAAAAGTGTCTGAAGAAAAGACAGGTAAGAATAGAAAGATCTAAAGGAGTGCTTAAGAGCTGTCCAAGATTATAGTCACACGAATATTCACCATATCATTAAACAAGGGAAAGAAGGTAAATTCTCATCAAGTTAAGATATGTTAGATAAATTGTGGTATATTCAGTCAATGAAACACTAAATCCCTGCAAAAAGCACAGTAATAGAAGGCTATATCATGATATAAAAAATATAATAATTTTAAATTGGAAAATCCGGTTTTATAACAACAATGTATGAAATAAATTTATATTATCAATTTGATTTTGTCTAAATAAATAATTTTTTCATTCTTTGAAATAACTAAGATTTATATATTTGTTAGTCTTTCTTTTCCCCTATGTCTTGCTACATTCTCCTGGGTTCTACTCAGGCTGCAGAACACATTACTTTCTCTCTAGAAATTATTTCTAACTTTCTATCAATAGAGAATTACTATTATTATCATCTTCCTTCTCTTCCTTCTTTTTTTCTCATTCGTCTTGTTCTGCTTGTTCTTGTCCTTCTTCAGAGATATTACACCAGAATTACAGAGGATGATAAATTGATGTTTCTTCTGGGTAAAAACCTCTTTTTATAATTTCTTACTTTTTATTTTGCCTGTTATATTAGTCAACTTGGGATGCCATTATGAAAGACTGTATAGCATAAACAATAGGAATTCATATACAGACAGATAGCTTAAATGATGGGGATTCCCTAGTGGCTCAGTGGTAAAGAATCTGCCTGCAATGCAGGAGGCCTGGGTTTCCTCCCTGGGTTGAGAAGATCCCCTGGAGAAGGAATAGCAACCCACTTTAGTATTCTTAATCCCATGGACAGAGGAGCCTGGTGGGCTATAGTCCATGGGGTCACAAAGAGTCAGACATGATGGTGACTAAACAACAAGCTTGAACAATGGGAATCTATTTCTCACAGTCTGGAAGCTGGGAAGTCCAAGATCAAGGAGCTATTCATGTAGATTCCTCAGTAACGGCTCTCTTCCTGGTTTGCAGATGGCTGCCTTCTTGCTGTATCCTTAAATGATGGAGAGAGAGAGAGGAAGCAAGCTCTCCGGTGCCTCTTCTTATAAGGGCACCAGTCTCATGAAGGCCCTACCCTCACGACCTCAGCTAAACCAGATAACCTCTCAGAGCACCCTCCCCTCCATTTCCAAATACCATCACATTGAGGTTATAGCTTTAACATAAAAAATTTGGAAAGACACCCTTCAGCCCATAGCACCTATTGATTTTATAGAATGATAGACTCTTATTCCAGGATGAAATTTAGAGGGAATCCAATTGAATCTTTCACATAAAAGTAGTGATCCAAGCTATAAGATTCCTAAGAAATGATAGTATTACTTTACATTTAACTTATTAATCTTTGGGTATTGGAAATTTGCCAGGCAAGAAGAATCTTTTCAAAGAGTATATTTGTCTCTTAGGATAAGAATAGTTCTGAGGAATAAGTAATTTTAAAATCTTAATAACAGTAGTAACAAGCACTTATTTTGCTCTTACTCTGTGCCAGGCATAATTTCAAACACTTTTAAAGTGTTAACACATTTACTCCTCACCTTAATCATATAAGTGTTATTAGTGTCCTTATTTTACAAAGAAACTGAGGCACAGAGAGCTTAAATAACTTGCCCAAGGTCCCAGGGTTAGTAAGACTTGGAACTGGGGTTTGAAATCTAGCCATCTGGCTCCAAAGTCTATATTCTTAAACATTACATAAAGAGAATAATTTCCAGAGCTTCCACTTTTATTTCCTTCATTCTCATTTGCCATTGCTTCTTTATTTTTCATAAGGTTTCTATGATCTCTAGGCCAAATGAGATTCCAAAAATAACAATTTTAATTTTCAAATCGAGGGCATGATTTCTAAATGGACCAAGTTATTTTTGTGAACCCTACATAAAATTCAGGAACAGAACTTTGGGAAGGAACTTCCAGATGGCAGTAAATCTTCACAGTTCAGTAATTAAGCCTTTTGAGACTGTTACTCTGTTATGGAGCCACTGGCTGATTAACTGTACAATATCAATTATATCAAACGGCACTACTTTAATTCTGTCAAAATTTAGAGAAATCTGACATGCTGACACAAGGCTCTGTGAAGTGTGATAATGAGCTGCCAAGTGTCATAAAGTGCCACGATTGGGGGGGAGGGGGGCAAGCTTGCTTTCAAACTAAAGATGTTTTTTTATCTTTATTCATACTACAGTCTGCTTTATTAAAACACCATGAACATCCAGATACACGGGCTTGTCCAGTTTGAAATAAATAGTCTAATCTTTTTTTTAAAAAGTTTTTATGAAAGAAGTTCAAGTGATAATAGTCAAACTCATAGAAGAAAATAAATATAGCATATATTTTTGGTTGAGAAAGATTATATACCTATGAAATTAGGCCCTTAAACCTCTTGTTCCTTCATTTCTGTGAAGAATGACTCTCGGAAAGTTAACTGTAACTGTGCAAAATTTAAAAGTTTGACTTGACTAATTTTATAATGATAGACACTTATCTGGTCATTAAAGACAAATCCAGGCTGTTTAAAGAGCAAAGCCGAAGTTATTAAGTGACAGGATCTTTCAACAAAGTTTGGCTTTCTTGTAAAGAAATGCCCTTTTAATAACTTTATTATCAATACAGTAGCTATCATCAAATGTAAGAGCTTAGGGTTTCATCGATAGAGTAATAAGAGTTAAAAGGCACTGGCCACTCTGTTTTGATTTTTCCATCATTATTTTAATGCAACATTTAAATATTTTAATTTTCTCCTTGTGTCCTGAGGTAAACAAAAGCTACCCTGCGTGATGACTTAGAGAGATATATGAATGTCCTTAATGAGCACCTTACCATGGAAAAGTCATTCCTTTTCATATAGTAAGTGACCATTCCTTTCTGAACAACAACCATATCCACACTCCTGGACTTAGTTTTTACCTTCTTTCATGCATTTCCAGTTACCTCCTGAATATTTCCATTTGGAAATTCTAGCATTCCCTGAAACTCAAATGTCCGATCTACCCTTTTTCCAGACCTCTCTCTACTGATCTTCTTTCTCATTTTCAATTGATTTAAAATGAAAAAAAAAAGTCATTGTTTTCCAAGTCTGTCACAGTTGAAACCTCAGAGTTGTCTTAATTTTTTCTTTGGCTGAGTCACTTTCAGCGTTTTATGGATTTATAATCTGGTATTGAACCTTTTGAACTCAATAAGACAAACACTATAAAGGTTTGGTTTTTCTTGAGTCACTGCTCGCATTGAGTAAGCAAAACTTTGCTTTCTGTTAATGACAGTTGTAGAAGATTCCATTCTCCTGGAGCTCCCTGTACCAACATAGATCAAGTTTTCTTTTTTTACTCTTCAGATTTTACTTTTCAGCTCCTATAATTATCTCCATGGCTACTCTCTGCTAATCTTCTCTTCACCTGGAAGGCTTTTCTTCTTAGGTACCAGGAAGATGGAGCAAACTTTGCTTTTGTGTTTCCAGGCAGCCTTGCAATGATAAACAGTAGAAGACTGATACCTTACCTTCTTCTCTTTGTCCAGTTATTATTTTCCAGTTATTGTTTCTTGACTCTGATAGCTCAGGGGAAACAACCAATCCATTGGCTGAACTAGAGGGGAATAGATGTCAGTGCATTTTTGGCAGGCACTTTTAATTTTTCGTGAATGATTTTCTTGGCGTTCCTCTCTTATTGGTCTTTGGGAAAGGAAGCACTCATCCTATCCCATAGAAAGGGAAGGTAAATGAAAACCACAACACTTCAGTCCTCCTGCCTTTTCTCTTATATAGACAATAAGGCAGGTTGAAGTTTGGATAATAGTTGAGAGGAGAAAAATGCTGGTTCAGCTGCCACTTAGGGGTACTTAGCTCATACTAGACTCTCAACTATTTGCTACTTTAGTTAGAGTAAGGTTACCTGAGGTTTCTTTTTCCTGAACTTTGAAGCCTTGGTAACCAGTGCTAGGGCAACAGAGACCTACTTAGGATCTTATTGCAAGTGATCAAGCTATCTTGATATTTCCTTCGGAGTATTTTTCACATTCATAATAGGAGCAAGAATTAAGAGCCTGCACCAGGCTTTTCTGTGTAAATGTGTGTGTGTGCGGGGGTGGAGGGGGTGCAGGGGCAGTATCGTGGGTAACTCTGTCTTGTTTAAGAAAACTGTCAGATGTCTCAAAGTAGAATAGATTAATAGTTTGCAAATAAAAGATGTAGCCAACCTCTCTCTCTGTTATCTAGTAAATAATTGTTCACACTTAGGACATTTAGCACTTCAAAATCCCACAATACTCTCTGAAACCAGGAAGTATATTTATATAATGGCATTTCTCACGATCTTCCCTGGCCTACAGTGCTATTCAAGAATGTTGGTTATTTCTTATACATCTAATGAATAAAAGAAAGAGTACACAGTGGGCTCTCCTGAAAGACATAATGGGAACGTGGGTGTGCAGGACACAAGATTTATCCACTCTCACACTCGGATCTTCTTTAAGCTTCTGAATTCTTTCTTCTGCATTGTGTAAAGAAAATTCTGGACTTTCATCCTTATTAGACATAACTCATCACTGGGTTCAGGTTTCAGTTAAGCAAACAAACATCCAGATTCAGCTACTGAAACAAACATTAAACTCATAATCTCTGACAAGTACATAATATTGATAACTTTGGTCTGAGTCAATGTTCATTTCATTCCACTTAATCTAACGTTGTTAGAATCCACGTTCCTCAGAAATTTGTCAATATAAATTAGCAAATCTCAGTTCACTTTGTATGGTCAGACTTTGTACTTTTCTCTGAGGCATGGTTGTATTTGACTGTGGTTATGGAGCAGGAAATGGTGACCCACTCCAGTATTCTTGCCTGAACAATCACATGGACAGAGGAGCCTGGTGGGCTATAGTCTGTAGGGTTGCAGAGAGATGGACATGACTGAAGTGACTTAGCATAGCATACAGGTCTAGAGACAATGAAGCCTGTTGAAGGGTGTTGAGAAGAATAAACTTTACTTTCCAAGGTGACTGGGTTACTGAGGCTACTACAGGATCTTCAAACGAGGAAGTGGTTGTCTGTTCAGATACTAGAGGAATGATTGCTTTTGCTGGCAAGGTGGGTTCAGAGAAATTTGATTGCTCTGAGCCCTTCTTGTTTTCTGGTTATACTCAGATGTGCTCATTCCATGTTTTAAGGTCCATTTATCCATCATCTGGGAGGGATTGGGGGCAGGAGGAAAAGGGGACAAGAGAGGATGAGATGGCTGGATGGCATCACCGGCTATATGGACGTGAGTTTGAGTGAACTCCAGGAGTTGGTGATGGACAGGGAGGCCTGGCGTGCTGCAATTCATGGGGTCGCAAAGAGTCGGACATGACTGAGCGACTGAACTGAACTGAACTGATCCATCATCAAATTCTTTATTTCTTACAAAATATTTGTCAGGGCTGTTAATCCAAGTTATATTTTAATACAGTAAAGTACTTACTTAATTGTTGAAGTTAAGTTCCAGCCATTTCTGCATTAGGGCTAGTTATCATTCAAGACAAATTTCTAAACAAACAAAATGAAAGTCTACCATTCAAGGACTCTTGCTGAAACAACTATGTACTAAGGGAGAAACTGAATTAAATAGAAAGAATTAAAAGCAAGTAGCAATACTGGGCCAAAAAGTAAATGTATAAATAAACTTCTAAACCAGTTAAGGGAAAAAAAGAACAAAGAAAAATCATTTGCCCAGTAGAAAGAAGGAAGATTGTGGAAAAGAAGCAAATAAAAGGCACAGTAAATAGAAAGTTTGAATAATATGGTTGAAACAAATCTAAACACATTGGATAACATTATCATAATGTATTATATATTATTAAAATTTGCTAGTTAAAAGACAAAGACACCCAAGCAAATTTATTTTGGAAGCCAGCTATATATTGTTTATAAGAGATTCATTTAAAACATGATTATGTAAAACATTCACTCGAAGCGTGACTGAATGTATAGGTAGAAAGGAAGAAATATCACAAAATAATTACCACAAGTAATCTAGCATTAACAAAAGAGAAAATAGAACTTAAGAACAAAATTAATAGTGTTAATAGGGTACTTATTTAACTATAAAGTTTCAATTCACTAGAAAAATAAAACAATTCTCAGTTTAAAGGCATATAACAACATTACCTCAAAATATACAAAGTAAAAGTAGACAGAATTGTAAGAAAAAAATGACAAATTCCCCATCATAATTGGATAATTTAAAAACTTCTCAAAAGGCAATAAGTTCAAGCCAAGCAAAGCAAAAAGTGGTAATGGTAAAGAAAATTTGAATAATACTCAAAAGTTGATCTATTGGTTAATTATACAGTTTCAAAACAAAGAATACACATTCTTCTCAAGCACCTATGGATTATTTATAAAAATAAGCCATCTATAAGTTCAGAGGAAATCTCTATAAATAACAAGAAATTTATATCATGTAGGCTGCATTTTTAGACCAAAATGGAATTAATTTATAAAATAAATAAGGAAAGAAAGTTCTTAGGCCTATCTCAGCAAACTAGTATTAAATTCTAAAAAACTGGGGTCAAAACATAAACATAAATAATAATGTAAATTATGACATCTAGAACTGGATATCAGTGAATGCATTGCATTAGAAATTTGTGGACCTGATTACATGAGAGATATTTTTATCTCTAAAATTGTATAGCTATATACCTAAGGGAAAACAGGAACAATAGAAAAAATAATGAAGTAAGCATTGAATGAGGGAATTAGACTAAGAACAGCAAAATAAAGCCAAGAAAGTAGAAAATAATAAGGAAATACACATATTAATGAAATGAAATGCAAGAATAAATAAGATTGATAAAATGAAAAAGTAATTGAGACTGGCATATTTTATTAAGAACAAAAACAGAATGTACAAATAACCAATATTAGGAATAAAAATGGGACATAACTAGAATAAATGAATGATGTATATCTGTTGGTTTATATGAAGGTACAGTTGAAAAATGATCCTGCGTCTTCTACTAGTTCTTCTCTGCTATTTGTTTGATTCATGCTTGTTTTGACGCTATGAAGAACTGTTGGATTCTCTTTAAATGGCACTACGTCAGGGCCCTTGATGAACTATTGTAGGCCTTTGAACACACATGTTATTGCTGTTTCTGGTATACCTTCAAATATAACTTTAATGCAGTGTAGTTGGGATTCTGTACTAGCTTAGCACAATTGTGAAAGAATTTAATTTGGGCAATATGTGCAGAATATCCTTCTTTTTCTTTTCTTTTTAGGGTTTAGATAGTCTTTCATGATGCCATTTTTCCAGTGTTGAAGGACTTGTCCATTGAGAGCCTTCTCAGGCAATTCTTAATTTCTTCCTCCATTTACCAAGATTAATCTTAAAGAAGCTCACACTTAGAAATAAAACAAATTTCTCATAACTCATCTTAGGTTAATATAATAACTCTTCTAAGGTTCAGTTCAGTTCAGTTCAGTCGCTCAGTCGTGTCCGACTCTTTGTGACCTCATGAATCGCAGCACGCCAGGCCTCCCTGTCCATCACCAACTCCCGGAGTTCACTCAGACTCACGTCCATTGAGTCAGTGATGCCATCCAGCCATCTCATCCTCTGTCATCCCCTTCTCCTCCTGCCCCCAATCCCTCCCAGCATCAAAGTCTTTTCCAATGAGGCAACTCTTCGCATGAGGTGGCCAAAGTACTGGAGTTTCAGCTTTAGCATCATTCCTTCCAAAGAAATCTCAGGGTTTATCTCCTTCAGAATGGACAGGTTGGATCTCCTTGCAGTCCAAGGGACTCTCAAGAGTCTTCTCCAACACCACAGTTCAAAAGTCAATTCTTCGGTACTCAGCCTTCTTCACTTTCCAACTCTCACATCCATACATGACTACTGGAAAACCATAGCCTTGACTAGATGGATTTGCATATAAATAAGAGCTAATGGTTTTAGATCAGGTAAATCACATTTTAATGGAATTATAGGCACCAAACATAGTGAAATGGCAAAGTATTTTTATATGTATGAGGGTTGTAAATAGTAAGTACTCAAAAACATGAAAGTTTTACAATTTGAAGTTGGAATTGCAAAAGTGATGTCATAAAGTTCTAAAGGCAGGTTTTCTAACTTACCCGAGTCCAGGTTTTATGAGTCAAAAGTACATATGATTTGTTCTTAGAAGAAATGTTCTTGGAAAACGAATGAGTACAAATCCATTTCCATAACTAAAATATAACAGGGTTCAGTTCAGTTCAGTTCAGTTCAGTCACTCAGTCGTGTCCGACTCTTTGCGACCCCATGAATCGCAGCACGCCAGGCCTCCCTGTCCATCACCAACTTCTGGAGTTCACTCAGACTCACGTCCATCGAGTCAGGTTTAGTCCATACTAAAAATCAAGACCAACTTTCTTTGGATAATCTTTTATCTGGCTAACACAGAAAATGGAACAGCTAGAACCAGTTTGGGCAAGCCCAACTTCTAAGTGAGTCACCAGAAGCTATAATGTGAATCTTTTTGAAGTAACTGTTTTCCATTCAGGTTTGTTCCAGGGTCAAACAGAGTTGCAGCATTCCAAAAAGAAACATGGAACTACCTCTTTGTAGAACATTCTGTCTTCATGTCACAAATATTGATGCCTATGGTCAACCAACTGCTATTTCCTGACAAGAATGCGTGTTGAGACTATTTTCTCTATTTACATTTCACGTGAAGAAAAGAGTATCATCTCTTGAGAAAGCGATTTCTTCATTAGGGTAATTTTCATATCCAATAATTTTGTAAGACCTGAAAGTAAAGAACAAGGGCAATTACGAAGCAATTTTTGTGAAGTAAAAGAAAAAAAGACTATTTCCATTAGGAATCCATGACAGAAGTAAAATTAGAACTTGAGCGTCTACATATATGAAATAAGCCATAGCTTGAAGATCATATCCCCTAATTTTTTTCTAGTCTATAGGCTGATTGGAGAAGGCAATGGCACCCCACTCCAGTACTCTTGCCTGGAGAATCCCATGGATGGAGGAGCCTGGTGGGCTGTAGTCCATGGGGTCGCTAAGAGTTGGACATGACTGAGCGACTTCACTTTCACTTTTCACTTTCATGCATTGGAAAAGGAAATGGCAACCCACTCCAGTGTTCTTGCCTGGAGAATCCCAGGGATGGAGGAGCCTGGTGGGCTGCCATCTGTGGGGTCACACAGAGTCGGACACGACTGAAGCGACTTAGCAGCATAGGCTGATACTTCTGTGTTAACTAAGAAATCTTATCAATATGTAATTATTTAAAAGAGAAGACTATAACTGCATATTTTCTAGTTATAGGTATATATTTTTGAGTATTTAGTATCTCTCAGCCACTGAAAACACATCATCTCAGCTCATACTCCTATGACTATTATAATCATTTCCATGTTACTGATGAGGAAAATGAGGCTTAAAGAGACTGGATGGCAGGACTTCCAAAATGACGAGAATGAAACCGCTCTCCAGGAAAAAAAAAAAAAAAATACTAACGGGTGAAAATTATAAAAAGCATTCATTTAAACCTCTGGAAACTGTCATAAGGGCATTTAAGCAAATGGGGAAGCATTCATTAAAGAAAATCTTCTAAGTCTCAATAAGAACAATGAGAGTCTGTAGCACTTGAACCATGACTCACTTTATTATTCAGCTGGGTGCAGTGAAAACTCCATCACGGTGTGTGCATCTAAAAAGGGGCTCCCAATCTTTAGCTCCCTGTCTGGGGCTATGTATCTCCATGTGAGAAGCAGGCTGCCAGAAGTTCTTATTTCTTCATGTCCACAGTGTAAAGTAGGCGTGACTGAGAAGACTCATTTTCTCACCAAGCCCCCATTTGTAAGGCAGAAGCTCTGGCCCAGGCACAACAGAGGGATAATATTGAGTTCATGATTTTAACCTTTCTCACCCCACTTCTCTTCTCCAAGTTCACTTATAGAGTTGAAATCCCATGTTGAGAGGGTCAAGTCAAGAAAACTGGGACAGCTGCCACTTCCTTCCATGACCACTTGTAGAAGAGGAGTATCATTCCTAGGAAAGCAGACCTTTATCCTAGCATGGGCACAGTGGCACCTTGGCAGAACCGTAAGAGAAACCACAGGGAAGAAATTCTCTCCAGTCTTATCTGGGGGAACTGATCTCATTTGGAACAGAGTGAAGAACTCCTTACCTAAGGTTGTTATCATTAACAATAAATCTTGGTGGAAAGCAATGAAGAGGAAGCTGGTAGCTTTGCTGTTGCCGTTTAGTCACTAAGTCATGTCTGACTCTTTCAACCCCAAGAGCTGTAGTCCACCAGGCTCCTCTATCCATGGGATTTCCCAGGCAAGACTATAGGAGTGGGTTGCCATTTCCTTCTCTAGAGATCTTCCTGACTGAGAGATTGAACCTGCATCTCTGGAATTACAGGCAGATTCTCTGCTGATGAGCCACCAGGAAAGCCCAAGCAAAATTGCAGAATAATCAGAAGTTTAATAGAATCTGGGAAAGAGACAACCAAGAAAAGCCCTCCCAGGATTAGAAACAACTCTGGGAGTCAGAAAAGTTGTGCACATCGTTAAGGTTGCACATACTCAGGAACAATGCGTCTCAAATCCTTGGTATTGGTGCTTCCTTCCTTTTTTCAACTTTCTCCGTGTGTGAATGGGAGTGTCTATAACTTGTCCTATATATGCTCCTCCAATTTACTTTGAGGGCAAATACTTTGTTTTCTAGATTCACTGGTATAGAATAGAGAGGAATTTTGTGGGATCATACCCAGCATCTTAGTCCTACCTGATTTAAATGATATGGTTGATGAGATTTGGGACTTTTGAGATAGTAGATGGTATTTCGGACTTTGAGTTGATGCTATAATAAGCTGAGGCTTTTGTGGATTTGGGAATGGGAGGAATGTATTTTGTGCATGGAAAAAATATATATATAGGAATCTTTGGGGGCCAATGGCAGATTGCAGTGTGCTGAATGATGGCCACCACAATATGTCCACATCTTAATCTCTGGAACATGTTAATGTTACCTTACATGGCAAAAAGGACCTTGCAGGTGTGATTAAATTAATGGGGAGAGTCTCACAATGGGGAGAGTCTCCTGGATTATCCAGGTGGACCTAATGTAATCCTAAGGGTCCTTTATAAAGAGGATGCAGGAAGTCAGACAGGAAGGTTGATAATGTGTGATCAAAGCAGAGATTGGGGTGATGGAGCCACGACTCAAGGAATCTCAGCAGCCTCTAGAAGCTGGAAGAAGTAAGGAACTGATTCTCCCCTGGAACATCCAGAATGAAACAGTCCTGCTGGCATCTTAACTTTAGCCCAGTGAAACTGACTTTGGACATTTGGTCTCCAAAAGTGTAAGAGAGTAAATCTGCAATATTTTTAGCCACCATGTTTGTGGTAATTTGTTATGGCATTTATAGTACTCTATTACAGTAAATATGCAAGTAGTTATATAAAAAGAATAAACTTTCTTATTTTCTCCCTTCTTTTCTTAACTAAAAAGCAATTCTCTTATTTTAATATAAATGTAATTATATTGTTAAACCTATAACATAGAGAACTACAATATTCATGACAATAACAGCATAAAGGAGCAGGGTGTGAACCAAGCTCTAATAGAATTAGGAAAAGATACCAGATGATAACAGACCTCTGCCAGAAAAAATATAGAGAATGCAAAAGATACATAAGAAGGTTAACTGACAAACTCTGTAACTGCAATATAGTCTAGGTTTTCTTTCTTCTCTCAGTTTCTTTAAACAATATTAGATTATATAAACTAATGATTATAGCAAAGTATTGTTAGATTTGAAACATGTATAGATCCACCATGTATAACTGTAACAGCATCAAAACTGTGGAGAGAAAATTAAGATATATAAGAACAAAGTTTCTACATTTTATTGACACTAAGACAGTATAAAGCTAATATAGATTCTGATAAATTAAAATGTAGTTTTTAATTCATAGAACAGCTACTAAGAAAACAGGACAAAAGTATAATTCAGTTCAGTTCAGTTGCTCAGTCGTGTCCAACCCTTTGCGAACCCATGAACCACAGCACGCCAGGCCTCCCTGTCCATCACCAACTCCTGGAGTTCACTCAAACTCATGTCCATCGAGTCAGTGATGTCATCCAACCACCTAATCCTCTGTCGTCCCCTTCTCCTCCTGCCCTCAATCTTTCCCAGCATCAGGGTCTTTCAAATGAGTCAGCTCTTTGCATCAGGTGGCCAAAGTATTGGGGTTTCAGCATCAATATCAGACCTTCCAATGAACACCCAGGACTGATCTCCTTTAGGATGAACTAGTTGGATCTCCTTGCAGTCCAAGGGACTCTCAAGGGTCTTCTCCAACACCACAGTTCAAAAGCATCAATCCTTCGGTGCTCAACTTTCTTTATAATCCAACTCTCACATCCATACATGACCACTGGAAAAACCATAGCTTTGACTAGACGGACCTTTGTTGGCAAAGTAATGTCTCTGCTTTTTAATATGTTGTCTAGGTTGGTCATAACTTTCCTTCCAAGGAGTAAGCGTCTTTTTATTTCATGGTTTCAATCACCATCTGCAGTGATTTTGGAGCCCCCAAAATAAAGTCAGCCACTGTTTCCACTGTTTCCCCATCTATTTCCCATGAACTGATGGGACCAGATGCCATGATCTTAGTTTTCTAAATGTTGAGCTTTAAGCCAACTTTTTCACTCTCCTCTTTCACATTAAGAGACTCTTCTTCACTTTCTACCATAAGGTGGAGTCATCTGCATATCTGAGGTTGTTGATATTTCTCCCTGAAATCTTGATTCCAGCTTGTGCTTCATCCAGCACAGCATTTCTCATGATGTACTCTGCATAGAAGTTAAATAAGCAGGGTGACAATATACAGCCTTGACATACTCCTTTCCCAATTTCAAACCCATCTGTTGTTCCATGTCCAGTTCTAATTGTTGCTTCCTGACCTGCATACAGGTTTCTCAAGAGGTAGGTCAGGTGGTCTGGTATTCCCATCTCTTAAGAATTTTTCACATTTTATTGTGATCCACAGAGTCAAGGCTTTGGCATATTCAGTAAAGCAGAAATAGATGTTTTTCTGGAACTCTCTTGCTTTTTCGACGATCCAGCAGATTTTTGCAATTTGATCTCTGGTTCCTCTGCCTTTTCTAAATCCAGCTTGAACATCAGGGAGTTCATGTTTCACATATTGCTGAAGCCTGGCTTGGAGAATTTTGAGCATTACTTTACTAGTGTGTTTGATGAGTGCAACTGTGCAGTAGTTTGAGCATTCTTTGGCATTGCCTTTCTTTGGGATTGGAATGAAAACTGATCTGTTCCAGTCCTGTGGCCACTGCTGAGTTTTCCAAATTTGCTGACAGACTGAGTGTAGCAGCTTCACAGCATCATCTTTTAGGATTTGGAATAGCTCAACTAGAATTCCATCACCTCCACTAGCTTTGTTCATAGTGATGCTTTCTAAGGCCCACTTGACTTCACATTCCAAGATGTCTGGCTCTATGTGAGTGATCACACCATTGTCATTATCTGGGTCATGAACATCTTTTTTGTATAGTTCTTCTGCATATTCTTGCCAAATGTCATTAAAAGAATTAAAATACTAGAAAATATCTACCTAATACAAACAAGGCAATAAAGGAAGAATATAGGCACAAAAAATTATTGAGAACTGTAGAAAGTAAAAAGCAAAATTAGAGATATAAATCCAACTATATAAATAATATCATTAAATGTGAATTTATTAAATAATCCAGTAAAAATAAATAGTAACATTATATTACAAGAAACACAACAAAACCAAGATCAAACTATGTTTTCTAGGGGATGTTTCACTTTAGATTAAACAATAAAAATGTAAGTCAAAGGTTAAAAGATGGCAAAAGATATACCATGCCAATATCAGTCACAAAAAAGCTAGAGTGGCTATATTAATATCAAACAAAATATAACTTAAAACAAAATGTATTACTAGATATAGAGGGTAATTTAATCATGATAAAAAGGTTGATCCACCAGGAAGACATAGCAATTGTAGACATATTAGTTTCTAACAGCTGCTGCTGCTGCTGCTAAGTCGCTTCAGTCGTGTCCGACTCTGTGTGACCCCATAGATGGCAGCCCACCAGGCTGCCCCATCCCTGGGATTCTCTAGGCAAGAATACTGGAGTGGGTTGCCATTTCCTTCTCCAATGCATGAAAGTGAAAAGCGAAAGTGAAGTCGCTCAGTCGTGTCCGACTCTTAGCGACCCCACGGACTGCAGCCTACCAGGCTCCCCCATCCATGGGATTTTCCAGGCAAGAGTACTGGAGTGGGGTGCCATTGCCTTCTCCTTCTAACAGCAGAACTCCAAAATTGTAGCAAACACTGACAAAATTGAAGAGAAGAATAGAAAATCCAACAATAATAGTTAAAAACTTTAATATTCCACTTTCAATAACTGATAGAAAAATTATACAGCAAATCAAGAAGTGAGAGTATTATTCAGCAATAAAAATAAGTGTTGAGCATGCTACTAATTGGATGAAATATGAAACTATTGTGTTAAATGAAAGAAGCCTGGCACAAAATCACATGTTATATGATTCCATATATATAAAACATGACGACTAGACAAATTTATAGAGATAGGAAGTAGATTAATGGTTGCTTGGGTCAGTGAGGTTTGAGAAAGTTCAGGGGAAGAATGGAAATTTATAATGGATTTCTTTGGGGAATGAAGAAAATGTTCTATAATTAGATAATGAGGCATGCATAACTATGAATAAACTAAAAAGCATTTAATTGTACACTTTAAGTGGGTGCTTTGTAAGGTTAGTGATTTATATACCAACAATGTTCTTGAAGAAAAAAGATACAATCTGAGCTGGGGCTGGCAAACTTCGGCCCACAGGCATCCCTTGCCTGTTTTTGTATAGATTGTGAGTTAAGAATGGCTTCACATTTTTTAATGGTTAAAAAATTAAGAAAAGAGTATTTCATGATGTGCAAATTATATGAAATTCAAATTTCCACATCCATTAAAAATTTATTGAAATATACATATACACATGGTCAAGTAAGATTTCTAAAGTAAGTTGCAGACTTGAATTCAAACTCATCTAGACTGAATGTAGACCCCTCTAGTACAATCGCAACAAAAGTCCTAGGCCATAATCATAGAAATGAGACTTAATTCAGAGATTCTGAGATGCAGAACCATCACCAATAGCCATCACTGGGTTATGTGTTGGGAAAAGGGTCACAAGTGTTGACTAGCAGAAATTTCATGGGGAGGAAAGGCAGGAGAGTTATAATGGCCTTACTTTCTACAAGGAAATTCTTGAACTAAAGAGTGAGCTAGGAGATGCTCTTTACATTTCCATACTCTGACCCCATGAATACATAAGACATGAGTACCCTTTCCTATGGAAGGTTGCTATGCAGCTCTGTTTAGTATTTCTTTTGATTGTTGCACCTTCATGAAAGGGATTCTTGCATCTATGTGAACAATTTTATACCAAATACCATCTACTTTTTTAAATGAATGAGTTCTTTACTTACCCATGTAGATACAGTTTTCAAGAATATGAACAAACTTTTACAAAGTCTAAGTGGAAGAGTTGTAGTTTGAAATCAGGTCTTTGAGTCAACAGAGCCTGTGCTTCCTTAGTGCACCATGGACTTCTCACAGCATCGCAAAAAAGGACAATTAGCATTCTAATTTTTTTCTTACTGCAAGGAAGAATATGACTTTTTGGTTACTGAATGAGTTTTATCTACCTCATATGTGCTTTTCTTCATTTTAATCATATGCAATATATTCTGAGCTGTTTTGGCGCCTATAATAATTCTCTAGTCTTTCTTGTGAGCATCTATTTGTATTTCAAAGATACCTGTTTGAGAATCATCTGAGGCAGAGACTTATTTCTACAGGATCCAAGCAGGTAGCATAAATGTATGCAGTAGGTCAGGTGTGGGACAAAAAGAAGGAATGTTGTGGGAGAGAGAGGCAGTGTCTGCACAATATCCATTCTTCTTTTTGTCCTAAACAATAGAACCTCAAATTTTAACCTGGGTGAGAGATTCCTTGGAATAAGGCCTTCATTTCAAAGCCCTCCTTATAGATACAGATTGCTCTGTGTTAGAGTTCTGGACAGTGGTATGCTGGACCTGGCTGCGCTTGGCAGAGCCAATGGTGCACATTGTTCCTCATTTTTGATGTCAAGTTGGAGGCTTGAAATCAGCATGGCAGGAGAATTTATACAATGAAAATTACAGGGCTGTTTATCAAACATTTACTAACACACTACTGGTTTGAAATAATGAGCTGTAAATTGCATTGCTGCTGCTGCTGCTGCTAAGTCGCTTCAGTCGTGTCCGACTCTGTGCGGCCACATAGACGGCAGCCCACCAGGCTCCTCCGTCCCTGGGATTCTCCAGGCAAGAACACTGGAGTGGGTTGCCATTTCCTTCTCCAATGCAGGAAAGTGAAAAGTGAAAGTGAAGTCGCTCAGTCGTGTCTGACTCTTCTCGACCCCATGGACTGTAGCCTGCCAGGCTCCTCCGTCCATGGGATTTTCTAGGGAAGAGTACTGGAGTGGGGTGCCATCGCCTTCTCCGGTAAACTGCATTACTCTCTAAAAATATCTTGCATAAGCCTCTCACCTCTTTCTTGCTTCTTCCTTCATCTTGCTGCTTGGCATGAGGAGGTGATAGGTGGTGCTAAAGCAGCCTTCTTATACCATGGAGGTAGGTCCTTGATGACTTCACATAGAAATAATATTACACATTTGTTGGCTTTCAGAGGATGCTGATGCAGGTGGTCTAGGGACCACACTTTGAGAACCTCTATTACTTTGGATTTTTCCTTTCAGGCAGTTAAATAAAATCATAACTGATGCTGTTAAGAGATTCTGGTGAAATAGAGAAAACATGCCTCATCTGAATGCATTCATATTCAAAATTTTAAAATATAGAGCTGATCAGTAATACACATCAGCTGGCCTAATTAAGCTGTGAAACAGAGTGAAAAGAGCTAAAATCTTGATTTACCTAAAGCACTCTACTGTCAGCAATTGATACCTTCCACCTCAGGAGAAGGAAAAGGCAATGTATGGGTTATTTTTGTTAGTTGCTAAATCATGTCTGACCCTTTGCAACTCCATGGACTGTAGCCCACCAGGCTCCTCTGTCCATAGAGTTTCCCAGGCAAGAGTACTCAAGTGGATTGCCCA
Source organism: Oryx dammah (assembly GCF_014754425.2). NCBI lineage: Eukaryota > Metazoa > Chordata > Mammalia > Artiodactyla > Bovidae > Oryx > Oryx dammah. Next base: position 34,470,858 of record NW_024070211.1, on the reverse strand, counting down.
TTCTTTAGGGGATCTTACTGATCTAGGGATTGAACCCGCATCTTCTGCATTGGCAGGCCAATCCTTTACCACTGAGCCACCAGGGAAACCAGTATATGTGTAAATAATGAAAGTTATCAGTAAAATACATTTAAACAGTGAACAGTATGGAGATTGGATAGACCCACTCATTGCATGCCCAGAACTTGCTTAGATCATTTTACATACCCATGCACACTGGCTCTAGGTGCATCTTTCTTTTCTAAACATGTTTATTTATTTATTTATTTTGGGGTTGTAATGGGTTTTGGTTGCTGGGCTGGGGATCTCTCTAGTTGTAGAGAGAGGGGCCTACTCTCCAGGTGCAGTGCACGGGCTTCTCATTGCAATGGCATCTCTTGTTGCAGAACATGGGCTCTGGAGGAATGGGCTTCAGTCGTTGCGGCATGTGGGCTCAGTAGTTGTGGTTCACATGCTTAGTTGCTCTGTGGCATGTGGGAACTTCCTGGATCAGGGAATTGAACCCATGTCTCCTGCACTGGTAGGCAGATTCTTTATCCCTAAGCCACCAGGGAAGCTCCACTCCAGGTGTGTTTTCATTCTTGAATTGCCAGCATTGTCTCTATGTTGGAAGGTTGGCCTCAGGCTGCTAGAAATGGCTTTGCTCCACTTTGTTCGAAGTACTTGGTAGTTTATATTTCCCCAGGGGCAGAGATTAACCAATGATTGACAGTTGCGGGGATATAAATATTCCAGCTGTGTTGCCTTGGTCAGGATGAATCTGAAGTGTGACCAACACTGTCTTCAGACATCTTTTGTGGGACAGAACCAGAGTTACCCTCCAGAAGACTTTGCTTAATAACGCACATCTGCTTATTCTCCTTTCAAGTCCTATTTCTTTACCTCTCTACCAATTTTTCCTGGGAAAACTTCCTTTTAATCATATTAACATGAATGCTCATTTCAGAGTCTGTTCCTGGGGACCCAACTTAAGACAGAGATAATAAGAATTTTAATCTTCTTCCCAGAAAGCAGTGGAAGAATAAAGATCAATCATCTTATCCTATCTTCCTTGAGCTTCTCCACTGAGATGTCTCAGATATCTAGATGTGCTTGGAAAGAAAATAAACTCATTTTGTAAATCCACATTCATTTAGGAAGGTATATATATATACATATCTTAACTTTAGAAGAGAAACCAGACCCAGAGATATATTAAATTAAAACAGCTGGGCTGTCAACTAATAATATATGAGTTAGGCTGATTTACTTTTCTATGAACTGCTTGTCCATCCTCTCCTAATTTTAAAATTCAGCACAGCTGTGAGTTTCATTAAATGTTTATGATCCTATTATAGGATATATTTTTAGCTTTAATAAAAGGAAGTTGATAAAACTTCATTATCTGTCGTTTCAGTGGAAGAGTAAAAAATCTAACATCTACCAAGTGAGTCTATAATATGTCATTGTAAATCTTCTATTTCCCAAGACTTTGTCTCTCTCTGACATCAAAGATAAATGACTATTACTAGAATTAATATCTCTTAAATATATCATGATTCTTCAACATTATTAGCCAAAAGGCTGCTGTGAAAACTCCACTAAAATAGAATTTGATTTTCTTTCTATGAACTGAAAGGGTGACTCTGATTTTTTAGTACCTGTAGTGGAAATGTTTTTCTTCCATATTAACTCAGTGGGTTTTCTGGAGAGGAATAAAATTATTTTATATGTGAGAAAGGAAATTATAAAATACAGTGGCAAAACTATTTTTTTTTTCTTTCAAAAACCATGATCATTTAAATCACTTAGTAGAAGAGGTTAGTATCACTTCCAGGCTCTGAATCTTGTTTTAAAGTGGTTTGAACTTGGTAGCAAAATAATACAACTTAATTGACCTAGGGAGAGCTGTTAAGAAACATCCTCAGGATATTTGAAGTACTCCTATTCCTCCTACCAGGCACAAAAGATAATTCTGTGTAAGTTTGTTTATAGTATTGTGAGTTATACACATAATTTCTCTAGAAATGTGTGTCTATGTAAAAGCTTCTGTAACTCTTGCTATGTAACTCTTTTCTAATGCTAACATTATTAAGGTTCATTTTGGATTGGAAGGAAATGCATTTGTAAGATATTGAAAACTGCTTCTATACTTTGTGGCTAACGAAGAAAAAAAATTAGAGAGTGGCAAAAAATGAAAAAAAGTACTTGAAATTTAGTTACACATGAAGATTCTGTGAAGCAAGTATTTTATATGATTACTTACTACATCAGCATCAGTGATAAGGTATTTAACTTCTGGAATTGTGACATTTTTATTTTAAAAATTGTATGAGAATTTGCATACATAGGCAGAGACGAACACTAGTGGCTCACATTAAGTTTTAGAAACTTCTTTGTTTTCGGATATTGGGTATATTCCAAAGGAAGCAAAGTTGGAAGATAATTAAATAATATTTACCTCTCTTATGTCACTTAAGAATTGAGAAACTTTTATGCTTTCTCTACTCTTTTCCACTTTGAAAAGTTTGTCTTTGGCAGCAAAGATGAATAGATCAAGTCACAGTAAGATGAAAGTCATTAGCTGTGGAAAAGATGACATAAAAATATAATGCCCTGCAAACTGTCTACCAACCTGTTCACTGAATTTCTTTAGTTTTTTCTCTTCATACTTCCCTTTTGTTTTAATTTTCCTACTTAAGTTTTTCTATTTATTATGGAAGCTGTCTCAAACTGATTTTTGACATAAAATTGAGGCATGAATTAGCATCATCTCAGTTTTAGAGATGAGAAAGTTAATAAAACATAGAGGTAAACAACTTGCCTCAATTTACTGGAAGTAATTTTAGCTGTAAATTAAGACCTAGAACTTAGCACTTCTGATTCTGGACCTACCAATTCTTTCAGTGGAAACTCCAGTTTTTCTGAGGACATCTTTGAAGCCAAATTGGTTGTAATGATCAACCAATTTTTTTTTTTTTAATTTTAGAAGGCAAACAGTTACCTTTCTGAAGCATATCCCATTCCGAGTTTGAAATCATAGGTCTTAAAAATAAGTGGTGTACTTTTAGTCTGCTAGTAATCTCTTCCTTGTGGAGCATAAGCCCCTTGTGGGACAGAATGCAGGTAGATGCCACCATATTGGAGGGCCTGCAAGAAACACCTCTTAGCGTGGTTGACTAAAAAAAAATTAAAAAGAAAAACAGGGTAAAATGTTGAAAAGAATCAGGCTTCATTACACCAAAATTGTTATTTATCCATCATGTCATTATCAAACCATCCCACAAGTCCTTGTTTGCAAATTTTTATCTCATAAATGAAGTATATAATTGGCCATAAAATTCAGTTTCCACATCATCTTTGAATTTGCTTTAATATGAAGAACAGATGCAAAAAGGATATGTTTGTTTGTATTTAAGACTATATCCTATTTGAAACTTGAGAGCTTTTCCTCAATTTTTAATTTTCTCAGACTTCCTGGATACCCAGGTTGACTTTCTCATGCAGACTTTTAACATCAAATTGTAGATTTTGATAACATTTTCTTCATAATGCTCTGTTCTTTTTTAGTGTGCCAATAAATTACACTTATGGCAAAATAATGAATTGAACAACCATAGGTAACTAGTGTATAATCTTATCAAATACAGTGTTATTAGAATTAGAGAATAAAATTGTTGTATTTCCAAGGCAGGGAAAGAAAAACTAATACAGAAAAAGCTGTTTATATGTTTTTCTACTGAATAGTTATTTTCCTGTTGGTGAGATTGCTTTTAGAACCAGTGTTCTGTTTTTATTATTCTCTTTTTGCCTATATTTGACATTTTTAGAAAGTTTTTTTCATCAGAAATTATAGAATTTGTGTACACTGCTTTTACCTGTATTTTCTAGAATATTTATTGCCTAAAGTAGAAGTTTTTATATGACAATATCTAGTCTTTTATTCATTCTGAATCTACCACTATGACTATAACTAAAGCGATACCTGCAGAAACTCAACATACAAAATGATAAAAGGGTATATTTTAAATTTACTAACTATTAAATTGAAGGAAATGATTAACTAAGACATATTATTAATATAAACTTAAGGCTAAATATCATTTTAACTATTGATCACATGCTGAAAGCATTGCTTTGGAAAAATCAATTTAAGGAACTAACTGTTTAACTATAGTCAGATCATTTAACATTTTCAAGCATCATTTTTCAAAGATATTATGAGAATTAGATGAATTTCAGTCTCTTCTTACTTTCACCTTACAAATGACTCTTCTTTCAACATTCTCACTTAAAAATTATTTAGGATAAATAATAGGGAGAGAAGGTATTCTGCTCCCTGTATTTATCAAAACCTAATATATTTCTGAGGGAATTTCACTGGGTTAATCTGGTCAGACTACCTGTGAGTTTTGTGTTCTTTTTTTTTCCTGTGCAATATCTAGGGGAGAGAGTCATCAAAAAACATAAATAAACAAAATGAAACAGAGGTTGTGACATAAGGAAGTAATATGACCGAGAGGTTAAGAAGGAGGGATTGTACCATTGGAATATACCATGAAAGGATAGGAATACCCTTGACTCAAAAGAAATATTGACCTTAATAAAAGCCAAAGAGCCAGTTATTTTACTAGTAAAATGAGTTTACATAGGAAAAGCAGAGACTTGCAATCTAGGACAAGCAAACTGTAGTGAGTCATAGGGGAGTCTGAAGAACAGAGAAGAGGGGCTTGCTTTCAAAAAGGAAAGAAGAAACCCCTCCTGGGAAGACTGTGGTGGTAATTCAGTGGCTGCAGGTGGTGCGTAGCTTGTCGGAAGGAGATGGTCTTCGTTCTGGGATCTGAAACCTGCCGTGGGTGAGCCAGGCATGAGAGATCCCCCTTCAGGACTGCCCCACTCCATTTAAAACAAATGAGGTTGCCTTCCTGTATTTTCACAGAAACAGGACTTTTATTATGAAAGGTGGAGAAGAGCTGAGTGGTCAAAAGATATATTCCTCATGAAAATCTATAGAATGGTGGAGAGAATTTGTATGAAGCTAAAAGGAGATTAGAAACAAACTTTGACAGTATATCATTAGTGGTTTCCAGGATTGCTTGGGCTCCTATCCTGGTTATGTCACTCATAGTCTGGGGACTCTGGACAATTCATTTTAAACTCTCTTTAAGTGCTTCAAATTCCTCACCTATGGAATATGGGTGATGATGCCTTCTTCACAGGGTTGCTGTAAGGATTACATGAGGTTAAACATGAAATTCCTGGCATAAATGAAGTTCTCAATAAATATTTACTATTTTTATCACTGTTAGACATGAATTTGAGCAAACTCCAGGAGATAGTGGTGGACAGAGGAGGTTAAGTGTGCTACATAAGTTGCAAAGAGTTGGACACGACTTAGTAACTAAACGACAACAACAGCAACAACAACAACAACAACGTTATAATCACTGTAGGAATGTTCTAGAGAGGACCTGACCACGGAAATTTAATAGATTAAGTTTGCCTAGTGACAAAGCTAGACTTCAAGGACAGATTCAATTGAAAAATCTCATTTCTTGAGAGCAGAGCATGTGATAAATTCTTGTCTTATCTCACTGATAGTTTCACCCAGTAAAAGGTGAAGAAAGTTATTAGGAAAATTGATACAAGTGCTCCTTGCACTTGCATATTGACTGCTTAAAAAATCAGAACAAAGTATTGAAAAGAATCAGTGTAAGTTCCTGGGAAATTACTGACAGGATCAGGTTTTAAATTGGCAAAACACGAGAAGAAAGGCCACATACTCAACACATTACGGTGATACTGTCAGGATAATGTCAGAGGTGCTAAAGTCTAGAATGAACTGTGATGTATGAAAAATGTTAAGGTTAACAAAAAGTTTTAAATATGTAAGGGGATTTCCAGGAAAGCAGAGTTGATATATGTGATGTATATTCTTCAGCAAAAAGCTATTAACGAGCCAAGCTTGACGCCTGCTGATGAAGGAGGTGCTCAAGCCTAATTGCTAATTGGTAGAAAAGGATCAAGACCCGGAAGCCCTTCCATCTGAGATTCAAAATTGTTGACATTCGTTGGGATAACCCTGGGCTTGTGTCATATAAGGGCAATTGCTCCCTAAAGATAAAGTTAGCATCAAGGTAGGAAGAAATGGTGCTAATGGGCTGATCCTTACGCCAGGCCAGGTGGGTGACTTAGAATGATGATCCTGAATCCATGAGGGAATAGAATCCATGAGGAACATTGAACAGATACTGTCCTTATTAACTGATGGTCAGGTTATGTAAGGCTATGCAAAAAGTCTGAACACTGGCAACAGAGGCTCATGGTAACAATGAGAAGAGGGTTTTGTCAGTCAAGGCTTCAGAAAACCATAATGGGCAGAAACGACATTTATCATTGGCAGCCTTGGTAAAGTTTTAGCAGGCAAGGAGAAGATGCTCTAGCACTAGCCACCTGGAAGCTAACTGAAGCATCACTTTTATGAGCCAGATTTCACAGAAAACACTTTTGGGTGTGGTCACCCTGCCAATATCAGGGCTACATGCTACCAAGAAGTGACCATAAATCCTCCAGCTTCAAGGGGTTATGTATGAGCTCTGGCTTGAGTGTTGAAGGAATAAAATCAAGCCTGACTCTTGGAATATAAATAAGCATGGGGAGATTCCATCAGGGAAGGAGAGCAGAGGCTCAACTTCCTATTAAACTAGGTAGATAGAGCCTGGAGTAGTCCTTCTCAAATTGTGATGAAGGACCATTCCCTACTTCCCCTCTCTTCATGGACAAATACCTTTGTAAAATAATGAAAGTGAAAGCTGAGTCACTCAGTCGTATCCGACTCTATGTGACACCATGGACTGGAGCCCACCAGGCTCCTCTGTCTGTGAAATTCTCCAGGCAGGAATACTGAAGTGGATAGCCATTCTCTTCTCCAGGGGATATTCCCACCCAGGGATCAAACCCAAGGGTCAAACCCAGGTCTCCTGCATTGCAGGCAGATTCTTTACCATCTGAGTCACCAGGGAAGCCCTTGTAATAAAAATGAATTACTTGAAAAGATAAAAAATAAAGCCTTATTTTTAAATCATTAGATTCAACAAACATAAAATTAGAATTCAGTAAATATAATCATAACAGACATGACCTAGGGGAATAATAATTATAAGTTACACATATTGTTCATTGAAAGTATAAGTGTGTATAAAGATGATTAATATACTTAAAAACTGAACTAGAGCCCTGAACAATATCTCAGTATTGAAAATGGCAATGCATAAATAGCATTGCGAGTAAATGAATGAGACTGTTTAGGCCAGTGGGGCTTCTCCTGTTTCTCCTGAAACATACCTTAAAGCCTTTGAAAAATGAGGTTGAACTCATGTGGTCACATAAAGCATATAGGGAAAGGAATCTTCTCTTGCTTTCATTCTGTTTGTGTGCATGAGTGTGTGTGTGTGTGCGTGCATACTATCAGAAAGAGAACCTAATTACAACCCACATTTACTAATATTCTCACTCTCTGATTTCAACTAATTGAAGATGGCATTGGAAGCCTGGAAACATATCTTGTTTTACATAATATAAGTGATTAGAAACTTGGGTTAATTTGCAGGTATGTCAAACTCTTTCATGAAGAACCTGTACTGTGATAACACTGGCATGCCCACATACAGCCCAACTGGGAGCCTGATTTTTAATGTCGAGATCCTCTCACTGTATTAAAATGTACTATTCTTAATATATTACCCTTCCTGATAAAAAGAGTTAACACTAAATTTTATTTATGCCAGATTTTCATTTTACATTTAATTTAATGAGCAGTATCAAATTTTATGGTTACTGTTTTTCCATTTTTTAAGACTCGCAGGACATTGGCGATGTGCTGACTTGACATAAGGAGCACACAGCAGCGAACAGTGTGATCAGGTGTGGAACTCTGGCTCACTATCATGCCAAAGCAAAGGTCTTGTCAGGCAATAAGAAATCAAGATCTTCCTTTATCCCTTTCCTTGACACCATCTAGACAATTTGCCTATCCATATGACAAAAGATGTCACAACTTTAAAATGCTGGGAATGGGGAGAAATAAAGCACATTTATAGATGCTGTCTGCAAGCAGAGAAATGGGAAGACTCGAGTGAATGCACTCTATGGCCAGAAGCACTAGATTGTTGGAGTCCTGGCTCCACCACTTCAGTCACTAAGTCACATCTGACTCTTTCGTGACCTGATAGACTGTAACCCAACAGGGTCCCCATGTCTATGGCATTTCCCAGGCAGGAATACTGGAGTGGGTTGCCATTTCCTTCTCCAAGGGATCTTCCTGAACCAAGGGTTGAACTTGTTTCTCTTTATTGGCAGGCAGGTTCTTTACCACTGAACCACCATGGAAGCCTGGCTCAAACCAATGTAGACTTAAATAAAATGTGCAGAAAAATCTTTCTTCTATTACACTGAGCATTAATATACTATTGGAGGAAATGGGATCTGCTAGAGGTTATTCAGTGATTGGTTACCTGCCATTATTAATGACAAGGGGAGATAATCAGCCCCAGTGGCATGGGGTCCACACCAAGGGCTCAAACCATGTTAGCCTTTCTGGAAGAGCAGCAGCTGGTATTTATTGAGCACTGGCTATGTGCCCTGTGAAGAGCAAAAGTGAAAGTGAAGTCGCTCAGTCGTGTCCAACTCTTTGGGACCCCATGGACTGTAGCCTACTAGGCTCCTCTCTCCATGGGATTCTCCAGGCAAGAATACTGGAGTGGGTTGCCATTTCCATCTCCAGGGGATCTTCCCAACCCAGGGATCGAACCCAGGCCTCCCGAATTGCAGGCAGACGCTTTAACCTCTGACCCACCAGGGAAGCCCCTTTGAAGAGCTAAACACTAACACAAATTATTGTCTCTCTTAATCCTCATAACAACTGTGTAAGATAGGAACGATCAATTTCTTTTTTAAAGAAGAGGAAATAATAACAGAGATTTAAGTCATTTGCCAAAGGACAAAAAGTTATTAAATTGCAGAGCAAGTATTTCAACCTGACTAGCTGAAACTGAAGCTCCTACTATTATGCTAGTCTCTATCACCTCTTGATGACTTCTTTTACATTTTCCTAACTTGTACTAGGAGCAACACCATAAGTCTCCAGTGACTTTCATCGAGTTATCCTTCCCTTCTTTATCTGATCATTCACCTGAAGTAAACTCAAATTCAAAATTCCATGGACAGAGGAGCCTGACAGGCTGTATAGTCCATGGGGTCACAAAGAGTCAGGCACTACTGAGTGACTTTCACTTCACTTTTACAAATTCAAAGAGGACAAAGTTGAAGGATCAAGTTTTCATTTTCCTGAGGAAAGTGTCCGAAGAACTCAAGTTCTCTCTTGGTAAGTCATAGAACCTCAGTTTCCTTACCTATAAACTGGGAATAATACATCTCTTGCAGGGTTATTGCGATCATTAAATACACGTCTTTTAGGTTTATTGTGATCATTAAATAGAATTATCCGTGTAAGTGCCTAAATCATGCCTAGAATATGAGTAGCTCTTGTTACTGTGGTCCTTGAGAGTTAGGGCAGTGAAGGGAGGTGGAGACCAGAGCTTATGGAGGGAGGAAAAAAGAAAACAAAAAACTGAAGGAATTCATGGGTGGTTTAAAGACGCACATGTGTATGCCTTGCAGATTTTTACTCAGTCCTAGGGTTGTACGAATTCTTTCTTTCCTGCTACTCTCCTTGTGGAAAGCTCTGTCCTTTTAAAGCATATGGGTAAGTATCATATTGTGTGTGAAAAGCAAAGAGGCACTAGTCTAAAAATATGTAACCTGGATTCTATTCCTGGCCTAGCTACAGACTCCTGTTAACTTATTAATATGTGTATGTCTCAATTTCTTATACATATATATGTGTGTATATTTATAGAATTAACTCCTTCTCCCCCATTTACAGGAATTTTGAAATAATGACTGAATATCCACAAAATCCTAAATTCTCTTAATGGAACCAATATGCACAAACAAGGTTTATGCTGTTAGGTCCCACACTTTTGTAATAAGTTGCTTTGTTGATGGAAAAGGGGTTCTAGCTATATTCTTACAAACACAAAACTGTGTTCATCTAATTGGAAGTTGTTTTTGGTGAATTTTTGAGTTTTTACATAAAAAGTTTCTGATATTTAACTTTTACAAAATTGAAAATATTTATGCACCGAAGAAAGAAATTTAACAAGTGTGCACTTTACCATAGCAACCTTATGCCAAGGCAGGTATGATCTGAATGAACATTCTCTAAAAGCATGCTGTGGTATAGCTGCTAAGTAGTGTCCAACTCTTTTGTGACCCCATGGACTGCAGTCCATCAGGCTCCTCTGTCCATGGGATTTCTCAGGCAAGAATACTGGCGTGCATTGCCATTTCCTTCTCCGCTCTAATTGCATAATTTCAGTTGATTGTTGCATTCAATTTGTTACTTACAGGTAAAGTGAAAGTGAAAGTGAAGTTGCTCAGTTGTGTCCGACTCTTTGCGAGACCGTGGACTGTAGCCTACCAGGCTCTGAGGAGCCTCTCAGTCCATGGAATTTTCCAGGCAAGAGTACTGGAGTGGGCTGCCATTTCCTTCTCCAGGGGATCTTCCCAACCCAGGGATCGAACCCGGGTCTCTAGCATTGCAGGCAGATGCTTTACCGTCTGAGCCACCAGGGAAGCCCACTAACAATATTCAATTTTGGAACTGGAAACTTGGAGTATATGCTTTTAAAATTATTTATCCATTAGATACTTTGGCTTTGCCTTTACTACTCTAGATTTCTCTACAAATACCTTACAATCAGGGCATGGTAATGACCTTTGCAGATCAAAATATAAACATGTTTAATATGCATTTGCATGCTAGAACTTCAACTCCAGAAATTCTTGATTCAGTTTGGCCTACTCTTGGATCTATAAAACCATTTACAAGTGGTTTTAAAATGTGTCCTTCACTAAGCTCTAAGATGACTTTCACAGACCTTTGTAATCCGAGGGAAAGGTTAGCTTTGCTCTTGCATTGGCAGCTATATCTGTAGAGAGAGCATACTATAGCATTCCTAGAAATATTGTTTTCCATTCTTATGTGTGTTTGGCAGGAGTGAAAAATAAGGATGTGTGAGAGAATGAATAGGACATCTTGATTTATGAGGGTCCAGCACCAAGTTTACCTGCCTGCCAACTAGAGATGCTCTGGGGTTCTCTTGTCTCACATTTATTTATTCCTCATGAGCTTTGCCCCAAAGAAGTGACTCAACGATACTACAGAAGCACTAGCATTTAGGAGTCTGTGGTAGAGTTTGACAGTATTCTGTGATAGCTCAGTGTACTGTAACAAAGGTATTTTCAATTGTATCTGATGTTTTCTTGGACCTTGACATATTCTATTTGCTCTGATTTTACCGCTCCTTAAAATTATCTGGGGCTTACCTGGTGGCTCATAGGGTAAAGCGTCTGTCTACAATGCAGGAGACCTGGGTTGGACCCCTGGGTTGGGAAGATCCCCTGGAGAAGGAAATGGCAGCCCACTCCAGTACTATTGCCTGGAAAATCCCATGGACAGAGGAGCCTGGTAGACTATAGTCCATGGGGTCATAAAGAGTCGGACACGACTGAGCGATTCCACTTTACCTGGTTGCTCAGCAGTAAAGAATCCACTTGCCAATGCGGGGACTGCAGTTTTAAATCCTGGGTTGGGAAGATCGTCTGGAGGAGGAATTGGCAACCCACTCCAGTATTCCTGCTAATAATATCCCATGGACAGAGGAGTCCGGTGGGCTACAGTCCATGGGGTTTAAAGAGTCAGACACAGTGACTAAACAGCAATAAAAAACAGACCAAAATTATTATAATATCCACTCCAGAGGACAGTTGTTGCATAAAATATGGTCACAAATGAGCAAAGCACTTTGTAATTTGACAAGTGATATACAAATGTTGACTCGAATTAAAAATACCTTCCTGAATTTAGTGATCCATAGGAAGTTGAAAATTGAAGGATATTTTTATTATTTGTATGTGTATTTATTTAAAGGACATTTTATTATTTGTATATGTATTTAGTTAAACCCCACCTTTGACAAAATGTTAAGGTAGTTTTCTTAGAGAACAAATTTCGCCTTCATTAGAGGAAATTTTTCAAAATAATCATAAAAATAGTCTTTAAAAACCATTACCAAGGTACTGTATGGTGATTGCAACAAATAACACCAATGCAGAAACTTAAAAAGTAAAAGGAATGGCTCCTAGTCTACACTCTGCCCCCACATTCCAGAGGCAATAACTATTGATCCTGTTGGTGTGTACTATTCCTGGATTTTAGGTGAAATCTCTCCCTCTCTCCATCTCTGTCTCTCTCCTTCCCTCCCTCCCTCTCAGCAGTTTAGTTTTCCTTTAACCTAATGGCCCCTTTCCACATATCAAAAAATGTCAACAAATTTTTAAGGCACCTCTAAAGCTCAGGTAATGTGCCTGTGCTAATTTTGTGATTCTGAAAGTATCAAGAATGAAAAGCTGTCCATACCCAACTTTTCTGTCAGGGAAAGGCACACCTGTTTTCATGTCTTTGCATCTCTCTGTCTCCCCAGGGGATAAAGCTTTTACTTGGGGGATTTCTGGTGGTGGGGGGGGGAAGGGTCGTCACCACAGTCTTACTCTAAGTGATTATTATCACACTGGTAAGTTTCCACTGTGGCTGCTGGGTGCAGGCTGTGAACACATTTGAAGTCAGCAGGGGACCGTTAGAAACCTCCCCTTTGCTGAGATGAGCTGTAGAAACCTCTGCTTCACTGAAGCATACTTGCAACCTGCGGTCAGTCGCTTCTTTTTTTCATGCAGGGCTGTTTTAAACTGTCTTCTATCCCACAGAGCAAAAACATACCCAACAAAAAAACAGTACAAACAATCCCCATGAGTGTTTTTGAATTTTCCTCTGCTAATCTCATTGTTAATGGTATGAGGTCTTGCCAGGAGTCATTTGTGGTTAAGGCTACAAAATAACATTAACAGTCACACAGTTAAAAACAATATCAAGCATGAAATCAAAGGCTACTAGATGCAAACCTTAGACTAATTGCCTTTCTACTTCTCTTATAGAAAAAGCATTTCATCTTCCTTACAGGTTGCTGATTGCTATATGAGGAGGCATATTTAGTAATCTGTAGAAGATATAGGATGCTATACTTAATAATGACATATTTGCATAAATTGCATACTTGAAAGTTTGCATATTAGATTATTAGTCAAAGAGTATCCTATTTAAAATAAAATGATCTACAGTAGTTAGTGGAAGATGATTCAGATCCGTATTCCCTTATCTATGTTTGTCCTTCACTGGCAGTGACTTTACCAGGACTTAAATTTCTATTTGGTCCAAACTGAAATGATGCTGTCCTTGGTTGAAAGCATTGATTTTTCCACCAAATAAACTTTAGGCAAAATTACCATTTATAGCAGGAATTTCAGGAGGAATTCAGCAGCTATATAAATGAAAAGCCTCCCACAACCATTAAGTCTAAGTCACCTAGGACTAATTAATCTATTAAAAAATACTTTGAAGTTTGTATTATATGCAATATATGGTATTGAGACGTCTGTGTGGTTACAGGTATCACTCTTCTTCCAAGAGAGTTCAAAAACAAATAGTGGAGACAAATTAAATCCACCACCAGATGCCTACTAAAACAATGGTAGATCCTGGTGATAAGTTTTATCTAGGAGGCTATTGGTTTTAGTTGTTTATGTACATTTCCCATTAATAAATAATAATATTGTTGTAACTCATAAACCTTGAAACAATTATTGAGATGCAGGGGGTGCAATAATAGTAGTGATAGTAGTGATAATTTTACCACTTTCACTGGCTCAATAGACACCAGAACTAAGAAACCATTAGTTTGGATTCATGTCAATGTATGGCAAAACCAATACAGTATTGTAAAGTAAAATAAAGTAAAAATAAAATAAAACAAACAAAAAAAGAAAACAAAACTGTATAAAATCATATCTTTTTCCAAGTATTGGTCATTGATACTAAGATATGATTAAATTTAACTTTGGCATTTGCATTTAAAAGCACTGACTTCATCATTTGGAGGGCTAAGGTTGATTATGGGTGTTCAGAATTTCATTATCACCTTCATGTGATTTGCAATCAAGTATTTGGTCCTCTGAAACAGATACCATTATTTTTATCTCATTGCTTTGCTTTAAGAATAATGAATGCGAGCTCAGCCTTCCAAAGAGCTGTGAAAAGGGAGGACTTGATGAAAGAGTAGAAGACAATTCTGACAATCTTAGGAGGTGTCGTGAATAATATAGCTCAGTTCAGTTCAGTCGCTCAGCCGTGTCCGACTCTGCCACCCATAAACTGCAGCACACCAGGCCTCCCTGTCCATCACCAACTCCCGGAGTTTATTCACTCATGTCCATTGAGTCGATGGATGATGCCATACAACCATCTCATCCTCTGTCATCCCCTTCTCCTCCTGCCCTCAATCTTTCCCAGAATCAAGGTCTTTTCAAATGAGTCAGCTCTTGGCATCAGGTGGCCAAAATACTGGAGTTTCAGCCTCAACATCAGTCCTTCCAATGAACACCCAGAGCTGATCTCCTTTAGATTGGACTGGTTGGATCTCCTTGCAGTCCAAGGGACTCTCAAGAGTCTTCTTCAACACCACAGTTCAAAAGCATCAATTATTTGGTTGCTCAGCTTTTTTTATAGTCCAACTCTCACATCCACACATGACTACTGGAAAAACCGTAGCCTTGAGTAGACGGACCTTTGTTGACAATAATAATATAGTACTGAGGTTTTACCGATGTGAGTTTCCACATCTCTTGGGAGTCCTTGGAGGCAGCAAGTAGTGGCTGGGGAAAGAGAAGGTCTCCATATGATTTGGCTGTTTTTCATCATTTTCCAACTTATTTCATTCATACCCCACTTAGCAGAAATTCCTTCAAGAGATGTTCAGTTAGCTGATAGAGCTTCTTGATTTTTTGTGCTTTAAGAAATTATATTGTTTATTGTGTCTCCCATGGATATTTCACTGGGAAACAGTTCACTGGAAACTGGGGGAGACAATCATGATTAACTATCAGAATGAACCCAAAGTCTCTTGGATTAAAAATATATTTTACACAAGTATTACATGTAAATTTTTTTCTGCATATGCTTTTAAAATATATGGTTTGTAAGCCAACAGATAATATATCTATAATTTTTACAATATTTTTAGTTGTTATATTTCAACTTCCTATCACTTGTATTTTTCCCTACCTTAACAATATATATATTTTTCAATTTATGTATCTCTAATGTTGCCATTTGATCTAGCAATTACAACTACAATTTTTTAAAGTGTAATGACATTGTTTTCATGTTTGAATTCCATTCAATAAATGTATGCCATTTTCAGTATCACTATTTAATACTTTGTCCAGTTTTTTTTTTTTTTTAGGGTATAAATATTTGCTTGTCCAATTTAAGTAGAGTGTAGGATTTAGCTATTTTGTCTCACATCTGCAAGTTTTTACCTCTTTGCATTTATGGTTGAACCACTGTGACTTGTAGATTTCTGAAATCTGAGAATTTAAACTCATATTTATGTTCAAGACCCACCAAAATGCAGATACTGCGTGAACCCTTAACCACACAACAGAACGAAGAAAATCCAGAAACGTTCATTAAAATAAAAAAAAATTTTTTTGCACAGCTAATTGCTATTGTAATTATAAGTACTTAGGGAGTTTTTTTTGCTGGTTCAAGCTATTATGAATATGTATATATATATATTTCTGTTTTGAATCGCTTAAGTTTATAGCTTTTCACTTAATCTTTAAGATGAAAATAAGGACATTTATCACACAATGAGTGATACGAGAAATAGTGCTTTATACAGCATTTTTGAGATACCCAAAGGAAAGGCTGTCAGTTCATGAAAGGTCTGAGTTTGATTTATTCTCAGTCTGTTTAGTCCACCTCCCTCATGGCTCACTGAACCACAAGAGAATAAATTTCCTGAAATGGTAACTTTTGTTTTCAAGAAATCACTTTGTGTCCAATCATTCGTTATTCTAAGACAACTTCCGGTCTTACGTACTCTGCTCTTTAGCAATCCTAGCAAATGACCTGAAATTCTTGATATTACTAGGGGCAGTTCTGCATAACTAACCACAAAATTAGTAGAGTAAGTAGGTCTTTTCTTTTCCAAACAAGCAAGTTACTTTTACAACCTATATTCTTACTGGTGGGAGGACTGTTAACTTGAGTAAAAGGTAGTAAATGTCATTTGAGTTTTTTGTGTGTGGGTCATCAATTGGATTTCTTTTCATACATTTTCCACTTTTTTTCAGTAAAAAATTTAGAGAGGTCAGAGAGAATGATTTGAATACATTTGGTAATAGATTTGAGGGTCTGGCTGCTCCTCTCAGATCCATGTTTATGTGCCTAAGTCTGAGAAATATATCAGTAAGCACACACATGCTTGTTGTTTCTTTAATTAATTTTACTAGCAAAGAGACCGTTAAATGCATTGTGATTCCTTTCACATCTGAATAGTACACTCTCATACTTTCATACTTTATTTTTAATGGGAAATAGTACCTCACTTAAACCTGTGATACGAGAGGCTCTGATACAATTAAAATGAGCCCAACATCTGTGGAGATATTTCTGTGCCTCTTTGATGAAGTAATCTAGTTTGATGGATGTCTTTATTTCTATCTTAATCACAGCATGCAAGATTAGCAATACATGTGTTTCACTTCAGTTAATTACTCCGAACGCATGCACAAATACAGGGCTTTACTCCAATTAATTACTTGGAATTTCTAAGATCATATGACAGACCACTGAAAGTATCTGTTAGAGATAAATCTATTGAATGTTAGAGAAACTTTGCCTAAGAATCAGGTCTAGATTTTCTGCCATCATAGTGAAAAATCTGAAAATATAAACATGTAGAATATATAACAGTAAATCAGATAACTGGATGACCTAATATCCTGTCTTTAGCTACAGTCATTACCTGAGGGTTCAAAGAATACTGAAAAATTATTAGATTAACTGTGCTGCAGTTATAGGAATAAAGGGAAAGGCATATGTTCTTACTCATACATTGATCCACCATTTATGATCTTAAACATAAATTTTACTAGTGACTCTTCTTCTGTGCTGGTTCTGAAAATGTTTACAGATTTAAGACAAGATTATTTTCTCATTTTCATTGTATGTGCCATGTTCAAAACACATTCTGATTACTGGGTGAATAAACAGGTCTTTTGTAAGTAGAAACTAAAAATAATCCTTTCACTGGCTCTAGGCTATGAGAAAAACTTCAATATTGAGAAATAACAATAATGGAATGTGGACTATAAAGAAAAAGGCTAAACAGGGAACAAGTAAAATGAAAAGCAGCTTGCATTTCAGACTCACTTATCAGAGATCAAGACTGGTAGCTGGTTACGCCCTGGAGAGAAGTCAGCTCACTATCATGGAAGATGGAGTTTACAAGAAAGACACTTTGTAGAAGCATGGCACCAAAAGTAACATAATCAGGTGAAAACCAAAATTTATTAGAAAGAATAGCTGCTGGGGAAAGAAGAAATGTGATGGAAAAAGCAGTAGAAAGTGTGTATAAAATTAGACAAATAAATCTGTTAAAAATTCCCCAAAGTTGACGACCAAGAAAAAAATAATTTATGGCTGGAACACTGTTAATTCATGTAACAACTAAAGTTGTGTCCATAACCAGCTTGACACTTTTCCATGGGCAGCATTGCAGATGTCTCCAAAAAGAAGGAAGGATATAACTTTATTTTAAAGTTGGTTCTTATTTTTAGGAGAAGAGAGAAATCTCATGAGCTGGGAGGAACCCACGAAGGGTGCTACACAGACATTAGTGCAAACTTTCTCCTCTTTAAGCTCTGAGTAGTATCATAACTAAAGGTGCTTGTTGACTGTATAGATAGAATCCTAACCCTTACAGCACACTTCACTGGAGCTTAATTTCTGCACTTTGATGAAGAATGGATCCTGACTCTGTTTGTATCATGGGGCACATTTATTTAGACAACAGAGTAATGGTCATAAGAATTTTAAGTTTGGAAAAACACCCTTAAGGAATTGCCTTTGAAGTTTCACTTTACTCCTTTGACAATGATGCATTTAAAAACATTTAAAAAGAAAGCAGAGCAAAAGAAAATAGAAGAGAAGCCCCATCAACTTTCAAAAACTCTTATAAAAAGAAACTCTTATCGACAATAAACAGGGGAAATATTGATTTGTTTTAGGGGTTAAGCTTATAATATAACACAAGTTCAAGAGCCCTTTCTGAAAAAACTGAACAGATGAAAAATGCTACATGGATTGCTGGTGTATTCTTGAGAAAGAATATTCTGGTTGAAAGAACAGTTGCTTTGTGACTTCTGTTAGAAAATCTAAATTCCAACATAGCTGTTAGATGGAACTCTACAATCCAAACCTCCTCTTCTTGAAGATGGAATTTGGCTTTGAGAAAGTGACTTCATTACTCATCTGTTCGTTATTCTTTGAACAAAAGCAGTTTTGTTGCTCAGCCTAGGATGGGAACAGATAAATGCTTAACACCCTTTGCACTGAAGCTTTGGATGCTGACAAAGCCATCTCACCAGTTCAAGAGTCTAAGTGACACAATATTAAAGGGTCTGAATATCAGATTCATTCATATTCAATGTCCATGAACTGCAAATTATACAAATAATTACTTCTCCTGAGATAACCTGATTTCAAACTTTCCTATGGTTACCCAACTGGAAAGTTCCATTTTTCAGAAACAAAGATGTTATATGACCTATTAACACAGGTTCAATTAGACATGACTGACATTATAAAAGTGGTAATGGTCCCAGAATATTTTGGAATGAGACAAAATGCAATGGTTCATTTTTTTACCCCTGAATTAAAATAAACTATCTAACAATAAAAAAGAGAGTCAGATTGTTTTTAGGGTACATTGGTTGAGAAATGAAAGAAACAGGTATAAACACCAAGTCATGAAGGTGCAAAAGAAAGGTAGATTTCCCTTGCTGTGTATTTAGAAATCAGAGATATATGTGAAGGCTTGTTTTTATATCAGAACAATGTTAGTGGCTAAAGACTTTGCTTTTGATTTCAAAATAAGTTTATATTTTAAAATAAAGTAAAGAAAAGAATGATCATTTAGTTGTTGGTTCAGTTTTTATAAGACAATGTTAACACTTTTAAAAAATACTGAGCCTTAGAAATAAATGGATAGTCAGAGCTAAAACTCTTTCTCTCCTTCAAGAAAGCATTGTTTAGTATGCCTGCCTTGCTTATTCTCTTTGGACATTTCTACTTTAAAACAGTGTTATTTTTAATAAATCTGTTGTTTATATATACTGCATATAATGTGTAGCTATGCTTCAAGACACCATAAAGTATCTATAATTTGAGAAATATTTGTTAGTTGAAAATCAGTAGGTATTTAAAAGTAAAATATTTATTAATCTATCTTTATGCATACCCCTGTACATACATATCTACATTAATTTTATATATATATATATAAAACCACCTATTAACCCAAGGGACATTAGAAATAGTATGCATTTTTTATTTGAATCTGTTTCCACCTTATTTTTGTCCAAATTATCTTTCTTTGAGTATCTGAAAAATAGTAGAGATTGAATAAATATTTACTGAATTTTCAAAATTATCTTTACACATTTAGCCCAGTATACAGGAGTGATTTCACTTATATGCAGAAATAAATTAATTTTTAAAAGTACATCGCCCCTATTTTAAAACCATGGTGCCAATGTAACTCAAGTGAAAGTGAAATTTGCTCAGTTGTGTCTGACACTTTGTGACCCTATGGATTATACATGGACCCCATGGAATTCTCTAGGCCAGAATACTGGAGTGAATAGCCTTTGTCTTCTGCAGGGGATCTTCCCAACCCAGGGATCAAACCCAGGTCTCCCACATTGCAGGTGGATTCTTTACCATCTGAGCCACAAGGAAGCCTAAGAATACTGGAGTGGGTAATCTATCCCTTCTCCAGCAGACCTACCCAACCCAAGAATGGAACCGGGGTCCCTGCATTGCAGGCAGATTCTTAACCAACTTAACTGAGCTATCAGGGAAGCCCAGTGTAACTCAGTGTATCCATAACTGAAAAACAGTGTTTCAGTTGAAAGATGATCCATACTCTTAGATTTAAATAGTAATGGGGAGTGACTGTGTAATTTTTGAATATCTCCAAAACAGAAAGAAAAGAAATCTTATTAAATTGGCACAGTAACTTGTCTACTTGTCTAAGGCTTCTCTGCTACTGGTACTGATAATTTTCCTGGGATAACTTAGGTCAAGGGTAGCAAATTCAAATGTCTCAGGCTCTAGGCAGGTAAAAACCTTCTGGAGTTTCCAGGTTGCTTTGAGAGCTGGGATGAGACACTGACATACTCTGCTTGTTGTTGTTGTTCAGTCATCCCATTGTGGCCAACTCTGAGATCACATGGACTGCAGCACCCCAGGCTTCCCTGTCCATCACCAACTCCCAGAGTTCACACAAACTCATGTCTACTGAGCCTGTGATGCCATCCAACCATGTCATTCTCCAATGTTCCCTTCTCCTACCACCTTCAATCTTTCCCAGCATCAGGGTCTTGTCAAATGAGTCATCTCTTTGCATCAGGTGGCCAAAGTATTGGAGTTTCAGCTTCAACGTCAGTCCTTCCAATGAATATTCAGGACTGATTTCCTTTAGGATAGACTGGTTGGATCTCCTTGCAGTCCAAGGGACTCTCAAGAGTCTTCTCCAGCACTACAGTTGAAAAACATCAATTCTTCAGCACTCAGCTTTCTTTATAGTTCAACTCTCACATCCATACATGACTACAGAAAAAAACCATAGTTTTGACAAGATGGACATTTGTTGGCAAAGCAATGTCTCTGGTTTTTAATATGCTGTCTAGATTGGTCAAAATCTTCTTCTGAGGAGCAAGCGTCAATTAATTTCATTGCTGCAATCACCATTTGCAGTGATTTTGGAGCCCCCCCAAAATCAAGTCTGCCACTGTTTCCATTTCTTCCCCATCTGTTTGCCATAAAGGAATGGGAACAGATGCCATGATATTAGTTTTCTCAATGTTGAGCTTTAAGCCAACTTTTTCACTCTTCTCTTTCACTTTCATCAAGAGGCTCTTTAGTTCTTCTTTACTTTCTGCCATAAGGGTGGTGTCATCTGCATATCTAAGGTTATTGATATTTCTCCCGGCAATCTTGATTCTAGCTTGTGCTTCCTCCAGTCCAGCATTTCTCATGATGTACACTGCATAGAAGTTAAATAAGCAGGGTGACAATATACAGCTTGAAGTACTCCTTTTCCTATTTGGAACCAGTCTATGTCTTGTTCCATATCCAGTTCTAACTGTTGCTTCTTGACCTGCATACAGATTTCTCAGGAGGCAGGTTAGGAGGTCTGGTATTCGCATTTCTTTAAGAATTTTTCACAGTTTGTTGTGATCCACATAGTCAAAGTCTTTGGCATAGGCAATAAAGCAGAAGTAGATGTTTTTCTGGAACTCTCTTGCTGTTTCCACTATCCAGTGGATGTTGGCAATTTGATCTCTGGTTGCTCTGCCTTTTCTAAATCCAGTTTGACATCTGGAAGTTCACAGTTCACATACTGTTGAAGACTGGCTTTGAGAATTTTGAGCATTACTTTGCCAACATGTGGATGAATGCAGTTGTGCTATAGTTTGAGCATTCTTTGGCACTGCCTTTCTTTGGAATTGGAATGAAAATTGACCTTTTCCAGTCCTGTGGCCACTGCTGAGTTTTCCAAATTTGCTGGCACATTGTTTGCAGCACTTTCACAGCATCATCTTCCAGGATTTGAAATAGTTCAACTGGAATTCCATCACCTCCACTAGCTTTGTTCATAGTGATGCTTCTTAAGGCCCACTTGACTTCGCATTCCAGGATGTCTGGATCTAGGTGAGTGATCACACCATAGTGATTATCTGGGTCATGAAGTATTTTTGGTATAGTTCTTCTGTGTATTCTTGCCACCTCTTCTTAATATCTTCTGCTTCTGTTAGGTCCATACCATTTCTGTCCTTTATTGTTCCCATCTTTGCATGAAATGTTCCCTTGGTATCTCTAATTTTCTTGAAGAGATCTCTAGTCTTTCCCATTCTGTTGTTTTCCTCTATTTCTTTGCATTGATCACTGATGAAGGCTTTCTTATCTTTTCTTGCTATTATTTGGAACTCTGCATTAAACTGAGTATATCTTTCCTTTTCTCCTTTGCCTTTCACTTCTCTACTTTTCACAGCTTTTTGTAAGGCCTCCTCAGCAAACATTTTGCTTTTTTGCATTCTTTTTTCTTGGGGATGGTCTTGATCCCTGCCTCCTGTACAATGTCACGAACCTCCATCTATAGTTCTTCAGGCACTCTGTCTATAAGATTTAATCCTTTGAGTCTATTTCTCACTTCTATTGCATAATTGTAAGGGATTTGATTTCAGTTATACCTAAATGGTCTAGTGGTTTTCCCTACTTTCTTCCATTTAAGCCTGAATTTGTCTATTTGGCCTTCATGATCTGAGCCACAGTCAGCTCCTGGTCTTGTTTTTGCTGACTGTATAAAGCCTCTCCATCTTTGGCTGCAAAGTATGTAATCAGTCTGATTTCCTATTGACCATCTGATGATGTCCATGTGTAGAGTCTTCTCTTGTGTTGTTGGAAGAGGATGATGACCAGTGCATTCTCTTGGCAAAACTCTATTAGCCTTTGCCCTGCTTCATTCTGTACTCTTAGGCCAAATTTGCCTGTTATTCTAGGTATTTCTTGACTTCCTACTTTTGCATTCCAGTCCCCTATAATGAAAAAGACATCCTTTTTGGGGTGTTAGTTCTAGAAGATCTTGTAGTTCTTTGTAGAACTGTTCAACTTTAGCTTCTTAAGCATTATTGCTCAGGGCATAGACTTGGATTGCTGTGGTATTGAATGGTTTGCCTTGGAAATGAACAGAGATCATCCTGTCATTTTTGAGATTGCCTCCAAGTACTGCATTTTGGACTCTTTTGTTGACTGTGATGACTACTCCATTTCTTCTAAGGGATTCTTGCCCACAGTAGTAGATATAATGGTCATCTGAGTTAAATTCACCCATTCCAGTCCATTTTAGATTGCTGATTCCTAAGATAACGACATTCACTCTTGCCATCTCCTGTTTGACCACTTCCAATTTGCCTTGCTTCAGGGATGTAACATTCCAGGTTCCTATGCAATATTGCTCTTTACAGCATCAGACTTTACTTCTATCACCAGTCACATCCACAACTGGGTGTTGTTTTTGCTTTGGCTCCATCCCTTCATTCTTTCTGGAGTTATTTCCCCACTGATCTCCAGTAGCATATTGGGCACCTACCGACCTGGGGAGTTCATCTTTCAGTGTCCTATCCTTTTGCCTTTTCATACTGTTCATGGGGTTCTCAAGGTAAGAATACTGAAGTGGTTTGCCATTCCCTTCTCCAGTGGACCAGGTTTTGCCAGAACTCTCCACCAGTCTGTCTTGGGTGGCCTCATAGTTTCTTTCAGTTAGACAAGGCTGTAGTCCATGTGATCATGTTAGTTTTCTGTGATTGTGGTTTTCAGTCTGACTGCCCTCTAATGAAGATGGATAAGAGGTTTATAGAAGTTTCCTAATGGGAGAGACTGACTGAGGGGGAAATTGGCCTTGTTCTGATATGGGGCGGGGGGGGGGGGGCGGTGGTATGTGGCATGCTCAGTAACATTTAATCCAATTTTCTGCTGATGGGTGGGGCTGTGTTCCCTCCCTGTTATTTACCTGTCCCTCCATATCTCCCAAAGTTTGCCCAAGTTCATGTTCATTGCATCGGTGATGCCATCCAGCCATCTCATCCTCTAATATTCTCTTCTTCTGCCCTCAGTCTTTCCTTAGATCAGGGATTTTTCCAATGAGTTGACTGTTCAAATTAGATGATCAAAATACTGGAATTTCAGCTTCGGCATCAGTCCTTCTAGTGAATAGTCAGGGTTGATCTCCCTTAAGGTTGATTAGTTTGATCTCCTTGTTGTGCAAGGGACTTTCAGGAGTCTTCTCTGGCACCACAGTTTGAAGGCATCAATTCTTTGGCATTCTGCCTTCTTTACAGTCCAGTTCTCACAACCATACATGACCACTGGGAAGACCATAGCCTTGTCTATATGAACCTTTGTCAGCAGAGTAATGTCTCTGCTTTGCAACACACTGTCTAGGTTTATTGTTGCTTTCCTGCCAAGAAGCAACTGTCTTCTGATTTCATGGCTGCAGTCACTGTCCACAGTGATTTTGGAGCCCAAGAAGAGGAAATCTTTCACAACTTCCACCTTTTCTCCTTCTATTCGCCATGCAGTAACAGGGTCAGATGCCATGATCTTAGTTTCTTAATACTTAGTCTTAAGTGGGCTCTTTCACTCTTCTCCTTCATGCTCATCAAGAGGCGCTTTAGTTCCTCTTTGCTTTCTGCCATTAGAGTGGTATCATTCGATTTTCTGAGGTTGTTCATGCTTCTCTCACCTATCTTGATTCCAGGTTGTAACTCATGGAGCCCAGCATTTCTCATTATATACTCAGCAGGATAACAGCAGACAGCCCTGTTGTATTCTTTCCCCAAACTTGAACCAAACAGTTGTTCCATATAGGGTTCTAACTGTTGCTTCTTGACTCGCATACAGGTTTCTCAGGAGACAGGTAAGATAGTTTGGTATTCCCATCTCTCTAAGAGCTTTTCACAGTTTGTCATGATTCAGAGTCAAAGACTTTAGCATAGTCGATGAAACAGAGGTAGATGTTAAATTCTCTTGCTTTCTCTATAATCCAGCAAATGCTGGTAATTTGATCTCTAATTCCTCTTCCTTTTCTAATCCCAGCTTGAACATCTGGAAGTTCTTGGTTTGCATAATGCTGGAGCCTAGCATGCAAGATTTTAAGCATAACCTTACTAGCATGGGAGATGAGTACAATTGTCTGATGGTTAGAACATTCTTTAGTAACTACCCTTCTTGGGAACTGGGATGAGTACTGACCTTTTCCAGTACTGTGGCTACTGCTGGGTCTTCCAGATTTGCTGACATAATGAATGCAAAACCTGATGGCATCATCCTTTAGGAATTTGAATAGTTCTGCTATTTGAATAGTTCTGGAATTTTATCACATCCAATAGTTTTATTAACAGCTTAAATGTATTTAAATTCAATTGATTCTATATGTAAAACAGAAAACTAATGAGAACCTACTGCATAGCACAGGGAATTCGACTCAATGCGCTGTGGTGACCTAAGTGGAAAGGAAATCCAAAAAAGAGTGATATATGTAAACATAGAGCTGAATTTATCCCTTCAATCTACGGTGCTGGAGAGGAATCCTGAGAGTGCATTGGACAGCAAGGAGATAAAACCAGTCAATCTTAAGGGAGATCAACTCTGAATGTTCACTGGAAGGACTGATGCTGAAGCTGAAGCTCCAGTATTTTTGTCATCTGATGCAAACAGCTGACTCATTGGAAAAGTCCCTGATGCTGGGAAAGATTGAGAGCAGAAGGAGAAGAGGATGTCAGAGGATGAGATGGCTGGATGGCATCACTGATGCAATGAACATGAACTTGGGCAAACTTTGGGAGATGATGAGAGACAGAGAGGCCTGGCATGCTGCAGTCCATGGCATCACAAAGAGTTGGACACCACTGGGTGACCAAACAACAACATAGCTGATTCACCTTGCTGTACCCCAGAAAGTAACACAATGTTGTAAAGCAACAATACCCCAATAAAAGAGAGAAAATTAGAGAAAAAAGTATTTAAATTCAGTCTTTATTTTTTTGAAACTCTGTGCTTATCAAAGAAAACTGTTTGTTTCCCTAACATTTTAGACACAGGGACTAAATTAAAATGAATATACAGAACTGGTTTTCCAGCAACCTCCATGGAAAGGCAGCACCAGAATGATTTTAGTTTTTTAATGAGGATCATAGTCCACAATTAGACACGCTCACTCTGTAGGCCTAGGTATGCATATTCTAATGCATGAGCAGTGTATACAACTTTTACTGTTGAAACTATACAAACAAATGTTCAAAAAATCAGATGCACACTTCAAAAATAATCAAGTCCTCGGAAGTCATAGAGTGACTCAAGAAGAAGTGTTTGATGAGATGAGAGGCCACAGATGTGAGGCAATCCTGGTGTCTAAATACTGGCTTGTCACACACATTTCTGTTTATTATTGTTTGCATTTGAACTTTTGCTTTTGTAAAATATAGGCACAGTATGCTGTAGAGATTAAGAAAAAGGAAATAATTTGAGTGTGTAGATTAATACAAATAAATCCTCAATGGTCAGTGCTGAAGTTTGTTTCTGATCTTCCTTCTTATTTAAATGAGACCTTCCTGGAGGATATGGTAGTTAGGAATATTGACACTTAACCTTGAAGCAGAAGTTGAATAAACAGTGGGAAAATAAACTTCTCTTGACCATGATTTCAGGATTAATATCAGTAGGCAATTGTCTAAACTATAATTGTTTTTTTTTTTTCCTGTGACCATTAGATTTGCTAAATAAAGCATTTTAGTGAAGTGATGATTGTATTAATCTCCCTCACTTCTTCTTTTTTTTTTTTTCACCTGAACTGTCTGCCTTGCTGTAATAGTGTCTTCAGTTGGTCACCCTCAGACCACCATCCCATGACTATAGTCGCCTTGATATTTCCGGTGAGTATTATTTCTGCACCTGTGTTGTTCTGCTGGGCTGGTTCCTGGATGGGACCTGGGGTCCCAGCAAACTGAGACTGGCCACATGATAAAGAGAGGCTGGGCAGCCAGTGGAGCAGGCAGATGGAGCAATTTCAGGATCTAGAGAACTTGGGCAAGAAGCATTAACCAGAAGTCTAGGCAGCCAGCAGTCAGTGAAAAACAATTATGAGCATGGGGATGTAGGAAAAACTCTTCAGTATCATGAGAGTGTTGGGAGGGAGTAAGTCTGCATTTCACTCTGAGAGCAACTACAGAGAGGTTCTATGTTTCCCATTCAGAGTGGTCCTGAATGGAAACCTCGGCAGGAGCAAGAGAAGCAAGGGAGCAGAAAAAATCCTCTACCAGGAGTGGGGACTGAAACGTCTAATCTTAAGAGATCTTAGATTCATAAGCTCTTAAACCAAGAACCTAGGTTTTAGAAGTTGGGTTTAAGGTTGGAATAAAGTTTGTTCTCAAGCTGACTCTCAAGATTCTTAAAATCTTCTTGTCTAGCGTCAAAGATTTGTCCCAGAATCAGATACCAGCAGTTACAGAATTTAGTTGACCTGTTCAAGATCACAAGTTAGGTAGTATTAGGGCCAAAATTAGATCCCAGGTTTTCAATTTTCAGACCACATTGGTAATGCATATCAGTTCAGTTCAGTTCAGTCCAGTCACTTAGAAGTGTTTGACTCTTTGCAGCTCCATGGACTGCAGCACGCCAGGCCTCCCTATCCATATAGGGGACATATATAAATATGCAATTGTTTCAGACATGTTCACCATCACTTGTTTCATAACCATAAAGATAATAATTATGGACAGATTACTGGAGAGATAAAGCAATTCAGACACACACATCTAGTAAAAACATATAGAAACCTGTCTTAGATTTTCAGAAAGTCTTGAATTGACTGACTTCTCTGATTATTATTTACATGTCTGTGGCTGAGAGAGATGGATTTATTATAGATTGTCAACAATCATAAGATTTCAGGTTGGAAAGTTTCATTATAAGTGCATTGCTAAATAATGCC
The DNA here is from genome assembly GCF_014754425.2 of Oryx dammah. Classification (NCBI taxonomy): domain Eukaryota; kingdom Metazoa; phylum Chordata; class Mammalia; order Artiodactyla; family Bovidae; genus Oryx; species Oryx dammah. The sequence goes on along the minus strand of NW_024070211.1, from coordinate 34,443,025 downwards.
TAATTCAATGCACCCATCTTACTGATGGAGAAGGCGATGGCACCCTACTCCAGTGCTCTTGCCTGGAAAATCCCATGGGTGGAGGAACCTGGTAGGCTGGAGTCCAAGGGGTCACTAAGAGTTGGACACGGCTGAGCGACTTCACTTTCACTTTTCACTTTCATGCATTGGAGAAGGAAATGGCAACCCACTCCAGTGTTCTTGCCTGGAGAATCCCAGGGACGGCAGAGCCTGGTGGGCTGCCGTCTATGGGGTCGCACAGAGTCCGACACGACTGAAGCGACTTAGCAGCAGCATCTTACTGATAATGTTTTCTTTTCTTTTATTCTCCAAACTTAGCATTAAATAGATTTCTTGAAATTCTATGTTATCATGTGTGCTTAATCACTCAGTCGTGTCTGACTCTTTGTGTCCCCAAGGACTGTAGCCCTCCAGGCTCCTCTGTCCATGGGATTCTCCAGGCAAGAATATTAGAGTGGGTTGCCATGCCCTCCTCCAGAGGTTCCTCCTCCAGCAGTCTTCCCAACCCAGGGATCAAATCCAGGTCTCCTGCATTGCAAACAGATTCTTCACTATCTGAGCCACCAGGAAAGTCCAATGTCATCATGGTTTGAGCTTTTCTGTACGTTCACTGCCCTAATTACTAAATTTTGATTAAAAGTTTATACAGGATATGCTTAGTCATTGAGTCGTGTCTGACTCTTTGTGACGCTATGGACTGTAGTCCATCAGGTTCCTCTCTGCTTGGGATTTTCCAGGCAAGAATACTGGAGTGGTTGCCATTTTCTTCTACATGGGGATTTTCCCAGCACAGGGATCAAACCTGGGTCTCTTGCATTGGCAGGCGGATTCTTTACCACTGCTCCATGTGGGAAGCCCTGTTTATACAGGATAGATTCCTATATTATCTGAAAATTAAAGCATTAATTCAAAGCAGTTCACACTCTATCCAGTAATAATTGCATTTATATATTTTTTTCTGTTTTTGCTTTTAACTTTAAAGATTAGCATAGACCCCTCTTTTCATACATAAGATCATTTTTTCACCTCAGTCTTGCAGAACTGATATAAAATGAACCAATATTTTTTTATAGTAACTAAAACATAAAACAAATATTATTTCAAAATTTATCAAATGGTGGTACTTGGAGATAAATCGCAGTATTCAACCCAGTTGCCTTAGATATCTGAGGATTTTGTTTGTTTTTAAGCAGAATTGATATTTTTAACAGCAGAATCACTGAGCTTTCTGACCTTCATGGGCCCCGGACACAGATATTACAGTTTCATTTTTACTACACAGAATCACACTCAGCAGGAGACCAAGCTGTGGGATCAAGGTGCCCAGGGGAAGCTGCAGGTGTGGGAAAGGGGAAGGAATGGGGCAGTTGGAGAGGTTTTTGAGAGACTTTCTGCCTTTGAGAGTATAGATTTAGGCAAGCCACAGTTACAGGAGATTTTTCATTCATTAATTTTTTTTATACCAACCAGGGGAAAAAGAAAAACCAAAAAATGAATGAGATATCCAGAGACTGGGAGAACTTTTTGAAAGAACTGGAAAGAAAACAAGAAAATATCTAGAACAAGTTGAAATCTGTAATCCTGCGACTGGAAACTAGATTTCAGAACCCGCAGCATGAGCGCCAGGTGAGAACTCATTAGAAACGGAGACTCTCGAACTCGAATCTGTACTTTAATCTGTACACTATTCCCGGGTAGAGAGTATGCACTTTCATGTCTGAGATGTAAGTTTGGGGAGCCTGTTTTGCACATTAAGATGAATACAAATATACCTTCAAACATTCTCAGAATTATTTAGATTTTTTTCTTTACATTTTAAAGCTATGGGAAAATGTTAGCAATGTTAAACATTTTGTTTTTTACTTCTTTTTCACTCTCTGTTTCCTTCACATGAAATATTTAATTATCAAGGTTTTTATGAAGTATGCTTGGTCAAAAGCATCCCATGAAGTGTTTTATTATAATATTAAATACTTTATTTTTCAGTGGATTGAAATCAACTATGAGCTTTCTTCTCAATCTACAATTGCACTGTTTTTGTTTAGTTACTCAGTCCTATCTGATTCTTTTCGACCTCAAGGACTGGAGCCCGCCAGGAAGGACTGGAGCCCACCAGGCTCCTCTGTCCATGGGATTTCCTAGGAAAGAATGCTGGAGTAGGTTGACATTTCCTACTCTAGGGGATCTTCCTGACCCAGGGATTGAACCCATGCTTCCTGCATTGGCAGGCGTTCTTTACTAATGAGCGACCAGGGAGCCCTTTACAGTTAAACACCTTCTCCAGTTTTTGTTGTTGTCAGATGGTGCATTTTCCTTTTGCAACATTATTTTTAACAACTGTGTGAATTAAAGCATTGAGATCACTTTACAAGTGCTACATTTCCCATTATGCTTACTAGATTATCGTCCCCCAAATCTTATTTTATTTTGTTTTGTTTTATCTTAAATTGCTCTTTATCCAGCTTAGCCCAATTACTCATTTGTCTTGGCTGCAAACATATTTTACTGTTCTAAAAATTCAAATCCATCACCCAAAGCAAAGTCTTACCAAAGAAATAGATATTTAAAAATGTGCTACCAATATAAAAAGCAGTTTCCAAAGACGAATTCTAAAAATATTTTTGGCATGGGTATTATCAGTGGTGTGAATATCAGTTTTCCCAGGTGTCTGCTTTCAAGGAGTTTACATTCAAACTTATATTCACTTCTGATATATTTGCTAAAATAGCCATTTCATTGCTTTGAAAGTATAGAAAATGCTGAACCAAAGGAAAAAGCTGAAATTCAAATTGTATCATTTTTTTTTCTTAATTATAGATGAAAACTTGATTCACAGGTAGAAACAGGCTTAATCAGTTCACTATAAAAATGATAGAAGGTTCTAGGTCAAGTTGACTATTAGAAATAAAGCCAGTGTGATGTTTCATCAAATATTAGGATTCAGTGCCAAGGGTTTTCATTATACACAGGCGATGAAGTACTTTATAAATCACCATATCTGCTGACATTCAATTACATTCAGTCTTATTAATATGAACTGTAGAGTGTCTTCAGGTATCTACTGGCAGTAAAACCAACCTTTTTATTAAAAAAGCTTGGCATTCACACATGGGCCCAAAGTTCACATAATACCTTTAAACATGTAGGGTATAAATGCTGATTATTTTTAAATGTTTCAAACTACAAACTAATTACCTAAAATCCTTCAAAAGAAACACCTGTCCATATGCTCTGGGTCTGACTGAAATAGGAGAGCAGGCCTTGTGCAAAGCAGGTAGTGATTTTTCTAAGAAAATGTAGTCCTTCCATACCTCTTTCTATATGATTTCTATTTTATTTTACTTTTTTGCACAATAGTACATTTTTATGAGTGAGTCTCCTATATTTGTAAAATAGTCTCAAAGTCTATCTAGGATAGGGAACATCTGTCCTGGTTCTTGTAAATCCACAATAATAGTCCCTGTGCAGAGCAGGTAGTGTCAAAAATGAAGACTCAACATTTTACCATTCTCACACCTCCAGGTGGTCTTCCTCTGTGGCTCAGCTGGTAAAGAATCTGCCTGCAATGCGGGAGACCTAGGTTTCATCCCTGGGTTGGGAAGATTCCCTGGAGAAAGGAAAGCCTACCCACTCGAGTAATATGGGCTAGAGAATTCCATGAACTGTTTAGAGTCCATGATCACAAAGAGTTGGACATGACTGAGTGACTTTCACATGCACACTTCCAGATAACAAGAATCCTTACAGATACCTCTTAGATCAGAGGTTTGACCCACTGGCTGTATTTGAGTCACCTATAAAACTGTCAATTCCTGTACCTGTACCCAGGTATTCTGGCTTCATGTTCTGTGGGATGCTCAGTGGTGGTATTGTTATTATTATTGCCACCTCTGTTAATCCTACTATGCAATCTGGATTGGGAACCACTCTTAGATCATGGCTTCTGAGGAGCTGAAAAGCCTCTATATAATTTTGCAAGTAGTACAAGAGAGAAGAGGTATTCCTCTAAGATGTCCTTTAGGCTACCACAAATTTTATGGCATTTGTATGAACCATGTGATCTTTTGAGACATATTTGCATATGCATGTTATAGTATATATAACAAATGAAATTATGCCACATATTTAGAAAGAAAGAAATATTTTATTTAAATTGGGTTTAAAATCATTTGTTCAAAACAAGACACTTCAAACCTTAAAGCATTCGCTCAGGTGTCTAAGTGCCTTGATAAGAAATATTTTTCCATGACCACAAGGGGGTGCTAATGAACTGTGAATGTGAATGGTATACTTCAGAATTAAAGTAAAATCAGTAATCATATGTGCAGGGGGAAATAATTGTTATCGGCAAATTTTTCTTTCTCTGGAAATAAATGTTCTGTTTTATAGTGACAGTAACATAAACTGCTTCCTATGCTGTACATATAATTTCTCCATATCCACTATATAGTAAAGGGTTGTGTTTCTTTGGAAAATATTTTCATGTACAGATGTTAGTTAAAATTTCTAATTTAAATATGTGGATATTATTATAGATTTGCTAAATATATTTTAAAAGGACAGATCAAAATGTTTCCTCTAATGTTAAAAATATTTGTAATGTCTAATTTGTTTTCCATGAAAATATAGGGCTTCCCTGGTGGCTGAGATGATAAAGAATCTACCTGCAGTGCAGGAGATCTGGGTTCGATCCCTGGGTCAGGAAGTTCTCCAGGAGGAGGAAATGACAACCCACTCCAGTATTCTTGCCAGGAAAATCTCATGGACAGAAGAGCCTGGCAGGCTACAGTCCATAGGGTCACAATTTCAAGGAAATACTACTGTTTTAGCAGGTTAAAAGTAACATTTATTTCTTATGACTATGAATGACTGTGGGCAGATTTAATTCTTCTTTCATTTCGTAAGTTATCAAACTCAGAATTGGAATAACTCAAAATTGCTAAATGTTAAAATTTTTTTTTAGCAATATCAAGAATTTGAGGAGATAAACATTTTACTTGGTTTGGACTTTAAATATTTAGGTATTTCCCAAAACTTAACTTTGTAACAAAAGAACATTTTAAAATATAAACAAAAAAAATCATCTTGGAATTTAGTTGAATAAACACTATGAATGCCTTTTATTTTGAGGCAGAAAGTTCTGATATTTTATGAATTAAGGAGGCATTCTCCTCATTCTCAAGAAAACTGTGTGCAATTTAGTTTGAATTATTACTGTAGGGGAGATTAAGAGATTTATGATTCCCTTGGGTCTTCCCTGGTAGCTCAGCTGGTAAAGAATACATCTGCAATGCAGGAGACCCCGGTTTGATTCCTGGGTTGGTAAGATCCCCTGGAGAAGGGAAAGGCTACCCACTCCAGTATTCTGGCCTGGAGAATCCCATGGACAGAGGTGCCTGGCAGCTACAGTCCATGGGGTCGTAAAGAGTCAGACACGACTGAGCGACTTTCACTATGGCTATGGCTCACTCCCGTCCTGCCCTTCTCCCTCATATCATCTTGTTAGGCCTCAGGATTAGAATATTCTCTGGGCTTCTCAGGTGGCAGTCTTCAAGAACTGGCTTGCCAATGCTGGAGACATGGGTACAATCCCTGGATCAGGAAGACCCCCTGGAGAAGGAAATGGCAGCCCACTCCAGTATTCTTGCATGGGAAATCCCATGGACAGAGGAACCTGGTGGGCTACAGTCCATGGGGTCGCCCAGAGTTGGGCACGACTGAGGGACAGAGCACACACACCTATGGGAAGACCTGAAGATAATTCCACCTTTGAGAATAATTGAATTCCCATGCATCATGAAAAGCTTGTAAGGCAAGCAGGAGCTCTGTCTTCCAAACAAAAGTTATTTGACACTTTTGTCAAATACGGCTATTAAGAAAGCAGAGGAAGAGCCTTTAAGCTAAAAGCTAAACCATGAAAATGTATTTTTAGTACTCCCCACACCGGCACTACTATTCTCCAGTGGTCCAGCATGCTGGTGTCAGCCTGAGTTCCTCACAAGTACCTTGAACTGCTTCCATTTCAGTTCAGTTCAGTTCAGTCGCTCAGTCGTGTCTGACTCTTTGTGACCCCACGAATCGCAGCACGCCAGGCCTCCCTGTCCATCACCAACTCCTGGAGTTCACTCAGATTCATGTCCATCGAGTCAGTGATGCCATCCAGCCATCTCATCCTCTGTCGTCCCCTTCTCCTCCTGCCCCCAATCCCTCCCAGCATCAAAGTCTTTTCCAACGAGTTAACTCTTCGCATGAGGTGGCCAAAGTACTTGAACCCCTTCAAAAACCTTCTTTCCAGGATCTCAGAGCCCTTTGTAACATACCTCTTTCAAGGTCATATTTATCTCCACTCTGTACCTCGCCATGTTTTAAATCACATATAAACTGATGTACAGTCTTCTTTGTGAGGACCTGGGCTGGATTCACTCTGAGGCTGGTCTATACTTCAGAAAGTTGAAGCGTTGGAGATGACTGACCACACATACACAGCACAGTCAGCGAATGCACCAAGATTAAATTGCACTCAAGTTTATAGTGGATAGAAACTGACTGAATAGGAAACAAAAACAGGAAGTCATTCCAGTTTCTACCATAGTTCAGGACAGATAACCAGACTACAGAAGATAATATGAAGCAGCAAAAATGTGAACAGAAAAATTAGATGAAAAGAAATGAAGCTGATAAGCCAGCACACTAATTTGAGTTGACTTCTACAACTGGTGGGCCAGGGGAGTCTTGACAGAATCCACAGACAATGAATTTTAGTCTCCAGCTTTCCACATTTGGCAGAATACAGTCCATGGGGTCACAAAGAGTTGGAAATGACTAAGCAACTGAGCACACACTTTACATTGCTAAGGAATGCTTTGGCTCGAGGTTAGAGAAATCAGAGTGAAGTAAATGGGAAAATAGAGTTTGGGGACTGCTGAGCAAGGTAAAACCTGATTTGAATTTGGGCAAATGGATGGAGAGATTTTATAGCTCCTAGAATAACCAGGTAAAACCCTTGTTTCAGTAGCCAAAGCAGGGCTTTCTGCTGTATATCAGCAATACTTCTGCACAGTTACCCTCTCCCATCTGTCCCTAGATTTTCAGCTCCATAATTAGAAACCTTCTGAATTGTAATCAAAATGACTTCGTATGATGTTTATACTGGCTCATTATGACAAAGAGTACTGGAAAAGGAAGGAGCATAGCTGTGTTCTTTAACTGCAAAATAAGACTGTGGCAATGTCAAATTAACATCAGCCAGGTCCACGTGACACAAGGATGTCACCATCCTCCATCGCAGCTCAGTAAATACCTTGGAAATATCCTGCATTAAAAACAATATGACAGAGTATTCTTGACTCCAAATTTTAAAAATAAGCTTAAATATAACCAACTAATTTTCTTACTAACTGCCTAGTCATAACATTAATAACATCAATAGTCCCAGCAATTTAGTGACTTTAGGTCACAGTTTATATCTTTTAAAAATGTATTTGTTGACTACAGCCTATTGTTTTCTTCTAAGCCTGGTAAGTTTTTGTCAGCATCTCCACTTCTCAGCCCCATGTGACTTACATAACAAATGAAATTAGACTATGCCTTTTAATTAAAATTCTATGTATGCAGTCTATTTATTCAGAAACTTCAAACTTTATCTCTCTGATAGGATAGTTAATATATAAAGCACATTAAAGGATTCTCAATTATCATTTAAAGCTCGTTACTGGCAATGTTTAGCAGCAATACAGTAAAGTTACAAACACTTCTATATGCTTCTTTTACTGCGTCTCTTTGTGCAATTGTCTGCAAAAACAAAGTTTCCAAATTTAACAGGGAAAATTTCATTGCTAATTAGATTTAGAAAGTAGTCTAAAAACTAATAGAAAAAAATAAATTTAAGAAGGGGGGCAATTAATCCAAAATTATCCATGAAATCTTTACTGCTGCTGCTGCTAAGTCGCTTCATTCATGTCTGACTGTGCAACCCCATAGACGGCAGCCCACCAGGCTCCTCCATCCCTGGGATTCTCCAGGAAAGAATACTGAAGTGGGTTGCCATTTCCTTCTCCAATGCATGCATGCATGCTAAATTGCTTCATCATGTCCGACTCTGTGCGACCCTACGGACAGCAGCCCACCAGGCTCCTCCGAGCACAAGATTCTCTAGGCAAGAATACTGGAGTCGGTTGCCATTTCCTTCTCCAGAAGTCTTTACTGCTACCGTGTAAAGTCTATTTTCAGTTTACTTCCCTGTGAGGTTGGTAAAACAGTGATTAAAATAATATATAAGTGCATACTAAAATAACTGGTGGAAAAAAACTTATAACGGACATCTTCAGTTCAGTTCAGTTCAGTTGCTCAGTTGTGTCCGACTCTTTGTGACCCCATGAACCGCAGCACACCAGGCCTCCCTATCCATCACTAACTGCCGGAGTCTACCCAAACCCAAACCATTTCATCTTCCGTCGTCCCCTTCTCCTCCTGCCCTCAATCTTTCCCAATATTAGGGTCTTTTCAAATAAGTCAGCTCTTTGCATCAGGTAGCCAAAATATTGGCATTTCAGCTTCAACATCAGTCCTTCCAATGAACACCCAGGAATGATCTCCTTTAGGATGGACTGGTTGGATCTCCTTGTAGTCCAAGGGACTCTCAAGAGTCTTCTCCAACACCAAAGTTCAAAAGCATCAATTCTTCAGCACTCAGCTTTCTTTATAGTCCAACTTCACATCCATACATGACTATTGGAAAAACCATAGCCTTGACTAGACGGACCTTTGTTGACAAAGTAATGCCTCTGCTTTTTAATATGCTAAGACATCTTACCTATATGAAAAAAAGGGACCTCATATTCCTGTATATTTTAGAGAATTTACATTTATCACATGGGCTTCCTGCGTGGTACTAGTGGTAAAGAACCCATCTGCCAATGCAGGAGACAAGAGGCGGTAAGGTTTGATCCCTGGGTTGGGAAGATCCCTTGGAGGAGGGTGTGGCAATCCACTCCGGTATTCTCGCCTGGAAAAGCACACAAACAGAGGAACCTGACAGGCTACAGTCCAAAGAGTACAAAGAATTTGGCACGACTGAACGATTTAGACACACGTGCACACTTATCACACAATGTAAAGAGTTTTTTAATCACAGTATTTGGTTTAGAAGTAGAGTCTTCACTTTTAAATGAGTGATACCACACCTTGACGGTAGATGGCACCATTGTCGTGTTCTAACAATGTGCTGCATCAAAGCGGTCAGAAGCTCATACAGGCACTCATTGTTTCATTTAAGATGTGGGGAGGACTAGCGTTCGAGGATCCAGCTTGAAACTTGTTACTAATTTGAAATAATATAAAAGTTCCATTCTTTTGCCATTCTTTGTTTTAAAAGAACAAAAATTATTTCATCTCTTTGCTGTTAACTGTGCCATTGTGGTAACCTGAAGCTCTTTTATATGTAATGATTTTCATTTAAGTGATTTCAATGCTTTTGCTGGTAAAACAGAACAAAGTCTGACAGAAATGATGCCAAGGGAAAAAAAAACTCTATCTCCTCCTGATAAGGATAACAATAATCTTTATTCATCTTTGATATTTATTTTCCCTTTTCAATAGCATTACATGTGTAACACGGTAGTGATCATAACGGTTAGAATCAGTTTTCTTTAGGAAGATTATCTGTATTTACATTTTCTTACGAATTGCTAAAATTACCTCCCACCAGCTCTTTTGTAAATCCCAAATCCATTTACTGCCACTATTTATCCTAAAACAAATAAGAGCAACAACAACAAAACTTAGTTCACTGCTTTCTCCTGGAATGTTTTGCCATTGTCCAGGTTAATACGCAGTCAGCTATTAGCCACTCATGGATCAGCAGCTTGAAAAGGTGGATGTCATTGATAGGCACAAATGGATTTTTAAGCATTTCTTGAAAACTCCTTGCTAATGTTCCTTTCATAGGAACAGTTAAGCATGTCAATCACTTCTTGCAATTTTTTGATTTTGCTCCACAGATATAGGGTTTGCCATCCTAAGATTTTCATTTTCTTTAATCATGAAGATCTAGTTTGCCTTCCTAGGATTTTCCTGGTTGATTGATGGTGTGAACTAACGCATTGATAAAATAATACTTTGGAGACAAGTTCAGGAAAATTATCTGTTTTTGTTTTACTTGCCATTATGCTTTCTTCTAACTCAGAAAATTGATGGTTGGCTGTTATATTTGAGCCTGTGTGTATGTATAATTTTTCTACATACTTGGGTGTCTTTCATCTGCTACATTTATTTTATACCAAGTAATTTGGGTATAAAGAGGGCATCGTTTGATTCTCTAATTCATTATATCTCAGCTACTGCTAGAGCTAAGAAAAAACTATCTGGCAATCACATATTCAACAAGAGGGCTTCCTTGGTAGCTCAGACAGTAAAGTGTCTGCCTACAATGCAGGAGACCCGGGTTCAATCCCTGGGTCGGGAAGATCCCCCGGAGAAGGAAATGGCAACCCACTCCATCATTCTTGCCTGGAAAATTCCATGAACAAGAGGAGCCTGGCGGGCTACACTCCAAGGGGCCACAAAGAGCTGGACATGACAGAGCACATATGCAGGGACCATACAGGAATGGCTGAATCAGGATGAAATTAATGCTAGTTTTAATATTTAGGATTGATATCAGATGCCAAATAGCCTGAAGGTGGTGTGAATTCTGCAGCCTTTTTAATAAGTGGAGCTATTTGAGACAAAATCATCTCTAATTTCTACTCTTGTTTGGTCCAGTTTCCTTGTGGCTCAGCTGGTAAAGAATCCGCCTGCAATGCAGGACACCTGGGTTTGATCCCTGGGTTGGGAAGATACCCTGGAGAAGGGAAACACTACCCACTCTAGTGTTCTGGCCTGGAGAATTCCATGGACAGTCCATGGGGTGGCAAAGAGTCAGACACAACTGAGCGACTTTCACTTCACTTCACTTCACTTCAATCAAGGCTCAAGGTTTTGACTTCTTTGCTTTCATTGGAATCTATGTAAGACTTAGTCTCTTTAGGTATGCTAGTTGTTATATATACTAAAGGAAAAATGCTGAGTGCTATATTGCAAGTAAATAGGAAGTCTGTATGTGCTCTGTGGAGTCAAGGACTGTTCTTATTTCTCTTTGTGCCCCATGACTGGTACGATGCCTTAGATAGTCTAGTACGTGTGCATGCAAATAGCTTCAGTCGTGTCAGACTCTGTGTGACCCCATGGACTGTAGCACACCAGGGTCCTTTGTCAATGGGATTCTCCAGGCAAGAATACTGCTGTGGATTGCCATGCCCTTCTCTAGGGGATCTTCCCAACCCAGGGATTGAATAATGTCTTATTTCTCCTGCACTGGCAGGTAGGTTCTTTACCACTAGCACCACCCGGGAAGCCTAGACAGGCTAGAATGTTGCTCAGCAAATATTTACTAAAGCTTTCAACAGGACAGCTGACTATCTGATAAACCTGGCAATTTGTTCTTCAAAATTCAGTCAATCAGGTGCTACCTACATCAGTCAGTCTTCCAAGCAGGATATTGATTCTTTCTCCTATGCTCTTTAGGGACCAAGAAGTTCTCTGAAAACAGTATCCTGTTCTACATGGTTGATGTACTCTTCTTCTAAGAAATCCTTGGAGATTTTTGTTTCTGGTGGCACTCCATTTTCAATCTGAGTCTTCAGCAAGACGATACTAAAGATTCATTGAGAAGTACAGAATCTGTATATGTATGTAGTGTGCAATTTTTCACAAGCTATAAACCCACATGTGGAATCATAAAACCAAACTTAGAAACTGTGATCCACTTATGTCCAGGCAGTTTGAGTCTTTTCTGAGACTTCTTTTAGGCATTTGAGGTTTAACTTCAGTCAAATTCAGGATTTTACCCCGCCCTCTTCTGTCTCAATTTGATTTTGAATGGGGATTACAGGGGGGAGGGTTCTTTCCTAGTTCTTTGCTGATCTCTTCTGAGATGTGCATTAGTTCTCAGCAGTTCTCAGGTAGTATGATCCTTCATAAAAGCACATCCTAAGACTTGTTAGGCCTCATTTGCTTTTTTTCTTTCTGATTGCTGGATCTTAGTTCTTCACCCAGAGATTGAACTGTACCCCCCTGCAGTAGGAGTACGGAGACTTAACCACTGGACCAACAGGGAAGTCCCAGGCCTCAGTGCTACTGATAGAGAGGGCTCATGGCTCTTTTCCTGTGGTACCCCTCCCTCCTATCTGTGTAGCATCTGAGTCTCCCATAACCTCTGCACTTTCCTTATGGGCTTCCCTGATGGCTCACATGGTGAATAATCCACCTGCAATGTAGGAGACTGGGTCAGGGAGATCCCCTGCAGAAGGGAATGGCAACCCACTCCAGGATTCTTGCTGGGAAAATCCCAAGGACAGAGGAGCCTGGCGAGCTACAGACCATGTGGTTGCAGAGAGTCAGACATGACTAAGCAATTGACACTTTATGGGCTCTGGGAAGGGACATTCCCTCTCATGTACTTCTTCCAGACAATGGAAAAGTTGTTGAGGCTTCCTCAAGTTGTCCAGCAGTCATCTCTGCTCTCCTGCTCCACGGCAGGTATGAGGCTTTTGCTTCTAGGGGTTTCAGATGGACGGTGAACCATTCTCCTCTCTTCTTGGCTGATCAACCTCATTTAGAAGTCTACTTTTCTCTCTACCTCCGCTTGCTCCATCATCAGCCAGACAAAGATGCAGGACTTCCCATAAGGGATGCAGTCTCTGACTTGGAATCCTTTGATTCTTCTCTACAGCTTGGAAACTCTAACCTGTTTTGTAAGGTAGGTAAAAGGCAAACAAACAAATACTTTTCTAAGTAGGCATTCTTCTAAATACCTTATACCTGGGCTCACTTTCTGAAATTTAAGACTTTGCTCCAACTTACCTGTTTTTTTCCCATAGACATTTCTCCCTTTGGTGATGGTGGCCTTCAGAGTTAAGGTGTGTGTGGAAGTGAGAGATGGAAGGGAGACAGACCTTCAGCTCATGCCTCACACACCACCCCAGTCCTAACACAATATGAATTCTAGAAGGAAGGGGCACTAGGCACTTTAAAACTCTTTATAACAACTCTATAAAGAATTTTTATTTCCTTTTTAGAGGTGATAAACTTGAGTTTTGAAAAGATGAATAAGTCATAACACCAAATTATAGAGGCCTGGTGTGAATTCAGTATTATCTATCAATCTTCTTGGCCTCCAGATATTAGGGGAAAATTTAGCATGACTGCCAGGGAAAGAGATTTTTTAAAATTCTGGCCTGGTTGCCTTCTACCATTATCCCATCTCTATTTCTTCTGTTTATAATCTGGGAGGGTCCACAGTCTCATTTTGATTCACACTAGTCCATGTTAGAATGCTTATGTCCTCATATCAGTAGTGATATAATGGTCATAAATCTACCTTCTCTCTGGCTGTGTTAGTACAGGCCAGGGTTTCTCAGTCTTGCTGCTACTGACAATTTGGGTCAGACAATTTTTGGACAAATTCAGATAATCTGGACAGTTGTGGAGGACTTTTTGTATATTGTAGCAGCATCCTTGACCTTTACTTACTAGACGCCAGTAATACTCCCTCCAGCCACAGTAATCAAATATGTCTTCAGACGTTGTCAAATGTCCCCTGGAGATGACATAGAACACCTCCCATTAAAGCTCCTGTATAGGTTTTTAAAAAAATCTCTAACTCTGCTATACTATGCTCTAGTGTACCATACTGTTCTAGTGTTGTTTCTATTTATTACTTGAGACTCCAAAACTCTATGAATGCTTGTAATACATTCAGGGGCAGATTTCAGTTTTGTAGGGCTTGAAGTTGTATCACTTTGGGGCCCCTCTTAAGAAAAGGCACGCTGAATTTTAAAAGTAAAACTGACCTTTCATAATAAGTTAATTATTTGTAAGGAGAAAAAAATACAATAAATCACAAATTTGTAAAAGCTTACATGTACTATTGTACAAATATCATAAAATCTAGAAAAACTAACGGAGAAGGCAATGGCACCCCACTCCAGTACTCTTGCCTGGAAAATCCCATGGATGGAGGAGCCTGGAAGGCTGCAGTCCATGGGGTAGCTGAGGGTTGGACACGACTGAGCGACTTGACTTCACGTTTCACTTTCACGCATTGGAGAAGGAAATGGCAACCCACTCCAGTGTTCTTGCTTGGAGAATCCCAGGGACGAGGGAGCCTGGTGGGCTGCCATCTATGGGGTTGCACAGAGTCGGACCCGACTGAAGCGACTTAGCAGCAGCAGAAAAACTAAATATATATATATATATATATATATAAATTATCTGTTTATAACATTACTTTGGACTGTATTTTTGGCTATTCTTTGATTGCCTCTATAGTTTTAACAGTATTTTTAATAGAGAGACTAGACCATTGAGATTTTCTCTACTGTGAGTAACTTGACTTTTTTTGTTATTCTTATATATCCAAAAGGTTTACCTCAGCCTAACAACTTGTTTTGCTTATGATCCAATATACTGCAATGCATATAACATATGATTTTGCATACAGACATTTCTCTGCTTTGGGTATTACTATAGATTGTGGTTTGTATAGAAATTCTAAGTTCTAGTTCACATGGTAGCTTTGGTTTTGTTGCTAAGTCATGTCTGACTCTTGCGATCCCGTGGACTGTAGCCCACCAGGCTCCTCTGTCCATGGGATTCTCCAGGCAAGAATACTTGAGTGGGTTGCCATTTCCTTCTCCAGGGGATCTTCCTGACCCAGGGATTGAACCTGGGTCTCCTGCGTTGTAGGTAGATTCTTTACTAACTGAGCCACCAGGGAAGCCTCTATTTCATGTGATTGCCATCAAAAAAGATAAAATGGGAAGAATATTTAATAATAACCAATCAAGTAAATGTGGTCTTATTCACTCCATTCACGACAGCAGGACATTTCTCTTATGACTGACTACTCTACCATGAGAACTGAATCCTTTGCTCACAATTTTACAGCTTGGTTTATTGGAAGAATTTCCTACAGACTAGTTTCTAGAGCCAAACATTTCAAGCCTTTTTCTTCTTCCACTTCACACCTTCTTTTAGTTCTTGGTGCCATAGGACATATTCA
The DNA here is from genome assembly GCF_014754425.2 of Oryx dammah. Lineage (NCBI taxonomy): Eukaryota > Metazoa > Chordata > Mammalia > Artiodactyla > Bovidae > Oryx > Oryx dammah. The sequence continues at coordinate 34,427,904 of NW_024070211.1, read as the reverse complement.
TCTAGAAATACAGCCTCTAGCTTTTCACATTACCATCATTATCCTGGCTAAGTCAATAAGGGGGCACAGTAGGCATGGTGCACCAGGAAGGAGCAAAAACATAATTATGTACAGAATTGACTGCTGACCCCATGAACATGTCCCATTTTACCTACACTAAATTTATTCTCTACTTGCCTTGTTCTCAGAAGGATCCCTGAAATGTCCTGGCCACTGCCATATACTTTTATTCAGGAGGAAAATATGCCAGAGAGGATGCTAGAGTGGAAAGAGATGGACACATTATATCTTGTAAATTATAAATAGTTAAGACATCTTATTCTTGCAGATTTTACAAAACTTTACCCCAGTGAAAATACATCCGTATGGTCTCTTGCAGAGCCTTGGAAGTGACATGCATATGAAAAGAATTGAAACATTAGCTTCATTAGTTTAAAGCAAACACATTTTAACCATAGCTCTTGTAGGGGAAAACAGTGAGGGAGATGCAGAAGGAAAGAAGACAGAGGAAGGAAATTTCTATTGGGTCACAGGAAAAAAGCAGAGAATAAAGAGTTGGTTCATGCTTTCTACCAGATATGGTGCTAAGTACTCTGTATGGATTAGACTCATCATACCCTATAAATTAGATACCACCTCTTCACTTTACTGAAAACAAGGTGTAGAGAAATTAAGTAATTTGTCCATGGTATTCCTGAGTTTTTACATTTAATATGAATAATTTTTGTAACCCTATGATAGTTGATTTTGATACAAGGTAGGACTATAGATGTTATTGATGTTTGTAGAGCAAATGACTCTTTTTGACATTTTACAATTGAAATTTAGCTTCAGAATAGTAATTTCCTTAATATGAGATTATCTCAGCAATGCTGCCAGTTCTCTTTACTGTTCTTATAATCTATCTGTTCAGTTCAGTTCAGTTCAGTCGCTCAGTCCTGTCCGACTCTCCACGACCCCATGAATCGCAGCACGCCAGGCCTCCCTGTCCATCACCATCTCCTGGAGTTCACTCAGACTCACATCCATCAAGTCCGTGATGCCATCCAGCCATCTCATCCTCTGTCGTCCCCTTCTCCTCCTGCCCCCAATCCCTCCCAGCATCAGAGTCTTTTCCAATGAGTCAACTCTTCGCATGAGGTGGCCAAAGTACTGGAGCTTCAGCTTTAGCATCATTCCTTCCAAAGAAATCCCAGGGCTGATCTCCTTCAGAATGGACTGGTTGGATCTCCTTGCAGTCCAAGAGACTCTCAAGAGTCTTCTCCAACACCACAGTTCAAAAGCATCAGTTCTTCGGTCCTCAGCCTTCTTCACAGTCCAACTCTCACATCCATACATGACCACAGGAAAAACCATAGCCTTGTTAATCAGTGTTAATAAATTACAGATAATATCAAGAAAGGTTTTTAAAAAAAGGCTTTATCACTAGGTCATCAGTTATGTTAGTAGTGTGTCTTGGCTACAGGTAGACTGTGAATACAATAATTTGACACTGTCATCTCCTAGGGGGCTAATATTTGGACTTATGGCCACAACTACTTCATGACTATCGTCTTTAAAAAAACAAGCTATAACTACATTGATAATTATGACTTGAATTATTAATCAATTTAATGTGAATTTAAAATAATTATTTTTGTAGCCTATAATTCACTCTGTACTCATTTGGTTTTTTATAATTATATCAAAAACACAGTGTCTGGCCCTGGGAGCAAAAGAATACTGTAGTTTTAGAAATAGCAATTGAGAGGTTAGAAAGAAAGAAGGAAGGACATGGCTTGAACAGTGATGTCTTTTTGGGGGCTACTTGAATAATCAAAGGGCACTGAAAGCTGTTTTATCCCGTAGATAGAATTATACAAAGTCTGTGAAATTCTCACATTTTCATTACAAGCTGATTGATTTATTGGGTACATTTAAATGATTTAACATGGAGACAATCTCATGTGAAATCAGTACTTCAGTATTTTCTATTTTTCTTCTTTGGTCCAATGCCCAAAACTTCATCAGATTATAATTCTAAAAGGCTCAAAACTGATTTGTAGAAATGATATAGTAAATGATATGGGGGAAAAACTATCCATGTTAATTATGTTTGAGTACTTTACTATGTCTGCACAGAGGCTTTCTAATTTGCCAAACCATCTCTGACTAAGGCTGGCTGAAGGCTTAATTTAAGTGTCTCTTTTAAAAAATTTGGTAGGTTGAATTATTGGGGTCCAACTCTAGTCCTTGATATGATCTCATGGCAGGGGCTTTCTTGACTTGATTTTTAGACTTTATTTCAGGTAAATTTTGGGGTTAGAATTTTGAGTTTCACTTTGATCAGTGGGGATTTTCAGTAGATGTGGCATTACTGCGTGCTGGTCTCAGTCTCTGGGTAACTAACGAGTCTTTGTCCTGGCCCTTGAGGTTCTCACTGGGACTGCAAGATTCTCTTAGTAATATAAAAATATCAGAAAATATTGAAAAAAGGGTTTATTTTTCACAAGTCCTAAAGATTAGATCCATGCTATACCTGGGGCCACACAGTGAGGGGGAAAGACAGGAAGAGAAAGAAGAGAAAGAGAATCAGCCTGGGGTTCTACTTTCACTGGGGTTGAGAGTGGGGTTTTGAAGACTCACTCTATACTGGTTTAAACCATAAGGGCTGGAATTTAAAGCACTGGAAGAGAAAAATGGGTGGCTCAAATGGTAGGTTTTAGAAACTAATCAAGATCTCTGAAACAAAGGAGCCTGGGCAGAGATGGGGATGGAGAAGCCTGGTTCTTTATCTAGTCCTGTGACTGTCATGTGTTATTTGAGATAGTCATCTCTGAAGTGGGCACCTCTTTGAAATGGGCGCCTGGACGCTGAAAGCTTCAGTGAGGCACTTGCATGAAAAAGAAAGATAACGCAACTGTCAGAGCTTACATTATAGATTTTGCAAAGGTCTGAAATGCACTTGGATGGTTGAATTTGCCCTCCTCTGCTCTTTCTTTTTCCAAGAGAAGATCAGGCTTTGTGGAACCTCTTGTCAAAGAGAATGGAAGACATCTGGAAAATGCCTGAATTCAACCAAACTTTGGAGTTAAGCATAATTGAGCCCTGTCTAGATCAGCTGAACCTTACTTGACTCACAAATGCATAAGTAAGAAAGAACGTGTAATTCTGTGTCTGCTCCACTGTTTTGGAGTGCTTTTTAAGCCCACAATTTTGTGGCAATAGATGACTGATAAAGTGTTCAAGATATTCCAGTTGCCTGGTAAGCATTTGGGCTTCATTTTGCTGATGAGACTAATGGATTGATTTTCCTGAAGTCAGATCAAACTTCCCACAGTAATCTGAGGCTACCTGTGACAACATCACTTTCCTCTGAGGCAGGAAATTTTAAATCAGACTCCAAACTAACAAATATCTTTGCATCAAGAAATTCTTGCAAAGCAATTTTTCTGGGCAAACAAATTGCTCATCTGGGCAAATAACTATCTCCTCATCACAACATCAGTTTGCTCACCTGAATAAATAACTCGCCTATTAGGACATGAATTAGCTTATCAGGACTTTCTTTAAGACTTTCACCTCTGATCCTAATCCATCAGAGCATTGTGTTTGCTGTCGTTCAGTCATGCCCAATTCTTTGTGACCCCATGGACTGCAGCCCATCAGGCTCCTCTGTCAGAATTTTAGAGGCAAGAATACTGAAGTGGATTGCCATTTCCTATTCCAGGGGAGTTTCCCAACCCAGGGATTGAACCTGCATCTCTTGTGTCTCCTGCATTGGCAGGTGGATTCTTTACCAATTCTAACCAGATTCCCTCTTAAATTTTCTACCTTAAAAATCTCTTGCAAGTATGCTCCCAACTTTCTAAATATTCTTCTCTCACTTCTACTTTTCAAACATTACTCAGACTGTCAAGATGATAATCTCCCTTGCTGAAGTAAATTTAGTGGATTTAGCTTTGCTTGGTCAATAGTGTTTTAAGTGGTTTTTGTGTAAGAATACAGTTGACACACATTAGGATTAGTCCATTGAGGAGTAGTTAATCCATATACTAATAAGAAGAGCAAAAACCTTAAGAATTTACTGGCTTCTGGTTCTCTTTTCTTTATCATTAACTTACACATGCATCAGACTGACATTTATAAAGCAAAGGAAAAATTTCCATGCCTGAAACTATGATTCTAAACTTCTGAGGTTTTCAAACATATATGTAAAAAAAATCAGTGAAATAATTTTTAGTTTGTTCTTGATCTCTCTTAATAAGTGCACAAAATATAACATAATTTAAATGATTATTCTATAATTTTATTTGTATATCTATCAATATTTATTTTTTGTCTACGATAAATGCCTTTAAAATCCTGATATAATTTATCCCTTAAGTAGTTTTTTTTTTTGGGTTATATAAATTGATTTGCATGAAGAGTCTGAATCCAAATATATAAATTTCTGATATGTTTCAAATGATAACATATCACACATTTAGAATTCACCGGAAAGCTATATTACTTACTCTGAATAGAAGTTCTATGCAGCTGGGTCCTCTGCAGTGAAAGGGTGGACTCCCAACTCTTATACTTGCCAGGGAATGTCCTCATTTGGTCTTCTTGTTGAAGATATTTATTATTATTTTGCACAATTGTAATGTGTACTCTATAGATTAGGAACAAAAAAATAAACTCTAGTGTGATCCTTATATGTAGACATACTGAGAGCATGGAGAAGTAAGAGAACAGTGTACGCAAAACAGCAAAAGAGACACAGATGTACAGAACAGTCTTTTGGACTCTGTGGGAGAGGGGGAGGGGGGGTGATTTGGGAGAGTGGCATTGAAACATGTATAATATCATATATGAAACGAATTGCCAGTCCAGGTTCAATGCATGATACTGGATGCTTGGGGCTGGTGCACTGGGATGACCCAGAGGGATGGTACGGGGAGGGAGGAGGGAGGGGGGTTCAGGATGGGGAACATGTGTATACCCGTGGCGGATTCATGTTGATGTATGGCAAAACCAATACAATATTGTAAAGTAATTAAAAAAAAAAGAGAGAATAGTGTACAAAGGAGAAAACCACATAATTATTTGAAAGCTGTATGATCACAAAGTACAAAGTCTAAAGATATCACTAGTGAGGCAGTCTTATGTACTTTGATTTATGGATGGTGAAATAGCAGATGTTCATAACAATGGTGCCCATCATCTGGAAAGTGACTCCAAGTTTCAGCAAAATCCGTTATCCAAGGACTCAGAAAAATGTATGATATCTTTAAGAAACTTTCACATACCCAAATTTTACTTCTTATCTTTTAGAGGCAAAGCATTATATGCCTCTAAAAATCTGACCATTCAAAATAACAGATTATTCAAAGAGTTCTAGATAGCTGGGTTTATGTAATACTTGACTTTTTGAAATGTTCCCCAATGTTTTCTGATTTGCTTTTTCTTAATTTTACATCAGATTTCATTTTCAAGATTTATAATATACATATATTCCTTTAATATTTTATGAACAATTTATATTTTCACATTGGCAAGAATAAAACTTTTGTTTTTTACTTATAGTTCTACCACTGGTTTTATTTCTTCTTATTCTTTTCCTTTCAAAACTCATTATTTCAAACATATCAGGAGGATTTTAAATGTGATTCACTGAGCAAAGATCAACTCTAAATAGGAAACTGTTATACTTTTGATTTAATCTTTTTTTGGTGTGGAAGTAAATTCAATTGAGAGATATATTTTTTTCTTCTAAAGTCAAAAACTTTCATTTCTCATAAATAAGATATAGATTGATTACAGTTCGTGCTTCCGTTGTAATGATTCCACAGCCTTTGCAGAAAATAGTCTAGTCTCTGGAGGGAGGTTACAGCAGAAAGGAACTTTGAAGTCAGATGACCTTTGTTAATAATCGTGGCAGCTGAACTGCAGTATTTTTCATATGTGGAATAATTCAGGTGTTTATACAACTTATCAGAAACTTTTAAATAGTGAGCACTCCAACGTTTTATGCCTAACAGCACTATGACAATTAATATAGAAATGGATGAAAGAATTGGTAAACAAAAAACTGATCTCTCAGTTAGATGGTAGATAAGATGAGTGAGAAAGAAAAGAAGTTATATTTTTGAATTTACAAATAGAAATTTCTTGGTACAATAATGATGGTTATGTCAACCCCCTAAAATATGGATATACTTCTAACATAATGCTGATTTATTTCCTGGCTTGTTTATTCCAATTAACAATGGTTTGGGCAATTTATTTATTTTTTAATTCTCTACAACTATAAAATATTTTCTAACAGGCTGGAAAATGATGGCATAAGTCCAAGTTCAGCACCTCTATAGGTATATTATTCAACTAGCTTGACAGCAAATATATATTTAAATAAACAACCTAATAACTTCTACAAAATTAATCACTAATTCCTATTTTTGAATACTGTCATAGTGTGCTGCTTTCCTTATACAATTATACTTTGTCCTTTTATATCAAATTATGTTTGTGGGAAATAGATGGGGAAACAGTGGAAACAGTGTCAGACTTTATTTTTTGGGCTCCAAAATCACTGCAGATGGTGATTGCAGCCATGAAATTAAAAGATGCTTACTCCTTGGAAGGAAAGTTATGACCAACCTAGATGGCATATTCAAAAGCAGAGACATTACTTTGCCAACAAATGTCCGTCTAGTCAAGGCTATGGTTTTTCCAGTGGTCATGTATGGATGTGAGAGTTGGACTGTGAAGAAGGCTGAGCACTGAAGAATTGATGCTTTTGAACTGTGGTGTTGGAGAAGACCCTTGAGAGTCCCTTGGACTGCAAGGAGATCCAACCAGTCCATTCTAAAGGAGATCAGTCCTGAGTGTTCTTTGGAAGGAATGATGCTAAAGCTGAAACTCCAGTACTTTGGCCACCTGATGTGAAGAGTTGACTCATTGGAAAAGACTCTGATGCTGGGAGGGATTGGGGGCAGGAGAAGAAGGGGACGACAGAGGATGAGATGGCTGGATGGCATCACTGACTCGATGGACATGAGTTTGAGTGAACTCCGGGAGTTGGTGATGGACAGGGAGGCCTGGCGTGCTGCGGTTCATGGGGTCGCAAAGAGTCGGACACAACAGAGCGACTGAATTGAACTGAACTGAACTGAACTGATGTTTGTGTTCACACATTTCGTTGTTAAGTTGAGCTGAAGTAGAAATAATTTTGTGTTTAGAATTTGACTATCAGAATGATAAATGATAAACTTCCTGTGGTCTCGGAAACTCGAGACTATGAATTGATCAGCTACAACCTTATAAATCACGTTTCTAGTTTGGTGACTAGAAATACCAGATCAGGTGTTTTTAAGTATTTCAAGTAAGATGAAATTCAGATTACATAAATGAAGTCAATATATATAAATGGTGTTGATTACATTCTTGGCTTCTTTCTTCTGATCAACAAATGTCATGTATAGAATTTCAAATAGCATGAAATTTAAGTATGAGAAAGACAAAAAAAAGAGGAAGGAATGAATAGAAATCAGTTGGAGTCTGTAGTAAGAGAAGGTTGTATGCAATAATTAAACCTGAATCAATTGAGATTTTAAATTATTAATTTTTTTATTTGAATGTACCATGTTTCTTTATTATTTATTTGGGGTTTTATACTGTAATATTTCAAGATGAAGAAATCAATGTAGATATATTGATCAAAAATGAGTGAGAACCGAACAAAAACTAAATAGACTTTTACCTGAAAATAGTTTGTAAAGGACACTGATTAAATTCAATAACTGTTAAATAAGTCAAATGAAATGAAATTGTAAAAAATGCTTCACAGGACAAAATGAAATGATTTAAATCAAAGAACTCAACGTAACTGGAAATTGCTATATATAAAATATTTTCCCAAGTAAAAGAACAATTTAATTTTTGTAAAAGGTATGTATTAAATGATTTGCCATACTTTTATAAATGTTTGAAATATATCAGTAAAAAATCTTATTGAAAAACAAAAAACAATATTGAGCAAATGAAAGGCACTACTATGTTCTTAGTCAAGAAGATGTTATTATTATAAAGTCAATTCTCCTAAAATTAGTATATGTATTTAATGCAGTTCTAATGAGAATCTCAATGTGATATTTTAGGGGGAGGAGCATGTGTAAACAATATTAATGTTTATTACCCCAAAAGAGCTAAGAATAAAAGAGAAACCTGAAAAGGGACTTGACATTCCACAGCAGAGCAGAATGGAAAAGCCATGAAACGCAAAGAAATACAGTATTAGTAAAGAAACTAACAAGTTACAGGAATAGAAAACATATTTCATAAATAAATCTCAGTAAAAATGATACTTTAATGTTTAAATTATATGTTCAAATGAAAAGGAAAATTACTTTTTTTCTGGTAATTTTGTTCAGATATTATTGGCTATCTACCTAAAAGAAGTAAAATTGGAATCTATCTTATCTCCTATACAAAAATAAACTCCAAATGAGAAAAAACTTAAAGATGGAAGATAAAGAATAAAACCTGAGACAAAAGACTTTAGGAAAGTGTTTATAATATCTAAGATCTTGTAAAATATTCTTAATAGAAACTGTAAACCTGGAAAACAAAAAATATAGCCGTAATTGGCTATAGTTCAGTTCAGTCGCTCAGTTGTGTCCAACTCTTTGTGACTCCATGAACCGCAGCACACTAGGCCTCCCTGTCCATCACCAACCCCTGGAGTTTACCCAAACTCATGTCCATTGAGTTGGTGATGCCATCCAACCATCTCATCCTCTGTTGTCCCCTTCTCCTCCTGCCCTCAGTCTTTCCCAGCATCAGAGTTTTCTCAAATAAGTCAGCTCTTCACATCAGGTGGCCAAAGTATTGGAGTTTCAGCTTTAACATCAGTCCTTCCAATGAATACCCAGGACTGATCTTCTTTAAAAAGAAGGACTGGTTGGATTTCCTTGCAGTCCAAGGGACTTTCTAGAGTCTTCTCCAACACCACAGTTCAAATACATCAATTCTTCAGCACTCAGCTTTCTTTATAGTCCAACTCTCACATCCATACATGATGACTGGAAAAACCATAGACTTGACTAGATGGACCTTTGTTGGCAAAGTAACGTCTCTGCTTTTGAATATGCTGTTTAGGTTGGTCGTAACTTTCCTTCCAAGGAGTAAGCGTCTTTTAATTTCATGGCTGCAGTCACCATGTGCACTGATTTTGGAACCCCCCAAAATAAAGTCAGCCACTGTTTCCCCATCTATTTGCCATGATGGGACTGGATGCCATGATCTTCGTTTTCTGAATGTTGAGCTTTAAGCCAACTTTTTCACTCCCCTCTTTCACTTTCATCAAGAGGCTCTTTAGTTCCTCTTCACTTTCTGCCATAAGGTTGGTGTCATCTGCATATTTGAGGTTATTGATATTTTCCTGGCAATCTTGATTCCAGCTTGTGCTTCTTCCAGGCCAGTGTTTCTCATGATGTACTCTGCATAGAAGTTAAATAAGCAGGGTGCCAATATACAGGCTTGATGTACTCATTTTCCTATTTGGAACCAGTCTGTTGTTTCATGTCCAGTTCTAACTGTTGCTTCCTGATCTGCATACAGGAGCAGAAGATATTAAGAAGAGGTGGCAAGGATACACAGAAGAACTGTACAGAAAAGAGGTTCATGACCCAGATAATCCCGATGGTGTGATCACTCACCTACAGCCAGACATCCTGGAATGTAAAATCAAGTGGGCCTTAGGAAGCATCACTATGAACAAATCTAGTGGAGGTGATGGAATTCCAGTTGAGCTTTCAAAATCCTAAAAGATGATGTTATGAAAGTGCTGCACTCAATATGTCAGTAAATCTGAAAAACTCAGCAGTGGTCACAGGATTGGGAAAGGTCAGTTTTCATTCCAGTCCCAAAGAAAGGCAATGCCAAAGAATGCTCAAACTACCACACAATTGCACTCATCTCATACACTAGTAAAGTAATTGGCTATAGGAAAACTGCAAATTGTTTCATTTTAAAATATATTAAAAATAATGCCAATGATAAGATGAGAAATGTGGGAAAATATCTGTAACAGATTTGATAGGCTAAGACCTAATATCAATAATTTACAAGCAGCTATCACAATTTGACCAAAAATATAGAAAAGAGGAAAATGGTAAAATACACTTTACAATATTGTAAATTGAAATGAAAATAGACATGAATGAGAAATTACAGTTCACTAGTTGTCAGGGAGTGAAAATTAGTGTAATACTGAGATGTCTTGTTATTCCTAGAGAAGTCAAAATTTAAAGGAAAGCTATACATATACACACTGCAGATATAAATGTGAGGTTTAAAATATTTGTGGAAATTATCTGGCAAGTATTACTGAGATTAAATATAATATACCCTTGATGCAGATTTTCTACCAGCCTATAGAATCTATATGACAGAAATCAAAGCAATATTAACTAAAGTTATATGTACATGAATTTTATTCTATTATTGCTCATGGTGGCATTTTTACAGTGGAAAATTAAATACTATTATATGTACATTAAGGAATAAAATACAGCCACTAACAAAGTGAAATTTATTTATACAAATAATCTAACATCTCTCTATCAAGTCGTGGTTTTCTCAACGTTTTTTAGTTACATATATGATTACAGAAACAGCTCAGCATCTGGAGATTGATAAGCCTTGTAACCTGACATACTCAGAAATAAAAGTGTATGATATTTAGAGGTCATAGTGGGTGGCAAATGAGGAAAATATAGAAGGACCTCATATTGTTAACACAGATAAACTTGATGCAAGTGAGCTGATGTGGGAGAAAGGTGAGGAGATTGGAAAGGGTGAGGCCAAAAAGAAAAAAATGAAAAAGGCTGTATATAATAAAACAAAGACATAATCACACATCTATGTATGTCTATATGCATTTATTCATGACTATATATTTACTATGTCAGCAAATCTGGAAAACTCAGCAGTGGCCACAGGAATGGAAAAGGGCAATTTTCATTCCAATCCCAAAGAAGGGCAATGCCAAAGAATATTCAAACTACTGCATGATTGTACTCATTCCACATGCTAGCAAGGTGATGCTCAAAATCCTTCAAGCTAGGCTTCAACAGTATGTGAACTGAGAACTTCTAGATATACAAGCTGACTTTAGGAAAGGCAGAGGAACCAGAGATCAAATTGCCAACATCCGCTGGATCATAGAAACAGCAAGAGAATTCCAGAAAAACATCTCCTACATTACTGACTATGCAAAGCTTTTGATTGTATAGATCACAACAAACTGTGGAAAATTCTTAAAGAGATGGGAATACTAGACCACCTTACATGCCTCCTGAGAAACCTGTATGCAGGACAAGAAGCAACAGTTAGAAGCAGACTTGAAACAATGGACTTGTTCAAAACTGGGAAAGGAGTACATGATGGCTGTATATTGTCACCCTGCTTAATTAACTTATATGCAGAGGACATCATGAGGGATGCTGGGCTGGATGAGTCACAAGCTCAAATCAAGATTTCTAGAAGAAATATCAACAACCTCAGATATGCAGATGACACCACCCTTATGGCAGAAAGTGAAGAGGAATTAAAAGCTTCTTGATGTAGGTGAAATAGAGGAGTGAGGAGCCTTGCCTAAAACTCAACATTCAAAAAGCTAAGATCATGGTACCCAGTCCTATTACTTCATGGCAAATAGATAGGGAAACAATTGAACAGTGACAGGCTTTTATTTTCTTGGGCTCCAAATTCACTGCTGACAGTGACTGCAGCCATGAAATTAAAAGATGCTTAAAGACAAAATGATAGGATATTGAAAGAGCAATTCCCCAGGCAGGTAGGAGCCCAACATGCTACTGGAGATCAGTGGAGAAATAACTCCAGAAAGAATGAAGGGATGGAGCCAAAGCAAAAACAATACCCAGTTGTTGATGTGACTAGTGATAGAAGCATGGTCTGATGCTGTAAAGAGCAATATTGCATAGGAACCTGGAATGTTAGGTCCATGAATCAAGGGAAATTGGAAGTGGTCAAACAGGAGATGGCAAGAGTGAACGTTGACATTCTAGGAGTCAGTGAACTAAAATGGACTGGAATGGGTGAATTTAACTCAGATGACCATTATATCTACTACTGCGGGCAGGAATCCCTTAGAAGAAATGGAATAGGCATCATGGTCAACAAAAGAGTCTGAAATGCAGTACTTGGATACAATCTCAAAAATGACAGAATGATCTCTGTTCATTTCCAAGGCAAACCATTCAATATCATGGTAATCCAAGTCTATGCCCCAACCAGTAATGCTGAAAAAGCTGAAGTTGAACGGTTCTATGAAGACCTACAAGACCTTTTAGAACTAACACCCCAAAAAGATGTCCTTTTCATTATAGGGGACTGGAATGCAAAAGTAAGAAGTCAAGAAACACCGGAGTAACAGACAAATTTGGCCTTGGAATACAGAATGAAGGAGGGCAAAGGCTAATAGAGTTTTGCCAAGAGAACGCACTGGTCATAGCAAACACCCTCTTCCAACAACACAAGAGAAGACTCTACACATGGACATCACCCGATGGTCAACACCGAAATCAGATTGATTATATTCTTTGCAGGCAAAGAGGAAGAAGCTCTATACAGTCAGCAAAAACAAGACTGAGAGCTGACTGTGGCTCAAATCATGAACTCCTTATTGCCAAATTCAGACTTAAATTGAAGAAAATAGGGGAAACCACTAGACCATTCAGGTATGACCGAAATCAAATCCCTTATGATTATATAGTGGAAGCGAGAAATAGATTTAAAGGAATAGATCTGATAGACAGAGTGCCTGATGAACTATGGACAGAGGTTCATGATATGGTAGAGGAGACAGGGATCAAGACCATCCCCATGGAAAAGAAATGTAAAAAAGCAAAATGGCTGTCTGGGGAGGCCTTACAAATAGCTGTGAAAAGAAGAGAGGCGAAAAGCAAAGGAGAAAAGGAAAGATATAAGCATCTGAATGCAGAGTTCCAAAGAATAGCAAGAAGCGATAAGAAAGCCTTCTTTAGCAATCAGTGCAAAGAAATAGAGGAAAACAACAGAATGGGAAAGACTAGAGATCTCTTCAAGAAAATTAGAGATATCAAGGGAACATTTCATGCAAAGATGGGCTCGATAAAGGACAGAAATGGTATGGACCTAATAGAAACAGAAAATATTAAGAAGAGGTGGCAAGGATACACAGAATAACTGTACAAAAAAGAGCTTCACCACCCAGATAATCATGATGGTGTGATCACTCACCTAGAGCCAGACATCCTGGAATGTGAAGTCAAGTGGGCCTTAGAAAGCATCACTACGAACAAAGCTAGTGGAGGTGATGGAATTCCAGTTGAGCTATTTAAAATGCTGAAAGATGATGCTGTGAAAGTGCTGCACTCAATATGCCAGCAAATTTGGAAAACTCAGCAGTGGCCACAGGACTGGAAAAGGTCAGATTTCATTCCAATCCCAAAGAAAGGCAATGCCAAAGAATGCTCAAACTACTGCACAATTGCACTCATCTCACATGCTAGTAAAGTAATGCTCAAAATTCTCCAAGCCAGGCTTCAGCAATACGTGAACTGTGAACTTCCAAATGTTCAAGCTGGTTTTATTTTATTTATTTATTTTTTTCATTCCAATGAAAACTTTTTTTTTTTTTTTTTTTTACTTTACAATATTGTATTGGTTTTGCCATATATCAACATGAATCCACCACGGGTATACATGTGTTTCCCATCCTGAACCCCGCTCCCAACTGCCTCATCCCAGTGTATCAGCCTCAAGCATCCTGTATCCTGCATCGAAACTGGACTGGTGATTTGTTTCTTATATGATATTATACATGTTTCAATGCCATTCTCCCAAATCATCCCACCCTCTCCCTCTCCCACAGAGTCCAAAAGACTGTTCTATACATCTGTGTCTCTTTTGCTATCTCGTATACAGGGTTATCGTTACCATCTTTCTAAATTCCATATATATGCATTAACACTGTATTGATGTTTTTCTTTCTGGCTTACTTCACTCTGTATGATAGGCTCCAGTTTCATCCACCTCATTAGAACGGATTCAAATGTATTCTTTTTTAAAATGGCTGAGTAATACTCCACTGTGTATATGTACCACAGCTTTCTTATTCAATCATCTGTTGATAGACATCTAGGTTGCTTCTATGTCCTGGCTATTATAAACAGTGCTGCGATGAACATTGGGGTACACGTGTCTCTTTCAATTCTGGTTTCCTCAGTGTGTATGCCCAACAGTGGGATTGCTGGGTCATAAGACAGTTCTTTTTCCAGTTTTTAAAGGAATCTCCATACTGTTCTCCATAGTGGCTGTACTAGTTTGCATTCCCACCAACAGTGTAAGAGGGTTCCCTTTTCTCCACACCCTCTCCAGCATTTATTGCTTGTAGATTTTTGGATCACAGCCATTCTGACTGGCGTGAAATGGTACCTCATTGTGGTTTTCATCTGCATTTCTCTGATAATGAGTGATGTTGAGCATCTTTTCATGTGTTTGTTAGCCATCTGTATGTCTTCTTTGGAGAAATGTCTGTTTAGCTCTTTGGCCCATTTTTTGATTGGGTCATTTATTTTTCTGGAATTGAGCTGCAGGTGTTGTTTGTATATTTTTGAGATTAGTTGTCAGTTGCTTCATTTGTTATTATTTTCTCCCATTTTGAAGGCTGTCTTTTCACCTTGCTTATAGTTTCCTTTGTTGTGCAGAAGCTTTTAAGTTTAATTAGGTCCCATTTGTTTATTTTTGCTTTTATTTCCAATATTCTGGGAGGTGGGTCATAGACGATGCTGCTGTGATTTATGTCAGAGAGTGTTTTGCCTATGTTCTCCTCTAGAAGTTTTATAGTTTCTGGTCTTACATTTAGGTCTTTAATCCATTTTGAGTTTATTTTTGTGTATGGTGTTAGAAAGTGTTCTAGTTTCTTTTACAAGTGGTTGACCAGTTTTCCAAGCACCACTTGTTAAAGAGATTTTCTTTTCTCCATTGTATTTTCTTGCCTCCTTTGTCAAAAATAAGGTATTCTAGGTGTGTGGATTAATATCTGGGCTTTCTATTTTGTTCCATTGATCTATATTTCTGTCTTTGTCCCAGTACCATACTGTCTTGATGACTGTGGCTTTGTAGTAGAGCCTGAAGTCAGGCAGGTTGATTCCTCCAGTTCCATTCTTCTTTCTCAAGATTGCTTTGGCTATTCAAGGTTTTTTTGTATTTCCATACAAATCATTTGTTCTAGCTCTGTGAAAAATACTGTTGATAGCTTGATAAGGATTGCATTGAATCTATAGATTGCTTTGGGTGGTATACTCATTTTAGAAAGGCAGAGGAACCAAAGATCAAATTGCCAACATCCACTGGATCATGGAAAAAGCAAGAGAGTTCCAGAAAAACATCTATTTCTGCTTTATTGACTATGCCAAAGCCTTTGACTGTGTGGATCACAATAAACTGTGGAAAATTCTTCAAGAGATGGGAATACCAGATCACCTGACCTGCCTCTTGAGAAACCTGTATTCAGGTCAGGAAGCAACAGTTAGAACTGGACATGGAACAACAGAATGGTTCCAAATAGGAAAAGGAGTACGTCAAGGCTGTATATAGTCACCCTGCTTATTTAACTTATATGCAGAGTACATCTTGAGAAATGCTGGGCTGGAAGAAGCACAAGGTGGAATCAAGATTGCTTGGAGAAATATCAATAATCTCAGATATGCAGATGACACCACCCTTATGGCAGAAAGTGAAGAGGAAGTAAAAAGTCTCTTGATGAAAGTGAAAGAGGAGAGTGAAAAAGTTGGCTTAAAACCCAACATTCAGAAAATGAAGATCATGGCATCTGGTCCCATCACTTCATGGGAAATAGATGGGGAAACAGCGGAAACAGTGTCAGACTTTATTTTGGGGGGCTCCAAAATCACTGCAGATGAAGGAAAGTTATGACCAACCTAGATAGCATATTCAAAAGCAGAGACATTACTTTGCCGACTAAGGTGCATCTAGTCAAGGCTATGGTTTTTCCAGTAGTCATGTATGGATGTGAGTGTTGGACTGTGCAGAATGCTGAGTGCTGAAGAATTGATGCTTTTGAACTGCAGTGTTGAGAAGACTCTTGAGAGTCCCTTGGACTGCAAGGAGATCCAACCAGTCCATTCTAAACAAGCTCAGTCCTGGTTGTTCTTTGGAAGGAATGATGGTAAAGCTGAAACTCCAGTACTTTGGCCACCTCATGCGAAGAGTTGACTCATTGGAAAAGACTCTGATGCTGGGAGGGATTGGAGGCAGGAGGAGAAGGGGATGACAGAGGATGAGATGGCTGGATGGCATCACTGACTCAATAGATGTGAGTTTGAGTGAACTCAGGGATATGGTGATGGACAGGGAGGCCTTGCGTGCTGCAATTCATGGGGTCTCAAAGAGGAGGACACAACCGAGTGGCTGAACTGAACTGAACTAATCCTTGAAAGAAAAGCTATGACATACCTAGGCAACATATTAAAAGGCAGACACATGACTTGCCAACAAACGTCTGCATAGTCAAAGCTATGGTTTTTCTAGTAGTCATGTACGGATATGAGAGCTGGACAATAAAGAAGGCTGAGCACCGAAGAATTGATGCTTTTGAATTTTGGTGCTGGAGAAGACTCGTCCCAAGGGATGAAATAAAATTTTTTTCCACACAGAATCACGAACAATTTCCCACCATGTCTCATTGACTCTTTTTAGGTCACATGCTAAGTTAGCAGCTGATCATTGCAGCCAAGAGAACTCTCATTATGTTAATCTTGGGTCATGTGCTCCTCAAAAAAGTCAGAGGATTGATTCAATTTGAACCACATGGGCTAAGAACACAGCAACTTGAACTTGCAAATTTTCATTAGTGAAAAAAGGGAAAATATAGCTGTATGGCTGACTATAGTCAATTACCACTAGTATGAATTCTGAAATTCTAAAACTACCATTTACTGTGAGCTTTTGAAAGAAAATAAGATAGTAACTTGTAGGAAAAGATGTATCTGTATATGACTTGGGCTCTATCTGTAGTAAAGGAGCACTCAACATCTGAAAATTGAATAGTAATTGACCTTTACATAAGAGCATTTTCTGCTTTGAAACTATGAATATGAAGGTAAATACATTGTCAGATTCTTTTCTGGTTTTGCTTTTAAAAATAATTTCACTTTCACAAAACTGGATCATTTAGTCTGGGAAGAATAAAATCTGTTCACCTTTGTGCTTTTTGCTTCATTTTGACTATCTTCACTGGTTTTCTTTATTAACTGCTTTCAGGAACATTCAAGGGGAAACTAGATAGCTTTCTGTTCATTCATCAGAATGTTAAGGAACTTTTCTTTTTTTTTACATTTAAAGGAAATTTGTAAAATATTTTTATAAGTAAGGATTATAGGATGGAAGGACTAAAGACAGCATTATAACTGAAATGACTCTTGTGATCTGAAGTTTTTGTTTTTTCTTAATAAGGCTTTCAAACCTCTTTTCAATTAAACTAGCAGTTAACAGAACAAGAATTCCAATGTAAAAGGATTATTTTCAAATTCATCCATTGCAAAGATATACTGGTTAACATATTAGCACTCACCACAGAAGGTGGCATCCCAATTTTTATCTGAAGGTAATTATTGATTTTGTTTATGTTCATTAAGGTTATTTTTGCTTTTATTTAATTGCATTTTAAAATATTACTCATGCTTATAAAAATCTAAAGGTTTACAAAGATATTAAAGACACTAGTAATTTTAGTTTTTAAATACACTGTTGTCCAGGTCTTATGAAATGTGTTCAAATTGTATGGGAGCCAAAATATCTTGGGCGACAACTAAAATTCATAAAATGGATATAATCAAATTGGTAATTCTAAGCTAAAGCTTTGATTACTTAGAACACTTAGAAAATGAGACATCTCAAATTTAAAAACAACAACAACATGGTTTTGAGGAGTGGTGTAGTGATACTTAAGTTGTACGATTTATTTATTTATATTTTTTGGCTCTTTTGAGAAGAATCTTTTCCATTTCTTCTCCACTGTAAGCAGTGAATATTGGTCATAATTTATCTGTTTTCTTATTGTTAGGTAGGAAGTTAGTCATGAGCAAGGAGGAGAGGTCTGGTTGAAAGGGATGCCAGCTGATCTCAAAAACCCATCCCAGACACACCCAGGAGAGCTCACAGATGTGCTACAAAATAACCACAGAGACTTTACTAACTCCTGCATATGAGCTGTAGACACACAGTGGATACAAAAAAACCACTGGGGTTTTTCAAAGTAACCTAAGCAGCAAGGAGACCATTAAGGATTTATAAATTTTCTACATCTGATTATAACAGACTGAATTATGGAAAGACATAAACACAGTCTGCTGTTATATAATGTGCAAATGTCAATCAGCCTTGAGTGTATGCCCACTTGCATTCCCTTTCATTGATTGGTGGTGAGTATAAGCCCTATTTTGCACAGGGCATAACCAGAAGGAGGAGACTGGAAATATAAAAAGGGGGGATGCCAACAGGGAAAAACAAGCTTGCTTTAAGTTTGGCCTGCTCTCATATTTTGAAAGTGTTTGTCTAATAAAATTTCTGTCTGCTTGAGCTAAACTGAGCTATAAACACTTTAGTCCATCATTCCAAATTTTTATCGTGATGAGGTAAGAACTGAGGGAGAAAAATAAACTGAGCTGACATTATGATTCTTGTTGCTGATGATTCTTTGTGACCCGGTGGACTGCAGCATTCCAGGTTTCCCAGTTCTTTACTGTGTCCTGGAGCTTGCTCAAATTCATGTCTATTGAGTCAGTAATGCCATCCTACCATCTTATCCTAGATAAGGATGATATCATCTCTCATCCCTCATCCCTTTCTTTTTCTGCCTTCAATCTTTCCCAGCATCAGGGTCTTTTCCAATGAGTTGGCTCTTTGCATCAGGTGGCCAAAGTATTGGAGTTTCAGCTTTAGTATCTGTCCTTCCAGTGACTATTCAGGATTGATTTCCTTTAGGATTGACTGGTTTGATCTCCTAGCAGTCCAAGGAACTCTTGAGAGTTTTCTAGAACATATCTCCCTTTTTGAGTATTTGACATTTCTAAATGTATTTAAATTTTGCCTTAGAATTTTTTTGTAGATATTTAAATTTCTTATAAATTTAATATCCAATTGGGGATTGGCTAACTTATTTAATATTTTAAGTATATTTTATAAACAAATACTGAAAATGTTTGATATATTGAACACTATGTTGGGGAGGGTAACTTTGTTTTAATAGTGATATAAAACGAAAATATCCAATGAAACCATTTTATAAAGCTCTATTGGAGTAGAGCTTTTATAAAGCTCTATTTAGATGTCTATTACACTTCCTTTCAAAAAAAATATAAAATTTCTGAACGAGAAAGATTTACTTTTGTAGGTAGAGACCTTGCTTCTTCATGACGTTTAGTACTTCTCATATATTTCATTTAATCTATATTTTAGTAAGGTGGATATTAAAA
Source organism: Oryx dammah (assembly GCF_014754425.2). Classification (NCBI taxonomy): domain Eukaryota; kingdom Metazoa; phylum Chordata; class Mammalia; order Artiodactyla; family Bovidae; genus Oryx; species Oryx dammah. Next base: position 34,408,375 of record NW_024070211.1, on the reverse strand, counting down.
TTATTGTTTTAGAGAAGAGAAAACAAAGGCTTGATGCTTTTGAATTGTGGTGTTGGAAAGACTCTTGAGAGCCCCTTGGACTGCAAGAAGATCCAACCAGTCCTTCCTAAAGGAGATCAGTCCTGGGTGTTCATTGGAAGGACTGATGTTAAAGCTGAAATTGCAATACTTTGGCCACCTGATGCAAAGAGCTGACTCATTTGAAAAGACCCTGATTCTGGGAAAGATTGAAGGTGGGAGGAGAAGGGGATGACAGAGGATGAGATGGTTGGATGACATCAACGACTGGATGCACCTGAGTTTGAGTAGGCTCTGGGAGTTGGTGATGGACAGAGAAGCCTGGCAGGTTGCAGTCCATGGAGTCGCAGAGTCGGACATGACTGAGCGACTGAACTGAACTGAACTGAATGGTGGAGTCAGGTTCTGAATGCAGCCTCTCTGGTTCCAATAATGAAGCTGTTAATCATTTCATTAGAAGTTACCACTATTTTTTTTTTTGGTATTAATGGGAACTTATATAATGAGTTGCTGTTTGACATGATTTTTTCAAGAGTCTAAGATAAAAAAAGAATCTGTAAAGAAAAGGGCCCTGTAGATGCTTCTGATACATACACAATATAAACCCAAACAAAATTATGTCATAGCAAAAGGATTGCACATGATTGGGCAAACATTTATTATACATTATTTTAGGATCACTTGTACTTCAAAATTCTTATGGAAACAGCATTACTTCGGTAAGAATTAACATATACCTCCAAGTCCCAGAATATAAAACTAAAGTCATAACAGATGTCCAGATAATTATTACTTTAAAGGAGCATGAGAACGGAATTATTTAGGGTTTTTATTTGTAGTTCCCCTGGGCCAATCTCTCAGTTATGATTTTTAGGATTTTTTTCCCCTCCTCTCCAAGGCGCTGAAGATCTTCCTCTTTTTGGTTAGCTTTCCTTGGGAAAAGCTAGGACTCTACACATGCCTAAAATATCTGGGAACTGATGATGGGCCTGTAAGAACCAAAAAAAGACAATTTAGAGAAGAAAGCAAAGTGAAAATCAAATGCTTCAGGATCAAAACTGAAGAAAACCAAGCTACTTCGGTTAGAAAATGTGTGCAAACCAAGTCCACTGATTTCATTTTACCTCCTCCACTCCAGGCACTGCTTGTTGAGTGTTAGGGTAACTAGGGAACGGAGGTTGCCCCGGTAACGTAGGAAGCGCGGAGGGCTTCAACCCTCAGGGCTCTAGGCAGCCCTTCCGGGCCCGCGTGGTGGGAGGGGTGGAGGCCAGACTCTCGCGAGAGCTGCGTCTGCGTTCTACTCTACGTCTTCCCGGTTGGCCCTAGGGCTGCGGCGGCCAGTCAGGGGCAAGGCCCCCGGAGCGTTTCAGATGGCTACTCAGCAAGGGACGCCCTCCTCGGCCCTGCGGGTCCTGGAAGAAGCGTTGGGCATGGGCTTGTCGGCTGCCGGGGACACCGCGGAGGCGGTGGCTGCTGAGGGTGCCTACTACCTGGAGCGTATCCTTCGCGTGTAGGCGCGGCACCCAGACGCTGGCCGCGGTAACGGGTGTTGGGAGCGAGGGCGCCCTTTGAAGCCTGGGGTCCGCCAGCTGGTAGAGGCGCCTGTTGGATCTCACGGTGATCTTTCCAACACCGCGACCCCGGAAAGCTGCCCACTGTAATTTTTCGCCTTGTTGTAGTTGTAGGCTGGTGTGTTCCTGTTGGAAAAAGTTCGTAGTCACCACTCAGGAAACTTTGCAGTTTTGTTTAAAGTAGCCCCACAAATTAATCCAACCCTTCTTTCACTCTGGTTTTCTTAAACACGGAATGCCGTGAAAATAAATTCCGAGGGGAACGTCCGGAGGTTAAGGAAAAAACCACTCCGTTTAGGCTTTAACATCAGGATATCCAGTCTATAGATGGCCCAGTAGTCCAGTGCTTCTATGATTTGTTTTGGTAGCAGCGACCTACTGGATAGTTCCATTGTGGGCTACTTAATGATGATAACTTTTTACCCCTTTTAGCAACTAAATGTTATCCTGGTGAGCTGACAAGTCTCAGCGATGCTATGAAGAAATCAGATAAGACAGAGACGAGCAGTTATCAATGGAAATAACTAGAAAAATTGAATAGCCACATGTGGATGTGTACGCTCACTATTTTTTGGGTAAAAATTTTGAGCTCCCCTTCTCTAAATTAATGGTACCAGAGAAGGGGAGGGATCATGAGAAAGATAACTATTCTTCTGGCAGATAAAAGAGAGATGGGTAATCTGTTTTATTCTTAAAGGTATCAAGGAAACTGCAAAATCTGTTTTTTTGTTGTTCAAATATACTCCACTTTTTAATTCAAGATTTCAGAGATCCAGCAATGATTAATTTTGTAGGTTTTTAAGCTGATTAACCTGTCCTGACTCAGGCCCAGTACACATCCCTGCTACAAAGAGCTTTGAAGAACTTGATTGAAAAGCTCAAAGAAAATAAATGTAGTTTATTCAATGCGGACATATTTATAGGAGTGTGTTTGAATAATTTGAAAGCAATTTGAGAGAAAGATGTGGGTGCTTTAGTGTTGTAAGTGAGGTTTCGTATTCTGTTCTCCTGACCCTTAACAAGCTGTCTTTTCCAATAATATTCCTTTTTAAATTCAGAAACAATTCAGTGACTCTTTCATAGCTGATTTATGTCTAAAACATGAAGTTATTCAATACCCATGTTAGTGATAACCAGGCATCTTATATCTGCCTGCATTAAAACGATTTCTGTCACAGTATTTTGAGTGTTAACATGAGACGAATAGAGGTAAGTTTTTGCAAACATCTTTATGATATAAGTCATAAGACTCCAATATAGAGAACTTTCACTAGTGAAAATCTGCTTTACTGAATTTGCATGGAGGTCACTGAGTTTCAACTGCCAACATACTAGACTTTTCCAAGTAATCACATTTACAAATATAAGCAACTATAACTTTTTCAGGTCAGTAACTCAGTCATGTCCAACTCTTTGTGACCCTATGAACCACAGGATGCCAGGCCTCCCTATCCATCACCAACTGCTGTAGTCTACCCAAACCCATGTTCATTGAGTCGGTAATACCATCCAACCATCTCATCCTCTGTTGTCCCCTTCTCCTTCTGCACTCAGTTTCTCCCAGAATCAGGGTCTTTTCAAATGAGTGTGCTCTTCGCAACAGGTGGCCAATGTATTGGAGTTTCAGCTTGAACATGAGTCCTTCCAATGAAATCCCAGGATTGATCTCCTTTAGGATGGACTGGTTAGATCTTGCAGTCCAAGGGGCTCTCAAGAGTCTGCTCCAACACCACAGTCAAAAGCATCAATTCTTCGGCACTCAGCTTTCTTTATATTCCAACTCTCACATCCATACATGATGACTGGAAAAACCATAGCCTTGACTAGATGGACCTTTGTTGGTAAAGTAATGTCTCTGCTTTTGAATATGCTGTCTAGGTTAGTCATAACTTTCCTTCCAAGGAGTAAGCATCTTTTAATTTCATGGCTGCAATCACCATCTGCAGTGAGTTTGGAACCCCAAAAGATGAAGTCAGCCACTGTTTCCCCATCTATTTCCCAAGTGATGGGACCAGATGCCATGATCTTTGTTTTCTGAATGTTGAGCTTTAAGCCAACTTTTTAACTCTCCTCTTTCACTTTCATTAGGAGGCTCTTTAGTTCTTCACTTTCTGCCATAAGGATGGTGTCATCTGCATATCTGAGGTTATTGATATTTCTCCCTGCAATCTTGATTCAAGCTTGTGCTTCCTCCAGCCCAGCATTTCTCATGATGTACTCTGCATATAAGTTAAATAAGCAGGGTGACAATATACAGCCTTGACATACTCCTTCTCCTATTTGGAACCAGTCTGTTGTTCCATGTCCAGTTCTAACTGTTGCTTCCTGACCTGTATGTAGATTTCTCAAGAGGCAGGTCAGGTGGTTTGGTATTTCCATCTCTTTCAGAATTTTCCACAGTTTATTGTGATCCACACAGTCAAAGGCTTTCGCATAGTCAATAAAGCAAAAGTAGATGTATTTTCTGAAACTCTCTTTTTGGATGATCCAGCAGATGTTGGCAGTTTGATCTCTGGTTCCTCTGCCTTTTCTAAATCCAGCTTGAACATCTGGAAGTTCACACGTTGCTGAAGCCTGGCTTGGAGAATCTTGAGCATTACTTTACTAGCATGTGAGATGAGTGCAATTGTGTGGTAGTTTGAGCATTCTTTGGCATTGACTTTCTTTGGGATTGGAAGGAAAACTGACCTTTTCCAGTCCTGTGGCCACTGCTGAGTTTTCCAAATGTGCTGACATATTAAGTGAAGCACTTTCACAGCATCATCTTTTAGGATTTTAAGTAGCTCAAGTGGAATTCCATCACCTCCACTAACTTTGTTTGTAGTGGTGCTTCCTAAGGCCCACTTGACTTCACATTCCAGGATGTCTGGCTCTAGGTGAGTGTGAGTGATCTTTTTTTGTACAGTTCTTCTGTGTATTTTTGTCACCTCTTAATATCTTCTGCTAGGTCCATACCATTTCTGTCTTATATTGAGCCCCATCTTTGCATGAAATGTTCCCTTGGTATCTCTAATTTTCCTGAAGAGATCTCTAGTTTTCCCCATTCTATTGTTTTCCTCTATTTCTTTGCATTGATCACTGAGGAAGGCTTTCTTATCTCTCCTTGCTATTCTTTGGAACTTTGCATTCAGATGCTTATATCTTTCCTTTTCTCCTTTGCTTTTTGCTTCTCTTCTTTTCATAGCTAATTGTAAGGCCTCCTCAGACAGCCATTTTGCTTTTTTGCATTTCTTTTCCTTGGGAATGGTCTTGATTCCTGTCTCCTGTACAAGGTCATGAATCTCTATCCATAGTTCATCCGGCACTCTATCTATCAGATCTAGTCCCTTAAATCTATTTCTCACTTCTACTGTATAGTCATAAGGGATTTGATTTAGGTCATTCCTGAATGTTCTAGTGGTTTTCCCCACTTTCTTCAATTTGAGTCTGAGTTTGGCAATAAGGAGTTCATGATCTGAGCCACAGTCAGCTCCTGCTTTTGATTTTTGCTGACTGTATAGAGCCTTTCCATATTTGCCTGTAAAGAATATAATCAGTCTGATTTTGGTGTTGACCATCTGGTGATGTCCATGTGTAGAGTCTTCTCTTGTGTTGTTGGAAGAGGGTGTTTGCTGTGACCAGTGTGTTCTCTTGGCAGAACTCTATTAGCCTTTGCCCTGCTTCATTCTGTATTCCAAGGCCAAATTTGCCTGTTACTCCAGGTGTTTCTTGACTTCTTACTTTTGCATTTCAGTCCCCTATAATGAAAAGGAAATTTTGGGTGGTGTTAGTTCTAGGTCTTGTAGGTCTTCATAGAACCGTTCAACTTCAGCTTCTTCAGCATTACTGGTTGGGGCATAGACTTGGATTACCATGATATTGAATGGTTTGCCTTGGAAATGAACAGAGATCATTCTGTCGTTTTTGAGATTGCATCCAACTACTGCATTTTGGACTCTTGTTGACTATGATGGCTTTTTAGGATTTTTCTTTTTAATTGAAGTAAAACTGATGTACAATATTATATTAGCAGGATACAGGATGCTTGGGTCTGGTGCACTGGGATGACCCAGAGAGATGGTATGGGGAGGGAGGTGGGAGGGGTATTCAGGATTGGGAACTCATGTACACCCGTGGCGGATTCATGTTGATGTATGGCAAAACCAATACAGTATTGTAAAGTAAAATAAAGTAAAATAAAAATAAAAAAATATTATATTAGTTTCAGGTATTCAACTTAGTGATTCATTATTTTTATACTTTATGAAATAATTGCCACTAGAAGTCTAGTTACTGTTAGTCGCCATACAGAGTTTTGCAATATTGATTATATTCCCTATGCTGTATGTACATTACTACACTATGACATATTTATTTTATAACTGGGGGTTCGTACCTCTTAATTCCTGACATATTTTTCATCAATCTCCACATCTCCCTGATATCTGGCATCCATTAGATTTTTCTCTCTTTAGACTACTTCTGTTGAGCTTGTTTTTTTATTTTTAATTTTTAGATTCTACATATAATTGAAACCATACAGTATTTGTCATTTATTTAGTATGATACCCTGAAGGTCCATACATGTTGTTTCAAATGGCAAGATTTTAGTTTTCTTATGGCTGAGTAGTATTCCATAGTATTTATGTGTACCGTATTTTCTTTATCCATTCACCTATTGATGGACACATAGGTTATGTTCATATATTGACTATTGTAAATAATGCTGAAATAAACATAGACTGCATATATCTTTTCAAATTACTGTTTTGTTTTCTTCGGATAAGTACACAGAAGTGGAATGTCTCGATCATACATTAGTTCTCTTTTTAAATTTTTAAGGAAACTTTTTACTGTTTTCCATAGTAGTTGTACCAATTTACATTCCTGTGAACAGTGCATGAGGGTTCCCTTTTCTTCACATCTTCACCAGCACCTGCTATTTCTTGATTTTTGGTAATAGCTATGCTGACAGCTGTGAGGTGATATCTCATTGTGGTTTTCATTTGCATCTCCCTGATTAAAGATTTTGAAACCTTATCATATGTATGTTGGCCATCTAAATATAATCCTTGAAAAAAAATGTCTATAGGCCCTTTGCTCATTTTTAATTGGATTATTGACCTTTTTGATGTTGAGTTTTATGAGTTCTATACTTATTTTGGATGTTAATTCCTTATCAGATATAAGATTTGCAAATATTATCTCCCATTCAGTAGACTGCACTTTCCGTTTTCATCTTATTGGGTTGTTTTTTTTTTGTTGTTGTTGTTATGCAAAAGTTTTCTAATTTGATGTAGTCTCATTTGTTTATTTTTGCTTTTGTTCCTTTGCCTGAGGAGACAGATCCAAAAAATCACAGAGCATACTATTGCCCATGTTTTCTACCAGGAATTTTATGGTTAAGGTTTTATATTTAAGTGTTTGATCCATTTTGAGTTTATTTTTGTATATGGTGAAAGAAAATGGTCCAGTTTCATTCTTTTGGTTATGTCTATTTAGTTTTCCCAGAACCATTTAAAAGAGGCTGTATTTTCTTCATTGTATGTTTTGCTTCCTTGATTGAGTGTCCATATAAATATGGGTTTATTTCTGGGCTCTGTATTTTGTAACATTTATATATCTGTTTTGTGACAGTTTCTTACATTTTTGATTATAAAGCTTTTTAGCAGTGTGATAATTCCAACTTTGTTTTTATATATTAAGATTGTTTTGATATTCAGGATATTTTGTGTTTCCATACACATTTTAGGTTTATTGAACAACAGACTGGTTCCAAATAGGAAAAGGAGTACGTCAAGGCTGTATATTGTCATCCTGCCTATTTAACTTATATGCAGGGTACATCATGAGAAACGCTGGACTGGAAGAAACACAAGCTGGAATCAAGATTGCCGGGAGAAATATCAATAACCTCAGATATGCAGATGACACCACCCTTATGGCAGAAAGTGAAGAGGAACTAAAAAGCCTCTTGATGAAAGTGAAAGTGGAGAGTGAAAAAGTTGGCTTAAAGCTCAACATTCAGAAAATGAAGATCATGGCATCTGGTCCCATCACTCCATGGGAAATAGATGGAGAAACAGTGGAAACAGTGCCAGACTTTATTTTTTTGGGCTCCAAACTCATTGCAGATGGTGATTGCAGCCATGAAATTAAAAGATGCTTACTCCTTAGAAGGAAAGTTATGACCAACTGAGATAGCATATTCAAAAGCAGAGACATTACTTTGCTGACTAAGGTCCATCTAGTCAAGGCTATGGTTTTTCCAGTAGTCGTGTATGGATGTGAGAGCTGGACTGTGAAGAAGACTGAGTGCCGAAGAATTGATGCTTTTGAGCTGTGGTGTTGGAGAAGACTCTTGAGAGTCCCTTGGACTGCAAGGAGATCCAACCAGTCCATTCTGAAGGAGATAAACCCTGAGATTTCTTTGGAAGGAATGATGCTAAAGCTGAAACTCCAGTACTTTGGCCACCTGATGTGAAGAGTTGATTCATTGGAAAAGACTTTGATGCTGGGAGGGATTGTGGGCAGGAGAAGAAGGGGACGACAGAGGATGAGATGGCTGGATGGCATCACTGACTCGGTGGACATGAGTCTGAGCGAACTCCGGGAGATGGTGATGGACAGGGAGGCTTGGCATGCTGCGATTCATGGGGTCGCAGAGTTGGACACGACTAAGCGACTGAACTGAACTGATGATAAATGTTATTGATGTTTTGATAAGGACTTTATTGACTGTATATTGCTTTGAGTAGTATGAATATTTTAGCAATATTTATTCTTTCTATCCATGAGCCAAAGATGGAGAAGCTGTATACAGTCAGCAAAAATAAGACCGGGAGCTGACTGTGGCTCAGATCATGAACTCCTTATTGCCATTTCAGACTTAAATGGAAGAAAGTAGGGAATACCACTAGACCATTCAGGTATGACCTAAATCAAATCCCTTATGACTATACAGTGGAAGTGAGAAATAGATTCAAGGGATCAGATCTGATAGAGTACCTTAATAACTATGGACGGAGGTTTGTGACATTGTACAGGATGCAGTGATCAAGACCACTCCCGAGAAAAAGTAATGCAAAAAGGAAAAATAGTTGTCTGAGATGGGCTTACAAAGCTGAGAAAAAAAAAGATGTGAAAGGCAAAGGAGAAAAGGAAAGATATACCGATATGAATGTAGAGTCCCAAAGAAGAGCTAGGAGAGATAAGAAAGACTTCCTAAGTGAACAATGCACAGAAATAGAGGAAAATAATGGAATGGGAAAGACTAGAGATCTCTTCAAGAAGATTAGAGATATCAAGGGCATATTTCATGCAAAGATGGGCTCAATCAAGGACAGAAATGACATGGACCTGACAGAAGCAGAAGATATTAAGAAGAGGTGGAGAGAATGCACAGAAAACTGTACTGAAAAGATCTTAATGACCCAGATAACCACGATGGTAGAGCCAGATATCCTGTAAAGCAAAGTCAAGTGGGCCTCAGGAAGCATCACTAGAAAAAATGCTAGTAGAGGTGATGGAATTCCAGTTGAGGAATTTCAAATCCTAAAAGATGATGCTGTGAAAGTGCTGCACTCAATATGCCAGCAAATTTGGAAAGCTCAGTAGTGACCACAGGACTGGAAAAGGTCAGTTTTCATTCCAATCCCAAAGAAAGGCAATGCCAAAGAATGTTCAACTACCATACGTTTGCACTCATCTCCCATGCTAGCAAAGTAATGCGAAAAAATCTCCAAGCCAGGCTACAACAGTAGGTGAACTGTGAACTTCCAGATGTTCAAGCTGGATTTAGAAAAGGCAGAGGAACCAGAGATCAAATTGCCAACATCCATTGGATCATTGAAAAAACAAGAGAGTTCCAGAAAAAATACATCTGCTTTATTGAGTAAGCCAAAGCTTTTGACTATGTGGATCACAACAAACTGGAAAATTCTTCAAGAGATGGGAATACCAGACCACCTGACCTGCCTCCTGAGAAATCTTTATGCAGGTCAAGAAGCAACATTTAGAACTGGACATGGAACAACAGACTGGTTTCCAAATAGGAAAAGGAGTACGTCAAGGCTGTATATTGTCACCCTGCTTATTTAACTTATATGCAGAGTACATCATGAGAAATGCTGGACTGGATGAAGCACAACCTGGAATCAAGATTGCAGGGAGAAATATCAATAACCTTAGATATGCAGATGACACCACCCTTATGGCAGAAAGTGAAGATGAACTAAAGAGCCTCTTGATGAAAGTGAAAGATCAGGAGAGTGAAAAAGTTGCCTTAAAACTCAACATTCAGAAAACTAAGATCATGGCATCCGGTCCCATCACTTTATGGCAAATAGATGGGGAAACAGTGAAAACAGTGGCAGACTTTGTTTTTTTGGGCTCCAAAATCACTGGAGATGGTGACTGGAGCCATGAAATTAAAATCACTTGCTCCTTGGAAGAAAAATTATGACCAACCCAGGCAGTATATTAAAAAGCAGAGATATTACTTTGTCAACAATGTTCCATGTAGCCAAAGCTGTGGTTTTTCCAGTAGTCATGTATGGATGTGAGAGTTGGACTATAAAGAAAGCTTAGCACCAAAGAATTGATGTTTTTGAACTGTGGTATTGTTCTCCACAACTTGAGAGTCTCTCTTGAGAGTCCCTTGGACTGCAAGGAGATCCATCCAGTCCCTCCTAAAGGAATTCTGTCTTGAATATTCATTGCAAAGAGTGACACTGAAGCTGAAACTCATACTTTGGTCACCTCATGCGAAGAACTGACTCATTTTAAAAGACTCTGATGCTGGGAATGATTGAAGGCAGAAGAAGAGAAGGATGAGATGGTTGGATGACATCACCGACTCAGTGGACATGAGTTTGAGTAACCCCCAGGAGTTGGTGATGGCGAGGGAAGCCTGGTGTCCTGCAGTCCATGGGGTCGTGACTGAGCAACTGAACTGAACTGATCCATGAGCACAGTATATTTTTTCATTCCTTTGTGTTGTCTTCAGTTTATCATAGGTTTATGTCAAATTTTTCAAATGCTTTTTCTGCATCTGTTGAGATTGACATGTGCTTTTTAGTCTTTTATTTTGTTAATGTAATGTATCACATTGATTGATTTGTCCTTATTGAAATATTCTTGCATTCATGGATAAATCCCAATTGATTATGATGGATGCTCCCTTTCTGGTTGTTTCTGTAATTTCTTCTTACATTCTCCTTCCTTGTGGTTTGATGATTTTCTTTACTGTTACATTTGAATTCATTCTTTTACTTTTAGTATATATTACAGGTTTCTCTTTGTACTTGCAAATCTATATATACAGCAGTGTATTTAATAGTTGCTTAAGTTTTAAAGGATTATGAAAGCACACCTTTTTACCTCCCCATGTTTTATGTTTTTTATTTAATATTTTACATCTTTTTGCTTTGTGTATTCCTTAACTACTTATTATATTTGTAGCTGGTTTTGTGACTTTTGTCTTTAACTTTCATAGCTTTTTAAATGTCTGATCCATTTCCTTTGCTATTTATTTGCTTTTACTAGTTCCATTTTTTTCTTTTGTATATTTTCTGATATCTTGCTATGACCTTTCTTTCTACTTAAAGAAATCCCTTTATCATTTCTTATAAAGCTAGTTTAGTAGTGATGAATTCTTACTTTTTGTTGTCTGGGAAATTCTTTATCTTTCTTCCAGTTCTGAATGATAATATCGCCAGCTAGAGTATTCTTGGTTGTAAGTTTTTTTTAAGCACATAACCGTGTCATGCCCCTCTTTTCTGACCTATAAAGCTTTTGCTGAAAAATTTTCTTTAGCCTAGGGCTTTCCTTGTATGTGACTAGTTGTTTCTTTTTGCTGCCTTTAACATCCTCTCTTTATTTTTATTGTTTTCCATTTTAATTATAGTATGTCTTGGTGTGGCTATCTTTGGGTTTATCTTGTTTGGAATTCTCTTGCTTCCTGCATCTAGATATGTTTCCATTCCTAATTTAAGGAAGTTTTCAGTTATTATTTCTTCAGATAGGTTTTCTGACCTATCCTTCTTGCTTCTTTCCCTCTGGGACCCCTATACTATGAATATTATACTGTGGGTGTGGGCTGCCTTGGCAGGGGACCAGGAGCTGGAGTGGGCACAGGTAAGGGACAGTGGATTTTGTAGGCATTATTCAGTCTGTTGTCTTTGTGATAGGATTCAGAGTGAGTGAGTTTGTGCATGAGCCCTTTAAGAGTGGAGTTTTGGTTTCTTGTCAGAGTCCTCTAGCTCTTCTGTATGTAAGACTCATTGGTTTTCAAAAGTCATACTTCATGGGGCCTCATATTTGTCATGAAGATCCCCTGTCCTAGAGTTACCAATATGGGACTTGAATTCCTTGCTGTTTAGCAAGGGCTTTCATCGTTGTGATAGCCCCTCCCACTCGTGGGCTTCCTTGGTGGCTCAGACAGTAAAGAATCTGCCTGCAATGTGGGAAATCTGGGTTCAGTCCCTTGTTTGCTAAGATCCACTGGAGGAGGGCACAACCTGCTCCAGAACTTTTGCCTGGAGAATCCCCATGGATAGAGGAGCCTGGCAGGCTATAGTCCATGGGGTGCGAAGAGTTGGAACTGACTGAGCTACTAAACACAGCACAGCACTCCCACTTGTGTGAGTTGCCAGTCTATGGATGAGGGTCTTGACTCGATCTTACCTTTATCCCTCCTACATGTCTTGATGTTTTTTCTTTATATCCTAATGTAGCAGTGACATTCTGCTAGTCTTCAAGTTGTTCTTAGAGAGAGTTGTTCTATATGTAATTGTAGTCTTGGTGTGTCCATGGGAGGAGGTGAGCTCAAGTTCTTCCTACTCTGCCATTTGGATCCCACCCTTCTTTTAGGATTTTATTATCCTCTTTGTGAATTATCTTTTCACAAAAAATTTCTTGTCACTGCTTTTCCTCCATCTCTCTTTGGTCTCCTGTTTTTGATTTCAACCAAAGGGTAGTCAAGAGGTTACTAAACATTTAACCTGTCAGTTTTCCTGGATTCAATCTTCAGGTCATGAGACTGAATGTCTTTCAGTCTTTAGTCATGAGAACCTTTAACCCTTAGTTAAATGAAGTTTGAGGGTAACTGTTGAATGCCAATTATTCCTGTATCCCTGGTAGCTCAGGTGCTAAAGAATATGCTTGCAACAGTGCAGGAGACCCAAGTTTGATCCTTGGTTTGGGAAGATCCCCTGGAGAAGAGGATGGCAACCCACTCCTGTATTCTTGCCTGGAAAACCCCATGGACAGAGGAGCCTGGCAGGCTACAGTTCATGAAGTCACAAAGAGTTGGACATAACTGGTAACTAGCACAGAAAAAAAAAAAAAGTGTTTATGTTAGTTGCTGAAGTGGGACCTTTTTGGGTTTAAAGTCTTTAATTTACAGGTAATTTAATTGAGCTATTATAGTGATAAATAAAAATTATAATATGCACATATTTATTAATCAGGAATCTGATGTTCTTTACTTTTGCACATATACTTAATCACTTCTAATTCACTAATTTGGTCCTAGACTTTCCTTGTTTATGACTAAACAGTTGTTCCTAGGATACTAGACAATGAGCTGTTAATATTGACCAAGGCTTGTGAAAGAACTTGACTCAAATTCTCCAGGAAATCACCCTTTGCTTTACTCTTCAACATTCAGATATAAAGAACGTGTATAGGCTAGTGTGGTCCAAACCAGAAACCTAGCCATGATCCACAGGAGAGTGGCTTCCTTAGAAGTCTCACATTCTTTTAGCCAGTTTAGAGAATGTGTCCAGGAAACAGTATTATTACCGCTGAAACAATCCTCCTTTGTAACTGTCTAGCTACAATGGCACCACCTGTTTCTCTTCCAAAGCACTTCATATCATTGCTTTTATGTTTTAAACATAAAATAATGCAACACACATGATATTGTGTGCAGGTCTGTGTTTATGTGTTAATCACTCAGTCATGTCTGACTCTTTGACACCTCATGGACTGTAGCCCACCAGACTTCTCTGTCCATGGAATTCTCCAGGCAAGGATACTTGAGTGGGTTGCCATTCCCTTCGCCAGGAGATCTTCCTGACCCAGGGATCGAACCCAGATCTCTTGCATTACAGGTGGATTCTTTACCTGTGAACCATCGGGGAAGCCCCATATATGATACAGTTCTTATCTTAACTACTTCCAGAATTTTAAGAGATCTAGTTATGGAATATATGAATTCTCTGATGAACACTTTTTAAAGAAAGATACTGGCAGTTTTGAGAAATATAAGGCTATATTTTAACTATGTGATCTATAAACTGGTTAGTGGGTGACTGAGGAATTGGGGGCAGGAGGAGAAGGGGACAACAGAGGATGAGATGGCTGGATGGCATCACTGACTTGATGGATGCGAGTTTGAGTGAACTCCGGGAGTTGGTGATGGACAGGGAGGCCTGGCGTGTTGCGATTCATGGGGTTGCAAAGAGTCGGACATGACTGAGCAACTGAACTGAACTGAACTAGTAATTGTAATGAAGGTTGATAGTCATTTATGAATGAATTCTCTCTTAAAAATTAATGCTATTTGGAAGAGGTTTACAAGTGTAGTAGTGACCAGGGATGGTTGTCTTTTAATATGTGGCTGCAGACATTTGGGAGTGCCTAATTCCAGTTGAGAGATGCAGGCTGGAATGAATTATATACTAAGAAAGCTAATGCTTAATTGATTTTTTTCTTCTTGTTGAAACAAAGGCCTTATTCACGAAAGAGTAACAAAATGCATGAACTCCAGGGAAGTAGAACCACCAAAGTAGTATTGTTTTTGTTACCTACCCACTTTGTGCTAATTTTCTGCATCCCTAACTGGCTTTTGATTATTATTTTGTCTTTCTAGGCATTTTAATACTAAAAATTTGACTATAGACATAAATTTTCTGGCCCCTGGAAAGATTTCCTTTGGCCCCAGCAGCAATTTCAGAGCGTTGACTGAGTTTAATCCTGTCGTTTGAGGCTAATCAACTCTGGATGCAGGCCCAAAGTCAGCTATTTCCAAAAATGCGAATTAAGGATTCCAGATCCTGAAATATGGTGATCACTCTAAACAGATACCTTATCTAAGATACATGTTCAATTGCTCAGTCTTGTCTGACTCTTTGTGACCCCATGGACTGTAGCCTGCTAGGCTCCTCTGTCCATGGAATTTTTCCAGGCAAGAATACCAGAGTGGGTTGCCATTTCCTACTCCAGGGAATCTTCCTGACCCAGGGATCAAACCCTGATCTCTTGAATCTTCTGCATTGGAAGGCAGATTCTTTACCACTAGTAGGAAAGACTGAAGGAAGCAAAACTGCAGTGGGAAGTATGGGAACAAATGTGCCAGTTATTTGCCATCTTTGGCCTATATTTTTCAGTTAACTTTATTTAAATTGACTTTCCTAAGAAAGTGAACATGACTATAATGTTTTGTATTTACAGTACGTTTCTTTTATTTCAATTTGGTGAAATAAAATGTTGATCACGGAGAATCCACTCTAGATTTTAGATTGCCTCCAAGTGCATTGATTCGACAGTGATGGCAAAGGTTACAAAGCAATTTCTGTCTATGGTAGCTTTGTGAAATCATGTAAAATATAATTAGCTATATGTTTCACTAAAATTCTTTATAAAGCTGGTGTTTCTGGCAGTGATCACTACCTACAGATGCAGTAGTGCAGGGGACCAGGATATAAGGAACTTTGTATGCTGCTCTCATCTAAAACGTGTTCATTTCCTTCTGGCTGTGGTCCATTTGCAGAACCTTATGTGTGACCCCATTGCACCAACTGTCACATCAAACTCTGCTCCATTAGGCCAGCTGAAATGCTTCTCTTGCAGTTGTGTCATCCGTAGTACTGTGATGTATTTAGAGCTTCTTGACAGTTTCAGTGTGGGTATATATTTGCCTGTTTTCCTACAATATTTGCAAGGTTAGGGTCTGTTAGATTCTGTTAGTGTGAAAACTACCAGTTAGTTCACCCATGGTAATGAAGTATCAGGGAATTAATTCCTTGTGTGCCTGCTCACAAGTGCTACTATACTCCTTCCAGAGCAAGTGTACATATGGAGAGTCCTTAGTCTGAGACCAGGCCATGATTCTAGAACATAGTACCTGGCCTGGAAGAGGGCAGTGATGAGGACTGTGCATGCATGCCAGGGAGGAAGGGGGTAGCTACGGATAGTACCCTGGGCAAGATCAGACTAGAAAACCAGGACATTATTAAGTGTCAGGTAAAGCTCAAGCTGGCAGAGAAGCAGGACCAGATCTGAAGGGAATAGAGTAGAAAAAAAAAATGAATTTTGGAATTGAGAGTTCAGTGACGTTTTTTGAAGGAAAACTAGGCAGGTAATGAATGGGAAGGGAGTTTTGTAAGGACTCAGAGTCAGCTTGGTAACAAGAAACTGATTTTAAGCAGTGGAAAAATAACTTTGTATGAAAATTATGACTAGCTTAATTGTATGGAAATTTCCTGGAGGATAGAGATTAGATTACAGATGAGAAAGTTGCCCAGTAAAACTAGAATTGGAGTAAAAGTTTTATCTTTCAGGCAATTCTTGATGAATTGTGCATTTTTATTCTAGCAATATTGCTTCTAAAGCAGTGCTTTCCAATCTTTTTCACATGTTGCTCCATCAGATCTTGCTTCATTCTGTCTTTCTGGCTGTCCCAAGGACTGAGGGTATCAATATCTGTACTGTCCAAAGTGTTCTCTTTATGAGAACCTAAGAGCGTGATTTCTCTCAGGCTTCTGAACCAGAGATTGCTGTACATCTGCTGAGAAATTCATCTATTTTCTTTGGATGGATACTGAATTGATATCTGATTACATTTCTGTCTGACCCTGACTGCTGGGAAACCTAGTCTCAAACCTGTGGCTTATATATATCAAAGTACAAGAGACCTTATGGCCTGTACTTTATCTTCTGCTGTTTCCCTTTCTCTTCTAATTTCCATATTCATTTATTTTTAACTCCGTATAGCTGTATGCATGTCTGAAAACTGCCACAGAATTCTTTGGGGATAATTTGTCCATGTGTTGTGAGCCAGCTAGCCAGCTAGACAGATGCATACAAACATACATTTCAGAGTACATTTACTTCTTCAGTAACACTGCAATATCACATTTCAGTTGAGTTGCTTCTGGGAAGATTTTTCTGTTCACATTCTCTTGTGGCTACTAAGATGATCCTGGTTCCTGTTTGGGGTACTTGTCCTCTTCCTGACCTTTTGTCTCATGAATCTCTTGCCCTTGGTTTATTTAATCTTTGAGTCTATTGCTCTGTATCTCTTTTATACCTCTCTTTCCTTTAGGGTCTTCGGATGGAGCTGTTTAAAGGATTTGATTTATCTCTTCATAATATGACACTTGAGAGCTTGGAAAACATAGATTATAGACTTCATTATTGAGAATATTGGTAAAAATTGTACATTGCTGTTGTGTCACTGTAGAAACAGTATGATGTAGTTGAGAATTCATGGTATTTGTATTCAAGAAACTTGTCTTTGTTATTCATGTCTTTGGTCTTGGCCAGATCGCTTCTTCCTGACTCAGTTTCCTTTTCTTTCTCCCCAAATTTTTCCTTTGTTTCCTGAGCCATTTACTCTTACAGGTTTTTAAGAGTATATATGGTATGATCCATGTGACAATACTTTTTAAGCATTATAAAATCGTATTTTTCCTCCTCCTCTTTTGATTGTGGGGAAATATATTACTTGGAGAAGGCAATGGCAACCCACTCCAGTACTCTTGTATGGAAAATCCCATGGACGGAGGAGCCTGGTAAGCTTCAGTCCACAGGGTTGCGAAGAGTCAGACACGACTGAGCAACTTCACTTTTACTTTTCACTTTCATGCATTGGAGAAGGAAATGGCAACCTACTCCAGTGTTCTTCCCTGGAGAATCCCAGGGACGGTAGAGCCTGGTTGGCTGCCGTCTATGGGGTCGCACGACTGACGCTACTTAGCAGTAGCAGCATGATATTGCAAGCTGGAATCAAGATTGCCGGGAGAAATATCAATAACTTCAGATATGCAGATGACACCACCCTTATGGCAGAAAGTGAAGAGGAACTAAAAAGTCTCTTGATGAAAGTGAAAGAAGAGAGTGAAAAAGTTGGCTTAAAGCTCAACATTCAGAAAACGAAGATTATGGCATCTGGTCCCATCACTTGGGAAATAGATGGGGAAACAGTGTCAGACTTTTTTTTTTGGGCTCCAAACTCACTGCAGATGGTGATTGCAGCCATGAAATTAAAAGACGCTTACTCCTTAGAAGGAAAGTTATGACCAACCTAGATAGCATATTCAAAAGCAGAGACAATACTTTGCCAACAAATGTCCGTCTAGTCAAGGCTATGGTTTTTCCTGTGGTCATGTATGGATGTGAGAGTTGGACTGTGAAGAAAGCTGAGCACCAAAGAATTGATGCTTTTGAAGTGTGGTGTTGGAGAAGACTCTTGAGAGTCCCTTGGACTCCAAGGAGATCCAACCAGTCCATTCTAAAGGAGATCAGCCCTGGGTGTTCTTTGGAAGGAATGATGCTGAAGCTGAAACTCCAGTACTTTGGCCACCTCATGCGAAGAGTTGACTTATTGGAAAAGACTCTGATGCTGGGAGGGATGGGGGCAGGAGGAGAAGGGGATGATAGAGGATGAGATGGCTGGATGGCATCACCGACTCGATGGACAAGAGTTTGGGTGAACTCCAGGAGTTGGTGATGGATAGGGAGGCCTGGCGTGCTGCAATTCATGGAGTCGCAAAGAGTTGGACAAGGCTGAGTGACAGAACTGAACTGAGTATTATATCTCATCCCTAGAATCAGACAAGGCAATGGCAACCCACTCCAGTACTCTTGCCTGGGAAATCCCATGGACAGAGGAGCCTGGTGTGCCACAGTCCATGGGGTCGCTAAGAGTCAGACACAACTGAGCGACTTCACTTCACTTGTCACTTTCGTGCACTGCAGAAGGAAATGGCAACCCACTCCAGTGTTCTTGCCTGGAGAATCCCAGGGACGGGAGCCTGGTGGGCTGCTATCTATTGGGTCACACAGAGTCCGACACGACTGAAGCGACTTAGCAGCAGCGTCCCTAGAATGTTTTTGTTCGGTAGTAGTTACAAGTATTGTTTAATATTTCCAAAGCTTTGAGGACAAATTATATTTTTCTCTACATAGCCATGTTAAAGAAGCTTTTCTTGACATTTCTTTCTCACAATAATCTTTCCAGCAGTTGGTTTAAATTATAAAGTCTATCCAGATCATTTTAGAATATTTACTTATTTGTGAACTTTATTATGGAATGAGGAGTAATGAAGGGTGTTGTTGTTTAGGTGCTAAGTTGTGTGCAACCCTTTTGTAACATGGACTGTAGTCTGTTAGGCTCCTCTGTCCATGGGATTTCCCAGGCAAGAATACTGGAGTGGGTTCTCATTTCCTTCTCCAGAGGATCTTTCTGACCCAGAGACTGAACCAAGATCTCCTACATTGTAGGCAGATTCTTTCGTGCTGAGCCTCCCAGGAAGTCCTAGTGATGAAGGGTAGCATTAATTTCTGGAAACAAATGACTGCCTACAAATTCAGCCTCTTTTTTTGCCCCAAACTTAAATCTTTTTGTTTTGTATTGGGGTATAGATGATTAACAATGTTTTAGTAGTTTCGGGTGAACAGTGAAGGGACTCAGCCATACATATACATGTGTCCATTCTCTCCCAAACCTTGCAAGCTGGCACAAACAATGAGCAGAGTTCCATGTGCTATATAATAGGTCCTTGTTGGTTATCCATTTTGAATATAGCAGTGTGTACATAACTTTCCCAAACTCCATAACTATCCCTTATCCCAGTAACTCTAAGTTTGTTTTTTAAGCCTGTCTCTTTCTGTTTTGTAAGTTCATTTGAGAAATTTGATATTTCTTCTTCTCTGTCTGATTTATTTTGCTCTGTATGACACTTTCTATGTCCATCCATGTTGCTATAAATGGCCTTATTTCATACTTTTTAATGGCTGACTAATATTCCACTGTATATATGTACCACATTTTCTTTATCCACTCCTTTGTCAAGGGAGATTTATGTAGCTTCCATGTCTTGGCTGTTGTAAACAGTGATGCAATAGACATTGAGGTGCCTGTATCCTTTTGGATCATGTTTTTCTTTGGAAATATTCCTAGGAATGGGACTGTAGGGTTTTATAATAGCTCTATTTTTAGTTTTTAAAGGAACCTCTATACTGTTCTCCATAGTGACTGTACCAATTTACATTCCCACAAACAGTGAAGGAGTATTCCCATCTCTCAACACATTCTCCAACATTTGTTGTTTGTGGATTTTTTTTATTATAGCCATTCTGACTGATTTGAGGTGACATCTCATAGTTTTGATTTAAATAACATAATGGAAGAAAAGTTATGACCAACCTAGATAGCATATTGAAAAGCAGAGACATTGCTTTGCCAACAAATGTCCTTCTAGTCAAGGCTATGGTTTTTCCAGTGATTATGTATGTATGTGAGAATTGGATTGTGAAGAAAGCTGAGCACCGAAGAATTGATGCTTTTGAACTGTGGTGTTGGAGAAGACTCTTGAGAGTCCCTTGAACTGCAAGGAGATCCAACCAGTCCATTCTAAAGGAGATCAGCCCTGGGTGTTCTTTGGAAAAAATGATGCTAAAGCTGAAACTCCAGTACTTTGGCCACCTCATGCAAAGAGTTGACTCATTGGAAAAAACTCTGATGCTGGGAGGGATTGGGGGCAGGAGGAGAAGGGGATGACAGAGGATGAAATGGCTGGATGGCATCACTGACCCGATGAATGTGAGTCTGAGTGAACTCCGGGAGTTGGTGATGGACAGGGAGGCCTGGCGTGCTGCGATTCATGGGGTCGCAAAGCATTGGACACGACTGAGCAACTGAACTGAACTGAACTGAACTGAACTGAATAACATCATGGCAAAAGTGGGGGAAACAATGGAAACAGTGACAGACTTTATTTTCTTGGGCTCCAAAATCAGTGGACATTGACTGCAGCCATGAAATTAAAAGATGCTTGTTCCTTGGAAAAAAAGCAATGACAAACCTAGACAGCATATTAAAAAGCAGAGACATTACTTTGCCTGCAAAGGTCTCTATTCATTGCTGTGTTTTTTCTAGTAGCCATGTACGAATGTGAGAGCAGGACAGTAAAAAAGGCTGAGTGCCGAAAAACTGATGCCTTCAAACTGTGGTGCTGGAGAAGACTCTTGAGAGTCCCTTGGACTGCAAGGAGATCAAAGCAGTAAATCCTAAAGGAAATCAACCCTGACTATTCATTGGAATGATTGATGCTGAAGCTGAAGCTCCAATACTTTGGCCCCCTGATTCGAAGAGCTGACTCATTGGAAGAGACCGTGATACTGGGGAAGCTTGAAGGCAGGAGGAGAGGGGGATGACAAAGGATGAGATGGTTGGATGACATCGCTGACTCAATGAACATGAGTTTGAGGAAACTCCGGGAGATGGGGAAGGGCAGGGAGGCTTGGCATGCTGCAGTCCATGGGGGTCTCGGAGAGTCAGACACGACTGAGTGAACAGCAATAACTAGTGATGTTTAACATCTTTTCATGTGCCTACCTTTGTTCTCTTTGGAGGACAGGTCTTCTGCCCAGTTTTTGAGCGGCCTGTTTGTTTTGATGCTATTAGGCATCGTAAGCTGTTTGTAAATTTTGGAGACTAATCTTTTATCGGTCACATCATTTGCACATATTTTCTCCCAGTTTGTGGGTTGCCTTTTCATTTTATTGTTTCAGTCGGTGTGCAAAAACTTTTGAAAGTTCCCATATGTTTATTTTTGTTTTTATTTCCATTATTCTTGGATCGAAAAAGATACTGTGATTTATGTCAGAGGGTGTTCTGCCCGTTTTCCTCTAGGAGTTTTATAGTGTCCAGTCTCACATTTAAGTCTTAATCCATTTTGAACTCACAAAATCGACTTACAATCATTGTTTCTCAGAAAGGGATATATTTTTCCATAAAAAAAGAGGCCAACTTCCTGTAGCTGAACTTCAGGAAATTTTATATCATTAAGTGAAAATGTGTCAGGAAAATATAAATCTAGAAAAGGAGGAAGATTCAGAATGCCTTTTATGTATCCATTCATCTTAACAGAAGATCATGGGAGATTTAGGAGACTCCTCCACAGGTACTCATATCTTTCCAGAACAAGGGAAGGAAAAACAGACATTTGTTTTTATTACAAGCCAGGAACCATTCTAAATGATTTCCATATGCTAACCCTGGTTAACAAGAGATGTAGTATAGCATAGTGAAAACCAAATTTCTAGGGCTGTTTCCCAATTCTGTTACGTCCTGACTGTGAAACTTTGTGCATCTGAGTCCTGATCTGTAAAACAGAGATAATACTAGTTCATCTTTATTGGTGGGATGAGGATGGAATGATTTAACACATGTAAAACCGTTAGGAAAGTGCCTGGCTCCTATTAAATACCATGTGTGTGTTATCAGTTCTCATTACAAACAACAGACGTTGTTATTCCGACTGTCAGGTTACTCTTGGAGGATGGAATGACAGTGAAATTTCTGATAATCAGCAAAATGAAAACTAGGGTAAACTCATATTTGATTTTCATAAGCATTGCTATGTATTGAAGTGTTTATACTTTTTAAACTTGGCATAATAAAGTCTGTAAATGTGAAAAAAATGTAAGCCTACCAACCAATCAATAAAACAAGTGTTACTGGCACATACTTTGATTATTTTTTTAAATTAAATGTTATCTTGAAGTTTTCATTTGTAATTAGAGTAACGTAATTTTTAAAGCTCTTATAGCAATTCTATTGAAAATTTTTATTAGAATCATTTCCATTGATATTTTAATGCTGATATATATTGATACTTTTTGAACTGCTCTGCTCTTATGATTATTATATAGTTTATATTTGCTTAAAATTAGGCTGCCATTTCTGAGAATATGATTTATTAATTTTAAAATTGAAATACATAAGAGTGAGCTATAACATTTATTGATTAAAACATTAAAATCTATTTTTTACTTATATTTAATTTTAGTATGCTTTTTATTTTTGAAAGTTGCTCAGTCCTGTCCAACTCTTGGTGACCCCATGGACTGTATAGTCCATATATTTCTCCAGGCCAGAATACTGGAGTGGGTAGCCTTTCCCTTCTCCAGGGGAATCTTCCCAACCCAGGGATCAAACCTAGGTCTCCCACATTGCAGGTGGATTCTTTACCAGCTGAGCCACCAGGGAGGCCCAAGAATATTGGAGTGGGTATCCTATCCCTTCTCCAGTGGATCTTCCTGAACCAGGAATGGAACCGGGGTCTCCTGCACTACAGGTGGATTCTTTACCAGCTGACTTACCAGGGAAGTGCTTTGTTTAATCCAAATAAAAAGTCATTGTGAAGGAGACAGAAATACTGGAAAATTCAGTGTGGTTTGAGATTTGTTTGAAAAATTTATTGTCATAGTTTTCCTGTCCATCATTTTTATCTCTTTCTAATTTATGATACTCTGATATGATGTACAATTTTAGAAGCCTTTTTGGAATAGAGTTGGAAATTATTAGACAGTGGCTCAGCTGGTAAAGAATCCGCCTGCAATGCAGGAGACCTGGTTCAGTCCCTGGGTTGGGAAGATCTCCTGGAGAAGAGAAAGGCTACCCAGTCCAGTATTCTTGCCTGGCAAATTCCATGGACTGTGCAGTCCATGGGGTCACAGAGTTGGACAAGACTGAGCTACTTTCATTTTCACATAGACTAAAAACTTTTCATGAGTTTGGATTGTGTCAAATAGTAATTTAAGATAACAATTTAAATATTTTGTTTTAAACTTGTATAATTGTGAGCTGTATGAAGAAGAGAAATTTGAAAAATGATTTACATGTATTTACTAACTTGGTAAGATATTTGAATCTAATAACTATTTTAAGGGTATATCAGTTTTTAAATGTACTAATTTTATTCCATATATTTTGAGATTCAAACTTGACAGTATATTTAGAGGTCACTATAACTGAAGCATCTGAAGATGATTATGAATATGAAGAGGTAATTTGTTCATTTTATGTATTTTTTCTGTAAATTCATTACTGTCATTCCTGTGAAATATTCATTTTATTTTTCATTAAACTTTTTTTTTCTTCAGTGATACCACATTTTCAACTGAATGTGGCTAATCACATAGTTAAGAATGAGATCCGAAAATTGTATTTAAAAATTTAGATAGGTTAATATATCTGGCTCCTTTGATTTCCCTGTTAATTGTTTTCAGAGTCAGCCTTTCATCACCTTCCTTATGGATCCATACTAAAATCTGTCATCTCTGTCTAACAGGTGTTCCCTGTCATCCACTCTGCTCTTGGCAGTGTTTCCCAGATTCCTACTACCTTCCCAGAGCATAGGTCCCATGCTTCCTTGCAACTTAGCTATACTTCCATCTAATAGTTACTGTCTCAGACCTTTCCTTTAATTCATTGTTCCAATGGAACCTATCATTACATCTGAGACTATGAGGACAGTGTTACTCTAAGATGACAGAAGCTGTAAGGAAACTGTGGAAGCAAGCCTGGAAGTTGTGGCCTGGGCAAGCAGGAGGCATTTTACTACTGGAAAAATGGAGATAATACATACCACATGAAATATATTAATAAATGTAACAGGCTTAAATCTGTGATCAACACATAAGAAGCATGCAATAAATGTTCACTTTCATTAATGTCATAGAGTCAATTGCATTCTTTCAAGAGCTTAACATTCAGACTTTTTCTTTTTAATATTAGACTTAATTTACTAGAGATTTGCAGTTGCTAGTAGTTATGGCTACAGTCCATGGGATCACAGAGTCAGACATGGCTTAGTGACTAAACAACAAATGGAAAGTAATGGTGGAGAAAATCTTCAATGAGGAGAGATTTGTAGCATTTAGAAGGCCTAGCTTTCTATTTTAGCAGATTTTTTTTTTCAGTAGAGTTGTTAGACTATATTTGCCAGTACAGATAAAAGAAATTGCTCATAGCTAATATCAAGTTATTAGAAGTAACACTGAGTGATGTTTATAAGGAAATCAGAGGGCTGCCTACTTGTTAGTTGTTAATTTTTCATGGGTCTTCAGAATGACACAGTGTCTTACATAAAGTGTATTTCTTTGATCATTTGTTATGTGAGGAAAATTTATTATCTAAAATGAAATAAGGTATTTTATATTCCTCTAACTCTTTCTATCCTTATCTTTCTCTATGATTTAGATACCAGATGACAATTATAGCATTCCAGAAGGTGAAGAAGATCTGGCAAAAGCAGTTCAGATGGTCCAAGAACAGGCTACAGATACCCAGATTTTGGTGAGAATTTTGAACACAACCAAAGCCTACTGTTTAACAGTGATCTTTTCTATGTGAAATTTTGAAAGTCATTTGGGCTATAAATTCTTCACTTACTAGATGCAGCTCTATCACCTAATGTCCTTTTCATTTTTATTTCTTTATCGTCAAACTTTTACTTTTAGTACATAGTGATATTTACTCTGCCTTGCATCATCATTTTCCACATGGTGGTCACTTTTACGTGACTTTGCAACAAATGACACTTTCTTTCAGAACTGTCTTTAAGCTCAATGAGGTTTAACCAAGGATTTTCAACACTTGCACAAAATTTGTTATTGTATACATGTACTGCAGTCTACTTTGTAAGCATCTGTGTCTTTTGTTTTTTTATGGAAGTATTTAGATCACAGGGAATGCTTGATATATTATTATTATTTTTTTTCTTATGAGGCCTATGAACTCATTTCACTAGAGAATATGGTGGATGCTTTCTAATTATAATACCGCAAATTAACAGTACATAGAATGATGGCTTCACTGTAAAATTGAAAATTCATTTAAAATTGATAGTAATTTAATTATGATAGAAAAATATTTGTAAAGTGCTTCTAATACTAATTAATACTAAAGTCATGTTAGTGCTAATTAAGAAGATGGCTTTTCCTCAAAAATGAAACCTTTGTGTGAAAGGTGAAGGCAATTATTATACTCTTATTTAGGTGCTGATTTGGCTTCCTTAGTGCAAAATCATATGGGATAGACTTCACTGCATATTCTGCCTTGTATCAGTCCTTCTGTATTTTGTAGATTTCCTCAGTTGAGAAATCCAGTAACTCCTTTCCAACATATCTGTACATTCAAAGTTGAAAAATGCTGAAGAGCAGAATTTCTTGAATCCAGGGTTGATTATATTCTAAGTGGAGGGCTTTAGCTCACAGTAAACTCTATTCTCTAATGTATCCTATGGATATAGTTCCTTCTCTTGCAGCTGCTGCTTAGTCACTTCAGTCGTGTCCAACCCTGCGACCCTATGGACTATAGCCTGCCAGGCTTCTCTGTCCATGGGATTCTCCAGGCAAGAATACTGGAGTGGGTTGCCATTTCCTTCTACAGGGGATCTTCTTGACACAGGGATCCAACCAGAGTCTACTGCATTGCAGGCAGAGTCTTTACTGCTGAGATACCAGGGGAGCCCCATAGTTCCTTCTTGGTAGACATAAAGTGAAGTCTGCTACACAAACTTTATTAGTCTGTTGGACATCTCTATGCAGTAATTTATAGGTAAATTTAAAAATTTTGAATGATGAGCAGTGGATAAACATATCAGTTGCATGATATGTATTGCTCATCATCTTACTTCTTGCTTTTTACATCATTAAGTTAGTGAGTGAAAGTCAGTCATGTCAGACTCTTTGTGACCCCACGGACTATACAGTCCATGGAATTCTCTAGGCCAGAATACTGAAGTGGGTAGCCTTTCCCTTCTAAAGGGGATCTTCCCTATCTAGGGATTGAACCTAGGTCTCCCACATTGCAGGCAGATTCTTTACCAGCTGAGCCACAGGGGAAGGCTGAGAATATTGGAGTGGGTAACCTATCCCTTCTCCAGCAGATCTTCCTGGCCCAGGAATTGAACAGGGGTCTCCTGCATTGCCGGCGGATTCTTTACCAACTGAGCTATCAGGGAAGCCTCATCATTAAGTTGAGGAGCATTAAAAAAGTACTTTATGTACTACTCATTTATAGTGGTACTTGGTAGCATGCTGCTGCCGCTGCTGCTAAGTTGCCTCAGTTGGGTCCGACTCTGTGCAACCCCATAGACAGCAGCCCACCAGGCTCCCCTGTCCCTGGGATTCTCCAGGCAAGAAAACTGGAGTGGGTTACCATTTCCCTCTCCAATGCGTGAAAGTGAAAAGTGAAAGTGAAGTTGCTCAGTGGAGTCCGACTTCGAGACCCCATGGACTGCAGCCCACCAGGCTCCTCTATCCATGGGATTTTCCAGGCAAGAGTGATGGAGTGGGTTGCCATTGCCTTCTCCACTTGGTAGCATAGATACATCTAACACAATGATTGACACATAGTAGGCACTCAATGTATAGCAGTTAAGTGAATGAATGGATAAATGAGTCATTGAATGAAAAAATTGTGACCCAAAATATAATTGTATCTGTTATCATGCTAGAAGTTGTTTGTAAATCCAAAGATAAATCCAAGAAGGGCAATTGGGAAATAAATTCAGTGTAGTAGCTCATGTCTTCTGAACTAAATATCAGTAATTCTCTTATCAATTTCTCAAAAGCAAACTCAAACTCCTAACTTTGCAGGAGTTAACTTTCTAGATTTATGACATATTTATAGCTGATTGACTGTCTTTTAAGTTTTTATCTTTTTTTTTTTGAGCTCTTTAGAGAAATATTACTATGTAGAAAATTCACAAAAATTTCCTCTAGGCCTTTAAAATTGATTATGGATTTATATTGTGATAAGTACTGCAGTTTTATATTTATAATTTGGTTTTTGTCTTTATAGTGTTTTGTCTTCAAAAACTAACTTTGAGTTGTGCCATGGGCTTTCTGTTTTAAGAATATTTATTGTTTATGAAACCATCTTCCTTTTGTTATGATTTTATTACATCTGTTTATGATCAGCATATATTTTCTTTTATGTTAGAGGACAGTAGTAGTCCCAATTCAGTGAGGACTTTTAGAATTTTTATTAAAGTTTGAAAACAAAACAACATTACTACTAGGGTATTGAATATATTTGAAATTATTAAAAATTTGAAATTTGGAAGTAATGTAAATAGCTTTATATGTTAAAAATTAACAAGGATTATTTATTTATTGAAGAGTTGACATTTAAATCAATTCTTGTAATTTTCTTTAAACTTCGGTAATATATATTATATATATAAAATATATATATATTTGAGAATTGATACATGTTTTATTTCATAAACTTTGAACTTTCTGTTCTATACAATATCAGTTTCCTTGATAGATACAATGATTCTAAACTCTGAAAATATCACCAGTTCAGTTCAGTTGTTCAGTCGTGTCCGTCTCTTTGCGATCCCATGAATTACAGCACGCCAGGCCTCCCTGTCCATCACCAACTCCCGGAGTTCACTCAAACTCATGTCCATTGAGTCGGTGATGCCATCTAGCCATCTCATCCTCTGTCATCCTCTTCTCCTCCTGCCCTCAATCCCTCCCAGCATCAGAGTCTTTTCCAATGAGTCAGCTCTTCACATCAGATGGCCAAAGTACTGGAGTTTCAGCTCTAGCATCAGTCCTTCCAATGAACACCCAGGACTGATCTCCTTTAGAATGGACTGGTTGGATCTCCTTGCAGTCCAAGGGACTCTCAAGAGTCTTCTCCAACACCACAGCTCAAAAGCATCAATTCTTTGGTGCTCAGCTTTCTTCACAATCTAACTCTTACATCCATACATGACCACTGGAAAAACCATAGCCTTGACTAGACAGACCTTTGTTGGCAAAGTAATGTGTTTTATTATATTTAGAGTGATTAATGAAAAAAATTAAGAAGATAGGAAATGTTATTAATCTGCAATGAATATGTGGTTTGGTTATACTGTCAATTGTTTCTTGAAACAAGTCTTTTTTCTAAGTATACATGTAAGAAGAAATAAGAATAGACACACACATATACACATATATTCTTTAAAAATATTTGTATGTAATTTTTTGAAAAAAAGTCTACTTACATTCAAGCTGGGTTTTCCCCTCTACAGCATGAGCCTTCTTTTGAGCATATTATTGCCATTTGTGGGGGGTAATTCTTTAGCAGTTTTAGTTTTCGGTTTTTTGTTTTGCTAATATTCGAGGTGCAGTCTCAAAGGTCCTTTTTTTCCCCATAATTCTATAATAACATAATTTTTATAAAATTATAATTTTGATCTTTAAAGATGACATTAGCAAGGTTCCTAAATCACGTAATTGTTAAATTTCCTGACATCATCTCTCTACCTCCTCCTCTAAGAATATGAGACATTTCTTTGAAATAGTGTTTGTGGGAGGTTAATTAACTGAACAAAACTACTATACTGTTTAACATATTTATCAATAGTTCTCAAAAAATTTCATTCTAAGATATGTTCCTGTATATTTATTCAGAAATACTGTCAAATATCTAAACATGTGGCCATGGTGGGGTTCTAGTAAACTTTATTTATGAGAAAAGTTAACTCACCTCTGATCTAGTTGATAGACTTATTTATTTCCATTGTGAAATAGGAGTACAAGGGTGCTCTATTGTGCATAATTTCTTCCATAGTGTTTCTAAAAATATAGGCACCAAAACCACATTTCTTTTTATAATGATAATAAGTAAAAGAATTAAACAATCCATACTATTTTTTATTTTTTTAAGTGTGTTATATACTATTGTTAGGGCAAGCTGACCCCTTCATTGTTTTTTGGACAGTCCAAACACAGTCTTGTCTGCGTTTGTACTTGCTGATGCTATATCTGGAATGTGACTCCACCTCTTCTCTAGATATATGTTCACCTGTCACTTTCTCAATGTAATCGTTCTTCATCATGCTACATACATAGCAGACCAGCTCCACACACATATCTGCTCCATACGTGGCTTTCCCTCACTTCAACCGTCTGCTTTTACCCCCAGGCACTTAGTATCATCAGCGATACTGTATATTTTTAATTTAGTTACTCATTTTTCTGTCTACATTCACTTGATTATTAGTTATAAGGACTGAGTCTTGCCTGTTTTCATCACTGCTTTGTCCCTAGTGATTAAAATAGTTCCTGGACGTAATAGTCAACAAAATTGTTTAAAAAGTGAATGAATGAATGAATGTAAGGCCTAGCTGTAAATTAAAGCTTTGATAGTTTTTAAATAAATAATTTCACTTTTAAATTTTAGGAGCAGAAAACAGTCTTTTCTCCAAAGCATACAGTACCTGAAGCAATAGAAGACTTTCTTTGCAATTTCCTGATCAAAATGGGAATGACCAGAACTCTTGATTGCTTTCAGTCTGAATGGTAAATAACTAAGTAGATAAATAGTTTTCTGGAAATACTAACATTATTTAATATATACTTTAAATAATGTAACATTATTTAAATTCATGTATACTTTTAATCATCTCAAAAGACTTTGAGTGACACAGCTTATGTAAAATGAAAGAGCTGGATAGAAACTTTTTCCAATACTGCCACTGAAACCACAGCACAAACACGTACACAATCAGGATATCAATTTCAAAAAAGTTTTAAATTAAATATCTTTTCTAAATACTCAAATTTAAGTGATTCTCAAGAATCAAGAAAATGGAACATCTCTTGGAGTTATATAATCCAGGGCTACTTAATGAAATATCTAAAAATATCTTTTACATAATTATGAGTATTATCTCCTACATAAGACACATCCTGTTTACAGTACTACTTTGCTTGTTTTTCTTAGAATGTAATGCCCTGCTCTTCTCTACTCACACAACTGATTCTTTTTCTAACAAGGCTTTCTTGTTATAACTGAAAATTTTAATAACTTATTGTTATGAAAATCAGCAGGCATACTGTCTTTATCCTTTGCTATAGCGATAATGTCATCAGGCATATTTTTGGG
The DNA here is from genome assembly GCF_014754425.2 of Oryx dammah. Classification (NCBI taxonomy): domain Eukaryota; kingdom Metazoa; phylum Chordata; class Mammalia; order Artiodactyla; family Bovidae; genus Oryx; species Oryx dammah. The sequence goes on along the minus strand of NW_024070211.1, from coordinate 34,377,835 downwards.
CTCCTTAGCATTCTTTAACAAAATATTATTAAGTAATTGGATAATAAATGTTTTGTTTTTTTAAAAGTCATTGCATATTATAGAAAGAAGGAATAATATGATATATAAAGTTGTTTATGGTGTTTTGGAGTTCAATCCTATAATAATTTTAAATATAGGCACAATTTGTTAATTTCTACTAATCCAACTTTGATTTAATTTTTATATTTTGCTGTTTTTGTTCAAATCTACAGAGACCATTCACATAGAAGTAATCAGTTTCATTATTTTAAATTGCATGTTTAGTGTTAATAAATTTAATGAGGTGAGCCATTTTTCACTAATGCAGTTTAAAAAAAGAGCAAGTTTGATGGTAGAAAAATAATACTCTTCTTATTAAATCTAGAAATTGTGTGAATGATTTTTATAATAATGTCCCTATGAAATAATTACAAATGTATTAGAGAATATATTTTTGTAAGAATAGATAGATGATTAATTTGCATTACTAATGAAATGATGATTAATGTAGTTCAGTTTCCTATTTTTCTTCTAAAGTTATGGGTTAGGATATGTAGTTCTTACATGTTGCTCCAAAGTGTGAAATGATTCCCTTGGAGAAATCTGGAACCAAGTATACTCTTAATTAGGTGTTTGTTGAAATATTATCCTTTTAGATTTAGCAATTTGAAATTGCTAGATGAAATTTCAGAAAAGTGCAATAATATTAAGGTTTATAGAAACCCTAAGTAAGCATATCATTTATTGTAATATTATGATTTTAAAGTAAAATTTGTATAAATATCTCTTCATTATTTGGTTTTAATAATACTGTGGTTCAAATAATTTTATTCTGATCCCTAGCTGCCAGTTTGTAATGAGATTACAAATTATTTGTAATGAGATTATACTGTATTGGATAGTTTTATTGCAAATGAAACATGTTTTACTTTGATCAGAAACCTTTGTTTATAATGCATAGTAAGTGTATAGAAATGTGTGCTTAGTCGCTCAGCCGTGTCTGACTCTTTGTGACCCCATGGACTGTAGCCTGCCAGGCTTTTCTATCCATGGGGATTCTCCAGGCAAGAATACTGGAGTGGATTGCCATGTGTTTTTATAATTTCTTATTATGGGGAAGAACACTTGTAATTTATCATTTCTATACATTCATTTAATCTTACAAAAGGTGATGAAACAAGGTTTCCCTCTTGTTGATTTGTAAAACAAACCCAGAAAAAGCAAGCAAACAAAACTCCCAAAACCAAAACACCTAGGCAGTAGAATTTGACTTACGTTTTTTCATTCTTCAAACAGTAATTACATTAAGTCCATTAAATCTGGGGCCAGCAAACTAAGACCCTGGGGCCAAATGTAATCTGCCTCCTATTTTGGTAAATAAAATTTTACTGAAACACAGCCATGACCTATCTTTTAGGTATTATCTGTTTGTCTGTGGTTACTTTCACACTACTACATATAACAGCAAAGTTAGTCACAACAGACCATATGACCTTGAAAGCTTTTCTTTTCCCCCCAAATTATAAATGTTTATTTTATGGCCCTTTACACACACAAAAATATTATACATATATCTATATAGATATATGTATATATGCATGTGTGTGTGTGTGTGTGTGTGTATATATATATATATATATATATAATGTTCTATGAACCATGAAAAGTCTATACTGTGGGTCTGAAGAAGTGAAGTGAAGTGAAGTCGGTCAGGCGTGTCCGACTCTTTGCGACCCCATGGACTGTAGCCTACCAGGCTCCTCTGTCCCTGGGATTCTCCAGGCAAGAGTACTGGAGTGGGTTGCCATTTCCTTCTCCAGGGGATCTTCCCAACCCAGGGATCGAACCCAGGTCTCCTGCAGTGTGGGCAGACGCTTTACCATCTGAGCCACCAGGGAAGCCCCACTGTGGGTTTAGCCAGTAATATTTTTATGGCCATTTAGAAGTGCTCTGTGAACAATGATTATTTCCCTGGGGGCAAAATTAAAGTGTCACAATGGAGAAAATATGGTAGTGCATTTTATTTACCCTGACTGAGCATATGTCAACCATCTCCTTTCCTCCTCTGGATTGTTCTGCTGGGTGTTAACAAGGTCAGGGCTCACTCACCCAAAATGTACATTCTTGCCTCTACCTTCTCCTCTTATTACCTCCAACTCACTGCAACTCTTTTTCCCTTTACAGCCAAATGTTTTTTGTGAAACAGGGACTTCATTTTCTTTCTTTACTCTTTTATATCCTTGTTTCTCTCCAGTTTAGCTTCTGTGTCTACCATTGCACTGAAGTTTGGCTGATAATAAAAATGCCATCAAAGGTAATAGTGCAATTATTAATAATATTTAAACTCCAATACTTTGGCTACCTGATGCGAAGAACTGACTCATTGGGCAAGACCCTGATGGTAGGAAAGATTGAAGGCAGGAGGAGAAGTGGACGACAGAGGATGAAATGGTTGGATGGGTATCACCAACTCAATGGACATGAGTTTGAGCAAGCTTAGGGAGTTGGTTTTGGACAGGAAATCCTGGCGTGCTGCAGTCCATGGGGTCGCAAAGAGTCAGACATGACTGAGCCACTGAACTGAACTGATTTTAAATTTCTCTTAAATTGTAAAAGAAATGATAAGTTGGTAGTCTGTTTCTTTAATTTTCACAAGGTAAATATTGCTGCTTTTAGTCAATAAAATTTGGTGTAATATGTAATCACTCAAATGTGGGTAGTGCAGTTACAACTTTTACCACATATTAATTTATTTACATAATATTTAATTTAAAGGACTTTTAAACTGTCACTTTTTTTCTTATTGAAATAATTTCTTTAGAGTTTTTTTCTGCATTAAATAAAGCCAGTGGCTGAAAGTCAATTTAAAAAAATTTATTTATTTTCATTGGAGGCTAATTACTTTACAATATTGTAGTAGTTTTTGCCATACATTGACGTGAATCAGCCATGGGTGTACATATGTCCCCCATCCTGAACCTCCTTCCCACCTTCCTCCCCATCCCATCCCTCAGCCAATTTTATGGTCAGAAAATCTTTGTGGTTCAACACTTTAGTCAGTCCTTAGGTCTTCTCTTCTGAGATAAGTATAAACCACAGTCCAAATATGGATAGAAAAGTGATTTTATGATTAAATGATATGTGTTGTTTTGTAAGTTTTGGCAAATAGTGAACTATAGTCCACCAGGCTTCTCTGTCCATGGAGTTCTCCAGGCAAGAATACTGGAGTGGGTAGCCATTCCCTTCTCCAGGGGATCTTCCAGACCCGGCAATTAAATCCAGGTCTCCTCTGTTGAAGGCAGATTCTTTACCATTTGAGCCACCAAGGAAGCCCAAATATCACTTGATCTTGATTCAGTTGTCTTGAACTTTTGTATATTCAGCAGGGTTCTCTTGCTCTTTTTTGGTATCAGATAAGATATATAACACGTAACACAAAACACATGACTACTAATGTGTAATATATTAACAAAGCTAAGATGTATAATATGAAAATGCTGAAAATTTAATATTTTAAACATATTTAGCTCATCTATAGCAAGGTTTGTAGGGAATTTTGGTTAATAACTGTATTACTTGAAATGTTTTTTCTATGCTCTGTTTTTTTGTTTAACTATTAATTGCTACATATAACGATTAAAACAAATTATTAACCTATTTATAAATAATTTTCTGATGCACCTTCATATAGAGAAAATAGAAGTTCCAAGGTCTTGTTTCCTTTCTACCAACCCACTGCCTCTGATCTCAGCATTCTCCATCTCTTGTTGCATGGCTGAGCCATAGACACTGTCATCTGAGGCCAGCTCTCCTCTACTGGATGCTCTCATCTACTCACTACATGACTCCTGCAGTTGTCCCCTCTCTCCCCTGCACTGTAAAAGAGTTCCCTCTCTGCTGAATCACTGCCATGAGCGTAAGATGTACAATGATATGTCATGTATTAAAAACATAGGAGAAGACAGAACACCCTGGACTCCAATTTCTCTTCAGGGTCATCCTGATTTCCTAGGTTCTGCTTTTATGGTCTATCTCCTTGAAAGAGTTTGTTGCCACTTCTTCATTTCCTGCTTTCTCATTCCTACTCTAGTTCCACTTTGATCTCCATGACTCTATGTATTTGTGTGTGTGTGTGTGTGTGTCTTAGTCACTCAATTGTGTCCAACTCTTTGCGACTCCATGGACTATAGGTTGCCTGACTCCTCTGTCCATAAAATTCTCCAGGAAAAAATACTGGAGTGGGTTGCTGGTCCCTTCTCCAGGGGATCTTCCCAAAGGTTTCCCCCACTGCAGGCAGATTCTTTATCATCTGAACCACCAGGAAAGCCCCTCCATGAGTCTACTGAAACTTTTTTTGGTGACTTTACATTGGCAAATTCAGTGGTTGATCCTTAGTATTCTTCCTATCCTTTCTCCTTATATCATTTGTCACTGTTATTCATTACTTACTTCTTCCAGCACTTTCTTCATTTGGTCCCTTAGCCACAGTACTCTCCTGTTCTTTCACTGCTTCACTGACCCCTCTCTTAGTCTCTGTTTGGTAGTATTTCCTCTTTTCCCAATCTCAAAACAGTCCTAGAACTTTCTTACTTTTCACTTTATGTTTGCTTCCTGACTGGCCTTTATCCAATCTTGTGACTTTAAACTATATCTATTTACTGATCTATCCCAGATTTAAATTTCATGTCCTGACTTTTCCCTTAACTTTTGATGTGTACTTACAATGTTTATTTTCACTTAATTGCCTAGCAGACATAGTGCATTTAACATGGATAGAAACGGTTCCTTGATTTCTCTAAACACCAAATTCCTACTGCATTTGTTTCCATTTGACTAAATGTCTGTCCGTGGCTCAGCCAAAAACCTTGGAGTCATCCTCAATTTTCTTTTTTAACTAAAACATGATATCTGATCTGTAAGCAAATTCTGTTGGCTTCATCTTCACAGCATGTCCAGAAGGGACCCATTTCTTACAGTCTACTGCTACCAAATTTTTGTCTAATCTACCAGTCTCTCTCCTGAACTCTTACAGCAGACTCTATGCTTCTACCTTTTATTCTCTAGAGCCAGTTTATTCAGAGACATGGTAGATTAATCCTTATCAAACATATATCTGTTCAGCGTCTCTTTATCTCTCAAAGCCTCCCAGTGACTTTGGTCTAATTCAGAGTAAAATCACATTCCTGTTTCTGGCTCCGTGCTGTCTTTCCTGACTTATTTCTCACCACTCTCTTTCCTGCTCACTTAATTGGCTCTATTTCCAGATACTCCAGATATACTGACTTTTTGCTTTACATTGTAAGTGTCAAACACCTCCTTATTTCAGGGCCTTTACACATATTTTTCTGTCAGCCAAGATTGCTTCTCTTCCACATATCCACATGGCTTAGTCTCTCTTTTCCTTCAAGTCCCTGATCAAATAGTCTGTTATACTTTCTCTGGCCACTTTAGATAAAATAGCACGTCACTCTCTACTTTAGTGTCTGTTTTTCTTATCTCACTTTAATTCATAGAATGTGTCACCATCCATACTAGAATGGAAACTCCATTAGATAGGTAGAGACTTAGACATTTTTGTTAATTTCACCAGTGTCTGGACTAGTGCCTGGAGCGTAGAAGCTATATTTTATGCACCATGATATTAATACTTAGCATTTCATTTAAAAATATATTATGATTATTGACATTTTAGTTTAAAAAGTAATATTGGAACTTATTACTAAACATTCCCTTATACTTAACTTTTTGAAATGTACATAATTAAAACCAATTTAGTAGAAAGAAACAATATGAAGTCTTTTGTTTGATTTTATTCTAGGTATGAGTTAATACAGAAGGGAATAACTGAACTTAGAGATGGTGGGATTGTTCCAGATGTCTACACTCAGAACATGCTTTTAGAAAATGAGAACAAAATTTTGAAGAAAGATTTGAAGCATTATAAACAAGCAGCTGAGTACGTTATTTTTTAATAACTTTTTTTTTCTATTTTGGACTAAATGAAAATAAGGCTTGAGTTTGCTACTGTATGGATGGTGATTTATGCACCAGAGCTTTAGATCTGGAGAACTGAATTATATGTCAGTGCAAGTTGGAAAGAATGTGAAAGGCTTCACCAGCAACTTAATTGAACAGATGAGCAGAACACTCACAACTGTAATTCACCATCAAGAGTGGGATGAGGGGGGTTGTGCAGGAAGTTGTTAATGTGCTACATAACATGTTACCTGTGGGAACCCAGGTCTCCTGCATTTCTGGGATTTTTACCAGCTGAGCCACAAGGGAAGCCCAAGAATACTGGAGTGGGTAGCCTATCCCTTCTCCAGTGGATCTTCCCAACCCAGGAATTGAACTGGGGTCTTCTGGATTGCAGGTGGATTCTTTATCAACTGAACTATCAGGGAAGCCCAGTTCTTTTCACTTTGACTTTCATTTGCTTCCTTATGTATTTTGAAAGTGATATGGTTTGTGGAAATATTTTCCCATGAGAGTAAGCTGATTTCTGAAATAATAATAATATTATAGAAAAATTAGAGGAAGAAAGAACCCCATGGACTGTAGTCTGCCAGGCTCCTCTGTCCATGGAATTTTCCAGGTAGGAATACTAGAGCAGGTTACCGTTTCCTTCTCCAGGGGATCCTCCCAACCCAGGGACTGAACCCACGTCTCTTATGTCTCCTGCATTGGTAGCCAACTTCTTTACCACTAGTTCCACCTGGAAGCCCCAGTGTACTCTTAGTAGAGGAATTTCAGTATTTGAAAATTCCCCAAAGAAAACTGTTATTTTGTAATTTTGTAGCATAAATTTATGCCCAGTAGAGAAACTTAACAGAAAGCAAATCTCTCTGCAGGTTTCTCTCATTCTAAAATTAATGAAAGACAAGCAGTGTTTTGGCAAACAGATTTAGATAAATGGACAGTGTTATTCTGGCAAAGACAAATATGTGAATGTGTTGACTTGAGGTGAATCTACTCATCTAAGACAATGTTAGATGAAAAATCAATACTTAGATATGGAGTAGAGCCAGTTTATGCTTTGTTCATTAATTTTTATTAAACATTTAAAGAGAGGCTTTTCTGTTAAAAGAATCATATTAAAACAAAAAATCAGATAAACAGAACTACCATATAGGAATGTAGTTTTTCTAAGAACTTTGTAAAAAAAAGCTTCAGGAAACAAGACTGTATTGCAAATGGAAGGAAACATTTAAAATAAGCTTCTATTTTTGAAAAGTGGCAGTAAATAAAAATAATGTGTATGATTGTTTATTCAGTCATTATATGCACTTGTAGAATTGTATTTTGCAAATTATACAAATTTCATATTATCTGTGTATGTGTGTTAGACACTCAGTCGTGTCTGACTCTTGTGATCCCATGGACAGTAGCCTGCCAGGTTCCTCTGTCCATGGAATTCTCCAGGCAGGGGTACAGGAGTGGGTTGCCATTTCTTCCTCCATCATATTATCTATGCATAGACTACTTGGGGTTTTGTATAGAAGTGTACGATAATCCACAGAATGATGCTACTAGAACCATCCTCTCTATTCTCAGATCCATTTCTCAGAAGTGGTTTGCACTCTTGGCTCTGACACTCACTATAATTCTGTATAGATGCATAATGGATGCACTGGGAATGTTACCCAGCAGATTTTTCAGAATGCATATTGTTTCAGATCTTGATCTCCTTTGAATTATTGCTTGAGTTTGCTAATTTCTTTTGAATATATAGAGCCTTTTTTCTGCAGAGAGATTTGTCCCAGTAATATGAAATAGTCATTTTTATTACTGGTTGTTTATTGACTATTATATTTAATAACTATAATCAAAATGATACAAACTATTACCTGTGTAAATTATTAACTTAATGTTAAAAAGCATGATTCATACAGATATCACTCAAATGAAATCTCTTATTCATGTTTACTAAACTATCAGGTTCATTTCAGTTCAGTTGCTCAGTTGAGTCCGACTCTTTGTGACCCCATGAACTGCAGCATGCCAGGCCTCCGTGTCCATCACCAACCCCCAGAGTCCACCCAAACTCATATACATTGAGTCGGTGATGCCATCCAACCATCTTATCCTCTGTCATCCCCTTCTCCTCCTGCTCTCAATCTTTCCCAGCATCAGGGTCTTTTCAAATGAGTCAGCTCTTCGCATAAGGTGGCCAAAGTATTGGAGTTTCAGCTTCAACATCAGTCCTTCCAATGAACACCAAGGACTGATCTCCTTTAGGATAGACTGGTTGGATCTTCTTGCAGTCCAAGGGACTCTCAAGAGTCTTCTCCAACACCACAGTTCAAAAGCATGAATTCTCGGCACTCAGCTTTCTTTATAGTCCAACTCTCATACCCATACATGACCACTGGAAAAACTGTAGCCTTGACTAGACGGACCTTTGTTGACAAAGTAATGTCTCTGCTTTTTAATAGGCTGTCTAGGTTAGTATCAGGTTAGTAACTCTTTTTAAGATTTACATGTATTTACTAAAATATAGTTTTAGTTTCAGTGGTCTTATGGTATCTCTCAAATCTATCTTACTCAGTAGAATTAAACTTACACAAATTAGAAAAGGAAAATATTTATTTAGTTTAGTCTACCTGACATGGAAAGTCTGAAGGAAAGCTGCTTGACCCTTTATAAATGCTTAACATTTATATCATTGAATGAATATTAAGCACATTGTGCTTCACAGCCCTTTTTGATGACATGTATTGCCTGTTTTGTTGGATGCTTTCTCAGAAAATGGAGACTGACATTTTGTACAAAATTCCCAAAACTACCTCTGGCATGCTACAAGTTTTCTCTAAATTGTAAGTCTCATCATGCAGGTTTTTTTCTTTTTCTTCTCTTTTTTAAGGGATAGAGGGCATTTACTGGAAAGCACTGGAGTAGCCACAGATTTGAGGAAAGTTTCTCCCCATACGTCTTTCTTCCATAGATATATTTGTATAGGAAGGCCCCAAGAGGGAGGCTTCCTTACATTTCACACAAGGGCCCACACTTTTTCCTCTAGTCCTGGCCTTGGCTGGGCGTTCATCTTCACAGTCTTCTCCTCTGGCTCCAACTTCAACAGTCTCAGCCTGAGACCTTACTGGCTTGGATCACACAGACATCTCAGATCGGACCCTCATCCTTGGGTCTCAGTTTTCTTATATCTTAAATGGATAGGTAGGACTAAATGTCTGAACATTCACGAGGTCATTGCGTTCTATGGGAGACATATCTTTTCATTCTGTATCCCTTAATGGTCTGTTGGAGATGGGCCTCCATGTCATATAGCACATGACATACACCACACAGCAGGTCTTACATATGTGAGAACGTGTCCCCAACATCACTTACAGCCCTGATCCACTGAGAACTGAATTCCATGGCATTTCTCAGGATCCTTGAGTCCTGAGCCAAGTCCTGGATTGGGAAAGACTTTTTTATGATGCAGACGAGGTTGGAGAGATTTTTCTCCAAAGGCGCATCACACAGGTTTTTCAGTTTGACTTGTGAGGATATTTTCCCAGTAACAATTAAGTGCTAAACATAGGATTCTCTTTAAAGAGTTTACATTAAAGTTTACTTTTTTAAGATTAAGCCTATTTCTTAAAGCAAGATGAATATAGTGTCAAATGCTAATAATAATAATAATATTTACTATGTAAAAAGAGTCAGGTTACAGATGTGTTTTATATTATCTTGATTAAACTGGTAGCATTTAGTGGTGTATCTGGAAAAATCAGCAAAATCATATAAGTATAAGCTTAATATTTGTCTAGAGGAAATTTGCCATGGAAAGAGTACTGTATTGAAAGTTCAAATACCTGGCTTCCAATATTCTGCTACTTATTAACTCAATTTCCTTATTGTTATACTGGGAATAATTATGCATAATATTATTAACTCCTAGGGAGTAATGTGATAATTAAACAAGACAGTCTACATTAAAGAGCTGTGTAAATCACAAAGTGCTTTGAAAATGTCAGCTATTATTATCAATATCTCTAAAGGCTGTCATCCCTAGATTTAAAAAAATTATCACATCATTATTATTTTTGAAATCGGCAGTGATGAAGCATGAGGAAGAAATGAAAAGGGAAAATATTTCACTGTAAAATAATTGAGTTGCTATAATTAAAAAAAGAAATTGTCTTTTTCTCTGTTCTAAGCAATGGCAGTTTTAGAACAGAGGTTTCCCTTATTTGCTGCAAATGTAGATTATCTTTTAAGATGTAAAATTTGGTGTATGGTATATCTGTATGTATAGTAGTGCATGTTAACCAGACTTATCGTGATTATTTTGCAATATATGTAAACATCCAGTCAGTATATTATACAGCTAAACTGATGCTTTTGAACTGTGGTGTTGGAGAAAACTCTTGAGAGTCCCTTGGACTGCAAGGAGATCCAACCAGTCCATTCTGAAGGAGATCAGCCCTGGGTGTTCTTTGGAAGGAATGATGCTAAAGCTGAAACTTCAGTACTTTGGTCACCTCATGCGAAGAGTTGACTCATTGGAAAAGACTCTGATGCTGGGAGGGATTGGGGGCAGGAGGAGAAGGGGACGACAGAGGATGAGATGGCTGGATGGCATCACTGACTCAAAGGATGTGAGTCTGAGTGAACTCCAGGAGTTGGTGATGGACAGGGAGGCCTGGCGTGCTGCGATTCATGGGGTCGCAAAGAGTCGGACACGACTGAGCGACTGAAATGAACTGAACTGAACTGAACTGAAACTGATATAATGTTATGTGTCAATTATATATTGATATGAAAAAGTTTGGGACAAAACTGCTTGGAAAATTACTTTATAGATGTTTTTAAGGGAAAAATAACATTATTAAAAAGGTTCATAGTTACATTGAATATATTAATATTGCATACTAGATACTAGAAGAATGATATGAGTAGTAGGTTGACATTCTTTGTTGAAAGATTAGAATCTAATTGTACGTTTATACTGAAATGTGGCCCAATTGTTATTTTTTGGTAATTTTATTTATTAATTTATTTTTTGCTGTTGGGTCTTCATTGTTGCACGGGCCTTTCTCCAGTTGTGACGAGTGGGAGCTATTCTTTATGGTGGGGTGCGGGCTTCTCATTGTGGCGGCCTCTCTTCTTGTGGAGCAGGGTCTCTAGGGCACGTGGGCTTCAGTAGTTGCGGTACACGGGCTCAGTAGCTGCAGCTCCCAGGCTCTAGAGCACAGGCTCAGTGCTTGTGGCACATGGGCTTAGTTGCTCTGTGGCATGTGAGATCTTCCTGGATCAGAGATCAAATCTATGTGTGTCACACATTGGCAGGCACATTCTCCGCCACTGAGCCACCAGGGGAGCCCCAACAAATTAAGTTCAGAGGTCTAGAACTGAAGTGACCTCTCTCATATTTGCAGAAAAATGTTAGTTGCATGAACACTAAAAATATCACTTAGAGATATCTTTCACAGTTAAGACATTATTTCATAAACCTTGAGGAGAAGGCAATGGCACCCCACTCAAGTACTCTTGCCTGGAAAATCCCGTCGATGGAGGAGCCTGGTACGCTGCAGCCCATGGGGTTGCTAAGAGTTGGACACGACTGAGCGAATTCACTTTCACTTTTCACTTTTATGCATTGGAGTAGGAAATGGCAACCCACTCCAGTGTTCTTGCCTGGGGAATCCCAGGGATGGGGGAACCTGGTGGGCTGCCGTCTATGGGGTCGCACAGAGTCGGACATGACTGAAGCAACTTAGCAGCAGCAGCAGCATAAACCTTGTTTTATTTGGTAGCTGATCTGCCACAATATTCACTTCAATCTGAGGTGAATAAAAAATTACAGATTTTATTGATTCGAAACCTTTATTTTGTTTTGTATCTTGACTAGCATTTTGTGTCTCTTGCTAATAATGTATAGTGTAGATGAGTGGTTTCCAACCTTCTAGGCACCAGGGAGTGGTTTCGTGGAAGACAAGTTTTCAGTGTACCTGTCGGGGTGGGAGGGATGGTTTCGGGATGATTCAAGCTCATTACATTTTTGTGCACATTATTTCTGTTTTATTACATTAACTCCACCTCAGATCATCAGGCATTGGATCCCAGAGGCTGGAGACCCCCTGATGTAGATATTGCAACTAATCTTAAATGAATGTCTTACTACTAAAAGCAACATTGGATTTGTACTAAATATTCTGCAGTTTGGCTTTCACCTTGACTATTCTAGTCAAGTGGGCACCCTATTTTTCATTCTTCTCCTCCCTCCCATGCTGTGAGAATGTGCTTTTCTGTCTCCTCCTTCTTACCTTCATGCTGTTTATGCTCTCTAAGGTGTGCTGTCCAATGTGATGGCCACTAACTACACGTGGATGTTGACAGAACATGTTGAATCAGGTGATAGTAGGTGCTATGCAGAAAAAGAACACAAGTAAAGGAGACAAATAAATGATACACTGCTTTATACAGGATAGTGAGAGAAGTCCTCTCAGTTATCTGGAAAAACTGAAGGAGAAGGCCATGTGTCAACTTGGGAAAAGGGAATTCCAGGCAGAAGGAAAAGGAAATACAGAGAACCTATGTTGGAGACAGCTTAGCTTGTTGGAGGATGAGTAAGGTGACCATAGTGACTAGATCCATTGGGTAAGTGGTAGAGGCCTTTGTTAGAATTTTCTTTTTTTTCCTCTAAGTGGGATGTGAGGCTAATGGATAGTTTTGAGGAGAATCATAATGTAAAGTGGCTCCTGTATGGAAAGTAGATTGGATGGAGGGACATAATTGAAGTAGGGAGAGCGTTATATCCTGCATAATTTTATAGGCTGACTTACCTCGTTACTACATAATAATAAGTCAGACCAGCTCCTTATGGAAAAATTAGGTCCTTGAAAGGAACACATATGTTATTATCAAATTCTTCATTACTTACTAACCCCAAACTTTTACTCAGGATGGATAATAATATCAGGCCAGGTATTAAGGATAGAGTAGCACAAGTACATGCTGTCTGCCACTTATTAGCTATAAAAATATAATTATCTCTCAGTTTTCACATATGTGAGTGGGGTGACATTATCCTTGAGGGCATCATTTTAAAGTGTTTAACCCAATATCTGTCACGTGATAAGTGCTCAGTAAAGTGGCTCAGCTGGTAAAATATCTGCCTGCAAAGCAGGTGACCTGAGTTCAATCCCTCGGTTGGGAAGATCCCCTAGGGAAAGGCTACCCATTCCAGTATTCTGACCTGGAGAATTCCATGGACTGTATAGTCCTTGGGGTTGCAAAGAGTCAGATATGACTGAGTGACTTTCACTTTCAGAAGGATTAAATCAATATTCTATATTAAAACATCTTTTTTTTTTCCTCTTTTCAGACACTCACTACGGTTTGTGTATATATATATAAATATATATGCATATGTTTTATTTCCTTATTCATTTTGTTTATACATCTGAGAGATAAAGATTGTGCTTGTCTTATTCATTACATTGTAATGAGCATTGTATCTAGTACACAGTATTATTAAGTGGGTGGAATAGCATTATCATCTTCATCAACTTTATTATTAGCAGCGTCAGTAACACTGAAGAAAGACCCAAGAGTGGTATCTTTTCCAGAAGTCAGGTATAAGGCAATTTATTTATTTGTTTACATATATGAAGTTTTTAATTCTAAACAAATATCAATCGTAAAGAAAGTAAACAAAATAGAATAATGGACCTCATAAGCCAGACAGATAGTTTCAACACTTATCAACTTTCTGCCATTATTTCATTTGTTTCCCCCCACACTCTACCCCACATTCCATTTATTATTTTTATCATTTTTTGAGTTATAATTTATATAAATTGAAATGTGCATATCTTAGCTACATGATTTTGACAAACAAATGAAGTCTTTTTTTTTTTTTTTGGACTTTGATACCTGGGGGAATTTTTATTTTCCAGAATGATGAGATTTATTTTTAAGTGTTTTCCTGGTTGGAAACCAGAGAGCAGTTCAATGGGAGAGCAGAGGTGATGTTTTACAAAGAGAGATGGAGCCATCCAGACAGAGAGTCTTATAACCTCCCAACTCATAATATAGAGCATTGCTGCCTATCCAGGGATTTCTTTTGTGTCCCTTCTTTGTCATTCCCTGCCCTGGCACTTAATGTTCTGATTTTATTTTCCACTTTGGATTAGTTTCGCCAGTTGGAGAACTTCATAAATGTAATCACAGAATGTTCATTTCTTTGTGTTTGGCTTCTTCTGCTCATCTAAAGTCTGTAAAATTTATCTGTGATATTTTCATTTATGAGTAATTTGTTCCCTTTTATTGCTAGTTCAGTTCAGTTGCTCAGTTGTGTCCAACTGTTTGCGACCCCGTGGACTGCAGCACAACAGGCTTCCCTGTCCTCCACTGTCTCCCAGAGTTGGCTCAAATTGATGTCCATTGAGTCGGTGATGATATCTGAATTATTTATTGCTAAGCAGTGTCCTACTGTATAGTGTATACCAGAATTTATTACCCTTTTTCTATTGAATTGTTTCCAGCTATAGTTATTGTGAATTATACTGCTATGAACATTTGTGTACAGGTCTTTTTGTGAAAGTGTGTTTTCTTTCTTTTTGGTAAAAACATGTTGTTTAGTCACTAAGTCATGTTTCTTTGTGATTCCCATGGACTGCAGCATGCCAGGCTTCCCTGTCCTCCACTGTCTCCCAGAGTTTGCTCAAATTCATGTCCATTGAGTCGGTGACGATATCTAACCGTCTCATCCTCTGCTGCCCCCTTCTCCTTTTTCCTTCCAGTCTTTCCCAGCATCAGAGTCTTTTCCAGTGAGTTGACTCTTCGTATCAGGTGGCCAAAGTATTGGAGCTTCAGCTTCAGCATCAGTTCTTTCAGTGAATATTCCGGGTTGATTTCCTTTAGGATTGACTTGTTTGAGAATATAATTTTATAAAGGGTAGACGTTTAAGAAACTACTAGTCCATTTTTCAGCATTCAAGTTGAGTAATTTTACATTCTCAAAAGAAATATATGAGAGCTCTAATTGCTTCACATTATCACCAACATTGAGTTTTGTCAGACTTTTAAAGTTCAGCCATTTTAGTGGTTGTATAATGGCAACTTATTGTAGTTTTGATATTCATTTTCCTGATGACTAATGATACTGATAACATTTTTTTGTGCTTATTGGCCATTCATCCATCCTGCTTTCTGTCTAAGTCTTTTGCCGCTTTTTTTTTTTTTGCATTAGTTGTCCTATTTGTGAGTTGTAAGAGTTCTTTGTATATTGGATACAAATCCTTTGTCAGAATATTTTGAATATGATGCTTTCTGTGTAAGTCTTTTGCCTGTTTTTTTTCTGTTGCATCAATTGTTCTATTTGTGAGTTTTAAGAGTTATTTATATGTTTTGGATACAAATCATTTGTCAGAATATTTTGAATATTTTTCCTAGTTTATGGCTCAATTCTTCAGTTTCTTAATGGTGTCTTTGGATGAGCAGAAGTTTTAAATTTTGATGAAGTCTTAATTTATCTTTTTTAGAATACTGCTTTTGATATTTGGGCTAAGATACCATTGCCTACTTCCAGGTTAAAGATATATTCTCTTTTCTTTTAAAACTTTCAAAAATTTAGAACTTGTATTTTCAGCCTACTTTAATTTTTGTACATTCTGTGAGGTAGGAGCTAGAGATTAATTTTCTTTTCAATAGATATTCATTATTCCATAACCATTCTTAGAAAGAATTTTTATTCTTCATTGAATTTCTTTGGCATTTTTGTTGAAAATTAATTTCACTCTATAATTGTGGGTCAGTTTCTATTTTCTGTTCCATTCACCTATTTGTTTATCCTTATGCTAATGCTAATACCACACTCTTGATTGCTGCAAGTTTAAGTTCTTAAAGTCAGATAGATTACTCTTCCAACTTTGTTTTTCTTTTCTAAAGATTGTTTAGCTATTCTAGATCCTGTATTTTCATATAAATTTTAGATTCACTTTGTCAGTTTTTATTGAAAGACTGAGGTGGCATTAGGATTGATTGAGTTCAATCTGTTAAAATTTGGGAAGAATGTGTACACGTGAGTATACACAGATATTTTCATATCCATATATTTTAGGGGGATGGATTGATGTATTTGTATGTTTTAGTGTTCTATTTGTATATCTCATTCCAGTTATTAGATTATCTTAAATACTGTATATTTGTGAAAAAGATTGATATTTGTGTCTTTTACATCTAATTATCTAATATATTCACTTTTTGTCACATTATGAGCTCCATATAATAGGGAATTATCTTGTGCTCAGTATATACTCAGGTTTGCAGCTGTGCCTGATAAATATGAGGGGCTTATGTGAATGTATGTTTTTAACATTTTGGCTCTTTAGTTAAGTTTCTAATAATTTTTTGAGTAGTTGATTGATGATTTTTGCCTCTTTCATAGTATTCCTTAGGAGCAAGCATCCTTTCCCTTTTATTATGGTAATTTAAATAACTTCCTCCACAGTTAAGTCTTGCTCATTTAAAATACTGTCTTCCATTGTTGGGCTTTTATGTTAAGAAAATACAATGCAGACCAGAAAGGTTTATGGAGAAATATCAATGACCTCAGATATGCAGATGACACCACCCTTATGGCAGAAAGTGAAGAGGAACTAAAAAGCCTCTTGATGAAAGTGAAAGTGGAGAGTGAAAAAGTTAGCTTAAAGCTCAACATTCAGAAAACGAAGATCATGGCATCCGGTCCCATCACTTCATGGGAAATAGATGGGGAAACAGTGGAAACAGTGTCAGACTTTATTTTTGGGGGCTCCAAAATCACTGCAGATGGTGATTGCAGCCATGAAATTAAAAGATGCTTACTCCTTAGAAAGAAAGTTATGACCAACCTAGATAGCATATTCAAAAGCAGAGACATTACTTTGCTGACTAAGGTCCGTCTAGTCAAGGCTATGGTTTTTCCTGTGGTCATGTATGGATGTGAGAGTTGGACTGTGAAGAAGGCTGAGTGCCGAATTGATGCTTTTGAAGTGTGGTGTTGGAGAAGACTCTTGAGAGTCCCTGGGGCTGCAAGGAGATCCAACCAGTCCATTCTGAAGGAGATCAGCCCTGGGATTTCTTTGGGAGGAATGATGGTAAAGCTGAAACTCCAGTACTTTGGCTACCTCATGAGAAGAGTTGACTCATTGGAAAAGACTCTGATGCTGGGAGGGATTGGGGGCAGGAGGTGAAGAGGACGACCGAGGATAAGATGGCTGGATGGCATCACAGACTCGATGGATGTGAGTCTGAGTGAACTCCGGGAGTTGGTGATGGACAGGGAGGCCTGGTGTGCTGCAATTCATTGGGTCACAAAGAGTCGGACACGACTGAGCGACTGAACTGAACTGAAAGATTAAGCAGGAATAATACTGACTGGAACTACTAAATAGAAGATAAAAGTCTACCATTTTAAAATTAATGAAATGCTTGATTTTATCTTCTGTCAGAAAATATGGACATAAGGAAAGTTAATGGCTACTAATATTAAGAAAACATTAGGTGCTTTACTAATGGACCCTAATTTCACTTACAAAATACACTTCTATGAAAGGTCAGAGAATACCCAGCTTTTCTGAAGACCTATTTAATTTAATGACTTTCAGAAACACACACTGTGGATAAAGATAATAATGGGACCCATAAAATTTCATGCTTTAGTGTTTAGGTAATTGCTTGTTAAGAAGGTATTTTTTCCAGATGTGGGTGTATCCCTATCTTTTATTGGTTAAGAATATAATGAAAGCTTGAATCTAATATAGTTATGTGGCATTTTTACCATCTGACAATTATTCCAATATTAATTGTAGTGGGTTAAACTAATTTATTTCTAACCAATTGAAGAGAATAAAATAGTTGGTAATTGTACTGTTATCAAAAATCACTTTGATTCAAGTTTACATGGGAGAAAAAATACACAACAAAGATGGCCTACTTTGATTGGTGCCTGGAAATCAGAAAATGTTTATATGGTGCCTTTTGCCAAATTATGGAAACAATAACTCAACAAATCTATTATTAAATGTTCCCTCCAAAATACTTAGTTAAAGCTATTCAGTTAATAAAAATTATTTTACTGGGAGCATTAAAGCTAAAAATAACTTTTTACATACACTATTAAATTATATTTATATGTTAAACATGGAGTTTTGGGGACAGATCTTTTATAGTGTGAAATCTATGAGTATCTTGCTATTTTATATTTTATTTATATATTTTAATTTGCTGCTTTCCTGAAATGGGTAAGTTAAATAGTTATTCTGTTATCTCATTAACAAAAAGCATTTAAGTAGTGTGTTCTTTATGAACAAATCTAAATAGAATGTTTCACCGAATATCAAGTTCATTGTACTTGAAATAGAATTTCTATATTTTGTATCTGTCTTAATGAAATTTTTCTTTTAAACACAAAGATGCTCTACTAATATAATGAAAAAAAAACTGAATAGTTTAAATATTAATTGCATATATGATTATTTCAAACTTTTTTTTTAGTACAACTTCTATTTTTCTTTTATTAAGCAGTTGGGCAGCAGAAAGTTCATAATAGGAGAAGCATCACCATGAAGTGAATTTAAATTGTTTTCCTGAGTAGACTTCATTTTTGCAAACAGAAAGCAAGTCTCTGAAAACCAATTTAATGGTCAGAAAGGCTTTAAGGTCCAATACTTCAGTTAGTTCCTATGCTTTTTTCCTGGGATGAGTACAGTAGGACTTAAAATGTGTATTTGAAAAGTGAGTTAATGCAATGCTACACATTTGTGGTTCTGCCCAAGAAACTTTCAGCATTATTTTTCTGTTTTTTATTTTAACCTATTATGGTTTACATTTCAGATAAGATAAAAAATATATAAGCTCATTAAGTAATAAATTAAGTTGTTGAAAGTAAGACAGCTTTTAGTAGTTCAGTTCAGTCGCTCAGTCGTGTCCGACTCTTTACAACCCCATGAATTGCAGCATGCCAGGCCTCCCTGTCCATCACCAACTCCCGGAGTTCACTCAAACTCATGTTCATTGAGTTGGTGATGCCATCCAGCCATCTCATCCTCT